>NC_090451.1:170454574-171054574 GCF_031143425.1 Pleurodeles waltl | reverse complement strand
TGGGAAGGGTATGCCCAGACGTGGGTCCCCTGCTTCCCATGCCACTGGATTCAAGCTAGCCTGGCTGATGAGGGGTGAAACCCCGAAACCGGTCCCAGGATGCTTGTTTCCAGTCCAGGGAAGACCTGGCCTAGCAGTTCAGGCTGGACTGTTCCCATGGGGAACAGGGTCAAGACTGATTTGCATATGGCTGGGTCCAAACTGGAATGGCATGGGCAGCAAAAAACGATGGATTTAGGCCCAGATCACTGTACTGGGGGTGAATGTTTGACAATGTTCAGCATTCCGTCCATCACTTGTTGTTTTTGCTTTGCATTGCACACCTTCATAATGGAGCCAAGCGAGTTCTCAATCTCTATCGCACAGGGCCACCCACGATCAATATATTACTAGGAAGTGGGCCTCCAAAACAAGGAAGCCAGCAGGTAACAACTCACCCTTCGATCCTGACACAGCCCTGCTTTACACGGAGGCGCCAGAACCAGCAACGTCAGCGTAAACCCAATATTAGGAACTCTGCCCATATACAAGCTGGGGAATACAAAGGTAATATGCTGGAATATTGTGTGAGACAGCAAAATCGCTCAAGATCCTTAATTGGAATCCTTTTTGAGGGACTTTGACCTCACCTGCCTACAGGAAACCTGGAAAGAAACTGAAAATCTGTTAGCTGGGTTCCAAGAATTCCGAAGGCAGCCAGCAAAAGCATAGCCCAAAGGGCACACAAAAGAGGCCTTTCAACTTGTATAACAACAAGCAAATCTTTTAATGCAAGAAACATTGACTTGCACATGTTAGCAGTTATTATCGAAAACTAGTTACTGGATCAGACTTTTAAACCCATCATAATAAACATTTATATCAACCCAAACGTGGCACATACACAGCACCTATTAGAATGAATTGTTATCCTTAAGAGCCTTGTTCGAGGATGCCTCTTGGATCATTACAGGGGACTTGAACTTAAACATGGCCAACCATGGGAAAATAAGTTGCAAAGAATGCCCTTTGGATCAGAGCCATGGAATCCTGCAACAAGTATCAACCCTTTAGGGATATGAATAAATGTGATCACCCTCTTGTAAGAATCCTTGAGGCACTAGGGTTGAGGGCCGTAAACGGCGATTCCCCAAAGACTGCCCAATGAATCCAACTTATAAGTCAAAGAAATCTGCATCTTCCCTTGACTACACATTCACCTCAACTGCCTTCAAGTATTTCCAAGACTGCAGTACAGAAGTGAGATGTGAAAGCAACCACCACCCACAAATTATGGAAATAGCAAACAACAATAATTTTGCAGCACTGCTACAGAAGATAGGATAACAGGACCCTGGAAGCCACCTGCATCGCATAAGGTGGTCCAATCTGTGTTTGGAGAAATATGAGGCATGAAAAGCCAACATATTTTCTAATCAAGCGATCTAGGTGGATACAGTCACTAAGTGTGAGGCAATGTTGTCAGCATTAAGGAACCACCTAGAACCCACTCACCGGCCAAAGGGCCGGTCCCCCACCAAGCAAAGAACTATGGTTGAAGCTGGCCTTAAGGAAACAAAGGCAACAGCTTAAAAAAACAGCCAGACTCCTAAAGAGACAACAGCTGGACAACCACCACATCTGCCCCTTTCACGATCTAAGAAAGAAATACAAGAAGGCTATATGGGAAGCGAAGTAGGCTAATGTAGACCAGGAATGGATCAAAAGTGTGGAGGCAACAAAAGATAAGAACAGCTGGCCCTTGGGACCACCAGGATCCAAAGCAATGTGGTGCCGGAGGAGAAGTGGATCGTGCACATCTTGAAGCTCTAAGAATGCGACAAAATCAATTTCTAATTGTATTTGCAAGTTGAACCAATTTTCCTTTGAAATACTGAAGGTTGGGGAACAAATTCAATGTTGTAGACCGAGAGGGGCTCCCAGACCAAACGCCCTTCCGACAGGTGTTCTAAAACACAACGCTGTCTTCTGGTCTAGCCTGCTCTGCGATATGTTTAACACCTGCGTCATGGAAAACAAAATTCTGGATTCCTCCAAAGGGGCAGTTTTTCAACCAATCTACAAAAGGTCCCCCTACAGGAGCCCAGACAGCTATTTACTGATAGCTCTGCTCAACACTTATGCAAAGAATTTTGCGGGTCTCCTGCTAGAAGAACCGAAGAAATGGGCAACCAAGCTTAATCTGACACCCCTGAATCAAACCTGCTTCCAACCCTCATCCAGTACCTCGGACAATCTGATAGCCTTAGCCATGTTAGTGTAAAAATACACAAACAAGAAATTGACCTTGTACACCTGCTTCGTGGTCTTATCCAAAGCTTTTGATTCAGTAGAGCAACATAGGTTGTAGAGGAAGCTTGTTAACCTCAATATCCCGCCAGAACTGATAAAAGGTTCACAGTTTTTATACTCTGACAACTGGGCAAGGGTAAAAATAGGCAATGATGTAAGAGTGTCTGATAAAATCCAGATAGATAGAGGTATCAAGCAAGGTTGCATGATGTCCCCGATGCGTTACAATCTGTACTTGGCAGATGTATGTACACAATTGAACGCCACTAGCTCCCATCCTCCCAAATTGGGTAATCAGCCCTTAACATCATTATTATACGCAGACAATACCGTCCTATTGAAGTTCTCAGGCACAGGTCTGCAAAAAGTGCTAAACAGCTTCGATGAGTACTTCAAGACAAATGAGCTGTTGGTAAATTTGGAAAAAAAACAGGTAGCCATCTTTGGTAAGCGGGTAATTTAGAAAAAGCAATGGCTCTGTGGGGATCAGCCAGTAGGCAGAAGTAGCAGCCATAAATACCTCGGCATCTGGCTGCGGGAGCGCTGGTTGCAGCGCCTCCACTAAACACCTCGAAAGCAAGAATGGCGTCCCAAATTGCATCCATACAAGCCCTGTCGACAAAATAGCAAAATCATACCTTTGCCCTCCCTGGCATATGGCCTAGAAATATTTCCCAGCAAGTTTCACAACTTCATGAATATTGCCCAGAGAAAAGTGTTTCACTTTCTCTTCCAACTTCCACACAGTGCCTCATCAGCGCAAATCAGGCTGGATTTCGGACTCCAAGACCGAGCATTTGTAAAAGATGGGGCGCTCCTCAAATATGCCTCTATGTTAAGACAGGTGCAACCAAACACATTAAAAGCGCTGATTTGGGAAGAAATAGGAATGGACTTGCCAGAAGTAGCAAAATCATGGGCCAAGAGCATCGCCTCGGCAGTTAAGCTTTTGCAGGCAGAAGAACTATGGCAAAAGTCCCTACCGCATAAACGTCATAAGCAATTATTAAATAAACAAATCAAGCAACTTGCTTTGAGCAATGAAAAGGACAAATTTTGAATGTCAACACACTCATCGATGATAGCTAACACTTATAAGGCTCCAATAGCGAAGCCACACATGGCAGAAATATTGAAAAAGACTCTAAAATCAAGAGTGCTCCATGCCAGACTCGTACTACTACCTTTATTGGACGCAGCTCCAAAATGGTGCACACCCCCAAACAGCAGAATATCCAGGCTTTGTGCTTATCACCGGGAAGACTTCCTACATAGTCTTTGTATATGCCATGCACTCTGATCTTGGCAGACGCTGTATCTCAAAAATATCTTCAACTCTAATGGTATTAGATCATGCCGGCAAGCAATTCTGTTTTGTCTGAAAGGATTGACACCTTAATATATGGCATGCTTGGCCAAGTTCATCTTAAAAGCGGAACACCTCTTAAAGCATGCATCAAACAACCAGGAAAGTTGACTGAACTATCAGCCTGTGTCCAAATTAAACACTGCCAGCCCCTATTGCGTGTAGAACGGACACAGCTCCCCCTCTTAACTGTAATATTTTCACACAGTCTCCAGACCAGGCAAACTATATTTTAATTAGCCATTTATACAAGTAACTGATTCAGCACCTCACTAGACACTGTCTGCCAGTTGTGGCCCAAGTTGGCACAAAAGACACCTGTGACGTGATGCGTTTTTTTGTATTTTAGTAATTCCATTTTGTGGCCTGACATGTTGTTATGCTTTTACTGGGTTTTTAGCAAACTGCTTTTATTTGGCTGGTTTAAATCTGTATAATATGTCCTCATTTTGTTTCTGTGGTTGCAGTAACACCTTTTGTCTTTTTGTCAAAGCAGTTTGTGGACACTTCCCTGGATACACTTTGTTTTTTTATGTGTATTTGTAAAGTGCGATATCACTCATGAGGATATCGTGGCACTGAGTAGGTGCACGGGCATCGTCTCGATGGGGGCAGGGTGTGGGGAGACGATGAAGGTTGCTTAAATTGCCAAGTTTTCAGCTTCATGCAAAACCTTGGTAGTTAGGAGGCTCTAATGTGTAGTGGGCCATCGTTCCAAGCTTTAGGAGTGACTTGTGAGAAGGCTCGACCTCTGGCTCTTTCTATGTATGCGTAGGATGTGTGCTGGCCTGAGTTCAGCTGAGCAGAGGTCTGGCTGGTTGATCGAAGGATAGGAAATATTTAAGGTAGTCTGGACCTGTGTTGTGTTGTGCTTTGCATGTGTGAGTGAGGAGTTTGAAACTCACTTTTCTATAGGGAGCAAATGTTGCAGCTGGTCAGGGGGGCTTTCAATGTAATGTGTATTAATGACCATCTTTTGAAAGTTTATTCATTTGATTGGACAATCCTGTGTTTAACTCTAATAACATGTGTGCTCCACTGTACATGAACATCACCACCACACCTACTACTGGAGTCAGCAAAGTTTTAGAATCTTTTCTAGCCATTGTAGAATTAGTATCTAGATTCTTGGGCTATCAGGGGAGGGTGACTAGTATACATTTTGAAAGTGGTAGGTTCTTCACACAGTCATCAGCATAGACAATAAAGGGCTAGCAACCTCTAATACAAAATTCAGAATATTTTATTAAACAGTTGAAAGATTAAGGTATTGGAGGGTTTGATGGTAGTACCCACGGTTAAAGGGATGCTAAGTTGTCCTGGTGTTCTTAAAGTAGTACAGGTTGTGTTCTTGCACAAATGAATGAGTTAAGTTAATAAGGTGAAAAGCAGTGGGTCCACAGGACACCACTACCATACAAATAGCTTTGTGAAGCATGGTGTATTATTAGATTATCCAGAACTAGCCACAACAAACACGAATCAAAATCTGGTTATAACCAAAAAAAGACTGAGTCGATGTCTGCCCATGTTCACACCAATACATATGAATCTTTACTTTTCTTGGCTATTGATGGGGAAACCTTTTGAATCATGGAACATGTTTGGGTAGAAGACCATGGGGCAGGATAAACAAGGATGTGTTTAATCTGGACAAAAATGGAGAATACATTTTAGTGTGGGGATGAGGAGCTAGTTCATTATTGCCACTGCAGACATTGGATAGTGTTAGTAGAGGGACTGCTAGTTGGGATATAGCTTTTAAAAGACCTGGCTTAAAATGGTGTTGAATCCAGGGGTCAGATTTTGGTTAAATTCAGATATTGTGCACTGTGCATTATCGCCCAGCTAAGCTTACTAGGATCTGGGTAAGATGATTTATGTAGAGGACTGGGGCATGTAGTGTGGCGGGATTGCGAGTCCATGATACTGTCCCCCCTTTGGACTCAAAAGGATGTTGCCCGATGGATTTGATTTATTTTGGAGGTAATGCAGATTAAGGGGGCGTGTGGTCCTAGTATCATAGGGGTGCTGAGGTGAAAGATTTGTTGACAGTTGAAGGAATCAGTTTCTGAGCTGAGAAAAGGGGTGTACACATAAGACTACATTAAAATATTTGGATATTATCGAACATTTGAGCAACTTATTTTTACCTTTATGCAATTGGTACTCAGAGAATGCACAAGAAGAGACAACAATGGCAGTGCATTATGACTAAAACTCTAAGCGCTGCAATTATTCACTCTGTTGTCAGGGAAGGCCTGATGTTGCATAAATTTGTAGATTGAATATGCTCCGTTTGTGATCTGAGATGCAGTGGATTTGCTGTATTTGTGATCTGAGATACAGTACTTGAAGTAACTAATGAATCTTGATGAATGCTTAAGAAACAATGCCTAAAAACAAACGGGTATGTAGTATGAGAGAAGGTTAAAGACATCATTAAGTTTGCTCTTGTTGAGAAGCACAGCGAATGGCATTGCTTTAAAAAATGGCAGTAGGGCGCACATCTTGTATAAATCCAAGTGGAGGTTACAGTGATGAGCTGGAAAATCATTCTAATGAGGCCAAACCAATGACTGTTCATCCTTGTTTTGTTAGAAAATTAACGTAACATTGAGACTTGCAACAGCCCATTTATGTTTGTAGTCCCTTCAGTTTAAAGTTACTTATTATTGGCATAAGGATGAATTTCATTGCTTGCATCTTTCGAAACTTCTTGGAAGGGTTTTAATGTTAAGACTAAAAAAACATGTGGACCAGAAGATCCCTGGGACACCACACTTAACTAGCGTGGAAGTGCTCAGTCTGCCTTTTATGTAAAGATGAGATGGGTCACATGAGATCTCTTACAAGTTCCTGAACTGAATATATCCTGGCCAGCCTGCCACTGTTGTTTGGGCTATTGAAGGCTACTAACAGATTGTAAGTGATCAGCAGAACTGTTTTCCTGTTATCAGATATCCATGATATTACCTATGACCAAGGGTGCAGTGAACTTGCTCCTGCTTAGAAGTAAGCCTCGCTGTGTTATCTGAGTGTTTTGTGATCATATAGTCTGTATTTGCTGTTTGCTCTTGTCTGCATGGAGTGTTCATGAAATATAGGGAGATAACCACACATTTCTGCCTCTTTTTCTACATCACAACAGTGCTTGAAAAATACTCTTCCTTTTCAGAGATGCCCAAGTCAAGATCATGGAAAATACAGTGGCCAACGCAGAGCAGTATTTTGGGCAGTTCTGCACGATAATGGCAGCATACACACGCAAGACGGCCAAGTTACGAGACAAGGCTGATGAGCTGGTGAAGCAGCTCATTGACTATGCGAACACAGAAAGACCAGAGATGAGAACTGCAATCAAGAACCTTGCAGATGATTTGGCCAAGGTGCAGGACTATAGGCAAGCAGAGGTAAAAAGAAAACAAATATAAGATTTTACTAGCAAATTGAACTCTTGCCCTCTTCTAAAACATCTACATTTGATATTTGTATGACATCAACTCCATAAACCCACTTTGTAAATCGGTGTCAGATGAGCATTTCACTTTTATGTGTGACCTAGAGACCACTTTATCACTCTCAACAGCCTCATGAGCTCAAAAAAGTACTAAACAAAAATACATATGTATGCGGATTGAGAGTTAAGAACATCCCTCTTCATAGTTTGATGTATTCAGTTGACATTTACATTATACTTCCACCCACTACAGCATGAAGCAGTAGGTTATTCCAATTCTACCATTGTGAGTGATAGCATTTTTATCCTAACCATATGTGCACATGCACCTCAGTGCCAGGGTTGATGGGCTAGTAACTACTTTGTCAATGCTTTTACTTTGCGTTTAATATATATATTTTTTAACATCCTTTTGTGTTTAAACTATTTTGGTTACATAGTACCCTTTTCTTTTCCTTTTTTATGACATGCATTAAAATTAAAAAGGGTTTCTACCCCTGTTTGTTAGAAGCACCTATGCTGTTCTCTTAAAATTAATTATATGCAAAAATTATATTTTTTATTAAAAATGGTTTATTGCAGTCACGTTTGTTTTTTTAAACATTTTTTAAATCTTACTTTTGTGGCACATGATTGCAATAAAAAAGGCACCAACTTGAAAAGGCAAGATTGTATTGACATTTCCATATCCTGCTGATGGCACTTCCGACCTATATTCTTGCTTCTCTTCAACTGACAGATTGTCTTAGGACTCTCGAGGGGTAAAATGAGTTAGAATCAACACTTCAGATTAATTAGCAGTGTAACCTATTTGGTCACACATTTAAGTCCCAGAGACTGAGAATAAAGTTTAAAAGTTGATTACAAATGAAGGGTCAAACTGATGTAAATGAATCTCAAAAACATGCTGTATAAGTGCAAAACCACCAAAGGTGAAGTAAAGTGTTGAATGAGATTAAATCGTAGAAGCATTAGGCATACAGGAATTTCAGTTGCAGCAATATAAAAGAAGAGGAACGTGATCTGGTGACCGGTTTATAAGTCGTGGTCCCCTTGTCTAATCTTTGGAGGAACTAAGTTAATCTAAATTCCCTAAACTAAGCTAAAGGAAATCCTAGTTAGCGCTCAGGAAATAAAAGGAAGTGTCAGCATAGAATAAACCTCAGTAGAAGTTCTGATAGGTGTTGCGTAGCATAAAGCCACTCTGAGGAATAAAGAGTAGAGAGGTCTATACCCCTCTAAGTCTCAAGGGAAATTTGCTCTTGTCAGAGCCTAAAGAGAACTTGCCTCATCTCACTAGGTGGATAGCAATTAAACCTACAGAACTTTCAAGAAATCCATGTCATCACACCAGTAGTTTCCCATCTTTGCTAATTTTTAATTGGCAACTCCCATCAAGTTTTCATCCTAGGAATCAAAAACCAGGATGACCTTCAGTGTCTCATGATTCCTGGTTTACAAACAGAAGTCTTTTCTTTTCATTTTATTAGAACTCCTTTGTCCTTGCAAAAGTATCCTCGTGTACCCCACTATCTCAGATAACAATATGCTTTTCATTAACTGATGGACACGCCTGCAAATAGAGAATATCATAACCCAAGCAGAACTCCACGTTGAAGGTTAGAGGCACAAAATCAAATGTTTCAGGCCTTTGGTTATGCTAACTTAATATGGCATTTCAATGCCCATTCAAAATACATGACGATGCGTGCATCTTCAATTATAATTGCAACATTATTGTGAATAAAACATGATTATATACATGTTCACAATAATACCTGAGTACACAAGTATAAATATGCATGCAAATTGTAGTCCAACATGTTAAAATCAACATTAGAACACACACATCTATATGTAAATTACTAATCTTCTGTTGTGAATGCACCTTCAGGAATATGATTTAGATGCTCCACTTTACATTAGTAATGTTAAGGCACATGATGTATGTATTGTTAATTGCATTCATATGTCACTCTTGTGTCACATAATGGCACAGCCTAAGTTATGCATTCTCTCTGCTTTCAGTAATGCCTTAACACAAGCTGTCTTTTTTGGCCTTTAAGTTAGTTTACCCAAATAAAACAGTTTCTTGTATTGGCTTTATATGAAGTTAAAGTGTTTCATTTGTTTTTTGTTTTTATTTTTTTGTAAGGACAGTTTCTCCTAAATCTCTAACCTATTTGATAAGTGAACCCTCTGGTTGTGAGAGATTTTGGCAGAACAATTGAAGTTGGGAAGTGTGATGTATGGCGGACAATGACTTACAGGCAGTTGAAGGAGAGAAGGTTTTCTCTCTTGAAAGCTAGGCTGATCCTCTAGGGGAAAAAACATTCAGCCTTAGAGTTCTGGTCCAGAGGGACTTTTATCAGCTACAAGGTGTGAAGTGATCCCTCAAAGAGTACACCATTGCTGTTGTTCCTCTTCTTGCTGACCCTTGAAAAAATGTGTTCAACCACTATTGGTTCACTTTTATCGTATTCAGCCTCAGCACACTATTCTTCTTCGTGGGGCATTGCTCCTTAATCTGCTTGCATTGCAGAGAGCCTTGATGCCGAAGACTTCCAGGTTAATTGTTAGTGTGATCAGAAGAAGACTGGTATTGAAGGCCTCTGCTGGAATTCCTCAATGCTGAGATGAAAAATACACAATCTGTCTTTTCAGGAGGATGGTCCTCTAAACTGCAACCCCATAAAATCATATGAAGATGAGATCCACACAATCTCTGTTTACAAAGCATATTTCTCCTCAGTCCCTGGAACCCACCTAATTAAAATTGATGCTATGACGTCACGTAGCACTAAAGGTTCATTGAATCACCACTTCAACTTTAAGTTCAGATTGATATTACTTTTGAATCCTTATCATTTAAATCACCAAACACCACCATCTAAAACCAGGTCTGTTTTAGACCGTGATGAATATATTATTTATTCCAACTACACCCACCAGATCAGTACTCACTGTTGAGGGCTAAACGCCTCTGCCACTATGTGATTGTCTCTGTTTTTTCCAAGAGATGTGATGCCGGTTACTAATGCCAGCTCCAAAGACAAACGAGTGACTCACAACAGCTACATGCCCTCATGAGCAAGTTCCACAATTTTCCTTAGCCTTTGTAATTGCACGTGAAACACAATAGATATTAAAAAGGGGGCTGGTCGGAAGTAGAAGTAGCTGACCAGGGAAATAAAGGTCCCAGCAGTGCGTTGCTGTTTTTCGGGTGTGCTTCAACTCCCTCACGGCAAATGGCAAGTAGAAAATAAATTGAAGATCTTTATTTTTCAGGCAAAAAGCTACTGAGGTCTCATGCAAACGAAGAAATTCAGAAGATAAAATCAAACTCTATCTTTATGAAAATGTAACTAGAGAAAAGGAAGGGGTTCTTAGAGTCCAATTCAGAAAATATGAGGGGATGCTTCTCCCATCACTGGGTTCCTACACCCTACTGGCAAAGATAGCAGTAACAAAACAGCTGTTTTACAACCAAAGACACAATCCACCAGGAAAGCAATCTCCACCAGTCGCAAAGCAATGGCTGTATTCTGCCTCCACCAATCAACCCTGTTAAAAGAAAACACATCAAACCATCCTCCAGTATAGCAGACTGTAGCATTTCAATGTATTTACTTTTTTCGAATTAGTACGTTTGTGCAAGCAAATTAGAGCGGTGCATGCAATCCATGAGAAGTGTTAAGACACCTACATCAGTGGAACAGCAAGAAGAAACAGATAACAGAAGATGGTCCTTTTGAAATAAACAAACTCTAACATTTGGGTGAGGAGCATGTAGGGATAGGAAGAGTTTGTGTGTTTTTGGGCTAATAGTGAAAATGTGTTAAAAAGAGGACCAGCGCAGGGGTTATGAGGCAGTAAAAGATTAAATTGAAAGAAAAGTTTGAGCACAGAATATGAAAAAGATTGAAGAAAATTAGGGATAGGCAAGACCATGATTACTTGAAAAAAAAAATAAGAGTGATTCATTGACCTTGAAAAAATGCAAGGGACCCATGGTAGAGGAGGGAGAGAGAGAGAGAGAGACCGAGGGAGTAAGAGGAAGACAGAAAACAGAATAGGTTTGATTGTGGAATTCAAAATAAGAGTCAAGAAAATAATCAGGGAGACATACTAGGAAGTTAAATTCATTATTGAAGGTGAGGGAAGATGAGAGTTGGGTTGATTCTTATTAATGTGAAGTATACGAGATCAGAGGATTCTGCAGATTGTGGAGTTTAACTGTCACAAAAAAACAGATCAGATGGGTTGCAAAAAGAGGGAAGTGAAAGATAATGCCAAGACAATGGTCCGTTGACAAAAAAGGGAGAGAGTCGTATAATGAGAGGGTGCGCACATGAGAGGATGCAGGGGAAACAAGATTTTGAATGCAATCTGTCTTGGATTTGTATGCAGTGGAGTGATGATATTTGCATAGCGCTGTTGCCATTCGTATGACCTTGCGAGGCTGAGAAGAAAATAGGAAATTGATTATGAGGGAGGAAAGAAGAGAGTAATATGCTGGCTGAGAAAATAAAATTAAAAACACCCTGGAAAAAGCAATCAGTGATAGAGAATGCAAGATTAAGTAAAGCATGTGAAATGTAAGCAGGAACAACATGGTTTTGTTGATGCTTTTACACTTCTGATATGCTGGCTCCAAAAAAACCTGCAACATTTACCGTTCTAATCTGCATGAAGTAGGGAAAGGTTTCAGTACCGCAGGCTGTCCCAAGGTGTCCCTTGGGACCTCTTTTGGCCACGAGGTAGTGCACCCCGCAATCGTGACTTGAACACATTCCCAATTACTTTCGAGCTGCGCTGAAAAATGAAGCGGTGCCCTTTTAAAAAAAAGTTTTACGCTGTGCATCAAGGTTGAGGGAGGGGAGACAAGAGTACATGCTGGCTGAAAAATAAAGAAGTAACAACATCCTGGAAAAAAGCAAACACTTCTTAGAAATTACTACATTAGGAAAAGCATGTGAAATGTAAGCAGGAAGAGCATGGTTACATTAACGCTTTTAAACTTACGCTGGCTGAAAAAAAACAGGCACACTTACTATTCTAATGTGCACGAAGCAGGAAAAGGGTGCTGTACCACAGGCAGTCCCTAGGGGTCCCCTGGGACCTCTTTTGGCCACATAAGCTACTATGTTATAGTGATCCCATCACAGGGGGAAAAAGCTTTTTTTTTTTTTTTTTTTTTTTTCCATTGGAGTATAACAACCAAGTGCTTTACTTGGTAAAACGCCATGTTCCTGGAACGTCGATCCTAAAAAGCATAACCAGTAGAGTTTATTTATAGAACACGAAAAATAAAAACAGCAACAGTGTTAAAAAAGCAATTTGGACTAAAACGCACAAACAACACAAGCAGAAGTTCTAACCACAGCAACATGATTTTTGACAAAATAGCCCAGTGTGCTGAAAACTCCATGGAAAAATTTATGGAATGAAGCTGCGTGAGAGACTGCTAAACGTCCATCAGTGAATAGGCTGTAAACAGTGTCGGCTCTAGGGCGGCGTGACCTGTGCCACCGTCCCAGGTGTTGACTTCGGTTGGGGGTGCAGTTTTTGCAAGTGTATTATATTTTTTAAAACACCTGCTTTTGGCATTTCCTGCCAGCAGTTATTTTCAAGCATCAATACAAATGTCAACATAACTCCCTTAATGTTCTTTCAGGAGAGAGATCGGAAATCTGTCTAGTGTAAGTTTTGACTCTATTGTATTGTGCAGATGGTTATTACATAAACTGTGAATTAAAGCAAATCAGAGAAAAACACTTACAGAAGAAGATTGCTTTGTCGGAAATGTAGCAACGTGAGCACCAACCGACGGTGAATTCTATCAATATGAGCTCCGAAACCAATAATAAAACTGTTTCCAAATGTGTGAATTGTGTATTTAAACAAAATAAACAAAACACGTAAAGTATGAGCCAGCATTTGTAATCCTATGCAAAATCAAACAGTCCTAAAAGCAAATGGCTGAAAAAAAAAGGCATATTTACTGTTCTAATGTGTACGAAGCAAGGAAAGGCTGCAGTACTAGAGGCTGTTCCTAGGTGTCCCTTAGGACCTCTTTTGGCCACATATGGCACTGCACCATGCAGTTGTGAATTGAACACCCCCCAATTACTTTGGACGCCATGGTGAAAAACAAGCATTTGCAATGCAATGGGTCTCGCATTTGCTAGAGTTAGAGATATTAGCGCTATAAATTTGTAACTGGACTTTCCTTGCCGCTCAAATTGAAAATGAAAAGTAAAACAGTTGACATAAGTGAGCCAATTGAAAGCACCACGCCCTCCATGAGCGTGAGTGCGAAGGAGAGGCACAAAAGGAAAAAAAAGTTCCCTCGCAGTCAGAAGTATCGGCAAACATGCAATTATCCATGTAACGGGGACAATGGCCAAGGCGGTAACAAAACTGCCTCAAGGAGGGACTTTCCGTAAAGCCTTTACCAATGATGTTAAAGGATTTTTTAAAGGCAAGCCCACGAACGACTGACGGTGAGGGGCGTGCGGTGGGCGTGGTTAAAACCCACAATACCTACAGCAGGTCAAACCGCTTGCACGCTCGACCAAATGACAAAATAATGAAGTAATACTACAGAAAAATGTGCCACATAATTTACTCAACCCTGCCGCATAACTTTACCCTCCCCTGCAGTATAAGGAAGCTATCCGGTAAGTAATGCAAGCATTTATTTACATGCCTGGCTTTCCAGCCCCAGGCGGGATAGCCTCAAAAGTTAACCAAATCTGTTTTATGTGAGGCAACTATATTTGTTTGTTAAAGTTTCATATAATAGTAATAGCAGGCGGTTGATTTTCTCAGGATAGTATGGTGGAATTTAGCACATGGTGCGGAGATCTGTGTGTAGCATGCAGTTCTTAGGCTCAAGATACTTGCAGGGCCGACGCTGCCTTTCATTCTTCTACGACAGGTAACATGGGTGCGGCCCATCTTCGTCCTAATAAAAACACTTGGGATGTACGAGGCTAAGAAGCCTAGCACCTACAGCCGGTAGCGCTATACCAACACTACATTTTCATCATTGCCATGGATTTCCATTTATCTGGAAGGCCAGCAGTGATGATTTGAGGCCATCATCAGAAACAAATCGATCAACTGCTGACAACAGATTCCTGCCTCACGAGGAGGCCGAGGAGCGAGAAAGCTGCCAAAAAATGTATTCAAAGCAACAAAAACCTGACCGCATCAAGAGCGTGCGGAAGGTGACTTTAATTCAGCATCTCTCTGCCTCACTAAACACTGGGCAGAAAAAAGAACACACATGTTCCCGCATCTCAAGTATTTGCTTGCATAAGTCCACTACATGAATAAAGTGACTAAAATTAACTCCCTGAAGCTATCATGTTTACAATATCATACATGCCGAGATAATCGCCGAAAGCAACCAGATTTATAGAAAAAATTGCCAACAAATAAAGCGTTTTGAGCAAAATAGGAGTTGTGTAGAATAACGAGTACTTTCTAGGAGAAAAAAAAGCTTTAAAACATCAGTTAAATTATTTTTTATGGTTTCTTTATTAGGCCTGTAAACTTTAGAAGAGAAATAATTGGGGTGGCATTTTATGCCAGAGTCAGCACGTGTTAACGCCAGTTAGACTCTGACACACATGCCTTTGAAAAAAAAAAAGTGTTCACTAAAAACACCCGCAGGCAGAAGTTACATGAGCGAAACATTGTCAAAATATGATCCGTCACCAGAATGTAAACGCTTACTTTCTTTCCAAAACAACAGAGAAACCCAGCCTAAAGGCCGTGGAAAATACTGTTAAAAGCCGGACTTTGGACACAGTGAATTTGCTTCTAGTAAGACAGGTCGGCGGTGGTAGCCAGCACCCTACACAGATCTGTTTGTAAACAGCAAATCTGAAATTTTGACATTGCCATTCATCCTACCAAGGTCGATTAGACACTTGCCACTGATTTGGGTAATTCCAATACCCGTTACTACAGCCAAAGACAAGCCACGGGTTACCAACCACCATGTAATAGACCAGGCGCTATTCCTGCAGTGTGGAAGTGCAGGAGTGAGTGCTAGGGTGCACAGGGCAGGCTTGTTACTTTTCTGCTTACTGTGGCTGACACGAAGGGGCATCCTTTAAGCCAGGGCCTTAATGTGAGAACAAGCACTGCTCGTTTTACCTCAGTTTCTTTCTATCAGTTATTAAACATGTTTTTGTGCAACGTAGACACCTGCTTATGCAGCCACTAAGCACTTCACTGTAACTAAATTAGTGTCATAAAATGCATTACTGAATTTCAAATACAAAGCGAAAACGGCTAATTAAACAGTCAAAAACTTCATATTTTTAAGCAGTACTAAGAAGAACGTCTGAAAATCAGGCCTGATGTGACACTTAAATGTTTTCAGTGGTACAAAGATCTGTTCATCATAAAAACAAAAGTCTGAGTTTATTCGTCTGTTTTTTTAAAGGCGTGTTGAGAAAACCCCATGTACCACACCACAGTGAGCGGGCACGTAAACAGAACACCACAAGCATTTGCAATGCCATGGGTCTCGCGTTTGCTCAAGTTAGAGCTATTAGCATTGTAAACTCCTAACCAGACTTTCTTGCATACAAATTAAAAATGTAAAGTAAAACAGTTTCACATAACTAACCAGACTTTTTTGCCACATAAAATGAAAAGTAAAAGTTTTACATAAGCAAGCCGACTGCCGCAATCAGCGCAAAACAGACACAAAGGGTAATAGAAGTTCGCTCGCAGTGAAACATATCGGCAAAAGTGCAGTGATACATGTAACCGGCAAAAGTTTAATTATCTATGTAACCAGCAAAAGTTCAATTACCTATGTAACAGTATCGATGTCATACAAAGCGCTCAATTACTGCCCAGCGAGATCGTGTACTCCAGAAAACATCGAGCCTCGTATGTTCTCAGTAGTTGGTCGGTGTGCTCAAGGAGGGCTAATCACTGGAAAAGGCCTGACATAGGCATGCCTTTCACTAATGAAAGCAAGCGGATTTAAAAGGCAAACCCCACTAACCAACGAAAGTGACTGACGTGACATGGGCGTGGTTAGAAGCCCAAAGAAAGATTACAACATGGGACGGAGCGCTCTGCGCTCACCCCTAATTAAGTGCGGCATCCGCTTTGTGAAAAGTTTTACACTGTGGCGTCCGGTTATGAGGCAGAGGGAAACAAGAGTAATATGCTGGCTCAAAAAGCAAGCCCGCCATAGAAAATGCTAGATTAAGTAAACCATATCAAATGTAAGCAGGAACAACATGGTTACATTAGCTGAGAGCAATAATGCTGTGGAAATGAAAAGGGAAGCTATGCCGGCCAACAGAAGCAGGAAACCATGAAAAAAAGTTCCCCAAAGAACAGAAAAGCATGGCAAAGTGTAATTATACAGTAGTTAGTCCCTGCTCCCAAAGAGAGTAAGGAAAGAAATAGGCATGACTGACCACTAGCAAGCAACGATTATTAAATGACACTGAAACAAACAAATGAAATGGCTTTAAGCCCACAGAAGTATACTAAAAAGTATGGAAGAGGTCGTACGCTCAACCTAAAAAAAAATCTTTGTTTTCGCTGCAATGAGAGGAAGATCAGCAACCCTGCTTGGTTTGGTGTTATTAAAAGGGTAATCAAGAAAGAAGAAAGAACAGTAGATGTGGGTAGGAGTGTAACACAGGCCCCCTGGCACAGGGGCCCACAAACCTTCAGCGGTAGGCACTTTCAGATCATGGCCAATGTATACCTGTGAGGTATAGAACACTAGCGCCCCTCATCACATTCTGCTTGGGGAACGGGGCATCACTTTGTGTTGCATCAATGATCTGAGAATTGTCTGTACAGAAGTAACAGCAAAGGTTTTATCATTAACTCAGGTGTGCGGAGCATATCAGGAAAGGTACCAATTCAGTGGCTGTAACCTCTGACAGAAGAGAAAGCAATATTCAAGCTCTGTGTGCCAAGGAGCCATTAACAGCATTCCATCGTAGTAAGATGACATGAGTATGGGGATATTTCAATTGCCTTACACCTTCAGATACTTTAAAAAAAAAAAAAAAAAAAAAAAGCTTTGCCAGTTCACCAAGCTGGTGAAGCTTAAAAAAGGAGACGTATAATGGTGCAATTGGAAAATTCTGAATAATAAAAACTATAATGGATTCTCTGTTTTAATACACTTTGTTGCTCAGTTCAGTCGCCATTAGTCCACAGAGAATTGAAAGGCTGTGTTGAGATGTAAAAATGTGAAACGGTTTGCAGGATTGTAATGAGAAAACCTTGTTTCACAGAATGCACGTCTGAAAACACGAGTAACCGCAAAATGTCTCTCACAAATAAGTTCTGGTTACTCAAATAATAATCTTTAAAGCTGAAACAGATGTAGAACCTGATAAACTGTATGTTTTTACCTTGTAGGTGGAAAGGTTGGAATTGAAGGTTGTCACACCACTCAAAACATACGGCTCACTCATTAAAATAAAACGGGTAAGTGCGGGGCCACAGTTACGTCATATTATTGCGCAGCATGCAGTGTGGCCTTGATTTAAACATGAAATTCATCTACAACAGGCAGAGATCAAGAAATTTAACAGTGCCAGAAACCGTGAGATAAAAGAGCTGGAAAAATTGGATAAACTGAGACAAAAGGCACCATCGGACCGTCACGTGATTGTATCCTTTTCTGTACTAGATGAGCGCTATATCCATTCTTTGTGACACTTTTCTCTACAGTAAGACTTGCGAGCGCGCGCCATGAGATCCAAATTTTATTAATATCATACAAAGGATCCTGCGCTAGAGGACGATGGATCGAAGCAACATAGGTTTGAGGGGATGTCACCAATGGGAATTGAGAGTACCAATAATCCAAAAACACTTCAACAATATCCAATATTAAAAAGCTTTTAGTCAATATTCACACCAGTTTAGTAACAAGAACACATAAGTTGATTTCTCTATATTAACAATGCTAAGGTCATGAAGATAACTCTCAAACACAAATGATAAGCCTATAGAATCAACAGCTGCTCATTATAACAACGTATGTATCTCAATTTGATTAATACAGTCAAGCAAATAATCTCCAAAAAGAATCACACTTATTAATATTACAGAAACCGGTAATGATGATACAGGTGTTATTAGCTCAGCATTAAAATGATCTCAAACCAGAACATAAGCGATAGAGGATTACTTCCCTACGCTAACCACAATTAGCATTACATTTTGGGCTTCATGTGAAAAGAATTTGGAAAAACAAATTTAGAAAAATTCTTATCTCAGTTAGGTCAATTTATAAAAGTTAATAATGTGCAGCGCTATAATCATTAGTTGCAGTTGGTACCTGAAAAGCAAGAGAGACAAAATTCACATCTAATAACATACACTACCACAATATTAGTAACAGCAATAGATCAGCTTCCACTTGAGGACACCATCAACAGCTCTGGGCCTTACAAAAGCTAATCTCGACACTCAACTGCTCTCAAGGAACAACGAACCCACGGTCATAGCATCCTACTCTCTCCGAGAACCACCTAATTAGTCTACACAGATCACTATACTAAAATCTAATCATCTCCTGATTGGCCAGTCTATGGGGTGTTTTCATTTCAGCCAATCGACAACTAATTTGATGACCTAAACTTTGACAAACCTACCCTAACTATAACATTTTCTTTCAGTAGATACTCTCTTTCCGTCTGGTCTGTAACTTCATTGTCTCATCCGCCTCTTGCATATCTTGTTCTCAGGAAGAAACTCTCTCAGCCACATTATACTTCCATCCTCTAGGAAAAAACAGATATTAGTAACATTCTCAAACAATATGACATTTCAATTTATGCAATGCTCGGTTAATAAATGACCTTGTAGGACATGTCACCACAACCCACTAGGAGTAGCTGTGGATGCATCTACACAAGCTTGAAAACATTTATTAGTAAAGCTTCGAATCATGGAAAATAACTACAGCATCTGCATATAGTTCTGTCCAGTTAAGTAAAACTTTCTCATTTGACACATTGGTTAATCACCCATTATTATTACGAAAATCATTATTAAACATATTTAAAAATTCACACATTCACAGACTCTTGGCAGTTACAGACTAGTGAGTTCGCCAGAATCCATTAATGATGACCCTTCACAGACTACTTTTTATGTGTGGTTACTCTTCACTTTAACTGTTTTGGCGAGAGCTCATGTCATCAGTTCTTAAAAAAAATAACAAAAAGAAGAATAGAAGGAGATAGAGAATTGGTTTGGACCCTTCCACGCACTGAAAAAATGAATTAATTCATTTTGTAGAGGTTAAAGAAGCCCAGTCAATACGATTGTCGCACAGTGGTTAAAAGCAAACATCTTTTTAGAATTTTAAAGTAGCCTTCTCTGGACTTCTGTACATAGGCGTAGAATAATTCTTAATCACAGGCCAACAATTTAAAGAAAACTACCTCTTTACAGAGCATTGGTATTAAGTATTACTTCACATTGAAATGTTTTCCAAAAGGTTACAAAAACAGTCATCTAGCATCTTCAAATCCAAAAGATGTCAGGAGTATGTGTTATAGATGGCAGCAAACATAAATGGCAGGCATGCTGAAACACTGGGCAGCGACATAGGGCATGCACCATAATTTCTTTGCAAAGTTTCAAAACCATCATGTACTGCTCTATGTACAGCAGTTTCATGACTCATTTTCCAATTATTTTCCTTACAGCCAAAAGAGTATGTTGCAAGCCTACTTTAAGTCACTCAAGCTAGTGTCTTTGATGTAGCCTTTTGTCCAGTTTTAACTGAAACTTTGTATTTTCATGTAAAATTGTAATTGTTCTGAGTAAAGTTGTTGAAAGACTGCAAGCTTTGCCCAAAAACTTCCTCTGTCTATCCTTCTGAATGCTGTCCTAAAGTCAGTATAGCATGAGTACAGACCTTCATGGCTAGCAACATTGTTATTAAAGATGGCATCGCTTTATCAAAAATCTGATTGGAAACACTACAAGAGCTCTTTTCTTTGCGGCCAGTCCTGTATTTTGAAGATGTGTGCCACTTCACCTCTTCACCAGGAAGAGCTGTGAGCTTAAAACGTGCCAGTTCATTTTTAGACCCCTACCTGTTTAGCAGCTATTTAGTGACCCCTTCTAGGGGACCATAACTGTGGCATGGAAATAAGATTCATTAAACAATGCTTGGAGATTGTTGGCTCAGAATTGATGGTCAGACGTAAACAAGGTTGAAGGCAACTCATATGGGCCTGGCAGGCTTTCCAGCCCGCTCTTCCTTATCTTCCATAGAATGCCAGCTTCTGAGGCCCACATTTAATAGTGTCTTTGCTTATGATAGATCAATAAAAGATGTTGGCAACCACCCTGGCTCGCATGCAGTATAATGTGAATTTCTGGAAAGGATCATTTCAGAGCATCAATATGGCTGCCTTCATGATCTACTGGGATCATTAGTACAGGTTGATGAGTCTTTAGAGACAGAGGGAATCCACATACTGTGTCCCCAGCTTGACATTTACTTTCTGCCCTTAATCACACTAAATGATTTAGGAATGATTGAGTATGAGAATGTTTATTTGTGTCAACAAAAGCTTTATCTAACATTTTTTTTAAGCCTAATTAAATCAAGAGTGAACCATCTTTTTTCTCCGAAGTGAGTGTAGCAAAGTCCCTCGAAGAGCTTTACTGACTGAAGTATTTAACTCCTTTATTTAAGGAACTGGAGAAGGCTTTAGAACAATATTGTAATTGGTTTTGTATAGCATTTACTACCCCTGACGAGGTGTTGAAGCACTTTTCAGCAAGTTGCATGCTACTCTGGAGCCCAGGGTTAATGGTTAGGCTAGTGGTTATTGTTGTTTAAGGAATGTGCTCTCATGCAAAATTGCATGCATTTACTCCAGTTACTTGTGACATATTAATTCCAGTTAAGTGTGATCATTAGTGTGGGCTACGTGGTGTCCGGTGAATGATTGGTGAGATAGACAGGACAACAGCGGTTAGGGAATGTTGGATTACAGGGATAGAGTTGTAAAGAGGAGAAGTTGTGATTTATGAACTGAAGTTATAATCTATGAAATGATGCATCAGCCAGTTGCAGAATTACAACAAAGATTAAAGCAGGCGTGAGACTGATTGGAGACTATTCTCAGAAACAGAGGATGGACAGTAAGGCTTGATCATACCATTTTCTTAACAAATAAATGAATCTTGCTGTTAGATTTCCACCTTGGTATGTTCATTTGGTACACACTAGTCAAAGACCCAACTCCATGAATGCAGTGACGATTAGGCTTAGACAAGTTAAGTTTAGCAATTTGCAGCATGTGAGTAATCTGGGTCTCAACTCAAATTGAAAATCTGAAATTATTCCAATGATCTGTAAAGAGGCAAGGGTTTAATCCAACGTAGTGTAACTGAGTTGTTGGTAACATTATTTATTTATTATTTATTTATAAATGGCCAGGGCACACTTTCACAAACTGTGCACTAAGTTCAGCAATTGAGATTCCCCTGCTCTCATCCTTTAGAAATGAGACGGTTGCCTCAGGAAATGTTCCAATAACAATTGTGTATGCCTACCCAGATGTTAGCTAGTGAGCTTACGCATACTTGCATGTAATTACAGTCTCATTATCAACATGGCTGGACAGTAAATCCAATAAGGCTTTCACTATATATTTCCAGTAGTTGAGTCGTTCCATTCATTTGCAACTAGACATTCAGAATTAAACATTTCCATGTCACCTCGCCAGCAGGGAAACTGGAAAAGACCAAATAGATTTGCAAAATGTCTAGGCTTATCGAGGCTCCGATAGGCCATCCTTTTCTTTCATTTCTGTCTTCTAATATAATCATTTCAAAGCCAGAAAATGATGCATGATTCAAGCTCAACGATTCCTCGATGCAAACGGTATCATGGGCAGTTAGAAAATGGTAGGATGTTGTGGTTCCATATATACTCCCTCTTGGGCAAATTTTAAGCGCAGATTTTACAAGCCAAGTGTTTTTTGTAGCGGTATGAGGGCATTACTAGGAGTATTTCTGGCAGGCTTTCCTTGCGCATTACATCCAGACTTGCAAATGCTAAATCTCACTTGCAAACCAGTGCTTTGTTTACTAATGGCTTTGATGCTTTGCATAACCTGTTCCCCCTCCCGTTTATGGTGACATTTGGATCTCATTCTGAGTCCCCATATTTTCTGGACACAACCCCTTCACCACTGCACTATTCTTTAAATAATGTTTCTTTGGGGTTGGGCATAATAAATGCAGGTAACTAGAAAGGTGGCAGTTTTAGTAATTAAAATCCAACCGGACATAAAATGATCTTTAAAAGCAAACACCTGATCAACAATTTCATTAGTGGCCTAAGTAACTTTGGTAAGTTCCAGAAAGTCTCCTTGTTTGGGTTTGGAAATATTTTACTTATCTGTACTATTTTGTGCAATGTTAGCACTTCCATGAGCCTCTAGACATATATAAGAAGTTGAATACCAAGGCACACAAACTCCTCCTACTGAATTCACTGGATCAGCTTTTTTTCTTTCATGTGGTAGATTTTTGGGGGGAAACTGGGTTGTGTGCACCTGTACTGTGAGGGTTGCACACACTTCAAGGCCATGATTATTTAGGGACAATATTTTGGTCGGCCCTAAAATCCCATACACTAATGCCTTAATTGAATGGTCCAGGCATGAACCATCATTTAACTAGATCCTGTTAGTTAATGCTCCTCTTATTTGAAAGTAGTTTCCCCTTTATTCGCTTGTCCGTACAAAGGATACCCATGGGTCGAAGGAACCTGCACACGGATGCAAAGTTGTGTTCTTGGCAGTTGATTTGGTACTTGTCAACTGTTGATTACAAAGGGGAGTGTGGCCAAGATGGTGACCAGGGCGGTTGCAATGATCTGTGCTCTGTTGGTTCAGCCTACTGTACAACATCATAAACGGACTCCTGCGCCCTGCTGCACTACAGGAACTGTGCCCTCTCTGGCCACTGTGCTATAGAGCACGGCACCTGGAGGTGTCCGCTCCATAAACAGTGGAGTGACCCTTCGTTCGCCTGCATGGCACAGCATTCTGTGCCACCCTTGCGAAACAACTAGAACACTATTTCCAAGACAATGAGTGAGCTGCCTCTGATGCCTTATGCAATGGGATGCCTTTAATGTAGCCCTTAGAGGCTTAGGTGTCAATTCAGGTTACGGTAATGAGCTTCTGTTCCACAAGGACTTGCAGCAGCTTGAGGCGGATAAACAAACCTGTGAATTTCAGGTGCTCACAGACCCTAATGCCACAGCCCAGAAGCACACCAGAAACCCATTTCTAGAACTACCCTTGCTAACCTAAGTTCTTTAGATTATAGAGAATACATAGCCTGCTAGCGCGCGAAAGGGGTTAAGGTGGAGAGACACCTTGCCTGGCTTGTTCGGTCACAATCCCCCAGAATCCCACTTTCAGCAATACGCACCCAGACAGGATGCATAGGAACATTCAGGAGGTGATCAATCATGTTCTGGTCCTATTATGGTGCACTGTATGCTGCTCAGGGATGTGCGGATGGCCCTACAATACAGGAATTCCGGGACAAATTGTAAATCCCCACTGTGTTGAAATAGGGGCACACTAACTTTTGGATAGCCCTGGCTTTTAAACAAATGGACAAGGCTAAGCTGTTGGAACTGATGTTTGGCCAGTGGAATTTTATGCCACACACGCTCCACAGTTAATCCTGAGACTACTATAAACTATGAGCTGACCTGCACCCAAGGGTACTCCTGCCATCTGACAGGGATCTCTAACTAGTAAGATCATACTGCCCACTGTCGTTATTAAATACAGACGACAAGATTCTCAGGAAGGTTTCGGCTAATCCACTGGTGTCAATCTCACAAAGGCTAATTGACCCAGATCAGAATTGCTTCATCCCTGTGAAAAAGCACCTTCCTTAATCTGCGCCTCCTGTTCATAATAGACTGGGCACGTGCATCTGGCACAACCCCTGGGTGGTGTCATTGGATATAGAAACATCCTTTGACACCTTGGTTGGACCACCCCCCTCGAAGTCCTCAGTAGACTGGATGGGACTGAGATTTTTCTCCTGGATATCGCTAATGTATAATAGTCTGATGGACAGGGAGAAAACGGGCAGGATCACATCCTAACTGATACAAATACAAAGGGCCATGGATTGCCCCGTATTACCAATTATTTTCGCCCTCACCATGGAGATCCTGACTTGTGCTATGCGCACTACAGGACCTGATTTGGGGATTCTGGTAGATGACTGGTAACACAAAATCTCCCTATTAGACCTGGCATCCTTTGTGTGGTTTCCCCCGAGTTTTTGACTTCAGGCCTCCTGTTTTACTGACCACGTTTTTGCTGACTTTAGGGCTCTGCGTACTTTACCACTGCTTACCAATGCTAAATTGCATGGGCTCTCTGCGTAAAATAGGATAACTTTGGCTTATCCACAATTAGCTTATTTAATTTACTCCGTCAAAATTATCGAAATAGCTTTATTACATCCACTAGGCAATAAAAGAACCGTTACACATATATAAAAAAACTAAATATATTACAACTATACATCCCTATAAGGTGACATGATACAAGTACATTAAATAAAAACCAATGTCTAACAGTAAAAGTGAAATAACCACATAAAAGATTGCATAAAATGTAAATTACTTGCAAACCCTTATTAAAGTGTACTGTCTGTGCCCAGGGCCTGTAAATTAACTGCTACTATTAGGCCTACAGCACTGATTGTGCTACCCACTTCAGTGGCACTTCAATGATGTCTCAGGCCTGCCATCGCAGAGCCTGTGTGTGCAGTTTTAAACTGCAATGTTGACCTAGCAAGTTAACCCTCGTGCCAGGCCTAAAGTTTCCTACATGCATACATAAAGGTCACACATAAGGTATGCCCTGGACAGCCCAAGGGCAGGATGCAGTGCATTTAAAACGTAAGACATGTACTTTTAAGTTTTACATGTCCTAGTAGTGAAATACAGTTACATTTGTTTTTCACTACTGCAGGGTCTATCTCTCCCATAGGCTAACATTGGAATTACCTTACTACATTTTATAAGTGTAATTTCCAATTGGGAGAGATGGGACCCGCAAGTTTGGTGTCTCTGAGATCACAATTTAAATTAAACTTATGGTGTAGTCTGATTTAAAATTGTAATTTAAAAATGTCACTTTTAGTAAGTTGGCTTTTTTTATTTTTACTTTAGCCATTGTCCCCTGCCTGTTTTTGAATACATGTCTGGGGTGGGTGACAACTGGGCTTTGTGCATTCCCTCTAGACACCTACATCCAATGGGAGCTTAGGTGTGACTGATGAGCCATCCACATCCTGATAACCCATCCTGGGCAGGACGGGAGGGAGAAGCTGACACACCTGAATAGGCTGTGTCCTATCTCCACACCAAGGGCTGCATGCCCCTCTGTAGTGAATTTGTAGGAGGGTAGGGACTCTGTGCACTTCAAAGGCATCCCTTTGAAGTCTGCCCACTTCAAAGACCCCACAGGATATAAGAACTGGACTTCTGAACCTACCACTTCAGTACACTTCTGGACCTGTGCATAGGCTGCCAGAAAAAGGACTGCTGTGCTGCTGAATGGACTACTACTCTGCTGAATCCTTTCTGTGCTGGCCTGCTGCCCTCCTTACCTGGGAGTGATAAAAACTGGCCTAGTATCTCCCCAACCCAGAACCAAAGTGATTCCAAGGACTTGCTGGCTTGCCACCTGTTTTCTGATGTCCCAGGGACACAAAATACTTTCATCTCACCGACTACAGCACCTGGACTCCACCAACTGTCAGTCTTGCTCAGCAAAGTGGTCCCTCTCCAGTCCTGGGCCCTTAGAAGTGGGTATAAAGTGCTGTTCCAGTCAAAGTTGATGCATCACCTGCATCCAAAGGATCAACAACAATCTATCACCTCCCCTGCTCCTTGCATCTCCCTTGACGTCGATGCAAACAATTACCTTTGTTGCAGGCCAAGACTGGTCCCTGTATCCAACCCGCACTCACCCACGGTTGGACCAAACTTTCACAGTTGATCCGGTCTAGCATGACCAGTTAGCCCCATTTGGAGCTTTTAAGCAATACTTTTTAGTTTATTCTTTAAAAATTGTTTTGGTATTGTTTTGTTCATTAAATTAAGCTCTATCTTTCTAACCAGGTGCGGTATCTTTTTGTGTGGTATTTCCACTGTTTTCCTGTTTGAAGCGTAGCACAATTAATTTACACTCTGCCCCTTAAGCTTCACTACTCTGTGCTAAGCTACCAGAGGGTGAGCAAATGTCAATTTGGGGTGTTTGTGACTTACCCTGACTAGGATTGTGGTTCCTGCTTGGATAGGGTGCATACCCCTGCCAACCCGAAACCCAATTTCTAACATTTCCTCTATGCCCATGACACCTTTATTTACCTTCAAGTTGAGGGAAGCAATATAAAATACTTAATTGACTTCTACCAAAAATTTAGCAGGGCATCAAACTGAATTTGCATAAATCCTGTTTGTACCCTTTGCAGGTTTTTCCAGCATGCAGCGGTCGGTTCCGCCCCACACTCCCCAACTTTGATCTATGATACCATTAAATACTTGGGGATCTGTGTGTACCATAAAGAGAAATATTTTATTTATGGTGATAAAAGACAGGCACGATCCACCAGAAGAATGTGTTCCCTGTTTTGGATGGGTCTGCTACTCTCCCCTATGGGGCATTTTTGCTATTGCTAAGATGCTCATACTTCCATGGTTACTATACTTTTTCTGTGAATTTCCTGTCCTACTGATTAAAGTTATTTTTGAGGGCATTGCACATTATTGATAGCACTGATATGGGTCTCTGGGAGACGTAGAGCAGTGAACACTAAATTATACATTTTGTTCTTGGAAGGCAGCTTGGGAGCCCCAAACAATGAGCACTACTATGCAGCTGCTTAACTGCAGTGGTCGATGCGCTGGTTATGTGGGTAAAGCTGGGACACTGCTTCGAAGAGTCATTTATGACCAGTTTTTTGGAGTGGCTCCAGGGTTCCAGTGCTCTGATACCTAAGGGAGGAGGGAACATTCTCATGAAGGTAGCTAAGACGTGATGGTGAACCTATACAGCCAGATCCCTTACACACCTGAACTCCCACTCTGACAGTACCATGTTGTACGGCTCTCTGCTCAGCGTACAATGTGAGAATGTGGTCATAGGCAGTCCTTTGTACATGTGCAATCTCATCACTGATGAGATGTTTTGCGCCTTTTTGACGAGCTGATACAAAAATGATGGTATACACCAGGGCTCTTTCTCCTCTAATCTGCTCTTAACCACCAGATGTATCTGATCTGGAATGGGACACAGGATGAACCTGTAACCTCCCTCTTTCTGCAGACACTCCTTACACACGAACAGGCCAGACATACAGTCATGTGTCTGTACAAGGCCATATGTCACAATAGGGGACAACACAGTTCACTGCATTAAAGACACACTGGGAGAACTTGCTTGGATGGGCAGTGAGAGCGGTGTTTAGATAAGGTAAAATCAATTTCTACTAATTCCGGACTTGAATATGTCTAGTTTAATTACTTATACTTACCTAACCCCCAGACCGATAACCCATATGTTCCGTGGTGCAAGGGACACCTTCCCACATTGATCTGCTGAGGCAGCTGATTGCCACCATATGGTATGGGATTGCCCAGCCACCACTGTCTATTGGGATGGGATATTGACACGCATCAGCCATAATAGGTAGATAAATAGCTAAAGAGGCCATGTACTGCTTACTGGGTCTTACAAAGCACTCAAAAAAAGAAAGGTCTCAGAATATGCTCATTAATTTGGCCCTTGTTATTGCTAAACAATGTATAGCCATGTCCTGGAAATCAGCCCTAACTCCTCCCTTATTGTACTGGGTCCGGGGTCTGCAAACTGGGATCCTTGCAGACTTAGATGTACTATACCAAGGTGGCACAACCAAGGCAAAGCTGCTCCAGTTCCTGAATAGGAGGGGTACCTGTCTGCAATGAAGACCAAGTCTGACGAGAGACAACCTTGAGTGTGGTGGAGTCACACACTGATAACATTTTGATGTTGCCTGCCCTGCTTCTCCCCAGGGTGCCTGCCTCACATGCATCACTTGACTGATATTTATTTTGTCCCCCCTATCCCTCAATAGAGGTCCTCCGAGAATGAGGGATACGGTCCACATTAAACTGCCAAATGTTTCATAATTATGTTGTACTGTTTATTTTCTCTATTCATATGTCTGTGTGCTGCACTGCCTAACATTGCTTACTGGTGAATATTAATAGATAAAATAAGATGTTGATACGTCAGTGTTGGCTGGCCCTCATATTATCTCAGTGTAACTGTATTTACTTATTTAATTAATAAAGACATCTGGAAAAAAACCTGTTAATTACGAGGGGCTTCAACCTCAGCATAGGATTTTGTTGGTGCTGAGGTGTTAACTGACCAGAGACTTTCACCAGGGTGCCTCTTAACCCCTTCGCTGCCAGGCTTTTTCCCCCTCAGGTGCCAGCCATGCCTTTTCTTTGGCTATTTGGGGCAGTTCGCACTTAAGCCCTCATAACTCTTTGTCCACATAAGCTACCCACGCCAAATTTGCATCCTTTTTTTCCCAACATTGTAGAGGTACCCAGAGTTTGTGGGTTCCCTTAGAGGAGACCAAGAAATTAGGCAAAATACAGCAAAAATTTCATTTTTTTCGGAAAAAAATGGGAAAAGGCTGGTGGTTTTTCCCCTGGAAATGGCATCAACAAGGGTAGTGCGGTGCTAAAATCACTAGCTTTCAGGAACAGGCAGACTTGAATAAGAGTAGCAAATTTTTCAACGCAATTGTAGCATTTTCCTGGGACATACCCCTTTTTTAGTATTATTTTGGCTTTCAGCCTCCTTCCAGTTAGTGAAAGAAAAGGGTGTGAAACCAGTGCAGAATCCCAGACAGCTAAACATTTCTGAAAAGTAGACAAAATTCTGAATTCAACAAGGGGTAATTTGTGTAGGTCCTACAAGATTTTCCTACAGAAAATAGCAGATGAAATAAAACAAAATATTGAAGATGAGGTGAAAAAACAGACATTTTTCTCCATGTTTTACTCTGTAACTTCTTCCTGCGATGTCAGATTTTCAAAAGAAATATACTGTTACGTCTGCTAGACTCTTCTGTTTGCAGGGATATATATCAAGAACCCTAGGTACTCAGAGCCAATAAAGGAGCTGCACCTTGCAATGGGTTTTCATTGTATACCGGGTATACAGCAACTCGTTTGGTGAAATATAAAGAGAGAAAAATAGGTATCAGGGAAACCTTTGTATTTCCAAAATGGGCACAAGACAAGGTGTTGAGCAGCAGTGGTTATTTGCACATCTCTGAATTCCAGGGTCCCCATACTAGCATTTGAATTACAGGACATTTCTCAGATAGATTTCTTTTGTACACACTGTCTTACAATTGAAAGGAAAAAAAAATAGAGAAAGACCAGGAGAAATAACACTCGTTCTTCTATTCTGTGTTTCCCCAAGTCTCCTGATAAAAATGGTATTTCACTTATGTGGGTAGGCCTAATGCCCGCAAAATAAACACATCACATTTGTACATTGAAATCTGGCGTGTTTTTAGGAAAGTGCCTAGCTGTGCATTTTGGCCTCTAGCTCAGCCGGCACTTAGGGAAACGTACCAAACCTATGCGTTTTTGAAAACTAGACACCTAATTGTTGTGTTCTCACCAGGTTCTGTTACCCAGAATCCTACGCAAACCTTAAAATGTGGTTAAAAAAAAACCTACTTTTTCCTCACATTTCGGTGATAGAAAGTTCTGGAATCTGAGAGGAGCCACAAATTTCTTTCCACCCAGCATTCCCCCAAGCATCCCGGTTAAAAAAAAATTGTACCTCACTTGTGTGGGTAGGCCTAGTGCCCGCGGCAGCAAATGCCCCAAAACACAATGTGGACACATCACATTTTCCCAAAGAAAACTGACCTGTTTTTTTGCAAAGTGCCTAGTTGAGGATTTTGGTCTCTAGCTCATCCAGCACCTAAGAAAACCTAGCAAACCTGGAGATTTCTGAAACCTAGACCCCTAGGGGAACACAGGATAGGATAACTTGTGGTGCTTTCTCCAGGTTATGTTACCCAGAATCCTTAACAAACCTCAAAATAGAGCAAAAAAAACACTTTTTTTGGTCACATTTCGGTGCTGCAAAGTTCTGGAGTCTGAGGGGAGTCACAAACTTTCCATCTACCTAGTGTTGCCCCAGTTCTCCCGATTAAAAAATGGTACCTCACTTGTGTGGGTAGGCCTAGTACCCACAACAGGAAATGCCCCAAAACGCTATGCGGTCACATCAAGATTATCAAATACAAAACTGCCTGTTTTTGCTGGGGGGGGGGGGACTAGGGCAGGGGGCACCTGTGTTTTTGGTCCTGGGCTCATCAGCCATGTAGGGAAACCTACCAAACCCAAACATTTCTTCAGAATCCCCAGCAAACCTCAAATTTAGCTAAAACAATTGTTTCCCACATTTCTGTGTGGGATCACCGCAACAGCACAAATTTCCTACCACCCAACATTCCCCTCAGCCTCCCGGTGAAAATGATACCTCACTTGTGTAGGTGGGCCCAAGTGCCTGTGACAGGGAAGAATCAAAAACATGTAGAAAATAGGGTGCTCCAAAGCGGGTCCAAAAGGGCAGTATGAAAAAAAAAATATATATTTTAGGCTGACAAGTGGAGCAGAATTTTTATCGATATAGATGCGACAATGCTGGGTGGTAGTAATTTTGTGGATTCCTGCAGATTCCGTAAGGTTCCATCACAAAAATGGGGAAAAAATATGTGATTTCAAGCAAAGTTGGAGGTTTGCAGGGCATTGTGGGTAAGAAAAGGGTGAGGAGTGCGTGTGAAGCACACCACCCTGGACTCATTCAGATGGTTCGTTTTTAGATGTGTCTAGTTATCGTAGATTTTTCTAGATGGCAGCATCCCAAAGTCCAAAAAGTGCAGCCCTCGCCATTCCACCTGGGACGATTTTGAGAGGAAAATAGGGCGATCTTCCCCAAGGTGGGCAGAAATGGCCTACAATAAATTTTGCCCCCCAAGGGAGCAACCCTTTCATAAAGGGTCACTGCCCGTCTGTAAAAAAAAAAAAAAAAAAATCCCTGGCGCCTAATAGTTTCAGCACCCCTTGTGGCCAGATTGGACTAATTAAAATAGGTACCGGACACCCTAGAGGTTAAAAGTGATCAAATAGGATAACTACTATGGTGCTTCTACTGGGAGGGAAGGCTGGTGCATTGTTAATGGGGAATTTTTATTGCTGCCACAGGGACGTATTTTAGACAGGAAAGTGCCTATAGATTTTGACTGCTTTGTGTGCTATTAAAAGCATTTTCATACACAGATAAGAGCAGGCTTCAAATACAATAATTTGTCCACTATCCCTGCAGAGTTGTGTGGAGTGAGTGATTGAGTTTCCATGAGATGTAATAAGCAGTGAAGATATTTTTCATCCATTGTACATAGGAGAGAAGATGAATGGAAGGAGTGTTGAGTCTCTTTACGTTTTGTTACATAAGCTTCTAATTCAAATGTTGACATCTTTCTTCACCAAACTTAAATTTGACCTGGAAATACAGTGTTATTGTTATCAATCAATCAATCAATTAATCTTTATTTCGGCCAATTTGGCCATAAAAGATGTACACAAAAAACACACATATAAACATGTAAAACCATCAAGGAAGAGTAAACAGGAAGCACATCAGATAAAAGACCATACAATTAAAATAAAAACTTAAAGTTAGATAGGAGCCTGCAACTTTGAAATACGGGTACGAATATGCCAGACATTGGTAAGGAATTTGGCTAGTGCAAACACAATTGGACCTGAAACATCAGTTTTTAAAATTCTGTACACCGGGAGGTACTCCCTAAAACCAAGGTTTCTAATAAGTGGTAGGAGCCAATATTTCCTGGCGGCCTTGTAAGTTGGACAAAACAAAACCACATGCAGATCGCTTTCCTCTGCTCCCACACATGTCGGACATAGCTTGGTAGATGGCAGTGTTGACCAGGAGCAGGTGTAAGATCGCAGAGGCAATGTGCCATATCTCCATTGGAGAAATAGCTTCCTGGCCAGCACAGGAGACATAGCATCCAGAACCCTCTCCAGGCGGTATGAGTCCTTGCTTTGCGCGAATACAGATGTTAATGACCCCTCATTCTTGCAGTCTAGGGCCATAACTAATTTCTGCTCGTGGTAAGCACTGACCAAAGCTCTTCGTGGGATCCTTAGTGAGGCGTTAGCTGGATCCGACCACAGGTCAGGGAGGCCCAATCCCATACAGGACTTTTTTATATATTTTATCCACGGGATCTGTAGAGCTTTAGGGTGGGTTAAAAACTCCCTCAGTTCCGCCCTATAAGAAGAGAGTTCTTCGGTGCTCCATAGCCTTCGCCAGAAGACTATGGGTCTGAGACCTAATTCATCTGCTATTGGTCTCAGACCCAGATCCATCCTCAGGGGGAGGAGCGGAGTACTGGACGGGAGTGCTACTATCTGTCTAATGAAGTTGTTCTCAGTTATAGACAAACTGCAGGAAGCTGTGTGACCCCACAATTCCGCCCCGTACATCAGAGCTCCTCTAGCCTGTGCCTTGTATATCTGGATAAGCGGCCCCAGCGGTCGATATGTGGAGCTTCTCATCAACCGAGCAATGCCGCCAGTGGTCTGCACTAATTTAAGATTAACCCTAGTCTGGTGAGTTCCCCAGGACATGGTTTCATTCAACGTTACACCTAGATATTCAAAGGTGGAGACTCTCTCTAAACGTGAAGCTCCCAGTAAGGGGTTCGGGCGTGATCTTGGGGTTGGGTTCATAACCATAAACTTGGTTTTGTTAGCATTAATTTCTAACCCCCTATCTGTGCAAAAAGCCACAAAAGAATCAAGGATCCTCTGTATCCCCATGGGGGTTTTGGACAGCAGCAGGGTGTCATCTGCAAACATGATTGCAGGCACCCTGCTGCCATTCAATTTTGGGGCATCAGTGTATTCAGTTCCATTGAGATGGGCGATTACCCCGTTGACGAAGAGGCAGAACAGGGTCGGTGCCAATACACAGCCCTGTCTAACCCCCCTGTCAACGGGGAATCTGTCCGTTAATTCCCCGTATTTCCCGCACCTGACCCGAGCATAGTTATTATGGTGCAATCTCTTTAAATGTTGACATCTTTCTTCACCAAACTTAAATTTGACCTGGAAATACAGTGTTATTGTTATCTGTTTTGCACCTAGGACATTTATGCTGCAGTGTTTGGCACTTGCTAATGAAAAGAAGACAAATTTATGTCTGCCTCCAAGTTCTTTATTAAACCTCTTTCGTCTTTTTATGTAATGATACCACTTTTTGCTATTTATTAAAGTAATAATTACAGTTGTAGAATTATTATTTTTTTTTGCATTTTTCCTTAACCACTGCTTTTCAGTCACAGGTACGTGTGGTTAATTTTAGCATAAGGTAAAGACAGTATAGGGTAAGTATAGAAAGCAGTATGTTACACTCAAAGCATTCTTCAAAATAGATTTGTTTTACAGTTGTAAAAAAATACACTGTTCGCACAATTTATTAACTAAAAGCATTGACTATAATATATTAACCTGCAGTATGCATTGCTTGGAGCACACTGGACCTCATCTGTAGTAGTAATTGTAAGCGACTATTTATGCAATTGTATTGCAATTGTGGAAGCATACTAGACATGGTGGAGTGTTCGGAACAATACATCTAAACATACTATGCATTTCCTAGTCTTTTGAAAGTTCATTAGCTAGGAAGTCAATTAAGGTACTGCTGTATAGCACCACTGCTCCTTTTGTTTACATGACTGTTTTGCACATGTTGATTGACACAACCGCTGAGTGGGTAATATCAAGCAGACTGGTACTAATTTCAGCCTGCATACATCTGGATATATTTTCCATAAGTTGACATAGTTTGCACTATTTCTCAGTCTTTTATTTTGGATTTGCATATACATTAGAACATTTTTGTTCCACTATTAAGGGATGCAGAAATATGTTTTCTCTTTTAACATCTTGAAACTAACATTAACACAGAGGTTATACTCAGATGGTATACAACCCTGGAGCATTACATTTCAAGTGTTTCCTCTGCAGCAAAAAATACATTAGACCACACTAACATGAACTTTAATAAAGTAAATTGTACTATTGTGTATAGTATTATATCCATTGCATTTTAGGATTCCTTTTCGTAACATCACCCATGGATCATATAATTGATCTGTATGTCTTTGCCAACAGGAAAGCTATCACACAGTTTGTGCAGGAATGTATTGGGGGTGGTTGTTACTTTGTATGTGTAAAGAGCAAATGTGTGTTTATGTGTCTTCTTGCTGAACGTGTTCATCGCGAAGGAAGCAAGGTGCCAGGATTTGCTTTTGTCTAGCTTCTTTATACTTTTCTATTGGTTATGGTGTTAACAAAGTGGTCATTTTTATAGATGGAATCAGACTTATTTCATAAGAGCTGTGATTGAACAATAATTTACCGCATGGTGTTAGGCTAAATTAAGTTAACTTCATTGTTTCCCTCAATTCAGAATGATTACTTTGTCTTTGTTTTAGTGATCTCTGGACACTGTGTGCCCTGATCAGGTCAGTGTTTGCCCCCCACTGCCTAAGCCTCCTGCAGTACTTGATGCCCATTGTGCCTTCATCCTTTATTGTTCAAAATGGAATTGACAGCCACCATTGACTCCTCTCTCAACTATGCCCAACTCTTTAACATTGGGTGCAAGGTGGTTCAGCTTTGCTAGGTGATTTGAAAAACCCCTCCGATCAAGTGACCCAACCAATAAGGGCCATCTACTGGCACTCAGTGAATAACCAAGTCACTATCAAGACCCTCTGCTTTCCCCACAGATGTATCTGTGAAATTCCATTGCACTATCCTCAAACTACATGAGCAAATACATACTACACTACAGCCCTGAATGCTCCCTTTGCTGTGTAACCTACTATCTATAATAATAGCAGAGGATACTGTATTGGACAATATTCCTCAGTTGTAGGATGCAAACTCTGTGGACATCCTGTCTGGGCATAACCTACTTAAATTCCCCCACACAAATACAATTGCAACTTGATTGGCCTCTATTTTAGGATCATTCCATCCATGAAATTCCTAGAGCTGTTTAAGTGTGCTTTTATGCTCTGCAAATCTGTGTACTCCTCCCCTTGTCTCTTAATTTGGTGACTCCCTTGCTTTAGTTGCTGTTATATATTTTAGCAGAATCTGTGTAGGTTGTCCATTGATGTTCCCAGGATTATATAACAAGTTTCTGTCATCTAAGTGCATTCATAACTATAATTTAAATCTTCAGAAATGCTTTAGACGGTAGAATGTAAGCTGCCTCTACATTTTTTTCTAAGCAAATCACACCTTTGTTCGTTTGCCATTTATCATTTTCCCTTTTAGTTAAGATGTCACTAAAACAGGAACATGACACTTGAGTAGATTCCACGCAGACTTGTTTTTTGTCTTGTAGATGTTACAGAATGGCAGTGTATACGCCACATGTCAATGTAAGCAAAGTTGACAGAGGCATCCAAATGATACAGAAGTAAACTTAGGATTGCAACAAAATCCTTTATTTCTTGACTTCATAGACATAAATTGGTTTCTATCATTTATCGTTTCTCATGCAGTTTTTATTTCTTTGGTAATCCAATGTGCCCTCTCAACAAGTACGAATGTGTGAAAGCATGCCTCTTATTGTTTTTCAGTCTTTCAAGGACAGTGATACTATTTCTCAGGTAACATGCAATGCATATCCTCTAAGTGTGTAACTTTCCTTCCAAATTAAGTGTGAAATGTAAGTCCCATCATTAGTTAGAAGGGCTGCTAGAAACTAGAGCTAGATAAATTGCTAGTATAGTAGTCCTCTGTAGTGTCCATGGACTTGTCTGGACATTTCTGCGTGTGCATGTCAGACTGTCTCACCTATGTATATTAATTCATCACGTTTGTACTTAACTTACACACATTTGTGGCTGGTAGTATTCTTAGGCTTGTCTTTTTGTTACTCACATGTAAATAGGTACTTGTGCAACATTACTGAACTAACTTCCAATACCTGGTTTTCCGTATCCACCTGTCACCCAATCACTCCCTTATTTGTGCCTAACTCTGCTCTTTCTAGTTCCTGCCTCTTGCATGCCTTAGCCTTTAAATTCATCATCCTCTCACAAAGTTTTTTCAGATAGAATGTAAAAGTTTGACTTTTGATCAAATATAGCAACATTTAGCACTACCATAAGCAACAATATACATGTTAACAGTATCATCCTTGAGGTCTAACCCCCGTCCCATTATCACAGTGAAGCCAATTTATTCTGTATCCTAGCCTTTTTTGTTTTAAAGGCTTTTAATACACTGATAGCAGTCTCAGTGCACTTGTGGGTAAAAGAGGGGGGCAGTGGTGATAAATAACATTGTGCAAACCCTTTATTAGTTGCGAAAGAAGGTAAGTTCAAAATGTAGTATGAGGCATGTAACCAATAAAAAATTATTTAAAAAAAAGTGGGTTCAAGAATTTTATGGATGGTAAGCAGCAACTCCGATGAGTGCAATCCAAAAGTAAAATTTAAAAAGTCATAATTTAAGGAAGTCTTTTTCCATTCTCAGTGACTCAGGATGACCGCTCCAAAGCAATGACTGTCCCTGGAACGATCTACCAACATATCTGTTAAGTGTAGCAGGCTGAGTGTTTATTAAGATTTTTGAGGATGGCCTGAGGTTCCAGGATGGAGCGTAGGGCTGCTCTGGTGTTAAGGTCCTGTCAATCCTACTTTAAATGTGTCCCTAAATCGCAAAGTTACGCTTAAGCACCATCATTCATACCTTATCTTGCATCAGTGTTGAGGGATGTGTTCTGTAGCTTTTTCTGTTCACACAGTCATTACCTGTCACACCCTTGGTGTTACATGGCTGTATCATATGAATATTTTTTTCTGAGCATAAATTGATTCAGTACTTGTTCCAGTAGTATACTGACAAATGCCTTGCTATGAGGCACTGTATGTTAGGAAAAAGGCACATCTAGCTTTGTTTGGTATTGCCGTTTTTCATTTGTCAATCAATCAAACTTTTTTCAGCCCTCAGGCCGTAAAAAGTCAAACAAGAGAAAAGTATTTCATTCAGTATAACAGCAAATACAAATAATACAGCAAAAATAGTAATTATCCATAATTCATGCCATAAAATCCAGTAAAGGAAATGTACTCCAGGATTAAAACTGATTATGCATCATCAAACCTAGATATTACCCCGGCTAAGACATACAGGGGATTCTGAACAAAAATCAGCAAACCTTCTAGTCCCAGTTTAAGTGAAAGGGGGGAATGATACTGAGGGGTATCTGTTTCTTACTCTCAAAGAAAGATTAACGAAGTTTCCCACAGCTACACATATCTCCATATTCTACAGTTTTTGCAAATGTACAAAAGCCTCTTCGAGAATTGGACTTAAAAGAACTGAAGATAGAGGTCAAAAACTGTTCCCTGGTGTGGGTGTATAGGGTACAAAATACAATGAAGTGCATTGTGATTTGTTGTGCAATATTATTGCATGGGCATCTCTGCAAAAAAAAAAAAAAGATCCCCAGACCACATTCCTAGGGAAGGCCACTGGGAAATGCATTAAGTTGAAACACAGTCTAGTTAAATAAAACCTCACATTACCCTTATGAAACCAGGAAAGGTAGGACTCACACCCATACGTCTGATTACTAAAATTCTCATTAAAACTTGCCGAGAGCTTATCAAATTCTACTTGGTGGAGTTTATTTTGTCTGCTCCGGAAAGCCTCCCTCACGTTAATTATGGCCTTTGAGTCAGTACTCATCAGGTTGCTAAACAGACACAGGAATCCCAAGTCTCTAAATTCCTTCTTAATATATCTTAACCATGAAATATCCAGCACATGGTCAAGAGAAAGACAATCCTACAGAACGTCTCTTGACAATTGCGCATCCAGAATTCCCCAGACCCTAAGCCATAATAAGAGGTTCCAGTTTAATTTTATTCTCCAGAGAGGACTAGCCCTAATTCTGATAGACACATAAAGGCCGGGATGGATTGCGGGACCACCAACAATCTACACAGATATTTATTTTGAACCTCTTGTAGTATTTCCAGGCCTTTATAACTCCGCACTCCTGCTTCATTGCTCACCACAGAAATATGTTTGCTCTTGCATATAGCAGTCATTCCTCCAATTGTTTTTTGTCCCAATCTTGTGGCAAAACAGAAAACTGATTCAACAACCTTTAGTTTCTAGGCAGCCCTATAATTGTGCAAATTATGCCAGGATACATTTTAGTCAAAGGGTATGTGAATGACTTTACTCTTTGGATTTCTATCCCCACAAATAAAATATCCTAAGTTTTACATTTTTTTTAGACCAATGTTTATTGTAAATTACTTTTGTAAATTAGTTTTAAGATCCAGATTCCCCATAAAAGTGTAAGGTTAATCTAAGAGAAGCTGTGGGCCATTAGCAGTTCTTGCCATTAGGACTTCATCATCTGCATATAAAAGGACTGGAAGAACTTAAAACTTTACCACAGGCAGATCTTTCTCCGTTTTGGTCAAATGTGCTTCTAAATCAATAATATAAATGAGGAACAAGTGTGGGGCTATCACACACTCTTGCCTTACTGCTAAATGAGACCGAATGCTTTGAGTAAGTGCTCTGTCTCTACCATACCTGACCCTTAAAGTAGTGTCCCAATGCAGTCCTTGTAAAAGTCCAATTAAGCCCTGGTCATTTCCCAGCCTGGCCATCCCAGCTCACAACTTCATCCTATTGACCAAATCAAAGGTAGAGGAGAGGTCCATGGCACAAGGTGAATGGCACCCTTCCTAGCTTTGTTATATTTATCAGTGGTCAATTGTAAGTTAAGACACTGCTAAAACTGTCCCTACTCCTGGTTGATCAACATTGGTTATCCTGCAGCCAGGCTTCCAGATTCGCAACAAAAACCCTCCCCAGAATTTTTAAAGAACTGTCCGAGAGATTGGAGAATAGCATACAAGTGATTTCCGATTTACCTTTTTTAAATATGGGTACAACTATAGCTTCATGCACAGAGGGAATGAGATCCTCTAGTATTGTAGTTTTAACGACATTAGTCAAACTAGGGGCCCAGAGCACCAAATTTTCTTTAAAAAGGTCTTGTGGGACCAAGTCTGGACGGACGTCTTTTTCCGCCGGACTACGCCTTTATTATAATGGAATCACACAAGGCCTCCTACATTTCTAAATTATGGACTGCTGCTTCATTCAAAACCCTGACGATCTCTATAGTCTTTCAATTAAAACTTTTGCTAAAATGATCAACACAGATCAGCTGGAATTACTGTATCTAATGTAGGCTTATCGCATCCTGCAAAAAAAGGCACTATCCTTCAATCTGAGAGCTTTACCTAGCTCAGCCCAGGCAGTACTACTCAGCTCTGATCTTCTAGTCTCCAATGTAACTTTATAGGACTGCAGTGCATTCAAAACATTTCCTCTAAGGTGGGATGTTTTAGATAGAGCTAACTTTCAACCTTTATTGGGCTGTGGTACATGCATGATTAAACCAACTTACCAGAGGCAAGGGTTTAGCTGCTATATTACGCCTCAGTCATTTTACGACTTCGACACAAAGGGCACTAAATGCATCTAAATTAACCTCGGGGATTACGCCACCGAGGTCAACACATAGAAAGATTTCCAATTGCTCTTGACCAAATTTGCCAAAAAAGGCCCTTTCTCTAATAGCACCCATTTATTCCTTTAACTTTTGTTGCAAGAGTTGATTAGTCGTACAAACTCCTGGGTCCCTATAGTATCTATAGTATCCCTGTGTGCAAATCCAATAACAAAAGCTGGGCACTGTGGTCATTCAGAAAAGAGGTGACAACCACACATCCCAATATAATGTTGGGTAAGTCAGAGGAAAGAGTGAATAAATATTTTTCACTTACCTTAGTAGCTTTCGTAAATGTAGGGAGCTGTGGGCACCCATCCACCCTAAATTCTTTTGTGTAAAAAAAAAAAAAAGTTCTTAGCTATCATGATCTTATTCAAAATCACCCCTCCAAACTATAAGTATCTCTCTGCTGTGATCTTCTGTAAGAGTTTCCAGGGCAGACTCCACAGCCTGAGTTACCTCCACTACCCTAGTATTGAGTACATCATTCGACAGATTTATCGGGACAACATCATATGTATAGGGAATCTGTAATAAGATCAGCTGGCTGTAGGTTGAATTACTACTGATTGTTGCTGAAATGCCTGACATTTTAACAGAAATCAAAATAGCTAGGCCTATCTTAGCTTGCCCAATCTTGATGGGGTGGCTCTGTCACAGAAAGAATGGTAGCCATCCACACTAAAATTAGCTAATGACGACGTTTCGTGCACGAGAATGTCTGATTTGTCTAGTTCTTGGATCCAATTTGGGTTTGTCAGCCTATTGTGGAGACCAGCAATGTTACAAAACAGTATTCTTTGGCCCCCACTTCCTTACCGGGAACAACTGAAGCTGTCCGGAGGTACTCCGGGGAGCCCGGTATCTCACCAAATCAGTTCTCAGGGACATCACCATAACTCAGTCTGGCTCCCTGGCCCCAAAAGCTCCAGCCTCATCATGGCCACTTGAGATCTTGACTGCGTGGCCCCCTCTCACCTGTCAGAAAGTCAGTCAAAATCTTCTAGGGAAGCCAAGGGTTCAAAGGAGTTCCGGACTTCAATGGTAAACTCTTGATTTAGAGCCCTTGGCTGGGAGGTGACCCCTTGCACAGGTAGGGGGGGAAGCCTTTTGGTCAGAAAAAGTAACCCAGAGGTATTAATTTGATGCGGCCTGGGTGCTGGCAGTGGTGAAACAAATGTCAACAGTGGTTCTACCAAAATACAAGACTTAAAATTTACACTAAGATAGTCTCCTGAAGATGTATTTTGCTCGGCCCAATCCATGGTGTTCTCATGATCATTATGAGTTCCCTGGTAAAGTCTATTGGCCAGCCAGTTTTACTCTTAAGCCAATGAGTTTCTTTATTTTTTAGAGCAGGATAACTTTCCCTTGCATATTGTGCAAGGACCAGCACATCTTTCAGAACTAAGACATAGGGCGTGCCCTCCGGTTGAAGTTGAGGGATCGAAATAAGTGTTGTGCCTCAAAGTCTCAGGTCGCTCTTTATCATTGCCCACAGAGCGACTCTGTGGCGCATTCTCCCGGCCCATAGGCTTGCCAGTTTCTTTGGCCTCTCAAGGCTTTGCGTGTCTGCCTTTCTTGTACAGGATTTGACATCGGGGGAGCATTTTGCTAACAACAGTTTTTTTTTTTTCTTCTATTTTTTGTTTTTTGTTTTTTTTATTCCATTTAATCTGAAGTAATTTAATGATTGTGAAAACATAGATTGTGTTGTACTACTGTTGAATGCTCACAGGTGCGTTCCTTTAGGCCACTTAGATACCATCCTGGCCTTAACTCTCAATTTCATTTATTGCACCATCTCCAGGTGAATTTTGCAGATTTGTAATTATCATTTAGTGTTTAAGCACACCTTTTAACCTTCTACCGTACCTTTCATGCCTTGCGAGGTAACACCATTAAAACCGGTAGTCACTGCTCCCAACACTTCTTACATGGCTCTGTTTCATGAGGACAAGTGACTGAGGAAGACTTTGTGAACACTGAAACTCTATAATTGGACGATAATTGTTAGAACTGTAATGTCATGAAAGTCTGTGATGCAAGAATTTTATTTATACTAGATCTAGGAATCCACAATCCAACAGCACCGGCATGTGTTAGAATTGGAAATGGGTTACAAATAAGCTGTGGTCATTGTATGTTGTCATTAATTTCTAATTGTAGGCGGAATCGAATGTGCAGAAAGCATCAGTCGATGCTAATCGTACCACACAGCAACTTGAAGAAACAATGGATGAGTTTCAAAAGAAGAAGTTGGAAGATGTTCAGGTAAGGGTGTCTCCTCTAATAGAACTACCTAATAAATCATTATTACCCCTTTCAATTATTATTGTTATTTGACCAACGTGCTACTAAAGTTACATTCTGATATGAATCTGAATATTGTTCTCTTGAGATGTCACGTTGTGAAAAGTAACCAAGCAATTAGGGGGTATAGACTTTTAGTCGTATAAGAAACATGTGACTTGCATTTTCAAAACCCTGGCTATAAGTAACTGACTTTTGGCCTTCTGAGGTGGGTAAGAGGGTTTTCTGCATTTGGGAAATAGAACCATTTGTAGTGCGTTTTACTAACATGCCCATCAAGAGAGGCATGACCTACATAATGGCTATAATAACGAAACAAAACCGGTCCAGTGGTATGAGAGCTATAGGATAAATAATTTGAAAGAAAATGTAGCCTGGTGGGCAGAAAATCTGGATTTTTTTTAAGACACTGGGGCTAATATTATGCATCAACTTTTTTGCTACTACTCCAGCAGCCACTTTACAGAATAAAGATCAATAAAACACACTAAAGGCCAGAATCTCCAGCCAGCTTCCTTCTTTGTTTCTGAAACATGTCAATAAACATTATTATATATATATATATATATATATATATATATATATATATATATCAAACTTGAATTGCTTTTTCTTTTTCTTCTTTCCTCCGAGAAAGTACTCTGCCAGAAGTGTAAATTTGTCTTAATTGACTTGACCACGCACTAGAAAGAAAAACCTATATTGAAACAAGGGAGGGAATCCAGGGAGAGATATTAGCCTCTGTGTCCTTAATAAAATCCAGATTTTCAGCCCATCAGGCTGTGGAAAATCTACATTTTATGGCAAGACCCAGAGGCTAACATAATGCAAGTTCAAAGCTTTTCAGTTAAAAACAACTTGCTGCATTGCCAACTGTCTTCAAATAAAATGTCCTGAAAGTTAAGTAATTTGACTAATCTGCACACCTCAAAATATCCTGAAGCGCACCACCCATCATAAAAGGTTTCAAAGCAGCTGCACCTCTTAGAGAATGTGCCCCAAACACACTGACATCCACACCTGCTCTTAACATCACCTCCTTAACCCACCTAGCAAGCGTGGGAGCAGACACTATTAATTTTCACCTCAAACTATCAATTGAGTTACTGGTCTGTTTTTTTTTTTCCCACAACCAGATTCTGTTGCGGAGAGGGACCTCTGCACATTAGATGTTGAAAGGGACCTTATGTTCTACATTGATAGAACTAAAACTTTTAAAAACTAAATTACTTTTTGTTACTTTTTCACCTCTTTATCAAGGGAGCCCTGTACCAAAGCAGGAATATCCAGATGGATAATAAACTGCATTCAAAAATGTTATGCTGAAGCCAAATGAACTTTACCTACTCTTCCTAGAGCACACACTGCTAGGAAAAAAGGAGCATCCATTACTTTTTAGGAAACATTCCAATAGCTGACATATGTAAGGCAACTACATAGTCCGATCCACACACCTTCACCAAACATTAATGTGTGGAGGTTTTAGCATGCCAACAAGCTGCCATTTGTCAGGCAGTGCTACATGCACTTTTTCAAACTGTAGCACCAACAGGTTAGCCACTACTTCTCAGTGACCGCTTTGCATTCTGTGCAGACATGGGTATCTCCAGCCACACATACCTGAAACAGACTGCTACTCAGTTTCATATGCATTCATCTGCATACTGATGGGCCTTCCTGGGCAGTAAGTGTGGGGAGGAGGGGGTGAGGGGGTGGGGGGGGGGTGGCGCTTTCACTTCCACTTTAAAGGCCAGCGGCCTGACCCCACACAACGGACTGTTAACCCTCCGCAGACTTCCTGGCAGACAGAGCTGGGTTTAAAGGGAAAGAGGTGCTGTTCAAAACCACTCTTTATAGTCTCCTCCACTTCACACGGCACATTTTGGTGTGTATGTATATATATATATATATATATATATATATATATATATATATATATACTGGGTCTGTGACACCCCTCAAATCAGATACTTCTGGACCTACAACTGGACTCTGTCAGAAGAACTGCCGTGCTGCCCAAGGGACTCACCTGGACTGCTTTTCTGGAAGGACTGCTCTCCTGGTTGTTGCCCTGCTGCTCCCTGACTCGGTTGGAAGGACTTTGCCTTCCACCACAAGTGATCTCCAAGGGCTTTCACTGAGCTTTCCAGAAGTCACAGTGGCATCAAAGACTTCACCTGAGAAAGAAAATCTGCGGCGCTGGAAAAAAGTTTCACAAAGCCTGCTAAATTGATGCAATGCCTGCAGAATCGATGCAGCTCATGTCTTGCACAGTGCCTGTTTTATCATTGCAGTGCATTTGGATTTTCCATGCATTGTCCCATGGTGTCAAATTATCCCTGCGCCGCAGTAAAAAACCAAGGCTGCATGCTCAGAATTCAACACATCACCTTGCCTGTGAGGAAAGAATTGACATCAACGCACTGGAAAAGTCAACATATCAATCCACTTTTCGATGCATCACCTCCTCTGTGTAGTAACTTTTGATGCTTCCCAGATACTTTGTGCTAAAGAGATACATCCATTGATTCCTATGGATTAAGACTTTTTTAAACCTCTAAAAAGCAATATTTTGACTTGTGCATATTGTATTGTTGTCATTTTGGTCTTGTTTTATTCAGGTAAATATCTATTTGTCTAAACAGGTGTGTAGTACTTTTTGTTAGTTTTTTTTTTTTTTTTTTTTTTACTGTATCATTTATTGCACAAATATTTTAGCCATTGTCTTCTAAATTAAGAGGGCCTGCTCTGCTCGAGCTGCCGGAGGGTGTGAGCACAGGATAATTTAGGTTGTATTGCGACTTACCCCGACTAGGATTGTGGCCCCTGCTTGACCAGGGGGCATGCCTCTGCCAACTAGAGACACAATTTCTAACACCTTTTGTCACACATAGTTCAGTATATGTTTTAAACTTGATCTTTAGAAGTCACGATTACTTAGAAATGTTCGTAGAGTAGCATTTGAAACCTTCTAGTCTCGCCTTTAAAAGAAATTGCATGCTCCAGGGGTTTTGGCTTTTGTTTCTAAAATTGTTTCTAGGTTCGACTGAATCACGTTTGCAGATGTACACATTTTCTATATGCGATCACAAAAATGTTTGCATGCGCCCAACACTATCAAATTTAATAAATGCATCAAAGTCTTTTGAGGAAGCCTTTTCTACATGCAGTCCTGCACAAACAGGCTATGTGTGGTATATGCAGTTCACTTCTTTTATGATAAATTCAAAATAAAGTTTAAATAAATATGTTTAAATTTAAATTGGTAACAATTGCTTTTAGATGTGTGATACTACATCTCAGTTGGATTGCAGTGTTATATATGCAGTTTTTTCAGTGTACAAATTGGGAGGAGGCAGACCTTGGGAATGTGGTTCACCAGTGAAATAATTATTATTTGCATGTAGGTCTGTGTGCGTTTCTGGTATGCCTTTTGTGCTTTGTTAGTTAGCAGAACAATTTATAGTGTTACAAATTGCGGACAGATGTGAAACTTCGAGATTTTTTGTTACCCAAAATGTCTACTGCTACGCAGGTGTATTGATTTTGAAATTGTTTTTCAGCCAAGTGAAATTGATTGCATGTCATTTTTATCCCTTGTAGCACATTTTCTCAGAATTTCTAACCATAGAGATGATTTTTCATGCCAGAGCTCTTGAAGTCTACTCAAGTGCATTCCAAAACCTGCAAAATTGTGACTTGGAGAAAGATATCGAGGTGAGGTTAAGCTCAGTGTCTTCCTTGTAGGGAATCTAAGTCATGCTTACAATAATTGCAGAATGTTAGTTTTGTCAATCACCTCAGTTAATTTACCCATTGCATATTAATGTATGAGATCTGGCCTGGTAATTAAAAAAAAAAAAGTTATTTATTGGGGTCGAGTTTGTCTGGTTCTTTTGGGACAAGCCCCACTCTTAATGTACTTTGCATTTTAGAGATGAGTGATTATAGAATATACACTAAAGCTTGTGTGACTATTCAGTTCCCCCACTTTGAGTCTCATCTGCCTCATTTACAGTGTTGAAGATGTTTGTTTTCCAGGCAGGCACCCAGTTGTCAGGAAAAGTGGTCCGTGGTGGATCTGCCCAAGTAAAAAGTTTTGAAAGGATTGCTGGTAAAACTCCCAGTGTATCAGGAACATTGTTTTGTATGGAGAATAAAAATAAACAAAAAAAAAGTGCTGCCCAGTCATCTGTGCTGCTACAGCATGATGAACCACCCAATGCTCTTTTATCACTGACAGTATTCCCAGCTTGTAAATGGGAACCGTTGTGGTTCCAAGAGTTGCTGACCCAGTGAGTAACTTAAAATTAGTCATGCCTGCCTCGTCTGGGGCAACCAAGGGGTTGCGTCTGCAACCCAGTCTTTTGGCACCTGGACCATCATAAAATAAAATAACCTTTAGTAATTAACTCTCTCTCTCTAAAATCTTGTCTTCATCTCCAACTCATCTTAGCGCCTGTCTTTCTCTGTCGTATGTTGGTCTGTCTGATCGCTTTCTGTAGATGTTTCTCAACATGTCATCTGTTGCTAATATTAATCATTGACAGTGTGTAAAGGTGTTTGTCCCTTTACTGTCCAGCAAACTCTGCTTCATAGTTTATATTGCAATGTCATTATTAATTACATTATTTCTACAATACCCCAGGTCTTGCTTTCTCTTTGTATAGCAACAATAGTGTAGGGCTGTGTTGATACATTGGAACATTAGTGTAATAGCAGTATATAAACAATCAGCTTTTGTAGACAATCCAGCTCACTCGTCTTATTTTGCTCTCCGCTACAGTGGGATCAGCCCTATAGTCTGTCCTTTGCTTCTGATATGTTCTTTTACAGAATTTAGAGTTTATAAAAAAAAACATTCAGTTTAATATAAGAATTAGAATTTCATTGTATTACTATGAAGGGCTTCTAGGCCTGCATATTAAACAAATTAGCCTTAGTGAGTTTGAGGCCCGTGCTCCTCTGATAGTAACTTTACATCATGAATGATCCCTTTAAATTCAAGCCTCGTCAACAGCTGACTGATGAACAAGGCTGTTTAATAGCAAGTTCTATTAGAGAATTGAAATATACACACCATGGACCTGTTACGATTAGACTGCATGTTCCCATGCAACATTAACAGGGCACGTCGGAATAATTTCCACACTGTCATTTTGACTGTTAAAAGCAGTGGTATTTTCTTGTGAAACTCCAAAGAAAATATAAAAAAATCCACATAATCTTGTGAATTCCCAAGTTATTCCCCCAAAATGTATAATCACTGTTATCCTGTTAATCCCCTCCCCCAGCCTCCTGGTAATGATAATTTCAGAGTGGAAAGTTAACAGAACTTAACAGGCCACTCAAATTAGGGCATTCTAATGTCTTCTAAAGGCAGTTCTATAAACAAATGGGATCAATGTCAAAGCCCTCTTACACACCAGTTGTAAAGTACTAAAGGCTGTTCAGGACTAAACAGATGAGTCTGGAAAAAATATGGAGTGCTTCAGCGCAGAGTTGCCCATCACAGTTGCTTGAAATGCTAAGGCTCTACCTCCTCAAGAGGTAGAAAGAAGGATGCAAGTAAGAACTTCAGAGCTGCACTGAAACTGCTGCTTCACTCCCATGAGCAACTCAACCATAAGGCTTCAGTCCGTAGCTGCATGATCTTTGAATATCAGTTGACTTGTCAAGGCTGGAGGCTTTTTATACTGCTAGTTCCTGTGGCTCCGAATGGCCACTGCACTGGTCTGTCTGGGTATTGTCAATCATTGCTGGGCGATATCATTATTTCCAAGCGAAGTGCATCCTCAGTAGTATACCCGTTCACGGCTCTGGTGGGAGCAGTACTAAGTCCCACTACAAAGTCACCCACATGAGATCCCTGCAAAGAGGGAAGCATCCTTGGTGGCCAGATAACCTGCAAAATGTGTGGGGATCACTAGGCTAAAGGTATTTGACTTTCCCTAACTAATTTTGCATAATCCTTGTGTTGCTTACTTACCTTTTACTACTGAGATTGTTTTACTGATATTTTAACCTGTTTTTACATGCCCGTGTTCGGTGGCATTTTGACACGCCTCTCCTCACTAAAACGGCCATTGTCCACCCTCTTGCTTGTTCCAACTAGAGCCGCCATTTTAGGAGGCGGTCTAGTCTTTCTTGCCTGCAGCTCCGGCCCAGTATAATGGGCTTGATGAAGCGAGCCTGCAGCGGCCGCGTGCCTAAGGCAAGCCCGTCTGCACCCGTCCGTGCCGGTTCGTGACCAGGGTCCAGGAATGCTACCTGGGGCTCTCCCGAAAGCTTAGTCTACTCAGCTTCTCAACTGTCAGCTATCAGGAAGTACACTTCTCACCTCTGCAAACACTCTTTAAATCCTGACTCACCTATTATACATTGCAATGTGTGTCACTGGTCTCCCTTGTCTCATTTCCCTTTCCAGCAGCGGAACAGCTTTGGTGGAGGTTGCCAAGTACTTCTACTCAACTGTCGTTCCCTGCCAGCTCATAAACTCCATATTTTCTCACTATTAATTGATCATGCTCCGGAGGTGTTATTTCTAACAGAAACCTGGCTATCTGAGGACTCTGGTCCCGATATAGCTATGGCTCTTCCCCATGATTGTCATATACACAGAGACCTCACTCCAAAGGAGGTGGAATCGCAATCATTGTTAAAAATACTATAAATTCTACTACCTAAAACTTGCTATTCCAGACTGTGAAAGTCTCTTTTTCTTGTAAACAAATAAGTCTACCTTTACTCTCTCCGGAACATTAATTTATCATCCTCCTGGTCCAGAGAGGACATTTCTTCAGGTTGTACCAGAACTAATGTCAGACTTTGCCTGTAGGAACTCTAACTCCACCATTTTGGGTGATTTTAATATACACGTTGTTGATGAACATAACAATCTGGCAAACACTCTGTTGACAGATCTAGCAACTTTAGATCTGCACAGTTGATCCAAGCCCCACTCATATTAAAGGACACACCATCGACTTGGTGTTTAGTAATTTGTCAAACCTTTTGGTTTTGCCTCTACTCCCTTTAGTTTGGACTGATCACTGTCTAGTTTCTCTTTCACTCCCTCCTACCCCTGCACCCCCACAGTCCTCATCTAGCACTACCACCCATCACCCCTGGTCTAAGTTAAGTCACAAAAACTGGATAGATAGTTTAGAACTTCATCATCCGCTCTCCACTACTAATGAAACTTGCTTGGGGTCAACATTTAATGAATGGATTTCCAACTCCCTGGACAATGTACTTCCGGCTAAGACCTTCCATATCATTGCATGTACCAAGAAGTCCTCTTGGTTTTCTCCTAAGATACGGCAACATAAAAAGATATGTAAACACTTAGGTTTTTCTCCATTTCCTTTCTATGACGATGACTCTAAACGTAAATATAGGGCAGCAAACAGAGACTATCATGCGGAAATTAAAACTGCACAAGGACTGTTCTGTGCTGCCAGAATAGAATCAATCCTCCAATTCTCCTAAAGAAACCTTTACAATTTGTAAAGAATTAACTCAAGACCCTTCTCCCGGCAGCCCAATGCAAGCATCTTTGGAGCAGAGTAAAAATTTGGCAGCTTTCTTTCATGAAAAAGTTCTTGATATTCAACCAGGCTTCTCTCACCTGTCCGCACAAAAAGCCACTACGGCATTTCAAGACCCTTCAAATGTCACCTTCATAGCATTTCAGCCTCTGACTGAGAACCTAGTTCTCGATCTCCTATGCACTATAAAATCAGGCTCTCCCCTTGATCCTGCCCCACTGTCTATATTAATCCCCGGCGCGGACGATATTGTGCCTGTTCCAACTAGAATTCTCAAATTCTCTCACCTCTGGTCAGCTTCCACAAAACTGAAAACATGCTGTCATCAAACCATTATAAAAAAATCATAGGCTTGATCCTAGGTCATTGAGCAATTATAGACCTATTGCCCTTCTGCCGATAAAATCTAAAATTATCGAAAAACATGTTAACAAACAAACTTCAGGCTTTCTCGAGGATTACAATCTTCTACATCACACTCATATGGGTTTCAGACCTTTGCATAGCACGGAATCTACCCTGTTGGCGGTTACCGAGGATACCCGTCAGCGCATGGATTCAGGTGGCTATGTAGCAATTATCCTTCTGCGTCTGAGTGCTGCATTCGATACTGTAGATCATAATATTCTTCTTCAGAGAATCTCTTGGATGGGCTTTTCAGGGACCCCATTTGAGTGGCTCTCTGACTTCCTGAAGGACAGGACCTTTCAAGTCCTAGATCAAATTTTTTTTTTCTAAACCTCTGCTACTCAGTTGTGGGGTGCCACAGGGCTCATCTCTGAGCCATACTCTTTTTAACATTTATATGTCCCCCCCCAGCCCCCTAGCAAGAATTATTGAGCCACATAGACTATCTCTAGTATCTTATGCGGATGATACTCAGTTGGTCTACTTCTGCTTAGAATACCCAAGAACAGACTACCTTATCTTCCTGTCTCTCAGATATCGCCAGATGGATGATAGAGAGCAAGCTTAAGCTCAATGATGGGAAAACAGAAGTTATGATCGTCGGGAATCCTTCCTTACTTGGGTCCCCATCCTTAGCAGTGAACTTGCCTAAGGATCTACCCTCCGCCTAAAGATTCCATAAAAAGCTTCAGCTTTTGGCTAGACCCGCACCTTACAATGGAATGCTATTCTAAGAAACTGTCAGCTACCTGTTTCAGTTTTCCAAGAACCTTTAAGAAAATCTTTAAATTACTTCTATTTTCAGCCAAAAGACTTCTTACTCACGCTCTGATACTTTCAGGTCTTGATTATGGGAACGTACTGCTCCTGAGCTCTCTCCTGCATGTCTAAAGAGACTTCAGGTGGTGCAGAATGCTTCTGCTCGCCTACTCACAAACACCCCTAGACATTCATCTGCCACTCTAGCCTTGGCTTCCCTCCATTGGCTTCCAATTGAACAACACATTATTTTTAAAGATATGTGTTTTATTCACCGAGCCATTCAAAACAAGGGTCCAGTCTTCCTCAAACGAATGATCACTCCCTATACCCCCCTGAGAATACTCGGATCTTCTTCAGCTTTTTTTAATTAACTCCTTTTGTGCTAAGAACATTAGATGGGGGAGTAGATCCTTTGCCTGTAGAGCAGCTAAGATCTGGAATTCCCTCCCCTTGGAACTTCGTCATGACATGTCAGAATCTTCTTTTCGTCGAAAATTGAAAACTGTATTTTTCCCTGTTTGGGTCTGTTCCTCTTACCTAGTGATCGTCCTCTGTGCTGGGAGGCCTTCGGGTAACCATGAGCTCTACAAATCCTCAAAACTAATGTACAGTTCCCATATGTGGGTTTGTGAAATGCTTAGTGTGTTTTCTGTGATGGGCATGAAAGTTTAGGTTTTTTCCTATTGTAGGCATTGGTACCTGTGCAATTTATATCTCCAGAGGGTTTGGAACATGTTAATCTAAAAACACTGAAAACAAAATGGAAAACAGTGAGCCTATTCCATATTGGCAAGATCAGATCCAGTCACCGAGCAGTTTTCTGTAATAGTTTTTCATGTTTCTAGTTTTGAACGAAAGAAAGATGGGCCAGATGTTCAGTATACTGCACTCAGGCTCCAAACATGAAGAATAGGTAAAAATTGTCAGTTCATAAAATTGTACAGAATTTTGCTTTTGATTCTAAAGATGAGTAAACTTCATCAAACTAAGATAAAGGAGTCTTAAATGTTCGGCTCTAAAGCATTAATTAGCATATTATTTCATTTCAAAGCACAGTGAAAAAAAACATATCAACGTTTAGTAGACAGTCGTCCTCCACCAAGTTGGAAGATAATACAGGCAATGAAACGATAAGTCCCAAAGGGTCAGATTCAACTTCCAAAAGTCCAGCAAAAACACCTTTGTATTGAAAACCACATGAGAAGTAGTTATCAAGCTCAGTATCTTAACAAAGACTTTGAGTCGATGTCAGGCAGTGGTTTGAGAATCCAAAACTCAGAAGTAGAAGACCGGTATTACACAAAGCCACCGATGCATATGTAACTTAAAAAAACAAGACATTGTGAAGAGCAAGAGACATATGCAAAGATGTGCCTAGGACGACAGGAATAAGATTGTGACTTTGGCATGACCTTGAGGATGACTTGCATGAACAAGACAGAACCCATTACGATCTAAAGGGAAACTTTCAGAGGAAGATTAAGATGAGGAGAGGATATGGGAGGGTGTGAGGGCAGAGTCTCCAGATCACACCAGGAAGAGTATTCTACCATCATCTCGCTGCCAGTTTGTTTATAAAACACACTGTTATAAAAAGAGCAGCAGAAACATAGAGTGGAGATTTAATGGATGAAGCGCAAAAGCTGCTCTAACTGGGGTGCCCCAGCGCTGGATACAGTGCAGACTAGAATCTATTAAAAACTATTCATGATTGAAGAGTAAGGCTTTTTTTTTTTCTTCGAGAAATGGCCCTTGAAAGAGCTGAGCGCAAGTTAACAGGAAGTGAATTCCAGTGTTTGGCAGCTTGGAAATTAAAGGAATGTCCACCGATTCTAACACAGTGGAATCTGCGGATAGTCAGGAAAGCTAGGCTTGTTTGGGTTGGCAGATGATTTCTTGAGCAGTGGTTTGACATCTGCATGTTTCCAGTCTTCGGGAAAGGTGGCCGTAGCAAGTGAGGAGTTGAAGAGTGTGGTGATCTTGCTGCTGATCCTGCAGCTTCTGTGGTTAAAAATGTGCGGGCAGTGGTCCGTGGTGGCATCTGGGTGAACAGAGTTTATGATGATGGTGGTGGTTTCGTAGGGGGGGGGGGGGGGGGGGGGGGGGGGTGAGATGTTGAAGTGTATGATGGAGTCGTCAGTCCAGGCGAGTTTAGTGATATAGCTGTACTTGACCCAGTTGCTGTAGGTGAAGATGGGGTCCAGCATGTGTCCAGCGTTTTGAGTGGAGTCAGTGACAAGTTGGATGAGCCCAGTGTTATTCATGCTTTCGAGGAGACTGGTGGAGTTGGTGTCCTTGAGGTTGGTGAGATGGAAATTCAGATCTCAGAGGAAGATGTAGTCTTTGGAGTCAATGGTAAGAGGGGCGATGAATTTGGGGATGATGGTGCAGAAGCTGGTGCGTGGTCCAGGAGGTCTGTAGGCAAGGATGCCTCTGATACTGGTTTTCCCATTTGTTTGGAGTTTGAAGTTGAAGTGTTCCATGGTCTGGATGGTGTCTTCTGTGTGGGTAATGCAGTAGATGTTTTCTTTGTGGATGATGGTGATCCATACTCCAGGTTTGTTGATGCGGTTTTGGTGTGTGATCTTGTATCCTTTGGGTGTGGCTATGGCGATGTCAGGAGCAGACGCAAATGTGAGCCAGACAACTTCATGGGTGAGGGTAGTGATGAGGTCCCAGATCTCGGTGGCATGTTTGCAAAGTGAGATTGTGTTGAGGAGGAGGCAGGCAAGTTGTTGTCAAGTAGGTGGGTTGTGTTGGTTGGTTTGTCTGGTGGTGGATGGTGTGTTTTTGGGTGATCTGATGATGCAGGAGAAAGGTTCTGCTGTGGATCGAGGGGTGGTTTGGCAGCAGTGGTTGTCATGGCATCCGTGGTTCAGGGCTTGGGGTCAGACAGTGGTGTAGGAAAACCAGGGTTCCTTCCTTTGGTGTGGCTGCACAATAGGCAGATCCTGGGAGGTGCACTGGGTGGCAGTGGGCTTGGCTAGTGGGAGGTAGGTAGTGGCAAAACAAGCAGGAGAAAAAGGAGGGGGAAAAACGGCACAAAAGGGAAAGGCACTAAAACCGATGAAAAAGGCACAGGCCAAAGTAAGGAAGACACCCATTTGCAATGGAATGGGTCACGCAGTTGCTCGAGTTAGAGCTGAAAACAAAAAGAAAACAGTTGACAAAAGCGAGCAGATTTAAAGCGCCATGGCTGCCGTGAGCGCGAAGGAGAGAAACAGAAGGGAAAAAGTTTGCTTGCAGTCAAACATTTTGGCAAACACGAAATTATCCATGTAACAAGGTCGATGTCTAAGACGGTAACCAAATCTCCCCAGGAGGGACAAACGTTAAGCATTTGCCAATGATAACAAAGGGTTTTTGAAGGCAAGCCCCTGAACCAGTGATAGTGATGGCAGTGTGGTGGGCGTGGTTAAAAGCCCACAGATAGATTACAACAGGTCAGAGCGCTTGACTTAAAAAACAAAGCACAAGGAGGACAAGAATCTGGCTGATCTGGGCAGAGAGAGAGATCTGGGCCGAGAGAAAGGTGGGCATAGGGAGAGATCTCTGATTGTGACTCTCTTTGCCTTAATCAAATAGACTACCTTTGATGTGCCTCGTCGTTTTGTTCCATTTCTGTTCTTTCTTATACATACAGTGGTTGGGTCCATGTAAAGCAGGAAATAAAGGTAGTCCACCGATACTGTACGAATAAGAAATGTGCGTTTTGAGCTAATAATTACTCAAACTTATTTATACAAGACATATCAATCCATTGTATGACCCAAATTTCTTATCTGTGTCCTCCAGATTGTCCAAAACATAGCTGTACATCTTATACTTAATGTGCATCTTTGTTGCATCTCAGACTTTAACATTGCATGGTGCACAAGTGACTTGCTTGCACTGATCTCAGCTCTCACCTTCGGTTCTCTATTGCCTCTTGCATGCTTCATTCTTCTCATGCACTCTTGTTGTGCTCATGTTCTCTCTCAGCAATGCAGAGGGACACTTTCTCCATTCTCACTCCTGTTCACAAGGAATAAATTACCTGAGGTGCAGAAACGTACATCCAACCAGCTGGTCTTTCATGAAAAGCTCGAGACCTATCTGTTCTATCATGCTCTTAATCCATCTCAGCGGCGTACATTCTCCTTAAAGTGAGGGTGTACGTTGAAGTTAGACCTATTGGAACTACCAATGCTTGCTTTTTGGTGTTGTGTCCTATAGGGAGAGGCACATTATGTGAAGGTTGTATTTTCAATTTCCAGTGTTTCTCACTTGTATGCATTATAGCACAATCTTGCTTGGTCTTGTTATAATTGTTTGGTGTGTCACACACATGTGCCTCTGAAGGACACCCATTAAACCACTGAGCTATTTTGCCATATTCAGTGCCTGCCCCCCTACCACTTTCTAAGGATCTAAGATACGTCAGTCTGCAAAATTGCTGATTACAGTTTTTCAATGGGCACGTAATATGAATAACAGTGCCTCTTAAGGAAAATGCCATTGACCCACAATTTGGAATATGTTTGGCCAGTAGCCAATGTCCACTTTTCACTTTGTTTAGACTTGGCTCTGCAGCAGGTGAAGGAGACACTGAAGCTTAGCAATTCCCATAGCAGAGAGCAGAGGGAGGTGGGTTAGAACAGTTGCAGTTGTGCTGGGCAAGTTCATGATGCATGAGTGGCATGACTCAACATCTCTTTGAACATGGTGTGGTTTAAATTTGTTTGCAAAATTATTGTGTTCTGTTTGTTGCATTTATTATTGTGATTTTACTCTAAGTTGCTAATTTTCCAAAACAGGATTTTAGGTCTGCAATCCGTATGAGTCAAGGAACCCAAGATATACGACCGGTCCATGCAACACATTTTTCCTCCAGCTTACCGTGGTCCATAGGCAGTCAGGTGAGTGACCACTTACAATAGCTACACCAAACTGAATAAAAGTACACCCTGTAGGAGTCTGTGGTTTTACATATTTATATAAAACAAACTGTTGTCTAGTCCTTACCAAATCCTAATGTTAGATACATTTTACTTAATGAAACAAATAACTCATATTTTTACATTGTTAGCCATTTTTCTGTTTTAGAAATGCTAACATTCAAGAGCATTGTTTTAAAAACAAAGTGCACCCTTCTTGCTCCCTTATCGATTAAGGCTTTGATTATAATCAGGTGCTGCCAAACGAGTACACTTGAGTATGCTATCACAAACCTATAAAATGAGACTTTTTATTTTTTTATTAGCTTGGTCTGGAGCATTAACGTTTGTAGTAACATATCAAACCAAGGTCAAAAGGAATCCACAACAGGCTTTGTTGCTGCTCATCAGTCTCCTAGTTTTATTTTCAAACAATATAAAGTCTTTTTAAATTAGTTAGAAAGCTAATTTAAAATGGAGACCTTTTGAGGTATTTGCTGATTATTCCAACACCAGGCCATATGATGCTCCTAGAAATATTTTGGAACCCTTAGAAATTTTAGAGTTTATGATTTTCTCATTGGGAGAAGACTGGGCAAGTATGGCTTTCAAGGAAGAAGCGACTAAATGGACCACAACACATGGAAGAGTGTCCTCTGGACATAGGAGAGTAAATGGGAGTTGCTTGCTTGGCTGTAACAGACTACTTGTTTGATGAAAACCAAACATTCCTTATCACTACAAGCTCCTCTTACCAGGTGTCCATAATTGTAGTTGTGGCATTATGATTTGAGCCTGCTGTGTTGCCGCAGTATCCTAACAACTGTCAATCATTGAGTCCGCCATGAACTCCTCTATAAGCCAGAGTGTTTTAGAGGAAAATGTGAACCATCTGACAAGCAGCTATAGCTTTCTCAAAAGTGGATCACAAATGGACAATGATCCAAAACACACCAGAAAATGCAGTATGTAATTGCTGAAAAAGAGAAAATTAAAAGATTTTCAAATTACCATATCTGGTCAAAGCCTCAGCATCACTGAGAGTGTGTGGCAGGGCCTAAAGGGAATTGTGCATAAAAGAGTGCACACACATCTCGAGCTAAAACAGGTTTTTTAGCATGAGATAGCCAGAGTCATCCCAGGCCACGTGAGAGACTGAAACTCTTGGTGTAAATGTTTACTTGGAGTTTTTTTTTTCTAAATTACCGGCTGCACTTACATTTTCATGTAATGCTATTGAAAGTTGGCTGTCTTTTTGTTTAATACATATTAACAAATTGAAATAAATGTTATTTCCTTTGTCCCACGAGGTTAGATTAATCTACTGTTAGGACTTGGTGAGTAATAGACAAATTGCAGCTATGTCTTATTTTGTATAACCATCGAATCTTTTGGTGTGTGAGGGGGTCTGCTTTTCTTTTTCACATCACTGCAGACCTTACTTTATATAGTGTAATAAGCATATGAGTTCCAGTCCCAAAAACAAGTCTTCTTCTAGGATTGTGTTAATTTTTAGTTTTTTATTTAGTAAACAAGGGTAAACTTGTTTCAGCTTGTTCACCAACTCTTGTTTTCTGTTATTCAAAACGCAGAAAATGTGCCTTTCATTGGGCAGCATTGCTTTTGGGTCTCTCTTGAAAATTTGCTCTGGGTCCCTCATGTAGGCAAATTTTACTACTGTCTTTTAATTCAGAAAATAAATGCACAATGATTAAAAAGGCCATTATAGTTAAATAATCTTATAATTTGAGGAATACTTTGCAGAGTACCCCAATAGTTGATGCTGGTCTGGTCTGTGAAACCTAAATAACTGAAATAGTTCTCTCTACAGAGTGCCCAAAGCACCCTTCCTACAAAAAGGTCAAAGAAGCCAGTAGAGGTCGAGAGTGAAGAGGAAGAGGAGGAGGAGGAGGAAGAGGAAGAGGAAGAAGAGGACTATAGCAGTGCAGAATATGCACGGGTCCGAAGATAATTCTTCTGGGACCGAACCCAAGAATGAGGATGTGTTACACCTTTTGTGCATTTGCTGCCATCACTGTCGTTCATTTCAAAGAGCTACAGTGAGGAGAGTGCACTTGTTTTGTTCACCGAACTTCATTGAAATATTCCATATGTTGGTGAGAAAAGTACAGATCTGTTCACATCCTTAAGAAAGACATCAGTTATTCTTAAGAGTTAAATTTAATACTGTTTTATTTATGCTGTAAATATTATTGATGTCTTTAAACCTGAATCGGAAGGAAGAAGTTGTTGGAAGTGGTTGCAGTAAGTTATAGGGTACCCGTTTCGGACAGTTCCACACCCTCTGCTCTTTTAGGCTGTCTTCTGGTACACAGCTTAGCTTCAGTCACGTTGACTAGTATTGGTGTTTTCACTGTTATGGCAGTCCAAGTTTTGGCTTTATGCACTGTGCTTGACTTATGCCGTACTTTTGCTCAACTGCTGGTTGATCGCCAGCAAATAAGTATAGTTGAACTGTGAGCCCAGAGAGATTTATGAGTTTATACTGTTTAAATGAATCACTCATTCTAGTCTACCAGGTGTGTCTGAAAAGGCAAGTCAAGATTTTAAAGTTGTCATTTCCAGGTGATCAGTACAATCATATGAAACTTGAATATTCAGTCTCTTCAAGTGCAGCATTTCCTACCAAGTGGACAAATCCCAAAATGAAACCTAACTCTTTGTAAAAGGATATGTTGTATAGTGTAATAAATTGTAAGCCAATTAGGGGGTGGACAAAAGGTATCCTCGGATGAATTCATAGCCTTAAAGGCCTTCGGAATTATGTACTATTTTACCTGAAATAGTACCATCTGCCTAGTCTTTAGTGGGCAGCAAATTATTTTGTTAAAATTCCGTGACTAGTTTCCACCTATTTTGGCCCCAAAAGTTGCCTACAACAGCAGAGGCTGTCTTTTTAATTCTTTCTGAACACATCATCTTGCGAGAATTCCCTGACTCCAATGGGATGGGCCCCAGTTGAGGGAGGATGCTTCCATCTTGGTGGTAACTGGGATTGGTCACTGCCCATTTTGTTAAAGACTTGGGTCTGCCCATTCATTTCACTCTGTACTCCTGAAATTTGTATTTTTTCTGTCACCACAAACTCTAAATCTGGCCCTTAGTTTATAAAGGATGGTTCACGGTATGCAGCTATAATCTAAGCACATTTGATACAGTCTCTTGGTTTAAGATTTGGATGAAGCAGTGGGCACATAACCTGGTAGGGGTAGAACACTTTGCTGGCTCAAGGCTCATTGATTGTCACGTTTGGGGCTCCACAAAATACTGTCTCTCCTCCCCCACCACATAATCCTCCCTCCCCTTTACTCACTGGTTTCTCAGTCACTAGAGAGGAAGGTGGTATGGGCCTGGGGGATTCCTGGTCTTTTAAGCATTTTCTCTTGGGACTTTTTAGACTTTTACAAGAGGCACCACAATATTATCTCTGAACAAGTAATGGTTATGAATAGGGTGCATGTTGTTATCAACCAGGTGTCAACTATGTGCAGGACCAGCCTGCTTGAACTTCCTGAGGAGAATTTTCTGTTTCGAATATTTCTTGAAATAAATGTTGTTTGGGGTTTTCACTTGCACTTCCATCGTAAATATTGTTTACCCAAGCAAGGCCTGAGCGTTCACTTTGGTGCTTTTACTAAGTCATATTTTGTGCCTAAACTCCTTCCTATCTCCAGCATTTGGGGTCAGATGTATGAAAGCCTTTTCCTGGACACTAAAGGCCCACCGGGCCGTCTGGTACTGTGAAAAGGCTTTTCCCCCTTGTAACAGTCCTATTTTGCGAGTCAGTAACCTGTTACCGACTCGCAAAATAGATTTGTGAGTCGCTATTAGGAAGGGTCGTGCCAAAGGTGTCCCCTCCTCATAGCGAGTCACAGGGGATGTAAGATTGTTTTTCGATTGTGAATACGGTCGCAAAACAATCACAGTTACCACCAACTCCAAGTTGATGGCAACATATTTGCAAACGGTAGAAGGTTCCCATGGGACTCCTTCCCTTTTGTGAATGGAAGCGAAAATATTTTTTCAGAGCATGTAGTGGTCCCACGAACCACTGCCTACTCTGAAAAAATGAGGAAAAAGAAGTTCTTTTTTTATTTGAAATGCATCCCGTTTTCCTTTATGGAAAACGGGCTGCATTTCCACACACAAAAACTGCTTTATTTGAAAAGCAGTCACAGACATGGTGGCCTGTGAATGCCGCCTTTTACAATGGGGTCGCAAATTGCGACCTACCTCATGAACATTGAAGAGGTAGGCCATTTGCAATCCCATTGGGAATCGCAATCAGTGTTAGACACACTGTTATACATCGCAGTTTACGATTTCCTAAAAGCGAATCGCTAAGATTCACTATTAGCAAATCCCAAAGTCAAACCTACATACACCTGGCCCTTGGTCTCTTCCACATAAAATAGTAATTAGTTTACATTATGCTTCATTTTAGGTGCTTGTTATTTTTACCCTTTGAATAGCAAATGTGCTTTTTAATCTTATTTCAAAGATGACATGTAAAGTCACCCCACATATTTCATGACGTAAAGGAGGCTTTCTGCTTCTTTGACTTAACTATGAATATTTGAAGTGTATTGTATTTCAGTGAGTGAATCATATGATTTTCACATGTATCTTGTGTTTGGATACTCCTAACTGGAAAACTATGCTATATTAAACCATGGATGAGCAAGGGGATGAGCAGAAAAGGTAAAATTTGCAGAGAAAACAGCACAGTGGAAGCTCTATTATAAATAGAAATATTGTAAGACCTATTTTCCATCAACAGTCCTACTGAGTTGTTCCCAGGAATGACCATTCACTCTGAACTGGTTGTAATCACCCAAGGATTTGAAGATGCAGGACCAAATGAGGAGACATTAAACATCCAGCTTATCTTTCCAATCTGTATATAGTGGGTCACTATACTGTGATGTCCAAATATCAAACAAAGGCTGTAAGGAGCAACCACCATCTTAACATCAAAAGACCAGTTTTCTTCTGAGCACCCCTATGTCCTGCACTCCAACTCTTCAACACCTTCCATTCACATAGGGGACATATTTACAGTTTGCAGGGTGACCCTTCTTGGGAACCACAATATAGATGGTAGCCTAATCTTGTCTTGCCCTCTAACTGACCAGTTCATCTCAAGGTCTGTTGTTCCGAGACCAGTTCATCAAAGAGGTTCCTAAATATGTCAACGCTTTTACAAAAATAAATCAAACACTTTTTGGAGTGAAAGTTGGGCTTTGGGTAAGTATTGTTTTATGAAGGACTGGCAGCAGAAGAAGATGTTTTTCAGTCAGTCATTTTCAACACGACCCCAGTCCCCAATTCTTTCCTTCAAGAGGAAACTGTAGATTCCTCAGTAAAAGGAACTATAGAGCCATAGAGCTTCCTTGTTCCTTTAAAAAAGGAAATGCTTCAAAATCATTTCAAAGAAGACATTCAAGACATTCCTCTAACAGTAAGTGTACAAAATCTGCTTCTCTTACTAACAGGTCCCATAGTACTTTTTATATAAAATTGGTCTTCATTTTCTTAAGACCATTGGGTTCTTCAAGCTATAAAAGCTTACCAAATAGACATTATTATCATCTCTCTCAAACAGATCAGAGTTTAGTGCATCAAGAAATTCAAGAACTACTACAAGAGGATACAATAAAATTACCTTTATTTCATCCAGGACGGTTTCTAAGCAATATATTTTTAGTGGGAAAAAAATAAAACTTGAAATTATGTCCAGTAATCAATCTACCCAAATGCAATACCTTTTGTTCTTTATTCTTTGGTTAGTGCAGATACACAAGCCTCAGTAAGGACACTGTTTTCAAAACAAGTAGTTGGGCTACTATGTTCTAAGTTTGGTGCCTAATTTAGGAAATCATATTGTACTAATTATTGGTTAGTGAATTTACACAATTAAGCGGGGGACTTAAGTATGTGCAGTGTGTAAAAACTTTCAGATCACAAATGAGGTTGGATCTTGTGGCTTAGTGGACTAATGCTTGTAGTCAAGAAATCTGTGTTTGACCTCACGGTCACTGGTTCAAATCCCAATGGGTGCACTCAGCCGTTTATCCTTTCTAGGTCTGTAAAATGAGTATCATTTAAGTTGGTTACAAAAATGTTATTCAGCACTAATAGGTAAGTGCTCTTCAAAGAAAGAACTTATGTTCCATTTGCCCACCTGAAAAAAGGTCTGTCTTCACTAATGGGAGTTTCTTTGTCAAACAAAAATCTATTCAAAGATCAGAACCATCAGAACTAGACGCAGTCCTCCGAAATTCCTGACATTAAAAGATTTCATACTCATATTATCAGCATGTCTTTTAAATACTAACATAAAATAGAAATTATGTCCCTGTGGATTGAATGCACATTATTTTAGAGTGAGACAGACAATTGCTAATTTCAAAGATGGACCTATTTTAGCAGTCTCCATGGCCACTGCCTTGGCTAATAGTAATGCCTTCTGCTTCCATTTTTATACTAATTCCGTGGTCAATTTGGTCAGTCATCTGGTGGAATGTAAATGATACATCCCTTTTTCTCAGCACATCATTAACTCCTGAACCCATTAAAGCATTGCCTATCACCTCTAAGTTTACAACTTCCTGCAAAATCCGTTCTTAACAAGTGTGACATTAGAATTAGCAGTTTTCTTCGCTCCCCTGGTTCCACCTATGTCTGAGAATGCTTCCGTTGTCACAAATTCATAGCAGTCATTTGGATGGACTGCCTAAACTCGACGCACATAGAGAAGCATGTCTTCCTTTATTACATTAATATCACAGAGAGACAATGGGAGGCTGAGATCCACTCCGCATCTGCCTCAAGTAATAATTCCCAACACAAACTGATATGGTGGCCAACTGGATAGGCATGTTTGTAATTTGTGTCCCTCCAAGGATTTTTGTCTATTTACATGACTTCCCTACTTCAAAGCTAGGCAGTTCCATGAATTGTATGAGTTGGGCTCACTCATGGAATGTTACAAGCATCATCATAGACCACCTCATCCCACCCTGGTTAGATTGTACTAGCAGGGCAGACTACATTACTCATATTGAATCGGTTTCTCATAAATGAGTTGGCGGTCCTCAAGAAGGTTTTTATATGGAAAAATATGGTATTAGGTTATATACCTGCTGCACTAACTTAAGTGCAAATGGTTTATCACAGTTATAAAGTCACGAGAAACATCAAATCCAAACCAGCAATCCTTACAGGGTGAATCACATTTTTTTATTTTCTTACCAGGTTTGAGTAAACCTTTAAATTCCTAAGATTCCTGCTGCTTTTATCTCACAGGTTTACTTTTGTGAAAGGCCCAGTTGTTAGCCAGCTTAACCTTCTTGCTTTGGAAATGAACCATTAATTTGATTTGCAGAAAAATTATTACTTAAAGCATCTTAACCCAGAGGCTTTCTTAATTGATGTACAATATGCATCAAGCCGCTTTTTATTGGGCCAGCGACTATTCTCCAGGATTTAGCCATTATCGCAAGGTAATAGTGATGTGAATGGAACGGATTAGTTTAAATGGTAAACATGAGGTTCATGGAGTGAGTTGGTCAGAAGAACGCAAAATTAATTCCAGATGGAGGTCCTCCCTTGAACAAACATTGTTGCCTCCTCTCTGTAAGAAGTCTGAATTGTATATGTGCTATTGTCATTTCCTTAATTGGGGTGTTTTGAAGAGGATTGCCAACACTCAGCCTAATTCATAACGTTCATAGGGAGAGCCAGTTTACTTTATATTGATGAAACTCCCTTCATTGGGATTTATGACATCACCTACTTTTGGGCTCCATCTTGCTGGCCTGCCCCTCGCTTGTCTTCTGTACGTAACACTTTCTTTAGGAGGCCTGTGTACATGCTGTTGCAATAGCCTAGGTGGGAAAGTGCTAGGGTGTGGACGAGTTCCAATTTATGGTCGGAGCATAGCTTTTGGTATTTTCTCAGCACGACCAGCAGTGTCGGTCAGTGATCACGCCCAATAGTGATTTAATGCAAACAACTGACCGTGAGAACAGCAAAGGGGCTTTGTCACCTTGCACCAAACCCATATTAAAAACCCCTTCAGCATTTCGTAGCATGCCAGATATACCAATATAGGTATAACCTAGTTTTGTGTGAAATCCTAGAAGCGAATGAAAGCAGACACAAACAATAACCTGCAATAGTCACATGTCTAAAAGGTGTAATTTCCACAAAGGTTACACATATGCAACGTACCTACGTTTGTACAGAAATTTGCACTATAGGCTGACTTTTGAGTACAGATCTCAGCGAAGACATCTCTTGTTCGTTTTTCACCTTGGAGCAAGGCTTATTATCACACCAGAACGCCTTTTTTTCTGTGCGAGTGCCACAATGACTTCCTCGGCGAGCAGCCCTTTGTGAATATGGCATTGATTACTTCTCAAGACTGGATGCTAGTGATTCTTAGCACATATAATCTCTTACTAGTTTCACAGTCCCCAAATGATTGCATTTCCTACAATAAACAAATCACAGAATATCGTTCAGAGGCCACGATTCTTTGCAGAATTTTCTGAAAAAATAACTTCAGTGGGCAGACCTGTCACGGTAGTATAGCAGAATTATTTTCATTTTGTTGCCAGTCCCAGTAACCCATCGGGTATCTGCTTGCAATCCTTACCTCAGTTTTCTGTTAGTGCCTGATTTGTTTTTCACTGTTAACTTGTTTCATGTGTTCAATTCGCCATATGTTAGTGTTTTGCTTCCTAAATAGGATGTGTGGAATCATTTGCATGTTTATGTATGGAAAGTGTAATAACTGACTGCTGTGTTCGCATTTCTCTTGTAAATTGTCAGTGAAAGCAACGTATTAAAGATGAACTGTGTGTACCATTCTGAATCTTTTTTCACTTTTTTTAAAATGTGTACTTTTTTTGCCCCATTGCACAATTTTATATTGTTGAAATGTTCAGTTAACATTGCTATTATGCAGAATTTATCCTTAGAACAGAGCAACCATTCAGGTGTTTTCATCAGGCAGGAGTTAAACATACAGAGCAAATGTTCTTTGTTTATTGTGATATAACTGAAGAGTGTTACAAAGCAAAAGAAGCAGAGAAACTGATATCTTCATAAATAACAAGTACATGAAGAAATAAAATTCCTAATGCATAAATGAATAGGTATCACCATGGACCACCAGTTCACATAGTGTGGCAGATTATGAGGACCAAAAGAAAGCGATATGGTGAAAATGAACCATGTTCCTATAAACCATATAAGGGATGTGCGCTGATGGTGTCAGAACTGTTTGGTAGGATCAGTGCTTGAAGTGTGAAATTGAGCTAGGACATGAAATTGGCATTGAACCCAGGACCTCTTTCTCTTGCCGGCTGAGCGGCAAAAAAACTATACTTACTTCACTGTCACAGGCCACAGTAGCAACTCACCCTTTGTGACAGGAGGGCAAAACAAAATGTTAGATACTGTTTACCAGTGGTACCCCAGGGCCTATCACCTCCACCATCATCCCCTCCTCGTTCACCCACCTCTCCTACTGTAGCAGATCTAACACCACCGGATTCCCCCATTATTCACGGTGGGAGATTTAGGTGACACACCCCAGTACCCTGGGATACTTATGACCCAGACCCTATGATCTCTATGAACCCCGATCTTTACCCAGCACATTCTCACCACCAGAGGATACTACATCCTACCAACAGGTGATTGCTGGAGCAGCTACCTTCCACAATGTCGAGCTTCACAGGGACCACATTGAACAGAACTTTCTTTTTGACACCTTAACATCAACACACAGGGATCCAGTTTGCTCTAGAGCGATCACTCTTAGAGTTGATACTAATTATAAGGCTTCACCTTCAGATCCCATACATATACGGTCTTAGGTTCCACCAGATTCTTGTGACTACTTCTAACTGTAAAAGAGCCAGTAGTCATGCCACAGGAGACTCTGCACAAGCTTTACTTGTGAGATATGATCGAGCTCACTGGGATGAAATGGAGGAGCTCCTCCAATATCTCCCAGATTAGCACCGTAAAAAGGGGCAAAAAGTTGTCACTGAAGGGCAAACAATTAGTAATAATGCCATTAGATTTTCCCTAGGTGCTGCCGACACTGCTTACCGCTGTATCAACACCACCATTTTAGTTAGAAGACATGCTCGGCTTAGGTGCTCAGGGTTTAAACAAGAAATACAACAAACAGTTTTAAATATGCCTTTCAATAAAGAGCATTTTTCGGTTCTCAAGTGGACTCTACCTTTCGAAAAACAAAAAAAGGACAAAGATGCCACTAAAGCCATGGGTATTTTACCATCTCCCTTACAACAAGGTACTTTTCATCACTCCACATTTCAAGGTGGTTGTAAATCAACCACCTCAGAGGCCTCTACATCTCATGCAAGGCAGCCTTCCAGCGCCTATTCAAGAGTATTCTCTAGGGGCACCTACAGAGATAACAAAACGGGGTAGAGGTAAAGCCACCATCACCCGCTCCTCTACCTTAACCACTATGCAGTGACTACCTACATCTAACCTACCCCCAACTCCACACCTGTCGGGGGGCGACTTCAGGATTTTTATTTACAATGGGCCAACATCACTTCAGACCAATAGGTCCTCTTCATTATCCAACATGTCTACTGTCTGGAGCCCATAACTACTCCTTCAAACATTCCGTTTGCTCTCACAAACTCTCACCAGACCGTCTTCTCAAACAAGAGGTACCATCTGTTCTTATCAAAGGAGCCACTAAGCCATTCCTATACAATATCAAGGGACAGGAGACTATACTTATTCATCCCCAAAAAAGATGGCTCTCTCAGACCTATTCTGGACCTAAGGCCCTTAAACCATTACATTCTATCGGAACACTTTCACATGGTTACTTTTCAAGATGTCATATCACTTCTACAAAAGAGCAATTTCATGACTATCCTAGACCTCAAAGACGCCTACTTCCAAATCCTCAAATGCTGCAACTACCTCAGATTGGTAATTGCAGGAAAACACTATCAGTTCAAAGTTCTACTTTTCGGAGCCACTGCAGCTCTCATGTTCTTCACCAAGTGCTTAGAAGTAGTTGCAGACCATCTCAGAAGAACAAAATGTTCATGTATTCCCTTATCTGGAAAATTGGCTTATCAAAGCCAGCACAATGTCAAGATCACACTCTGCGGACAGTGGATCTTCTGCACAACCTAGGTTTCACAATTAACTTTGTAAAATTCCACCTACAGCTTTTTCAGGTACAACCCTATCCAGGAGCTATACTGAATGCAGAGTTATGGATCGCATACCCCATCCACAACGTGTTCAGAACTGTCAAACTCTACTCCCACAGTTTCAAGAGATTTGTTCGGCACATAATGCACCTGTTGGGGATGATGGCTTCCTGCATTGCCATTGTTCCCCAAGCCAGACTCCACATGTGTCCTCTACAGGAATGTCTGTCTCGTCAGTGGCCTCAGTCACAGGGTCACCTCGAAGATCTAGTGCTGTTAGACCGCCATACACACCTCTATACAATGGTAGAACACCATCAATCTCTTGAAGGGGTGGCCTTTTCTCGACCCTGTGCCTCAGATCACTCTCACAACAGACACATCGTACACTGGCTGGGGCACACAGTTTTAGTATCTCGGTCCAGGCCATTGGGATTCACACCACCAATTGCTACATATCAATTTCCCAGAGCTTCAGGCAATATTTCTAGCCCTGAAAGCATTTGTAAATCACCTCTCTCACAAAGTTGTACTAGTCTGCAGAGACAACATGAGAGCAATGTACTATCTTCAGAAACGGGGAACACTCACTCCAATTGTCACAGCTATCTCAGACAATATGGGAATGGGCTCTCCATCACATTCATTTAGTGGCAGAGTATCTCACTGGCAAGGAGGAGTTTGTAGACTGCTCAGCAGGATGCAGCAACAAGCGCACACATGGGAACCCCAACCACAAGTCCTTCACACTTACTTTCAAAGGTGGGGGAAAACCTCAAATAGATCTTTTCGCCACAGCAGAAAACACAAAATGCTTAAACTATGCATCCATGTACCCACACTCTCAGTCCAAGGGCAATACTTTGTGGATGAACTGGTCAGGGAAATTTGTTTACACTTTTCCTCTTCTCCCTCTCATTCCACTTCTAGTTTGACAGATCGGGCAAATGTCTCTCAAGATGATCCTAGTAGCTCCAACATGGGCATGCCAGCCCTGGTTCACCACGCTCCTGAATCTCAATTGTTCTCCACGAGGAGCTCCCCAACAGGCCAGACCTTCTCACTCAAAACCAAGGTCAGATCAAACACCCAGACCTCAAATCTCTTAACTTAGTGATTTGGCTCCTGAAATCATAGAGTTTGGTTATCTAAATCTGCCTGCAGAGTGCATGGGCATCCTTAGAGAAGCTTGGAAACCCACTACCAGAGCATGCTATGCTGCAAAGTGGAAACGCTTTGTTTGCTACTGTCAACCAAAACATAATAATCCTATCAAAGTGAGGGTTCAAGTCATTTTTTTGTTACCTGCTTCATTTAAAAAAAGCAAATTTAGCTTACACATCCATTTGCTTGCATCTCGCAGCTATAGCTGCATACTTACAAAACAGACAACACAAATCCCTCTTTAGGATTCCAGTAATAAAAGCATTCATAGAAGGTCTTAAACAGGTTGTTCCACCACGAATGCCCCCTGCATCATCAAGGAATCTCAGTGTTGTCCTCAGTAGGCTTATGTGTCCTCCCTTTGAGCCACTTCACATATGCCCTCTTCAGCTGTCATGGAAGGTGGCCTTTTTTTTAGTTGCTATCACATCTCGTGTTAGTGAGCTCCAGGCACTAACCTTAGAAGAACCTTCCTTACAGATTCATAAAGACAGGGTTGTTCTTTGTACCAATCAAAATTTCCTTCCGAAAGTGGTCTCAATTCCATATTAATCAATCCATTGAGTTACCATTCTTTTCTCCATTGCCTGATTCAGTCCCTGAAAGAGCTCTTCACACTTTAGATGTTAAACATACACTAATGTTCTACATTGATAGGACAAAAGAGTTCAGGAAAACTAAACAACTTTTTATAGCTTTTTAAAGACCTCATAAGGGCAACAACTTCCTGTCACTCCCAGAGCATGTTCTACCGGAAAGAAGGAAGCCACTATGGCTTTCCTTGGAAACATTCCCATAGCTGACATTTGTAAAGCAGCTACTTGGTGTACACCTCATAAATTTACAAAACATTATTGTGTAGATGTATTTGCACCAACAAGCTAATGTAGGCCAAGCACCGCTGAGAACACTTTTCCAATCAACTGCAGCTACCACAGGCTAGTCGCCGCTTTCATGAATGGACTGCTTTACACTCTATGCAGAGCATGTTTATCTACAGTCACACATGCCATTGAATGGAAGATGTTACTTAGCCATTAAGCATCTGTTAGTGGCATGTAGTGCTGTAGATTGACATGCCCCCGCCCTCCTCCCATATGCTTATGGCCATTCCAGTTTCTTTGTATATGGTTGTACATATGGAAATACACTTGAATGGACAATTTTCTCTCTGCTTCCTCTACACTCCCTTACCCACCTACGGAAAAACAATCTAATAAAGGAGTCAAAGCCCATGCGCAGTATCACTGAGAAGGAGCAGTCACTTGATCCCGTGACCTGAAACTGCTTCTTTGAAGAAAAACAACTTGAAACCCTCCAAACCCAACACTAGATGGCAGGAGCATGCAGAGCATGTGAATCTACAGCACTAGATGCCACAAACCGATGCTTACTGGGTAAGTAACATTTTCCTTTTTGTTGATGGGTGTGTAAACCCTTCTCAAGCAGCCGCTACAATCCTAAAATAAAACTGTGCTTAACCCTCTGGTAGTTGGGCACAAAAGTATTCAGGCTTAACTTACAGGCAAATAAACATGCAGTACCTCAACAGTAATAGAGTCTAAATAGAACACCAGTTAAAAAAAATAGTCAACTTTAAAAAATGATTTGACACCAGAACCACAAAAATCTTATCAGTAGAACTAGTTCATCATTTGTAAAGTGTTAAGTGTAAAATGGCTCCTAAATGAACAAAGCACCAACTACTGACATCTAGTCATGCAAGACTGGGGCAAAATCGAAACTTATGGCCGACTACAATGGAGCACTGGTTGAATACACAAAGTAGATTGGGCCCGGTCTCTGCTTAGCCTTCAGACTTAAAAGAAATTTGTAAACTAAATGTCTGAGGAGGCGTCTTCGTCGGGGAGCCACCAGGTGAAGTCGCTATGAAGATTCCTACATTTGTTCTTAACCTCTTTTTTTGAAAGTCAAAAATCTTCAGCGGACAAAGATGCACACTGAAGCAGACGAGGGCTCAACATTCTCATGGGTATCTGGGCTGAATTCTGCTCCTGCCCAACTGTGAACAGAAAGTGGCATGTTTTCACGGACACACTCCATGTGACCCTGCCTTCCTTCCGCACCTCACTATTCCTCCACTAGCAGGGTTAACTACCCAATAGACAGTGGAAAAGAATTGAGGCATTTAGTAAGAAGATGTTTTCCTCTGTTAGCCTTGACCTCAGGTCAGTCAACACAGTGGTTTGCTGGGAAGGTACTCCAATGCATAATGAGATATGGGACTCAGTCGCTGAGATCATACCAGCAGTTCTAGAACAATTTCACATCAAATTGGCACAGACCATTCAAGATGGCCAAAATGCGGCCAGGTATGTCATCCGGTCGGGATTGGATGCAACAGACTTTCTAGGCAGATCAGTCTGCACTAATGCGGTGCACCGCCTCCATGTGTGGATGAGATCCACAGGCTTCTCTGGTGACATCCAGGCATCACTCTTTGATATGCCTTTTGATATACCTTGCCTTTTTTGCTAAAAGGCTGACTACGCCTTTGAACACTTTAAGGAGCGTAGAGTTACTGCTGCCAGTTTCATCTATTTTGAGATATCATTAGGTGCAAAGGCCCACTGCCTCAACAACACAACAGGCATTCCATTCCTTCCAGGGTAGGGGATCCAACAGGCAACATCCATGCCCACTGCGACAGCAAACCTCCCAGTTCCCAGCCCCTCTGGCAACCGCCTCCAAGCTGCTTTAGTTCACCATTAGTGGTACACAGCCACCCATTGGGAGGCAGAATCAATAATTTACTCCACAGGAGGCAAGTCATAACCTCTGACATGTGGGTCCTGCAGGTAGTCAAACAGGGCTATGCCATGCTGTTCCTGTCCATACCGCTGCATCTTTCATCCACATCAGAGCAGCTTTTAGAGGACTATTTGTCCATTTTGCTTCAGGAAGTTTATAGTCTTTGGAAAAAGGAGCCACAGAAAGGGTCTCTGCTTTGGAGACTGGAACCGACTGTTACTCCTGTTATTTCCTTATTCCAAAAAAGGCCAAGATATTTGTCCTAATGTAGATTTATTTTACCTCAATTGCTTCCTGCCAAATGACAAATTCATGATGCTTGCTCTAGCTTACCTGGATCCAGGAGACTGGACTGTGTGTTTTTGGGCTTGCATGATGCCTATTTCCATGTCCTGCAAGCCCACAGGTTCTACTTGCGATTCAATGTGGGACACACACATGCTCCCTTTTGGCTTTACCGTGCCCTTTAGCTGTTCACGAGGTTCTGGTTTTGGTCACATTGTATTTTGGAGGTCGGTTTCACCAGTATTCCTCTTCCTCGAAGACTCTCGGGAAGGTGGGCAGGCCACAGTCAGTCCTCCAGATGATGGCAAACCTCCTTACATTGCTCGGGGTTTGGAATCAAAGAGCCAAAGTCATGCTTGACTCCCATATTCTGGTGCCACCTTGGATACAGGGTAGTTATAGGTGTCCTGTCTAGATCAGACTCCAGGACATTGACTATGATTCTCGTGTTTCAACCCGAGACTGGGTCACAGTGAGGATGGCCCTGAGACTTTTTGCCCTACTGGGCTCCTAGCATCCTGCTAGTCGACTACTCCAATGGCTCTGCAGTGGTATCTGAAGCCTCAACGGGTCTAGGACCAAGGGAACGTGTCAGATTCCTTGTATGTTCAGAAGGAACTGCAAAAGACTTGCAGTGATAGTTGCTCGTCTTCAATTGGAACAGCGGCAGACCCCTCTCCCTACCCCACTAAGAGCTGAGGTTAGTGACAGACTCGTCCCTGCTGGGTTGAGGAGGTCATCTTCGAGAATTTAAGATCAGAGGATTCTGGTCTCTGGCAGAGGTCCTGCTTCAGATCAGTTTGCTGGAGTTGTTTACTATTCACGTGCCTTTGAAAGCCTTTCTGGCATCCATCAATGTAAGGCTTGTTCAGGTCCTTATGGACAACCCCACTGCCATGTTGTACTGCAACAAGCAGTGCAGGGTGGGGTCCTGGGAGCCCTTGCCTCTGGACCTGGCAGACTCTTCAGTGCCTGTCTGATTGTACACCAGCAGTGGAGACAAACTCATATGGAGATGAATGCATGCTAGAACTGAGGATGGTGCAGGGTGTCTTGCTGAAGTGAAAAGAACCCCAGCTTGATCTTTGCCACCGCCAAGGACACGCATTGTCAACATGTTTGCATGTTGGTGTATCCCAGACAGGTATTGGACACGTATTGTGCGTAGACTGGAGCACAGAACTCCTGTATAGCTTCTGCCCCCACACCTGCTAACGCAGAGTTTTTGATAAAAATATGAATGAATATTCATGTGTTTTGATTGTTGGACTTGCGTTGAAAATGTAATAATCAAGAGAAAAATAATGCATGCATTTGAGAATGTGACCATGTGAGTGACCGCCAATATTCACAAAGTATGCTTATTAATAGCTTATTAAATATTTGAAAGAATATTTAAAGAATTATTGTTTTTTAGCGCCTAGAAACAAAAAGTGCCAATCAGGTCATCTGGTTGCACCTTGACCGGGACAAAGTCAAAGTTTAAGGCCAACTGCGATGGAGCCCGGCTCGACTACAGGCGGCAGGAGGCCTCAGTCAAAAGTTTACCTTCTCACTTAGTCGTTTTTCTGAAGATTTTCTTCAGCGGGACGAACCTGCCAGCCCAATCCAACCTCCTGGAATCCTTCTCCAGATACGCGTCGTGGGAATCCTCTGTGAAGATTTTTACCTTCAGACTTACTCTTTTTTTCTAGGTGAAAATCCTTCGACCGGGGTAAACCTGGATCTTGATCAGACGACCTTGGAGCCCTCCTCGGATACGCTGGCTGGGAGGTCCCGGTTTTGTACATTCGGACTTATCCCACAAATCAGGCCGGGTCACGGTTGAGGCAAGCCGGCTAGAGTTGCCTCAGTGGGTCGGTCCCTATGAGGAGCTTTTTTTCAAAAGTTCTCCAAACTTCTAGGTCTTCTCCATATGTTCTTTTAAGGTTCTTTTGGGGTCCACAGCTCACCCCAAGGGTCCAGAAGCTCTGAGATGATCCTTGGGGGTGTGGACTACAACTCCCAGAATGCACCTGGCGCAAACTCATTTTTGGCCACTGGGCAGTGGTCAGCTGGTTGATTTCTTCAGGAGTTGGTGCAGGGGACTCTGGTTAGCAATTCTTCACCTGTAGCAAACAGGGAGTCCCTCCTTGAACCAGTTGAAGCCAGGCAAAGTCCTTCTTGTGGTGAAGCCCAATTCTGCAGCTGGTGAAGTCCTTCTGAGTGCAGGTTCCAGGTGCAGGGCTGGGGTCCAGCAGGGCAGTCATTCTTCTTCTGTAGCTCTTCCTGGTAGGGATGTGGTAGGGAACTGAGGTGTGGGTGCAGGTCTACCAGTTTTATTCTTGCTCCTGGGTGAAAAACCGAGGGGTCCTGATTCTCCAATCAGGCGCAGGATCCTTCTCCCTGTGATGACCACTTCCTGGGAAGTGTGGCAAAAGTCAGTCCCAGGAGGCAACATTGTTAAAAAATCCATCATGGCTGAAAATTATTTTTGGAGGTTACATCTGGCTGAGCCCACCCACTGGTGTGGCTAACAATCCTAAACACACCCCTCTCCTGCCCTCTCCTAATCTAATCAAGGGGGCACCTAGTTGTCTGGGGTTGCAGGATGTGGGGGTATTGCAGGGTTGATCCAAATGTCCTTCTCTGCCTTTGAAGACCAGTTTGGGAGCCCTCCCCCTTCCTGCCTCACCATCTGCTGAGGGGAGATTCCCTCCCACAGGCACATCTCTTTGTGTGAAGCCAGGCCACTTCACACCTCATCAAGCCAGGCTGCCAGAGGCTGACCAATCAGGGCACAGCAGCAAAAACAATGCAGGGCTGAAATTGGCAACTTTTCAGGTAAAGTTTAAAACTCTTTACCTGAACAAGTTATATTAAATCCAACAACTGGAAGTTGTAGGATTTATTTTAACAATTAATTTGATACCAAACTCTTTGTATCTGTCATTTAAGGGGACTTTAAAAATTAAAATAAAGTCTCCCTATTCTAGCCTATGGAGGCCATTCACTACAATGCGGGAAAAACGAATTTGGCTGTTTTAGATCACCAGGGTTTATAAAACTATTTCCATAAGGTCGCTGCTTATAGTTACAGGGCACCCAGCCCTAGGGGCACATAGGGCACACCTTAGGGGTGACTTATATGTAAAAATAAGGTAGTTTAAGACTTTGGAACTACTTTTAATTCCAAAGTCGAATTTGCATATAACTTTAATTTAAAAGCAGCCAGCAAGGCAGGACTGCCTTTAAAATGACACAGGGCACCTCAGCAGTGCACCTATGGGTGCACTACCTAAGCTGTGGGCCCTAAACCTATATGCCCTACTATATACTAGGGACTTATAGGTAGGTTGACTTAGCCAATTATAATTAGCCTAATTTGCATACTGATTTTACACAGAGCACAGGCCCTGGGACTGGTTAGCAGTACCCAGGGCACCATGAGAGTCAGAAAAACACCAGCAAAAAGTGGGAAATGGGGGCAAAAAGTTAGGGGGCCTCTGCAATCAGCCCTGTTTTCTCACACATGGTGAATTATTAAGCAGACTAATTATGAAATATAAGGTATGCTTTGCCCACCAAGATGATATTGTCTCTAGTTATCGTAGGCGCCCGACATTCACAGGGAAATGATTGGGAAGCATCACTCATTTTGTTTTTACGTTTGTCATCTATTAGTTTGCTGACGTCAACTTTTAAAGTAGCCCAGTCAGACTATCTTAAATGTTCTAAAATCCATATCGGGGGAACAGATAAGGAGCGCAGGGTGATTGAGATTAATTTAGCTACAGTCCCACTAGATCACAGCAAACCCGCAGACCCACCTCTACTCCAGGTACTTGATTGGCTTAGGCCACCCCCTGTCCTAGATGGGGCTGGAAGCACCCTAGACACGACTGAGAAGGGCATAATGCTTCCCCACGGTACCCTAGCCCCGAGAGAGAAGCCCGTGGCTGAAGCTCCCCATAACAAACCAGATGGCTTAGATACCATCCTCAGTTGGAACATTGCCGGGTTGGAGAGTAAAATGAACAACCCTGAATGGGGAAAATTTATAGACAAACATAAAATATGTCTCTTCCAAGAAACATGGGCGCTGGAGCCTAAATATAGAATCGGTTACAAAAGCTACTGGGTTCCAGCAAATAAGGTGAATTCAGGGAGACCCTCAGGTGGCCTGCTAATATGGCTCAGCTGTTCTCTCAAATGCCAAATTGAACCAATTGACTTGGGCTGCCCTGATCTAATGGGTCTATCAATACCATCCCTTAGAGAGAAACCACTTTTAATAATTAACATCTATAATAGGAGCCTGGGCAATAAATATGAGTCCAACGCACTGACTATTTTAGACAATTTTCTCACCGATAAATCACCCTCTCATTTTATTCTCATTGCCGGAGATTTTAACACCACTTTTGAACCCTACTTGCTGGCCCAGGAACTATATAAAGATGAAGATGCTCATTGGGGCATCCCCCAGCTGGTGTCAAGCAAAAGACCTAAAATCAACAGACTATCATACCAGCTCATGGACATTACATTGGCACATGGTCTCCGGGCTTGCAATGGCCGTTCCCGCTCGGATCTTAACCTTCACCCCACATTTAAACGTGGGTTGCAGAAGAGCCAGATTGATTACATCTTGCTCGACATCCGCCTTTGGGGTCACATGGTCGATATGAACATCACAGAACATGAGGAAAGCGACCATGAACCATTGATTTTATCACTCAGGAACCTACTACCCCTACTTGAAGCCTCCTGCCCCAAGTCCTATAGACAGCAGCTCGCACTGACCAACAACAGGCGAAATGTTAGATGGAAATCCCTGAACACTGACATAACCACTTTGGCAAAAGTGTACAGGCAGCTGGCGGATCATATGGAATATATACTTCAACCCACGAAAGATAGTGGTGGGCTTATAGCAGCCCACACACTGTTTTTTAACTCTTTAAAAACTCTACTTACTAAAGAGTCGGCAACAGAGCCTAAACAGAACTCTAACGCAAGATGGTTCAACACTGCATGCAGAGAAGCACAGCATAAGTTGCTGAGAGCCCTAAGAGGTGGCCAGATGGATTATATAAGGGAAGCTAGAAAAGACTACAAAAAGGAACAAGGTAGAGCCCGTAGGAAATGAGATGAATCAAGATGGGTCCTCCTCCTAGAATCTGCTAAAACAAACGACACCACGAAATTTTGGAAATTGGTAGCTGATGCCAGCAATGAACCACACCGTTCGCCTGGTGCCTCAATACTCCCTGCAGAATGGTCCGACCATTTTTCCCAATTATACCTGGGGACCACCGATGCTGTTTCCCGGGATCTGATCCATATCATGACCTCCGAGACCCCCAAAATTGAATTCACTCTGGCAGATACCAAGGCTGCGATTGCCTCAATGAAATGGGGAAAGGCCCCCGGCCTTGATAAAATACCAGGAGACCTTTACAAGACGAATCCAGATGTATGGGCCCCATACCTAAACCTCATTTCCAATGAGATAGCTGCTGGAGCACCTGTTCCGAGCTCCTGGTTGGGAGCAGAGATAGTCCCCATTTTTAAGAAAGGCGACCCCTCTAACCCTGCCAACTATCGCCCAATCTCCTTACTCGACAACTTCCAAAAAATCTTTGCAAAGCAAATTTTGTCCTGTCTAGAAGACTGGATTTTAGAAACAAACGCCATCTCTGATCTACAAGCAGGGTTCAGACCAGCAGTCAGTACTATAGATCAGGTGCTAAGATTTTTAACAATAAAATGGAAAACTGTAGAAATAGGAAGGGGTAACCTTTACGTAGTTTTTATTGATCTCAGAGCCGCGTTCGACCTGGTCCCCAGAAACCAGTTATGGCTGACGCTAGCAAGTATGGGTGTCCCGCATGGCCTTCTGAAACTTATTACCCGCCTACATGAAAATACCTATGCCCAAATCAGGAACGGCAAGAAGGGTGATCTCACAGAACCAGTGGCTATTGAGAGGGGAGTTAGACAGGGGTGCGTCCTGGCCCCAACTCTCTTTCTATTATACATAAACAACTGTATCAAGTACTTAGCAAACTGCACAAATGATTCTCCCAAGCAGGCTGGAACCAAAGTCCCCTGCCTACTCTACGCAGATGACACTATTCTTTTGTCTAAATCACCCATGGGAATTCAAAACTTGGTAAATCAGTTTGGTGTATACTGCAGAAACTATGGATTAGACATAAACCATAAGAAAACCAAACTTATGATATACAGCGCCCCGAACAAGAAGCTCAGCGCAAACATAAAGATGGATTTAACTCCCCTGGAGAGAGTAATGGAATATGACTACTTGGGCATTAGACTATCTGACAAGGGCAGCTGGGAGCCAGCCATAAGGAAAGGGGCACTAACAATTAGCCAAAGATGTGGAGTAATAGGACGCAAAGCTAGCACTGCCACAAGCCCCCCTCTGATCCTTATCTCTGAAATATATAAAGCACAAATCCGTGCTGCGGCCCTATATGGAGCAGAACTTTGGGGATCACACAGACAGATGGATACTCTCCAAACCAAGGAAAATAACTTCCTCAGACACATATCTAGACTGGGGAGGGGCACGCCAATGCTCCCCCTCAGACTGGACCTGGGCTTAAATAGTATCAAAGACATAGCATATCTAAGACCACTCCTGTATTGGGTCAGACTATGGAAAACAGACGAACTTGAACCCTACAGGGCAGCAGTTAAAGAACTATTACCACCTCATCACAGATGGGAAAAGGTACGGTGGCTCAGGGAGATGAAAGCGGCATGGTCCAAACTGAGTCTATCCCAGCACTGGGAGAACCCCGAGATGATCCCTGGCAGTGCTAAACGCCTGATTAAAGAACATTATTGGGCAAAAATCAACGAGGAATCTCTCGGTTCAAATGTGTCAGGTCGGCTGACAGCAGAATTCCTGCTGGTCAAACACGTTCCCTTCCCTGAAAGCTCCCTGGATCTACCCATACCAGCCCGTGCTCGCTCTCTACTACTCCAGCTCAGGTACGGGACATTGGCGGTTAATAGCTACACGGCTGGTTGGTCGACTAACAGTTCCCCATTGGACAAATGCATAAATTGTCATTTATGCAAGGAAACAGCTGAACACATCCTATTTTTCTGCCCTCTGTACAAAGGTCCCCGAGGGAAGTGGATTATTCCCTTGTGCAGAACACTCCAACCACTATCCCGCAACAGTCTATTCAGAATATGTAAATACGACACTTCCATACTGATAATCAGCGCTGTTTCTAAATATCTGGCAGCAGCATGGAAAATTCGTAATAGGACTATTCTAGATTTTAACTCTCTGTTTGAAGAGCTGTCTTGAAAACAGTAAATCAGCATCCTGTTATATCAGCCTTGGGCTCAAATTGTAAACCGCGACTTATTGAGCCCAAAAGACCGTATTTCTGAATAAGTGCTACATTGAGTTATTTTTAACTAAAGTGTTTTATAAATTTAAAATTATATTTAATTTTATAATTGTCAAGATGCAATTTATTGGATTAACCAACCCAAAAGAACTAATTAACCTAGAGCATCATCTACCACTGTCTGACTTCTTAAATTTTTAATCAGTTTTACTGTCTGGAGTTCCAATGCCTGATTTTATACAGAGATGTGCCACACAACAGCTTTTACGTTATTATTATTTTACTGTTCAGGGTTATGTACAGGGTAAGATCCAGAGACTATTCCAAGCACCTCTTTCACCCCACCTATTTATGTAACCTTTCTCAGGCAGCTACTGGACCCCTACTTTTTTTTACTATTGTTCCTTTTATTGTGTACTGGTTTATGGTTTTTATCTTTCTGTACGTATGTAAATATTTTTAAATCTTTTAAATGGCCCAAATTTGGACCGAATAAACTATTGATTGATTGATTAGTCCATAAGTGCCTAAATTATCTTAATCCCCTTTCACTCATTTCTATTTGGGAGAAGAACAAGCAGGGGAAGGGGTTGGCGATTAAATATTCTGAAAGCCAAGGAATCAGATTAAAATGTGGGCCAATTCATCCTTACAGGCTCAATACCAACTTATTGGATGAGGCTAGTAGAGAGATTTAGACATGCCTGGACAGTGGTAAGGACCCTGTTGTCATAATGTGCTCATTCTTATCCCTCTGTAATGCCATTCGTTATAGAATAACTGTGAAGAGTCATCAACTATGTGAAGAGCGAAGTGGTTGGTTTATTAACACTTGTTCCAATGCTCAAAAACAAGTTTAGGCTGCGCTTAAAAAAGATTAAAGATTGAGTGATACAACTGGAGAATGTAGGCTTCTTTACTATAATTCAATATTAGAGGAAGGATGAGATTGGGTCAACAGCATGGGAAGAACTTGGAGCTGCTGCCAAACGTAAGGACTGTGAATGTTTCTGGAGGGTAGTAAATGCACCATATTTTAGTAACAACACCTTGTCTCCTTTGGACACCATAATCCCTGCTGATAAATGGGTTGTACACTTTACAAATGTAACCCATGAGATACTCTGAGCGTAAAGGAATCTATGGAAGCAGTGGGGTGCCGCTGATGGGCAGGCACTGTTCTCTGATCTATCCAGGTCCAGTAAGTGTCCAGCATCTTACTGAACAGTCAATCAAGCTGGACTCCGGGGCTCGATGGAGATCCAGTAGATCTTTTTGAGGCCAGTGTCATTCTGTGGGCTCCAATGTTGACAACGTGATCTGAGCCGCAATGAGGCCCTACTCAGACTCATGGATGAAGGCAATTATCGTCCCCATTTTTAAAAAGAACAAAAAAACAAATCTTACTACTTGTTAATGACCAACATTAGTTCTCTTCTCAATGCTAAAAATATTGGGAGAAGTTTTACTTTGTAGGCTGAAAGCTTGGCCTGAGAAGAGTGGGTCCATTTCTGTGATCCAATATGGTTTTCCCCAGGGATTGGACACATTTGAGAAGGGTGTCAATCTACGCTTGCTCCTTGGGAAGTATACTAAAGCTAAAAAGTTATCACTTATATGGGCTTTTTGGACTTAACCAGTGCATTTGACTTAGGGAACTGTTCAAAGCTATTTAAGATGATGGAAGCATTTGGGGTTGAGGGGCCCCTAATTATCATCCTTAGGAGGTTACATCATTATACTTCTGCAAGGGTTTGCTGTACTAAGGGGGCTTGTACAGATAAGTTAGGTTTGTCAGAAGGTGTCAATAGGCAGTGTTTTGGCATCCTTTTCATTTTCTTGGTACATTAATGGTCTGGAAAGGTTGTCAATTGACCTAAGGAAAGTGTGCCCTTGTTTGGGAAGACACCTTGTTCCAATATTATTGTATGCAGATGATGGATTGCTTTTTACTGAGACATCCAATGGCCTCCAATGCCCATTGTATGACGTTGCACACTTTATGAATGACCCAGAGTTGAGTATCAACCTAACCAAATGCTATGTTATGACATGTGGCACCTAGGCTATCGAAACTAGATCCCACCACAAAGGTAACAATCTACTAGGGAGAGAAACACAGTTGTCTTATCTGGGTATTTCTTTTGCCTCATTGCTTGATTGGAAAAATGCTTAATTTGAGCCGGTGGTTTCTGGGGCTCGGCTCTGGTACTTTGTCATCTCCGGAACTTCTGACAGGCTGGCACATGATGACATTGTTTGAATAATTTTGTGATGAGTACAACAACAGTTGCCTAATAATCCAATATACACTAAAATTAATTAATTCTGCTACCCTATGCTATAAGAATAGCTTTGGTGGCAGATAGTCTTTTTTAGCGTATATTAAAAGTCTGAATTGTCACACTTGTAGGGGTGTGACTGTTATTAGTTGTGTTGGTATTGTCTTTGGCAGCGTTGGCAGGACAATTGGTTGTCCAAGCTGGCGTGGCCTCCCTGCAAGGGTCCTGGCACTTATTTTGTTTTTCAAATTAAGTACTGGATTGGAGGCATTTTTTAATGATCAGAACTCAACCTCTGCCTCTCTTCTGAGGCTGTTTGTTTTTTTCGAAACTAGAAGCCATACCAAATAACACTATTATGTAGATATACACATCTAAATGCACCTTCATGGGCACCTTTGGGGCTTGGGGTTATGCAAAGCCAGAGCCCCTTCAGAGAGTTAAGAACGTTATACGATGCATATTGGCTGTTTCGAAATCCTGCCCCAACTCAATCTGCCGCTCTGAGCTGGGTCTGCCCTACATTATTGACTGTGAAGAAGTTTGACCAGTTTTGCTGTGGGTATCAATTTGGGCTAAATCTGAAACTGGGTTCGCTAAGGCTTTTATTACAGATTCTGTCTTTGGATAACATGAAAGCCATAATCTATCTTAATTACACAAAACAATCTTTAGTACCCTTGGTTGTCCATGAAGGTGTTTGAACATCTTGGGCATATTAATGGGCTCACTAAGGAGTGAAACATTTTATGAGTATGAAATGACCAAATGAATGTCATTAGAAAATATGAAATTATGGGTGAAGGCACTTTTTGCATTGCTACTGTCACAAGGCCATGAATTGTATTTATTGACTCTTCATAATGTTCAGTACACACTTTACTTCTCACGTTTTAGGTTGAACACTTTACATGTTCTTTTATCTTTTCATGTGAATGGTAGCTGTTGATCTGCCAGACTGCCCCACTGATTACGTGTCCACACAAACCACCTTGCACGTAATGCCATTTTGCACATTGTACAGTTCTCCCAGGAAAAGGTTTTTGGTTCGCTTTACAAAGATTTTTTAATTAGGCAGTGTTGATATCAGGTTAATCAATGCGCAAAACAACAAGACACAATTATACATGAATGATGGGTTTTTATACACAAAGTTGCATCACTGCTGTTGGATTTCCCTGTCATGAATTCTCTGTCAACCCCAGCATGTAGGTATGTGGTCAGGCAGGCTCTGTGACTCAGGCCCATAAGGTTAATAACTGACAGGTCAAAGATGGGGTAACACTTAGCAGACAGCCAAACACACAAAGCTTAGATCGGATTCCACAGATGGGCAGCAACACTATATTGGTCCCCATAGATTGGCTCCAGTAAAGCACAAATGGCCAGAAGGATGGATGCATTCCCAAAACACCATAAAGTTAGAAGTTAGGTATACTTAGACAATCATGACATTGCATATGCAGTGACTACACGCCTCTTAGGCTGGACATCTGGACACGTACTCGCTGGCTCACATAGTTTCCACGCCAGGTGGAAGCCCATCTGCACTCTATCTGGAAATTGTATCTACGACTCCTTGTCAACTATTTGCATTTTTAACCAGGAAAATAATGTTTTATGACTTTATTTCTCCCAGAGAAATGTATAAAATGTGTTTCATTTCAATGTGCTACAAGAGACGGTCCCCAGACCAAGGTGCTGTAACTGCTCTCCCAGGCCGCAATCTTTAATTAAACGAACAGTTTCCAGTTTTGCAAGTTGCCTCTTGTCTCTTGTTTTTTAAGGTAAATTTTCATTCGAGCAACAGCAGCATAAATTAACAATGCTTTTTATACAATACTTTTTATCCAGCTGTTTCACTCAAACTGTCTGCATCACAGTCATTCATTTTATATCTTTAGCCTTAAAAATCTGGAAAGCTTATGGAATTGAATAGTTATAATCTCCCCTTGAGTAACTGACTGACTGTTATATTTGTTATTGTATTATCTGTTCTTTTACGTGTATCAGTGTTTGTAATGTTGTCCTTTTATGGCTTATTTTCAGCTGAACAGAGTTGTTATGGCTGACTGAGTTCTTTTGGGATAACTCATTTCCACACATCTTGCTAAGCTGTTTCAAATGCACACGGAAAAGCTGACACTTAATGAGTATTTTAAAAGAGTCCTCCAGAGAGCAATGTCTTAGAAGGGGTACTGACTAGAGGACATGAGGAGTGTTGACACACGATTTATTGTAATTTCATTGATTTAGCACTTACTTATGAGACATGATAATGCTATACAGCAAGTAGCACATCACTCCACAAACCAAAGGTAATGGTTTGTCCAGTAATTAATTAAATTACTGCGAGTTAGGCATGATTTTTAGTAGGGCCCAAATGGGTTCTTGCAAATGGTTGGTGAGACAAATAACAAGGTTGGCAGATATTTGGTATTGTTAGGTTGCAGGGATAAGGTTTTTAAAGGGGATGTGATCTCTGAAGTGAGCTATGAGCCATTTGTAGAAATACAATAACCAAAATTAAGGAAGACAGATGTGATTGAGAGAAGGCTATACCAAGTAATAGGAGGCCTGCAGAGGGTGGAAGGTAAGGAGAGCATCACTGTGAAAAAGGAAAGGACCATAATAATACAAGAGTTTTAATAAAATGACAAATTTTCATTTGGGGTTTTAGGACTACAGCGGGAGGAGTCTTTCTGACAAAGCATGCAATCTGAGGATGTGAAGCTGTAGGAAGAAGCAACCTTATATAATGCTATATGCAGAGGGTAGCTTGCTTAACTATGTGTGCAGATTATTCAGGCATTATAAACATGAGCCTACTGTGTATCAAGTCCAGGTCAGATCATATGAACACAGTCTGGAGGAGTCTTCTCCAATGAGTAGCTTTTGAGCTACTGGTAGCTCTCCAGCTACTTGTGAGTAACTCTCCTGTTTGCTGCCCAGCCTTCTAAATTAGAAGTCTTTGATTGGCTGAATAATTATACAAAAACTGAAGAGCGTATTACGATGCGGTTAAATTCCCAACTCCCAGGATGATGTTTGGTGAAAAGTAGTTAAATTAAAAAATATATATTTAGACCTGGTATTTGAATGATAAATCATGTGGCATTGAGAAGACATTAATATTATCACCTTAGTGCCACAAGCATTGCACACATGGCTGTTATGTATGGCCTTTCTTAAAGCATTCCAAATTGACATGGCCTTTTTTATATTTCTGCATGCAACTCTGCCTGATGCACCGAGATGATCATTGCTGGTAATCTTGCATACCGTGGCCACTTATGTAATTTTGTCTGATGTCGTGACTATGACAACACTAATAATACTAGTAGCTAAGGGTAGTCATTACTGCACATAAGTAGCTCTTTTTTACCAAAAAGGTTGGAGACCCCCCCCTGGGACTGGAGTATCACAAGATAGGTACATGGTCTCTGTGGTGCAGGCCCCTTTATTAGGAAGAGCCATGTTAATTAGTCTTCCCTTGCTATTCTAACATCACTGCCCTAAAAGGTAATTTCACTTAATAAAACTGAGTTAATTGTCACTGACTCAGAGCATTGCAGACAGTCACATTTGTACTCCATTTTACCGAATCCCATTTTAAGTAATTCCTCCAGCAGAGCAACTGCAGATACGAAAGACACCTAGCACTAACATCCAAAGTGCATGTTTGTGTATGTGGCTTGTGTACTTCATGCATTGTGTCTATGAGTAAACCAGAGTTAGGAAGGCCTGTGGGATCTATTTTGGATGTCCTTGGACTGGTCTTATACATAAGATGGAGGCAGGTTGTTTTCTCAGACAGTACAAGTGTATTGCTGTCATTTCTTAAGCTGGAGGGAGGGCACTTAGACATTGAAGTGGATACAGAGGGAAAAAGACGCTGGTGCCACCAACGCTATGTTCCTCACTGCCCGCTCTTCATTTACTAAATACCATGCCTTACATACACATGGAAGGCAGAACTGGACCACTTGGAGAAAGAGAACGCCAGCCCAAATACAACTGAATTTTATTCGACCAATACATTGTACTTATTTTGCTTGCCTTCCACTTGGCCTCTGACGTTGGCAACCTCTTCTGCATCATACTTAACAAACTCTGATACTTTATAATGCAATAAAGCTGTGTTGAGGGTGAATGTGGCATTTTGTCTCCCAAGTAACCTGAATGGCACCACTCCGATTGTAGAATGGGGTGTATTAACATAACTCCGAATTTTACTTCTAACATGATTTCTCATTTACACCTGCTGCTAAAGCAATCTAAATACCTTCTTTCAAAAACCTGTATTGCCCTTTTGACGAAACAGTTGGGCCATGGTGAATAAAACATAACTCTGAACTGGCTTGCATTTTGAAACTGCAGGAAATGCTTCATGCTCTGTGAAATAAACTTTAGGCCGTTATCTGACAACATACGTTTTAGTACAATGCAACAAATGCTCAAGAAATTCAATGACGCTCTCCGTGGTAGGCAACCTAACAAACTTGTAGTAAATCTATTTGGAAAAATCATGAACGACATCCTGTCCCAGGGTTTAACTGGATAGGTACTGGTGATGGCAGCACATTGTGTACTACCAATGCTTGTCAGGCACTAAGCATCCCTCGAGAGAACCATCACAAAAACACCTGGTCTATCCCTGACCAAAAACAATACTTTCTAAGTATTTATTTTTGTAGCCTTGTCTCCAACATATACATTTAGAACCAGGGAGGCAGCCCCCAATATCCTGCCCCAGAGGACCCCCCTCCTCCTTTTGCGGTGTTGTTCTTTCGACTTTCTTCTGTATTTTGGTTTTATTTTTTTTACACAATCTTCAAAATACAGCAGTGTGGACGGCAGGGACGGAAGAACCTGATGTATCTAAGCAAAACATCTACAGCACATCTGCAGCCGAAACCGGGCATTTAAAATGTGTTGTTTATTAGTCACGGTTCCCCCTGTCTTGGAATGGAGAGCAAAGTGTGAGAGCACTGTCCTCCTGAAATAAAAGAAACCACAGGACCTGTAGCTAAACTCCACATTGTATTGTGTTGTACTGCAAAGGTGCCTGCTGCGCATGAGCCCCGTCCCAGTCTGCTGTCATAAGAGGAAGCCTTGCTGCATAACGGAGAGCTCTGTGACTGCTCTCCTTAAACACAGAGAGTTATATGCGGGCCCTTGCAGATCAAGGCCTCTTATCATCAGGCTAGGTTTGGAGGTTCCGTTCCTCCTAGATGGATACTCTTGCATGCATCATGTTAGTGAAGGGGTTAAATTAGGGGTGGCAGTAAACTCTGCTCCTCCAGTGTAATTCTCATAGTCTTGCCCATTCCGCTTAGAGTGCAGAGTTCCAGAAAAACTCTGCCGCATGGCAGTTTTTTTGTCACATGCAACTTGCCAACGGTAATTTTGCGACGGGGAAATATGAAGCACCAGACCACCTCCCTGTGACATTTCTCAACACAGACGATCGTGGAAGGTTGCTGCTGCATGCTCACCATGTAGTGCCATTTGTGCTGATTTTTACAGTGTGGGACAAGCTCCTGGCACTAAAAATGAGTGTGAGCACCCAGCGTACCGAAATTCTACCATTCGCAGAACTCTGTGGAATCCTGTGGAGTTTTTAGATACTCAGTGAAATTCCGCTGAGTGAAACTCTACGAGATCCACCCAGGCCTAGTTCAAATATATTGTATTGTATTGTAAAAGTATTTATATAGCACTTACTACCCCTGACAAGGCGTCGAAGCGCTTTTCAGCGAGTAGCATGCTAGTCCGGAACCCAACAAGAATTAGTGGTGGATTAGCATAGGGAAATATGAGTACAGTTTTAGCATTATTATGAGTTAATTTGAGCCATGGATACGAGAGTTTGTTAGTTAGATTGACTGGAGTAATGGAGGGGTGGAGGAGGAAAGAATCCATAAGTGATAATTGGGAGTTTATGGTAATAGGATTTAGGCTTGGTATGAGTAAAGGGTGGAGAGAGGAGGGAAGAGTCTGTGGAAGGGGTTAGGGAGATCATAGTAGCAGGGTGAGATAAATGAGGGAGAATATAGTAGGGTTGTTTGGGAGGTCATGGTAGTAAAGTGAGGTTTGGTGATTTAGATGTGGAAGCGGAGGGAAGAGCTTAGGCAGAGTTATTTAGGAGATGAAAGTAGTAGAATGGATTTGGAATGAGTCAGAGTGGGAATGGAGGATAGATTGATAGAGACATGACATATGGTGATGGGTAGATAAGTGTGATACGAGAGCAGAGATTCATAAGTATCTAGTATAATAACTTATCTAGGAGTTATGCAATGACCCATGAACATGTTAAGCATAGAATAACATATATATATATATATATATATATATATATATATACATACACATATGCACACATATATGTATATACATATTTAAACCATGAGTAAATATACTTAAACAGGTTTAAAGAGTGTCTGTGTAGTTTATTGTTATGACATAGTAGAGATACATATTTTCTAAGGAACTATATATAACTAGAATATACACATAATCAGATTTTTCTTTTTATCAACATAGGCATATACAGTCCATAGTTGTTTGAATATGGTGGTTATGAAGGAAAGAGCTAACTCTTGAGCCGGTTTCTGAAGACAAGATAGTTATCTGTGGCTCTTATAGTTGGGGGTAATTAATTCCATAGTTCGGCTGCTTGAACGGAGAAGGATGTACCACATATAGTCTTTTTCTTGTATGGTGATGTTCTAAGGCGGGGTGCCAATCTTGAGCGGAGGTTTCTCTGTTGAATGTATTTGGTTAATTTGTTTCTGATAAAAAGCGGTCCTGTTCCATGTATAGCTTTGTGGGTGATACAAAGCAGCTTGAAAGTGCATCTTTTGGCGATGGGTAACCAGTGTAGTGCTCTCAAGGCAGGGGAGATGTGGGCTTGTGGCTTTACGTGTAATAGTAGCCTGGCTGCAGAGTTCTGAATACGTTGTAGTTTTTTCATAATAGATAGAGATGATCCATGGTAGAGGCCATTGGCATAATCCATTTTGGATAGTACAAGCGAGATAGAAGCTTGCACCTTGTGTGGAAATCAGAGGTGGGGGAAGACGCATTGTAGAGTCTTCAAGGTGATGAAGCTTGATGTGCTAATTTGTCCACTTTGGCATTCATAGTTCACTTGGAGTCCATGGTGATTCCAAGGTTTTTAACTTCCTTGGATAATTGAGGAGGTGGTCCGAGATCGTCAGGCCGGCGCACAATGGGTCATAACTTTTCCAGTCATCACATATGAGTATTTCTGTTTTGGAGGCATTTAGTTTGAGATGGCTCCAGGTCATCCACTGATCAACGGCTCTGAGGCAACTGAAGATTTCTGAGTTTTCAATGTTTTTGGGCATTCTAATTTAAGTAGTATTTGTGTGTCATCTGCATAGTTGTAGCATGTGAGATGAAAGTCATTGATCAGTTCTGGTAATTATATCATGTAGATGTTGAAAAGCAAAGGTGAGATGATTGATCCTTGGGGGTACCCCTGCTTTTGTGAGCTAGGGTTTGGACGAGAAGGGGGGAGAATAGATGATATTAGATCTTTTTTGAAGATAGGATGTAATCCAGTCGAGAGAAGTCCCTTCTTTGCCGGCTTTGTGGAGTCTTTGAATTAGGGTGTCATGGTCAACCGTATCAAGGACAGCTGAAAGGTCCAAGAGAAGTAGTGCAGCAACTCCATTGTCGTCAACTGTGTTTTTAAGATCATCCCAGATCGCTATGAGTGCTGATTCAGTGCCTCTTCCTGGGCCGAATCCAGTTTGGAAGTCTGAAAGTATAGAATTGTCTTCAATGAATTGTGACATCTGGGCAAATGCTGCTCTTTCTATCAGTTTGCCCAGGAAAGGCCCATTTGTGATTTGTCTGTAGTTGTTGGGGTCCTGCGGGTCTAGGTTTGTTTTCTTTAGTAACTGGCATATGTATGCCTTTTTCAGGTCTACAGGAAATGTTCCTGTAGTTAAAGAGTTGTTGATGATTCTTCTTACAGGTGTGGCAGCAAAAGTAGATAAAATATTGTTTTTGAAGATTTGTGGTGGACAAGGGTCAGAAGGACAACCGGAAGGTCTGCTTGCTTTGACCAAATCCATCAATTCACCTTGGGATATTTGTTTGAAGGACTGTAGAGGCTGGGTTGGTTTATTCTTAGAGGGTATTTTAGGAAAGGGGTTGGTGCTGATGTTTTTCTTCTGTTTTAAATAGGAGTCCCATATGTCTGCCTCCATGCATGTAGGTTTTCGAAATTTATTGAGAATTTTATAAAATTCCATGGTTGTAGATTTAGCATTTTGAATTCTGTTTGAGTAGTACCTTTTTTAGCTTTTTTAATTGATTTGTATATTCTGTTAAGTTTGTGTGCCTGCAGTTTGTCTTGACTGTTGTTTATTTTGAGCCAGGTCTGCTGCAACTTTCTGATTTGTTGCTTTATCTTTTTAAGTTCTGTGTTTCTCCAAGGTGTTGGTTTTCTTTTGTTGTGATTAGTTTTTCTGAGTGGCATTATGATATCAAAAGCTTCCTGTAGCCACTGATAAAGTTTTGGAACATAATTAATTGTACCTAGATCTGTGCTGGCTGTTAGTTGTGTTTCTAAGTCATTAAAATTGAGTTCGCTCCAAGGTCGATAGGTGCATGTATGTAAGTCGTTGTGGGGTGCGTTGATTCGTGGAGTTTTATGTCGGAAAGTTATCAAATGGTGGTCTGACCATGTGATTGGTGTGATGCTATGAATGGTAACTAGTTCAGGCTTAGCAAAAATGACATCTAGGATGTGTCCAGCGATGTGTGTGTAATTGTGTACAATTTGTTGTAGGTTCAATGCGACTAGGCCAGTGGTGATAGCTTTTGGATGGGGCACATTGGGTTTGTCAAACCAAATGTTTAGGTCCCCAAGAATGCATAGGTTTAAGTATAATGTAATGAGGTTTGAGACTGTATCTAGAAAAGCATCTGGGAATGTTGAGTTGTTAGGTGGAGGTCTGTAAAGAAGGAAAAGTTACAGGAGGAAGTTGGAGTAGGGTGGCATCTGTTGAGGAGGGCTTCACAACCTTGTATGGAAATGTCTGTTTTACTGAGATTTATTGCCTGTTTGAATATAATAGCTAGTCCACCTTCTCTCTTGCCTATACAGATTTGTGTGATGGTTTGATAGCCCGGAGGAAGGGCTTCGTGCAACACTGGGGCCATTTCATCTCCCAACCATGATTCTGTTATAGTAAGTCAATTTGTGTGTCTGTGAGCAGGTCGTAGATGTGGCGCTTGTTTTTTGAGAGTGATCGAGCATTTGAACTGGCAGTTTAGATAAGGTGTGTTAGTGGCAGTGTTGTTTTGTTTAGGAGAAGGGTAAGCAGTATAATTTGAGCTAGAAGCAGGTGTGTTGTTAGTTGTTACAACTGTGTGAGGCTCACAATAGTCTTGTTTTTCAATATAGTGTTCCTCTTCCAGCAGGTTTAGGAGGCATTTTGTTGGGTCTGTGTGTGTGGGTGGTGGACGGTGGATGAGAGAGACATGAAGAGTGTACTGTTTTTTGTAGGGTAGCCTTATTATGTAATAACAAGGGGATGCAAAGTTGTTAAGAGTGGCATGTTGTTTATTTTGTTTGCGTCTGTTTAGTGTGAATGGAGTATGGGTTGGGGTGGCGGAGGAGCATGTGGACCATGATGTAATGCTCTAAACTGTGAAATGGAGGAAAGGTGAGTGAATGAAAGTTGCTGGGTTGGGGTGCTTGTGGTAAGTGGTTGTGAAGAGTGAGAATGTATGGGTAAAGATAGGACAGGACTTGTATTCTTTGTGTAGTCATGAGGGTGGGAGTGGGTATGATAAGTATAATGAAAGTTTGTGTTGATTTGATGTGCTGATATGTGTGGTCTGTATTGGTTTTGTGGAATAGTGGAGAGGGGGATATTGATGTAGTTGTTTTTGGTAAGGGATTTGTATGTGAGTTAGTGCTGGTGAGTTGAATTAGAGCATTACAGGGGATGTTTATGTGTTTTGGAGATGAATGTATGAGGTGTGTAAGAGGGGATGTATGTGTGTCAGGGGAGTTTGTGTTAGTTGTGATGACTGGAAGAGGTAATATGTGTGGTTGAGTGGAGTGTGGGGATTGTATGGTTATATGTAATTGGTGAAGAGAGGGGAAGGGTGTTTGTAGATGGTGTGTTCGAAGGCTGGGTTTGGGCATTGTTATGATGAAAGGTGGTCTGTGTGGAGCAAACAGAGACTAGTGTTGTTGGTTTGTATGAACAGGGAGTGTGTATCTGGAAGGCTGAAAGTAATAGTGTGGTTTTGTGTTGTGTGGGTGATGGCATGTTGTGTTAGTGGGAGTGGACAGAGTAATGTTTGCTGTGAGAATGCAGGGGTTTGACTGTTGTAGTTGTGGAGGATATGTGTATTGTTGTTGTATAAGGGATATTGTGTTGGATGATGGGACATTGCAATCTGTCTGCGGTCAGTTTGTGATGCATGAGTTGGATATCTTTGCAGATAATGTGTTTGCATGTTGATAGATGTGTATGGAGTAAAATCCTTTCTGGTCAATAGAGAATTGGGCAGTATTTCTGGCCCTAGGCCCTAGTAGGCCCAAACAGGCCCAAACAGGCAACTGCCCTTGGCCTCTCCGCCTGGGCTGAGACGCCCGAGTCCTAGCCTTAATTAGCCCTACTGGCCAATAGGGGTCTAGTCCTAACCCTAACCAATCAGGTTTGTAACCCTGATTCTAACAACCAATGGGAGACCCAGCCCTAATCACCAATCATACCCCTTAACCTGACAACCAATCACAACCCCAGCCCTAGAACCAGCAACCAATCAGAATATCAGCCCTATCCACCAATCACAACCCCAGCCCTAGAACTAGCAACTAATCAGAATCTCAGCCCTATCCACCAATCACAACCTCACCTCTAGTACCAGTAACCAATCAGAATCTCAGCCCTACACATGAATCACAACCCCAGCCCTACAACCAGCAACCAATCAGAATCTCAGCCCTACTCACCAATCACAACCCCAGCCCTTGTCCCTAAACCAATAGAAAGACCAGCCACCAACAACCTATCACAACAACATATACAACAACCAATATGAACTTATATAAGGGGCAAGTTAACTGAAGTCCAGTCCCTGTGGGCAGGGAGGGGGCAGCTGCTGCTCTATTCAAAATCTCTTCGGAAACAGACAGGCTGAATCCACACTTCCAAGCTAGAAGAGTCTACTTTCCAGGTAAGGGAGAGATTGTTTAAAACAAACACTGAAATACTGCTTGTCGCGCACTCTGAAATGTGGCTTTTTTAAGGCACAAAACAGGGGAAGCAGACAGTTTCTAAACACAATTTAAATCACAGAAACAGGTTAAGCAGTCTCCTAACCACACTCTGCAAGATGTATGTAGCCTTTTTAGTTAGAAAGGGGGGGGGCTTTATGCAGTCTTGTGCCACAAACTAGGAAGGAAATTCACACAGTCACAGCTAAAGAAAACACCACTTAGAAAGGTCAAGCTGCCTGAAACACAGAGTCTACAGTAAAACAGGAATGGGTAGCTGTAAAAAACCACTTTTAAACAAATAATACTATCTCCCAGAAAAGTCTGGGGCTCCTTACCTAGGTCTTTTAGGAATCCTTGAGCACTGGGCTGTATTAGGACACAGGGAAAATGCTGGGCTCACAAAATGAAGGTGGCTGTCTTGGGCTTCCCTCCACAAACTTAAGGGGCCAGAGCAGGTGTGGGAGGAGGGCTCAGGTTGCCAGGGACTCAGAGAGCCAATCAGCCAAGTCCAGTCCCGGTTCAATGAAAAATTGTTGTTTATATGGCTTGTTTACTCTCCTACGCGTATCTTAGAGTAGGTTTGCGCTATATCCACGGTAATACCAGAGAATACAGTAAAATTAGTACAATCAACAAGAGCGGTTTTGCCCCTGGATTTACAGTCAGAGTGCACAAGAAAATGGTGAAATGAGCAGCAACTATCAAACCTGCTGCATGTACTGCATTTTCACAAACATTTCTCAGGTACAATCTTCCATTGATTAACGCTGGATTAGGCTGGACTAGTAGAACTATGTGGCAATCTAGTTACTGTGTGTTTTTATTGCTGTGGGACTCTAAATGACCCAGTGTAAGGAAATGTCTCTTTACGCATGATCATCCCCAAACCTTTGGGCTGATGCTGCTGGCCCTAGTGTCTGTGCGTTGACACTTAAAAACTGTTTGTTTATTTGGTTTACACCTAACTGGGGTAACTTAACTTACCTATAAGACCCTATAATATGGTGAACGGATAACCTAGGGCTTGTAAATTGTGTTTCTCATGGACATAAGCACTGATTGTGCCCCTATGATTCTGACAAAGTAAAACATGACTCCCAGTCTGCCACTGCAGACTGGTTGAGTGGTTTTTAAACTGCTAACTCGACTTTGCCATTTCAACCCTTGGCAAAGCCTAACCCTTCGTTTCTATTATTTGTCAGTCACCCCCAAGACAGCCCTAACATGCTCTAAAGGCAGAGTACATCTTATTACAAAAAGGAAATATCTGTTTACATAACTTGACAGTAAAAAACCTGGCAAGTATGGAGTTAAACACTGAAAACTCAGCAATGCTAACTTCCAAATGGGAATACTAAAGTTGATACTTCAAGATGTCAGACAATTGCTGCATTAAACCTGACCAAGTTGAATTTAAAGCAACTATTCCACAAATAGCAACTTTAGAAAGTTGCCACTTTGTGACCCCAAAATTTCCAGTATCCTTTTTTGGTTGTCACAGCTGCTGTCCTCAAGCTAGCCTGCAGCCCTTCTGGGGAGACGTGAGAACAACTCTCAGGAAGAGAAACAAGGGACCTGCCTAAGGAAGAGGAGTGACCTTCTCCTGGTGAGATGCCCAGAGTGGGTGTTAGCCCGAAAGGAAGCTTCCAAGAGGAAGCTGCCTTCAAAGGGCAAATGGTAGTCACACTAGGATGAGGCTGCCCTTTTGTTTGGGCAGACAGGCTCTCATTTCAGGCAGAGGGAAAAGCCATTGTCAAACCGGTTTTTCAAGGGGAGTGTACCCACCAGTTAGCCACACACATGGGATGGGCTAGGGTGCTCCACACACCAAGAAAATGTTGTGGGTCCACTTTAGTTAGTTGCATTGGGCACCGTGACAGCTTAGCTTAGGCTTGCGGCCTATGCCCTTTTACCCAGTCATTATGCACTGTATTCCTGTATTCATTTTTATTCATTTTATTATTGCTTCTTTTAGTGGCATTGTTTTAATATCATTATTAGCTGCTATTCTGCTAAAGTGTCATTATCAATGCTATGGATGACATACTTTGCATCACGTTCTTTTCCTCAGATTTACAAGTACGGAATGCGGGGATCACAGAATAATATTTTGTATTGCTAGCCCTAAAACTGCATTAACAGAAAAGAACTTAGGTACATACCCGCGATAGGCTTCGGTGCATGTACATAAACAGGTCCCCCATAAAAACATCTTACAGGACAAAGGGCATTAGAGGGGGTTCCAGCCCGAATTTCCATCCATGCTGCATGATGGTTTTTGGCCGACCTCAGCTTTTGTGTATCCTTAGATCCTGATCTGGAGACTAGTGGCCTGACCTTATTCCAAGGTAACAGGGGTGGGGTGTGCCTCTCATGGACACTGTATGGACAGATTTAGCTTACATGGCCATGCTGTTGCTAAGGGGCTGGAGTTTAGGCTTTTAAGTAGGAACTGTGTACTCATATCATGACGGTATGTTAGGGTTGTTTATATGTATATCTCTAATAATTTCCACAACCCTGATTTTGTTATTCCTCATTATCCTAATCATTGCAGCTCATGCACTTTATCATAGATTGCAGTCTTTTCAATAAAAACTGTCCCGCATCTCTTTTCTTGCCTATGTGTGTGTAAGAGACTTGTATGTGGAGAGGAAAGGGCATGGCTTGTTCGCCATGATTTCCCTGAGGGGTCTTCAAAGTTTCATGTCAGATTACAGTAAGAGCTTGTACTATTTTGCAGTGAGAGGGAGAGCTATGCTCTCTCAGTGCTTACTCAAACACATAGAGGTCCCCGAAGACCTGCTGCACATTTCTGTGCCACACTTGATTCCGCAGCGGTAGGATTGCCAGGAAACATTAAGGCTGTTGCAGCAGTTGGCGTTACCATCCAATAGAGTGAAAATATAGTCAGGTATCCTATTATAGTGATGGTTCCTCACTCTGTGAAGGTACTACTTACTCGCAGTAAGACAGAGCACCTGACCAACAGTAATCTCACACGCAAAACATACTTGTTGCTAAAAACATTACTTTGAGGCTATGTAGCCTCAACACTGCCACACTGTTACCTCTGCTTGAAACCAAAATTAAAGGAGGGGAGGTTAAGAATGACTGTTTCAAAGTCGTGGAATTGTGCGCCAAGCATTAAAAGTGATCCTTCTCACAGAGTCTGATTCTTTACTGTTTGTAGATGGCTCATGATTTAAGGGAGATGATAGGGGAAATTGGAGAGCTGCTATTGCATTTTGAACTGTTCAATGTGTAGTGGAAGCCTACTGTCCCAGTAGTGTAACTTCTGCCCAAGTAGCTGAATTGGTCTCTTTTACTAGAGCTTTCTGTGTCTCAGACAAATTTAAAGTTACTATTTTCACTGACAGACTGGCTTTGGAGTCATCCATAACTTCAGACATTTGTGTTCACAAAGAGGGTTCATGACGTCATCCGGATCACCTGTCAGGAATGGGGAATATGTTATGAAACTTCGAGGCATTGCAGATGCCCGGGAAATTTCTCAAGAGCACAGCACACAGGAGTGGAAATGGTTATGTGACAGCTGGTAAGTGGTATGCTGACGAAGTTGCCTGGTACTGCGCTCATGGGTCCTGTGCATTCAATGGGGAGTACTCAAATGAACCTGAGAATGAGACAAATTTTAACATATTGTTGACTGTTGCAGATTCATGGGGGGAATTTAAGAGACTACAGGAGGAAGTGCCGGAGATTGAACAGCAGGGCTGGGTCAGAGCAGGTTAGGTGAAGAAAGAGAATGAGATTTGTGTTTCAGCGGATGAAAGACTTGTGTTGCCAGACAGTTTGTTGTCCCCAATGGCCAGACATTTTCATGGTCCCACACATATAGGGAGGGATGCCATTCTTAGGTTATGTAGACATAACTGGTTTAAGCCCTGAATCATGGTAATGGTAGAAAATCTATGCCACTGTTGTGTAATATTCCAGCAGATAGATGGAGAAGGACCTTTAGTACACATGAGTCATATTCGGAGCTCAGGAGGTCCCTTTAACAGAATGCCTTTGGACCTCATCAAAATAAGTGAGTATAACAGACTAATATATGTTCTGGTTATAGTGTGTAATTTCTCCTGTTGGGTGAAAGACTTCCCAACTCAGACTATAGCCTCACTGTAGCTAAACTGCTTTGCGTGAGTTGATCTACTAGTTTGGGTGTCTGGTTTCTCTGGAGTCAGACAGAGGAACTCTTTTTAATGAGGGCCTGAGAATGCTGTGTGCAGCTCTGCAGGTAGAACAACAGCTGCACTGAAGATTCCGGCATTGTGGAACAAATAAATGGGACACTGCAGTCCTGGTTTGCGAAAGTGTGTGCATCTACCTCTCTGAATTGGCAAGATGCCTGGCCCATGGTGTTGATGAGTCTCCAAAGTACTCCGGAATTGGTGAACAGGACTGTCACTCCATGAGATCTTCACGGGGAGAGCCATGAGATTGCTGGCTTTGCCTTCAAATGCGCTTATAAATATCTCAGATTATATGGTTCTAGACTACTGCAAAGCACTGACTGATGTGATATGTTCTGCCTCTCACCAGGTTGAAGTTGCCACTGTCCTCCTGCCCCAGGACCAGTGCAATTTCCTCAGTCCGGGAAACTGGATCCTGATCAAAAAGCATGTTAATATGTTGTGCTTGGAACCTCATAGGAAAGGCCCCTTCCAGGTCATAGTTGTGACCAACAAATCTGCACTAAATGTGATGGGTTGGCTAATTGGGTGCACGCCTCCCACACCCAGTGAGTGAGAGGTCCAGATGAAGAAGTGGTGACGCCTGTCACTGATCCGCAACTACAACCCTGTGGTCGCCCTGAAGGAGCAAAGGCAGGGTTAAGAGAGAGCACAAGAGCTTCAGAATCAACCTGTGGTTCAAGTTCCACATGTAACTCAAAGTTTAATTAAGGCAAGTCCTAAGCCTGTGGTGAGTGACTCAAATCAGCAGCCACGAAAATCTTGGAAAAGGTGGTGAACTGGCAGCTTACCACCTTCCTGGCCAAAAACAAGCTGTTACACCCGTCCTTATCCTACCTATCAGGACCTATGTGCCTGGCCCTCTATTCTGGTGTTATTCCGGATGACTGTAAAAGAGCAAACAGTATCAGTCTGCTCAAAAAGGCTAATGCTGACCCTGAAACTTTAGCAAACTTTAGACAAGTGTCTCTGCTCCCAGCAGCCACAAAAATCTTGGAAAAAGTAGTGAACTGGCAACTTACCACCTTCCTGGCCAAAAACAAGTGGTTACACCCGTCCCAATCTGGCTTTAGAGCTTGCCCACAGCACTGAGACTGATGGATCTGAATCCATCAAGAGCAGTCTTGATTCTGGACTTAATGTTGCTCTGGTGCAGCTAGACCTGTTAGCAGCATTTGAAATCTGAAAGGAGCATTAAATGTGGTTGGATCAAATGTTGTACATTGGCAAGGGGTTTCCACTATCGCTGATGTACGAGGTAGGCTTATGATATTTCTCCATGGATCTATTTTGTAAAATAAATCTATTTAGAGCGCCACAGGACCTATTTTATCCCCTTCTGTGCCCAGGACGTAATGGTTACGTCCTGAGGCACAGTGCTCGGTAGCGCTCCCTCTGTGGGGTTCCCCCCTCCCCACCAAGGCAGGGATGGAAGGGGAAGCCCTTCCCCTTCCACCCCCGACCCCCCCATCCCCCGTGACGTCAGCGCGCGATCGCATGCTGATTGTCACAAGGCCTCCTTCCATAGCTTCCAGCGCGATCGGAAGAGAAATGCAAAAGCATTTCTCTTCCGATCATGTGGAGGAGGCTGAGAAACTTCAAAGGGAAGGAAAGTTATTTCCTTCCCTTTGAAGTCTCTCTCAGCATTTTAGCAGCCGGATTGTAAGCAATCCGGCTGCTAAAATGCCCACTAGACACATAGGATTTCTTTTTTTAAATGAAATTGGCATGAGGGAGCGACCCCTTGGGCAAGGGTCGCTCCTGGGGGGGCATTTTTTTAAAAGTCCTTTTCTGCCCCCGGGGTGGGCAAAAACATCTAGGCACCAGGGAGCATTTTTGTTGTTGTTTTGTTTTGTTTTATATTTTTGAGGTGGGGAGCGACCCCTTAGGCAAGGGTGGCTCCCCTAGGGAGGAAATTATATTGAGGCCATTTCTGCCCCCCTTGGGGGCAGATTGGCCTATTTTTATGAGGCCAATCTGCCCCCAAGGGGGACAGAAACCACTAGACACAAGGGAGTTTCTTTTTTTTTTTCCGCAAATTTCACGCAAGGGGAGCGACCCCTTAGGCAAGGGTCGTTCCCCTGGGGGGCAAATTTATTTTAGGCCATTTCTGCCCCCCTGGGGAGCAGATCAGCCTATTTCAATTAGGCCGATCTGCCCCCAAGAGGGGCAGAAACCACTAGGCACTGGGGCTTTTCTTTTTTTTTTTTTTTTTACAGATGGGGAGCGACCCCTTAGGCAAGGGTCGCTCCCAAGGAGGTGCAAATTGTATTTAGGCCATTTCTGCCCCCTCTGGAGGCAGATCGGCCTATTTTAGGTCAATTGGCCTATTGTTATTATGAAACCTCTAGGTGCCAGGGCAAATTTTTTTGTGTGTTTTTTTTTATTTTTTATATTTTTTTATTTTTTTTTTAGAGATGGGGAGCGACCCATTAGGTAAGGGTCGCTCCTCTGGGGGGAAAATGGTATTTAGACCATTTCTGGCCCCCTTGGGGGCAGATTGGCAGATTTTGGGTCAATCTGCCCCCAAGGGGGGCAGAAACCACTAGGCACCAGGGATCTTTTTTTTTTTACGCCGTCATGCAAGGGGAGCGACCCCCTAGGCAAGGGTCGCTCCCCGGGGGGGTGGGGGGACAAATTTATTTTAGGCCAGAAACCTCTAGGCGCCAGGGCAAAAAAAAAAAATTTGGTGTTTTTTTTGGTTTGTTTGTTTTTTTAGAGATGGGGAGCGACCCATTAGGCAATGGTCACTCCTCTGGTGGGCAAATTGTAGTTAGACCATTTCTGCCCCCCTTGGGGGGCAGAAACAACTAGGCACCGGGGATCTTTTTTTTTGCGCCAATGTCACGCAGGTGGAGCAACCCCGTAGGCAAGGGTCGCTCCCCGGGGGAGGGTTGAGAGGGGGAATTTATTTTAGGCCATTTCTGCCCCCCTGGGGCCGGCTGAGCTAGAGGCCAAAATACACAGGTAGGCACTTTGCAAAAAACACCTCTGTTTTCTGTGAAAAATGTGATGTGTCCATGTTGTTTTTTGGGTCATTTCCTTTCGTGGGCGCTAGGCCTACCCACAGAAGTGAGGTACCATTTTTATCGGGAGACTTGGGGGAACGCTGCGTGGTAGGAAATTTGTGGCTCCTCTTAGATTCCAGAACTTTCTGTCACCGAAATGAGAGGAAAAAGTGTTTTTTTTGGTCACATTTTGAGGTCTGCAAAGGATTCTGGGTAACAGAACCTGGTGAGAGCCCCACAATTCACCCCATCTTGGATTCCCCTAGGTTTCTAGTTTTCAAAAATGCGCTGGTTTGCTAGGTTTCCCTTGGTGCCTCTGAGCTAGAGGCCAAAATCCACAGGTAGGCACTTTGCTAAAAACACCTCCGTTTTCTGTGAAAAAATGTGATGTGTCCACGTTGTGTTTTGAGCCATTTCCTTTTGTGGGCGCTAGGCCTACCCACACAAGTGAGGTACCATTTTTATCGGGGGACTTGGCGGAACACAGAATAGCAAAACAAGTGTTATTGCCCCTTGTCTTTCTCTACATTTTGTCCTTCCAAATGTAAGGCAGTGTGTAAAAAAGACGTCTATTTGAGAAATGCCCTGTAATTCACATGCTAGTATGGGCACCCCGGAATTCAGAGTTGTGCAAATAACCACTGCTTCTCAACACCTTATCTTGTGGCCATTTTGGAAATACAAAGGTTTTCTTGATACCTATTTTTCACTTTTTATATTTCAGCAAATTAATTGCTGTATACCCGGGATAGAATAAAAACCCTTGCAAGGTGCAGCTCATTTATTGGCTCTGGGTACCTAGAGTTCTTGATGAACCTACAAGCCCTATATATCTCCGCAACCAGAATAGTCCAGCTGACGTAACGGTATATTTCTTCAACAGTTAATGGCAGAACGGTATATTGCTTTCAAAAATATGACATCGCAGGAAAAAGTTAGAGTAAAACGTGGAGAAAAATGGCTGTTTTTTTACCTCAATTTCAATATTTCTTTTATTTCAGCTGTTATTTTCTGTAGGAAACACTTGTAGGATGTACACAAATGACCCCTTGCTGAATTCAGAATTTTGCCTACTTTTCAGAAATGTTTAGCTTTCTGGGATCCAGCATTGGTTTCTCACCCATTGTGTTCACTAACTGGAAGGAGGCTGAAAGCACAAAAAATAGTAAAAATTGGGTATGTCCCAGTAAAATGTCAAAATTGTATTGAAAAATGGGGTTTTCCAATTCAAGTCTGCCTGTTCCTGAAAGCTGGGAAGATGGTGATCTTGCCACCGCAAACCCTTTGTTGATGCCATTTTCAGGGAAAAAACCACGAGCTGCCTTCTGCAGACCTTTTTTCCCATTTTCTTGAAAAAAAACAAAAAATTCACTGTATTTTGGCTAATTTCTTGGTCTCCTTCAGGGGAACCCATAAAGTCTGGGTACCTCTAGAATCCCTAGGATGTTGGAAAAAAAGGACGCAAATTTGGCGTGGGTAGCTTATGTGAACAATAAGTTATGAGGGCCTAATCGCGAACTGCCCCAAAGAGCCAAAAAAAGGCTCTGCACAGGAGGGGGAAAAGGCCTGGCAGCGAAGGGGTTGAGAGCATATATGTGACCTTGAGATTACTGTGTGGGACACCAAGACCCCACGTATTGCTCTTTCCGAATTGTACCACAGGGTATACGATGGGGAGATTGGAATCTTAAATGTCCGAATGTGCTTTTGGGCCTCTTACCTGGCAGTGCTTAATGACAGGACTTTGTCTCCACAAAAATAACTTGCATACCATGTGGATAGCTAAGTCAATGGTCCCAGGGAATATCCAATCCTGATCTATGGGGGAAATAGCCTCAAAAGAGTGGACAAAGCCCATGCATGGCAAACAGCAACAGACCTTCAAGCAGCAGCTATTAAAAGGGAAGTGCCTCAAGCCATGAGATACAATCAGTTAGCCATGTGTATATCACATTCATTGATCACAGGATGTATAATCTGTGGATGTTTAATTGTACACAAATGTCACCTGCCTCATTAACATAGTGCGTTGCATTCCTGCACAGATTTTTAATCTATCCCTCTTGACTATGCTTATCCTCCATATATATTGTGTTTTCGATGTTGAACCCAACAAAAAAGTGCACAATCGGCGAACTCAAATGTATTTGCGCTCATGCAAACCACTTACAAGAAAAGTTAAAAGCTAGCCTAATAATGGTAACAAATACACACATCTGTCACATTAAGATAACTCTGGGTGTGGCAAGGGGACTACTAAGCATTTGTTTCTTGCGAATTGAAGGTTCTTGCTTTTTTCACCTATTTGAAATGTCTTTTGCTACCCCACCATGACGAGTATGCGACCTCTGATCCACAATACGGGCTTTCAGATTTTATAAAGAGAATACACACTGATAGCGATTGGTTACTGTTTACTTTGTGAGGCTTTTGTTACATACCCCAACCAAAATATACTATAAATAAACATTACAACAAGTAAGCAAAACCAAAACTGGAAAATGTATTTTGCCTGTTTTGTGTTTCCAATGGTAGATGTATGTAGGTATGCGTTGTTTATATAACACAGACCTAGCCACAAGGCAATGGAGTCAACAAAGTATTTCTTCAACAGTTAATGGCAGACAGCAATGTCCCAACTATTGTTCAATGTAAATATTTGAAGGGGTTTTTGGTCTTCATCAGTTGGTCTGCTTAACTTCGTATTTTGCTTCCTCCCACCACATCATAGCACAACGGGATCAGCCCTCGTTGGTCAGAGGTCCGCCTGCACTCTGAGTGACGGTATTTTGCCTGCTAGTGTGCAATCTGTCTAAAAATAAATGCCTGGTGGCAGGCCAATAGTTTACCCTAACAATGTCTTTTATTTGCATTTTAATCCTTTTTTATTTTGTAAGTCAACCTTAAATATTTAAACTATGTAGTACTTTTTTTTACACCAATGACAATCATATTTTCCTGTGGTGTGCATTAAAAAAGAAGGGTTGCTGTACCTGTTCTAAAAATAAATTAACCATTTCACCTCCTTGTCAAGGTAAGATTTATTATCTTCACCAATGCTTGTTTCAATTCTAGATGTATTCCATGAAGCTTGTGGTCAATTTGGAGAAAACCGCTTAAACCTAGATGGGCTCTTTGAAGCCTACAGTCAACTTAGAGGAAATCACTTTTATGCAGTTTAGCTAATGCCATTTGAAGGACTTTCTCAGGCATTTATAGATCTTGAGTTCAGGCAACACGTTCATTATAAAAATAAGAGAAATGGGATGGGTACCAAATAAGAACTATACATACATAACCATTTTATATCTTCATTTCAAATAAAAAATATGTTATGACATATGAATCCATATCATAGCATGGAACAGAGAGCAATGCAATTCTTGCTTGGTGCCAATTCTCCAATGTGCACGAACAATACTGCTACTGTAAGTTATAAGTGTTTAAATGTCCCTAGTCATAGAGATAAAGATAAATATACTGATCTACCTACCTTTCCATGAATATGTTCATATTCTGGAAGCACTTTGCACTGTGTGGTGGCCAAGGAGACTCTAACCATTCATCTTCATTGTCCTTCTCTTTCCCTGTTTTCTTTTTATTGGGGGGGGGGGGTCATTCACGCCATGTGGATTTTGCAGCCCAGGGTCCGTACATTTTCACATTCCATAAGGAATCAGTGGGTTTCTTGGCAATATTGTTGAGGCCTGCAAGGTCAGTCCACATCCAACACATTGTATGCTTCTAAAAACACATTAGTTCCAATATTTATTACCAAATGCATTGTCAACCGGTCTGCAGGGAAAGCATTGGAGGTCTTGTGATGAAACACTAGCAGACAGAGGTCCCTGGGTGCCGTTCCAGACGAACGAGGTATGCTTTTCTTATATAGGTTTCCATGGCAACTTTGATACCAATAAAGAAATGTCCATAATATAGACAAAATTAGACAATGTGGTCCCAATCAAGTCCTTAAAAATGTTTGTTTTCAAAACAAAAAAGTATTGTGGAGTCAGTCAAACTGACTGTAGAACTCGCCCCTTGTGTTCACTTGTGAAATGGAAATCATGTTTGTAAAGTATTTTTGTGTTTAACGACATATTTTTATAAAATGACAATTCAATGCAAATATGAAGGCTCTATGGAAATATATAACCCGGAGACTTTGCATCATGGCACTACACTACAAGAGACCCCAGGTGTCTGCAGACAGGCATTGGCCCCTTGGCATTATTTCTCTTGCTGCCACCATGAAATATAGGAGGGTGGAACTCTCATCTACCGTACTCTAGGATGAACACGCAGAATTGTAGATGAGTGATAGTGAATTACGGCTTTCACCGAGGGGTTCTGAGTGACAAGAAATAGGCAGTGAGAGTGAAGCTTAAGTTGTCTATGACGTCACTCAGAACCCCAAGGGGAAAAACATCCCCCTAGTTCATTTTTCATCCATCTATAATTTGATGATTCATATGATACTCAAAATCATCTGCCCCTCCTATTCCCTGTTATGCAGAGGTAGAGAAGTGATGGGGAGCTATACATAACATAGTCTCTACTCTCTTAACCAAATAAAAAAAAATGCATTGCCTCCTGCCACCCATCCCCAGCACATGCTGTGCCTTCCCTTTTGTCTGCTTCAGGTTTTGTGCTTGCTGCTTTCCAGCACCACTCTGTCACACTTCTTGAGAGACCAGAGGAGCATGAAATTCCTTTATCGTGTGACAGCAGTTTTTTATTAACAGCTGTGGCCAGGTGGACATACAGGTGGGGGGCTTACCACAGAGGGGCTTATTAGGGGTCTCTTTGACATGCCAACCAAAAGTCAGGCAGCCTGAAAGGAAAAGGGGATGGTTTGGCCATGCATGTACAAAAGCCCTCGAGGAATTTGTCAGCTCTCCACATCTCCCCTAGAGACCCTGCGGCAATCAGGACATTACGTGGTAAATATAGGGAAGCCCTGGAGCAAAGGAAGAAGTTGCAGAGGTGAGAGGTGTGGTCAAAATTAGTCTTAGCTACAGAAACAAATGATAACAAACTGTTCTGGGAAATAGTAAATGAATCCTTTTTGTCTAAGGAGATGTCTAGCAGCTTGGGTGGCCCAATTCTCTGAGGTTTTCAGGCAAAAGAGAGGGATGGCAGACATAGCTGGACATGAGGGGCCACAGTGTGGGAACCCCACTTATCTAAATATCAACATTGAGGAGGTTCTCCTGGCCATTTCAGCTAGCGCAGGTGGTAGGGTCACCGGTCCTGATGGGGTACCAGTAGATGTCATTAAATCCAATGTTAACCTCTGGGGCCCAACCCTCACTCGGGTGTTTAACACGGTAGCACCTGGAGACATCTCTCTATCCTAGACTTCTTCCGTCATTGTACCCATATTAAAAAAGGAAGATCAATCAGACCCATCATCGCTATTGGACTCATCTATGAAAGTCCTAAATAGGGTCTTATTGGCAACACTTGATGAGCGGGTATAGGACAATAACATACTTTCTCCTGTTCAATTTGGTTTTAGAAAAGGATTGGGAACTATTGAGCAATGTGTAAAGTTAGATCTGCTAATAGGGAAATATATGAGGGCTAAAACAGGGGCTTTATATCTCTGTTTTGCGGATCGCATAGTTCCTTAGATTTAGTAGAGCATATGCCCTCTTGTAGTCTACACTACTGGACCTGGGTACCCTGAGGGAAATCATTGATTTTTTTTTGGCCTGCCTATATAAAAACTTAACATGTAAAGTCTGCTTTGGTCTAAATGGAGAATGCGGTCCCCCTCCACCCCCTTTTAATGTCAGGAGAGGTATCCATCAAGGTTGTGTCCTTGCCACGTTACTATTTTTTTTCATTTTTTAATGACATGGATAATTTCCTGAAGACCACTTTTCCTTTCTAGTGGGAAATCGTTGGTGCTTCTGTGTCTGTGCAGAATAGGTGGTGACGAGCCTAGCTGTCTCTTTCACATGAGTTGTATCATTTTTGAGTATATAGGTCTTTGTGATAAAGCCACACTTTATTACTTTTTTTTCACAGTTTTAGGTATTGTTAACTTATTTGTACAGTTACTTTTCTTAGTAAGGATCATGGCTAGCCATAGGATTACCACTTACGCAGGTTGTTGGTGTGCTTTTTATTTTAATCTTGCCCTGACCATGATTTTGAGACTGACTCTGTATCTGAGGCAGAGGAGGAAGTGCAAGATTCTGGTAGTGAATTTTCTGTCCAAGAGGAATCATCTGATGATGAAGCCACTCTGTGTGGAGGAAGTGCCTGTTTTAGAGGAGGACACTGATGTGCTGATTGTGCACCAAGAGACATCTGGATTGAAGCCCGGGGCTGAAAGACTTCCCATTGGAAGTGCTGAACACTGGGTTGCCCCAAGCATGATGCAGCCGGCGTTACCTGCCTTTACCGGTGTTGTAGAGTGAATACTGAAAATGTTTTGCCTATAAATTTCTTTGTTATTATGGATGGTGTATTTTTGGATGAGATTGTTGACCAGACTAATTTGTATGCTGAACAGTATTTGAGGGACAACGGTGCCAGACTTAAGCCCAACTCTATAGCTAGCTAATGGACTCCGACAAACCGGGATGAGCTGAAGTTCTTAGGTTTACCTTTTTTGAAAGGCTTGATAAGGAAGCTGTCGCTTTCTTCATATTGGTGTACTAGTTCCTTGATCGTAATGGCTGTATTTCCTGCAACCATGAGTTGTGATTGGTATTTGCTTCTGCTTCGGATGCTGCATTTTGTTGATAATGCTTCAGCGTTGCACAAGCTCACACTGATTGTGACTATCTTTTTAAGATATGACTTGTCCTTGATCAGTTTGTAGATCAAGTTTCAGAGATCTATGTTCCCGGAAAAAAATAACTGGGGATAAGTCTTTGTTCTTGTTCAAGGGCTTTTTTTTAGGCAGTGCATCCGTGCAAGAGGGCATGTTATGGAACTAAAATGTACATGCTCTCTGAGAGTAGGACTGGAAATGTACACAACTTCAGGATGTACACTGGTAGGGATTCCAGTGTTGACTACCCCCCCAGTTGTCCATCTGCTTTGAGTTAGTGAGAAAATTAAATTATGTGCCAACTTGGTAAAGGACTTTTTAATAAAGGTTACCATTTATATGTAGATAACTTCCACACTGGTGTGCGATTGTTCAGGAAATCAATCAAAGTGGACACCGTTGATTGTGGCACAATCCGCGTTGAACGTAAGGGTACCCAAAAGAGCTTGTTTGTAAAAACAAAAACAAAAACAAAAAAACAACAAAAAAAAACAACAACAATAAACTTGAGGGGACAGTGCAGTGCCTTATTAGTGATGAACTTCAAGCTGTGAAATTTGCAGACAGGAAAGATGTCTACATGCTGACTACCATCCATGATGAAAGTACATCACCTTTAACTGTTTGGTTCAGGTTGCTGCAGTGTGCAAACGTGTGTACATTTTAGACTACAATAAGCACATGGGTGGTGTGGAAAGAGTAGATCAGAGGTTAGAACCTTACACTTCTGTTTATAAGGCTTACATTTGGTATAAGAAGTTGACTATCCATTTATTTCATTTAGCAACCTTTAATGCTTTTTTTTGTTGTTTTTAAAGATTGTTCTCCAGAGTCAAAGATGACATTTGTTCAGTTTCAGCAGTCTGTAATAGGCAGCCTTGCTGTAATGGAACAGGCAAGAGTTCCTGGAGTTGGAGTGGTGGAGGATGTGGCTAGATTGAAAGATCGCCACTTTCCTGATCACATTCCTACCACGCTCAAGAAAGACCTTCCCAGTAGAGTCTGTATCCGAAGAGGTGTGCGAAAGGAGAGTCATATGTACTGACCCGATTGTCCTTCTAAACCTGTACTGTGTGTGCTCACATGCTTTAAATTGTACCACATGCAACAGAAATATTGGGAGCAACCATGAGCGTAAAAGTAAACTGACTGGTCTGTATTGTTTTAAATTTGTTCATATTTCACTATTGGCATTAGAGTGCTGTATGTTAGTTAGAGCTGTTGTGTTTGTAGTTCTAGCTTTGCATCTACTTCGAATTTGTTAAAAAAAAAAAAATGTGATGGCAGTGTGCATGGATTGGCACTTACTTGGCTAGTGGTGGGTGTGATCAGGCACTTGGCTGGCAGTCTGCGTGAACTGGCACTTGGCTTCCGGTGTGCGTGAGCTGGTGCTTTGCTGGTGATGTGTGTGGTCTGGCACTTGGCTTCCAGAGTGCCAGACCACACAGTCTGAGCTGGTGCTTTGCTGGTGATGTGTGTGGTCTGGCACTTGGCTTCCAGTGTGCGTGAGCTGGTGCTTGGCTGTCGATATGGGAGTAGAGGCTTACTGCTAGTCTCTAAACACAAGGCTAGCCAAACGCCAGTCCAGACACTCTGCCAGCCAGTGTGATTGCTTTGTGAGGCATGTGGGTGTATGGAAGTGAAAGCGATGGTCCCTTGAATGGTGCTGTTTGTGAGTGTCGTAATCTGATGGCTGGCAGTGTGAATAGTCTTGTGTGTGACACGTATGAAAGGAGTGTGAAAAGCAGTTGGTGCCTTGACGCTGCATTACAGCACACGAGCTGCGAGTCATTGGTTCAGTTTTTTGACCTTTCAATTATTAACAGTGCATTTCATTTTTGTTAAATCTCTTGTTAATAATTTTTTTTACATTCGGAACCTTCACTCACCCTCTTACCAAACCCAACCAGTGTGGGTGTGTACTTGAGGAATAGATGGTTTTGAAGCAATATTTGTCTTTTCTGTGTACATTGTTTGTGCATTGTCTTTTGATGTGAGTGTTGTCGTGTGCTGGGCCTGCAGCTGGCGGTGTGAATGGTCTCCTGGGTGTCACATATGAAAGGTGTGTGAATGGCCTGTAAAGCGGTTGGTGTCTTGACGCAGCTTTACAGCTCATGAGCTGTGTCTTTGGTTCCGTTTTTTTTTTACCTTTCAGTTATTAACAGTGCATTCAATTTTTGTGACATCTCATGTTAATAAAATGTTACTTCCTGAACCTTCAATCACCCTCGTGCCAAATCCAACCTGTATGTGCGTGTACTTGAGAAATAGATGGTTGTGCAGTAATATTTGCCTTTTCTGCCTTTCTTTGCCAAGATGTATATTGACTTTAGGGAAAATCTACCAACTCTAGATATGTTCGTAATCTAGGCACCCAGATAGTGTGCCTGTCATGGATCCCAACAAGAATTCTTACCCACAATGCCCTGCAAACCTCAAAATGTGACTAAAATCACACATTTTCCTTGCATTTCTGTGCCATATTCTTACAGAAACAAAAATAAGCCACAACTTTCCTATCACTATCATTTTTCCATAGTCTCCCAATAAAAATGATACCTAACTTGTGTGGGTGCCCAAAGTAGAGTCAGCCTAAAAACGTATTAAAAAACCCTGCTCTTTTGGACCCGCTTTGGTTCCCCCTCAATCTCTATACTTATTTGGCCCATCCCTGTTGTAGGCACTTGGCCCACCCAAACAAGTGAGGTATCATTTTCATCGAGAGACCGAGGGGAAAGCTGGGTGGTAGGAAATCTGTGCTGTGGGCAGTGCGCGCTCTACGGGCGACTAGAATGTAAGAATCCAGCACTCGCAAGATAACGTAATTCATGCATTGTGCTGATATGCTGTTGTTTAACCTTTTGCATTGCAGAGTTTAATCCTGAAGACTTATGTTCAAGATGCATATAAATACTGTTCATTTGCAATATACTGCTGCAGCCTTTCAGAGTGTGTCAGGGTGTGGTCCCTTTCCAGGGCCTTCTAGAGCTTTCCCTGCAGCATGCCTGGGTGTGGTTTGTGGGCTGGGCCAAGACTCTATATAAGGGAGCCAGCCCAGCTCCACGTGCTCACTATTCAGAGGTCCCGGTGCAGAGCAGCAGCAATCTTCCTGAGCTCCTGTTCCGGAGGCCTACCTGGATCTTCCAGGCATCGCCCTTTCACTTTGCTCGGTGATTCTTGATCAGGGCGGTAAGATGGGTCAGGCTGGGCCCCCGATTCCGTTCTCAAAGGATTTCGAGTTCTTGGGCCTAATTAGCATGATAAAACTATTTTGCTCTCGTGCGTGTGAATGTGCGCTTGATGTTTAATGGTATTTTACATGCTGGCATTCGAATCGGCAAGACGCGCAATTTTTTCCTCGAGTACAAATCTTGATATTCATTGTGCGCCACCATTTTATGGCATTTACAAGGTAGCATTCGAATCTGCAAGACGCGCAATTTATTTCTCGTGCTTATTTCATGTTATTCATTGTACGCTACCATTTCTAGGCATTCATATGGTGGTATTCGAATTGGCAAGACGCGCAATTAATTTCCTGTGCTTAGTTCATGATATTCAGTGTGTGCTACCATTTCTTAGCATTCACGTGGTGGCCTTCGAATCGGCAAGACGCGCAATTCATTTCTTGTGCTTAGTTCATGATATTCAGTGTGCGCTACCTTATCTTGGCATTCACATGGTGGCCTTCGAATCGGCATGACGCGCGATTAATTTCTTCTGCTTAGTTCAAGATATTCAGTGTGTGCTACCATTTCTTGGCATTCCCATGGTGGCTTTCGAATTGGCAAGACGTGCGATTCTTTTCTTGTGTTTAATTCATGATCTTCATTGTGTGTTACCATGTCATGGCATTTCCGTGGTGACATTTGAATCGGCAGAACGCGCAATTCATTTCTCGTGTCTAATTCATGTTACTCCTTGTGCATAAACATTTCATGCAGTTACAAACCTTTGTGTAAATCTGTAATGTGCGCAATTCATGTTCCTGCATTTTAAGAAAACAAAAAATGTTTTAAAATTCTAGATGTCATATTGTATGTGCATTACAAGTCTCTCAAGTACAATTCATATGGTGTTATAGAAATCATTCAGATTATTTCCTTGTCCTCATGCCAAAGTCTATGCTTGAATTTGAAAGCTTAATTCTAGAAAATTCTGATGTTTCTAATTCCTGTGGAACATTTCATTGAGTGGTTCATTAGAAAGTTGTATTCATCTTTTTTGATTCCCTCACAGGTATTCAAACATTTTTGAGGCCTTGTTATTTAAGTCCATGTTTAAGTTATCCATGTTTCCAGAATGACAATGCTTAGAGTTATAGCCTAGTAATGATTAATATGATATAATCTTGATATTATTTGTTCTAACCTTTTTGCTTCCTACAGGTCTCCTTCCCAGCTGTTCCCTACGTAATCCCCTTTTCCCCACTTGGACTCTCTTAGACTCTGTGACATTCTAATCAGAGTATTGGATCTGTCTTGTGGGGGACGTGTTTGGAAAGTGCACAGACCCAGAGGATATGGTGACTCTGACACATACCATTTCATCTTAACTTTCAATTACATACACGCTTACACATACACACACATTCACTCATGCACACACTTAAACATAAGCACTCTCACCCATAAGCATGCACACAACATACATGTAAATGTGTATTTTACTTACCATAGCTACCAAGGAGGGTCATATTCCAGCTAACTGTTTGCCATTTTTATTGCGCTAATAGTGAATAATATATTAGTATTCACTATTAATGTAAAAAAACTGATTGAAGACAATGAAGTGGAGCCCCAAGCAAAAGCCATAAGGCTGAGCTGCTCTTGTGTTCCTAGCACTGATTTTGCCACCTCTGAGGACAGGGGTCGCAAAGGAAGTGCCAGGGGTCGCAAGAGGCATGCTGGGGATTGCAGTTGTGACCCCTGGTGACCCCTAAATGACATCCATGATTCTGGGTAAGAAAACATTGAGAGGGGGGGTCAAAGCAAGCCACACCCCCTAGCCTCCCTAGGATGTCTAGTTTTCAAAAATGTCTGGGTTTTGTGGGTTTCCCTAGATGGCTGCCGAGACCGGGACCAAAAACGCAGAAGCTCCCCCTTGCAAAAACAGGGTTGTTTTGTGATAGATCCCTTTGATGTGTCCACAATACGTTTTGGGCCCTTTCCTGTTGCGGATACTTGGCCCACCCACACAGGTGAGGTAGCATTTTTATCAGTAGACTTGGGGGAATGTTGGGTGGAAGGAAGTTCTCCTCAGATTCCAGAACTTTCCATCACAGAAATTTTAGGTAAATGTGTTTTTGTTTTTGTCAAATTTGAAGGTATGCAAGAGATTCTGGGCAAAAGAACCCGCTGAGAGGGTGAGAGTCACAGATGTCACATCATCCTGGATTCCCCTAGGGGTCTAGTTTTAAAAAATGTACAAGTTTGCTATGTTTCTCTAGGTGCCGGTTGAGATAGGGCCCAAAATCCACAACTAGACACATTGCAAAAATAGGGTCAGTTTTCAGTAGAAAAATGTGATGTGTCCGCATTACATTTTGGGCCATATCCTGTCACAGGCACTAGGCTACCCACAGAAGTGAGGCAGCATTTTTATCAGGACACTTGAAGGAATACTAGGTAGAAAAAGTTTATGGCTCCCTTCAGATTCCAGAACTTTCCGTACAGGAATGTGAGGATGTGTTTTTTTTTTTTTTACACATTTTGAGGTTTGCAAGGCATTCTGGGTAACAGAACCCAGTGAAAGCCACCAAAGTCTCCCCTCTTTGATTTCCCTAGGTATCTAGTTTTCAAGAATGTACAGGTTTGCAAGGTTTCCGAAGGTGCCGGCTGAGCTAGGGCCCCAAATCCACAGCTAGACACATTGCAAAAAATTGTAAGTTTTTCAATGGAAAAATGTGATGTGTCCACATTGCGCTTTAACCTGTTTCCTATCATGGGCACTAGGCCTACCCACATAAGTGAGGTACCATTTTTATCGGGACACTTGGAGGAATGCTAGATAGTAGATCAAGTGTTATTACCAATTGTCTTTCTTTCTATTTACACCTTCCAAATGTAAGACATTGTGTAAGAAAGAAATAATTTTGAGAAATGCCCTCTAATTCACATGAAAGAATAAGTACCCACAAATTCAGAGATGTGCAAATAACCACTGCATTAAGGCACCTGGGTGGCGGAGGAGGAGCCAGCAGCAGCACATCAAAGGGCAGGAGCCCTTTAAATTCCTGGTAGCGCTCCCGCTTCGCGGGACGCGCGCGGCCGGCACCCGGGCAAAGCCCGGGCGAAGGGCGGGCCCGTCCTGTGCCCGTCAGAGACCGGAGACCCTCTTTCACCAGCAGTAAAGTGGCTAGCCTGTTACTCAAGAGAATCCAGATTATACTACACAGTTTAAACTGAGAAGTATTGCTCACCACTACAGTTGCATCAACAGCAGGCCTCTTTTATAAGTTCCCCTGCTGTTATTGGTGGCTACTACCCGGAGGGCCCTATTTAAATAAGTATCTAGCCGACGAGCGGGACGCCGCTACTTTCCGGAAGAGGCTTGGCAGGCAGGGCCAGATACTCCAGTGGCAGTACATTCAATATACAAGTAAGAGATTTATTCTTTTTTTTCTTGATTTTATGAGTGTCATTTATCATGGGGAAAAGGAAGGCTGTAGATTTACCAGCGCAAACTATGGGAACAAAAATAGCGAAAAACCACCCAAACAGATCCCTGAATTTGGGCCCACCTAATAAGTTAAATCCACTTGACGAAATAGATCTTTTAGTCAAAGAGGTGGAGTCTATGCTAGGTACAGAAACCAGTGGGATAAATAATCCAAAGAAAGGCCCCCCAAAGATAGGAAAATCTCAGAGATATTTAAAAAGAAGGGGAAGAGGAATCCTCCAGATGTAATAACAGAGGTTGATGGGGCTGGGGGCCCGCACAATTGTAGGGACCCCAATCCAAAACCCTTCTCTTAGTACAGTGAGTACTCCAGTATCCCAGGTGGGTCCCCCATATATACCAAATACTTTGTCTTTCCTTCCACAGAGGCCAGTGATTAAGGTGGTTCCAAGTTTATTTTGTACTAACCGCTTTGAACCACTGCTGGTAACAGAGGATTCGCCTGTGCCTGTGAGTGTGTCCAAGCCTGTAATTGGAATATCTAATCCTAGTGTTATCCCATTGATCTCCCAGTCTGATCCGGAAGGTAATGAATCAGCAGCTAGCAGAGGCAACCTGGCTACAGTTCTCCAGAGAGTCGATGAAGTCAAGGGATTGGTCTTAGTATTAATAGATCTCTTGAAGAGCAACCTTGTGCACCAGCATGGGAATAACTGTGCTTGTGAAGGGATATGCAGGGCTTGTGGAGAGGCCAGGGGAAAATAAGTATTCCCTCTTCTGCCCCAATAAAGGGGGCTGAGCCAAGGGATAATTCTTGTCTCCCCGTTAGAGGGGGGACAATTTCACAAGTGAGGGAATATTACCGCCGCGACCCCACCAAAGATAACTTGAGGCCTAAAGGGAGGTTTGAAAATGCACCCAGATACAGAGATTGTCAAGGAAACTGGGTGAGCAATTCAACTAGTGGTAGAGCCAGAGATAGGATTAATGGATCTGATCCCCTGGAAACTGTCCAAGAGGGACAGTTCTACACAATCCCTCAACAGGCCACATAAAATCTCCTACAACCACAATATTTCCTCCCGTAATAGTACTGAGAACACAGCTATCAAAGAACAGGATTTGTGTACAAGTCATGGAACAAATAAAATCCATTTGATCAATGTTCCAAAATTATCACCAGAGTTAGTTGGGAACCAAGCCTCTTTGATTAATAAAGTCACACACTGGATATGCTCCCGACGAAGTTGCCTCTCTGTCATTTGTTCTGATATATCATCGGCTGAGAGAAACAGCACACCAGGGACCAATTTTGATATAATTACTATCCATTTTGAAGATAACACCATGGTGACTCAACTAATGGATTTTGATTCTCGTACCCACCCGAACAGTTTAACAACTACGGGGGGATAAGACTTATGTTAAACCCACACAATCCTGGATTACATATGGGACCGGATGGACCAGATGGCTTAACTAATTCCGTGGAGGTGCTGTATGTAAGGTAGCTACCGATCTTGGGTCGTTGCCTGATCCTATATGACTGACTTCTGAACCAGTGACTCATGCGATGGCTTGTTCCAAGGTCTCACATCCAAAGGGGAATAACAAAGTACCAACACTTGACATCTGTAGCAATGTCTTGGGCCCAGGGGACGCTGGTTGCTCAAGTGTGGTGATAAACCAAGGCAAATGTACATTAGAACTCATGTCTTGGAACATTGCTGGTTTGGCAAAGAAATTAGATGATAGCGAATGGGCCTTTTTTATTAAGGATATAGACATTTGTCTGTTTCAGGAAACTTGGGTAGAGGATGCTATCATTATAGATGGATTTCTTTCATTTAGTGTTCCTGCTATACCCTCAGAGAAGGGGTCAGGCCGGGCGAAAGGTGGGTTGTTACTACTTGTAAATAAGAATCTGCAGTGTGACTACAAGCTTCTGGAAATTGATTCTGTAGATATAAAAGCTATGTGCATTACGTTCAAAAGAAGCTTATCAATTGTTATTGTTTAATGTTTATATACGATCAGTCTCATGCAGTTCTGAGTCTCACACCTTGGCCATTTTGTCCGAATTTGTAGAAAGCCTTCACCCCTCGACTATTTTAATTGTAGCTGGAGATTTTAATTGTACCTTTGAACCATCCATCCTTATTAGTGGCCTAACCGACGAAGAGGATGAGCTGTGGGGGATCCCGCAACTATCTACCACTCGGCCCTGCAAAAAATCTCGGGTGGCCATACAATTAGCTACACTATGTCTAAAACACGGCCTTAGGGCCTGCAATGGCAGGACGCCATCTGATATGAACATTGCACCAACATTTAAAAGGAGCAAGTCCACAAGCACTATTGACTATTTTTTAGTTGATGTTAGGTTGTGGCCCCACCTGGAAGACATGGAAGTAGTAGTGAGAAGCGATAGCGACCATTTCACCTTGCTTCTTACCTTCTCCGGAGAAATGTTCAGGAGAACATCTAATAATCATGTCACTACAATCCCGCCACCATGCTGAAACAAATTCACTAAGATTACTTGGCCAAAAGTGATGTCCAACCCACATCACATTAGAGCAATATATCAAATTTTTTCAAATAGTTTGGCCGAGTATGAAGATCAGGCTGCAGGGAATATTCCGATTCTTAAAATACATGATAGCACGGCCATTCAGCTACGGGGGTTCTTTTACAAAGTGAGGCGGTCAAAGCCATGTGAAGGAAAAAGGGCACGCAAGAGATGGTTTGATGAGAGGTGCTTAAAGGCCAAGTCTGGGCTAAAAGCAGTAGTAATGTCAGGCTCCCAGGGGGAGATTAAACAAGCAAGGTCCAATTCAAAAAAGCAGTGGGAGGATTCTTTGTGGCAGGAATTATTAGACGCCTCTAGAGAGAACAACAAACGCTTTTGGGAACTTCTGTCTAAAAGAGAAAATGGTGGTAGGAGTTGCCCCAGCAACCACATACAACCAGAAAGCTGGGTAGAACATTTTTCCACCCTTTATGCCCTACCAGAGGGCTCAAAGGATACTAATGTAGTCTACTCATCAATGCTACCGGATTTGAACCCCAGTACCCCCCTCCAAGAGGGGGCCCAGTGCATCCCTAAGGGTCATCTCATTTTTAAACTAGAAGAAACCCTTGAGGCTATAAATAGTCTGAAATTTGGCAAAGCACCCGGACCGGACAAACTTCCTGGAGATTTTTATAGATCGGAACCAAACATCTGGTCCTGGTATATTAATGCGATTTCAAATAGTATAGCTGCACGGGGACAAATCCCAGGTACATGGAAGGGGGCCGAAATTATACCCATCTATAAAAAAGGAAATGCTAACCTTCCAGCCAATTACAGGCCAATTAGCCTTATAGACAACTTACAAAAGATTTTCGCTAAACAAATTCTACAGAGGCTAACTAGCTGGGTCGAGGAGCACCAAATTCTTTCCCATTTACAGGCAGGCACGGTAGACCAGGTCTTTCGATTGGCCATATTGTACTGGAAATATGTTCCTATCGCCAAGCAATGTCTATACGTAGTATTTATAGACTTGCGATCTGCTTTTGACCTGGTCCCAAGAGCTAAACTGTGGGAAGTGCTGGGCAGATTGGGAGTTCCAGAGGATTTATTACTCCTGCTAAAACGATTACATGAAAACACGTATGCCCAAGTGAGGTGGGGTGAAGAAGGCGAACTGACAGAACAGATTCCAATTAGAAGGGGAGTCCGCCAAGGTTGTGTGCTAGCCCCCTTACTATTCACTTTATTTATCAATGAAGTAGTGAAGGCTGTGTCCACTTGCCAGAATGATGCTCCCTCCTTGAATACGCATAAAATCCCTATCCTGCTTTTTGCGGACGATTCGCTCCTCATTTCCAAGACACCAATGGGGTTGCAAATCCTTGTTGATCGGTTCAATCTATTTAGTAGCGACCACGGGTTGGAGGTTAATATTAATAAAACAAAACTGATGGTGTTATCCAAAGGGCCTAGTAAAAGATGTTCCATTCACATTGATGGAGTCCCTTTGAAGGAAGTTAGCTCTATAGACTATCTGGGAGCCAGGCTAACTAGCAAACTATCATGGGAAGAGCAGATCACAAAAAGCGCAGGGTTGTTACAACACAGAGCTTCATCCATACTGCGCTTCTATCAAAGTTCCTTTGCAAAAGCTGTTTCCCCAGCAATAAAGATCTATATAGCTAAGGCACAAGGTGCAGCCCTGTATGGAGCGGAAGTATGGGGTTTCTCCAACTGTAGTAAGATCTCAGTGGGGGAAAACAACTTTGCGAGGGCTTTGATAGCGTGTCCACGCTCTACACCCCAGCTTCCACTATTTTTGGATCTGGGGTTAAGTCGAGTAGCAGATCTAGTTATTTTAAGACCCCTCCTTTATTGGATCAGGCTATGGATTACCCCTGAACTAGATATATACAAGACCTCATTACCTGACCTATTAAAATGTCAAAATGCTAATACTCTCCCCTGGATTTGTCATGTATCCCATTGGTTTCGTTTGTTGGATTTGGCCGATTATTGGGAAAATCCCCACAAACTAGAGAGACGGCATAAATTATTTTAAAGCTAACTTATTGGTCTTACGTTAGGGATAACAATATAACCTGCAAATCTCAAGGTCGTTTAACTAATTCTATTATTGATCTTAAATGGTCTCCAAAGTTTGAATCTTATCTGGACATCATACCGGATCTGCAGGGTAAAAGCCTATATGCAAGGTTTCGTTTCGGCTCTCTGCCCTTGATGTCATTGATTCGTAGGTGGGGGCCGATCAGTCTTCCTGATATATGCCCTGCTTGCAGCAGTACCTTTGAAACTATCGAACATTTTATGTTCTTCTGTCCAGCCTATGCGATTCCGCGGACAAAATGGATTCGCAATATTTGTAGGGTTATGGGTTTTAAGAACTGTTCCTTGGCTCTACGGGTGTTAAAAAGTCACAATTCAGTTGATGTAATTCTCCCAGTAGCAAGTATTTAGTGACAGCCTGGCGCATCCGCTGTCATCTCTAAAAAGCAATCTAAGGTTATTATCAGTTTTTTAGAGTTTCTTGTACAATTTGAGTTTTTATTGTCTTAATGTTTTTAAACTAACTTATAGATGTGTAAATGTTGTATTTAAACAAAGAATGATATTTATTCATGTATTTTTTACTAGTTTTGTTTTATGTTGCTTTTATGGTCAATTGATCAAATAAAGCTGATTGGATTGAACCACTGCTTCTAAACTTCATATCCTGTACCAATTTAAAAAATACATTTCTTTAATATCTATTTTTCACTGTTTATATTTTACCAAATGAATTGCTGTATATGCTGTACAAAATGAAAAACCATTGCAAAGTGCTGCTCAGTTATTGGCTCTGGGTACCTCGGGTTCTTGGTGAATCTACAATCTCTGTTTCCCCACAACCGGAAGGGTCTAGCAGATTTACCAATTTATTGCTTTTGAAACTCTCCCATAGTTAGATGAAGTTACAGATGAAAACATAGACACAAATGGCAGGGTTTTTTTTAACTTAATTTCAATTATTTTTATGTTAACTGTTAATTTCTATAGGAAAATCTTAACGAATCAGAACAAATGACCCCTTGTTGAATTCAGAATGTTGTCTACTTTTCAGACATGTATAGCTGTCTGGGATTCACTATTTGTTTCATATCCATTTCTACTACTAACTGCAAGGAGGTTGAAAGCACAAAAAATAGGAAAAATAGGCTATATCCCAGTAAAATTCCAAAACTGTTTTGAAAGATGTGTTTTCTGATTTAAGTCTGCCTTTTCTTGAAAGCTGGGAAGATGGTGTCATTTGCAGGGAAAAACAGCACTTTCCAAAAAAAAAGAAAAAAAAAATCTAGCTATATTTTGGCTAATTTCTCAGCCCCTACAGGGTCATCTACAAACCCTGGGTACCTTTGGAATCCCCAGGATGTTGGAAAAAAAGGACGCACATTTGGTGTGCATAGCTTGTGTGGACAAAAGTTTATAGGGGCCTAAGCACAAACTACCCCAAATAGCCAAAAAGAGGTTTAGAACGGGGATGGAAATGGCCTAGCAGCAAAGGGTTAAGCTTCCTACACCTGTCTGTGGACAACAGCTCTCTGCATCCTTCCTAATGCTTCTTCCCAGTGGCATATGAAGGTTTTATGGGGTCATGGACAACACACATTTTGGGCACCCCGTTTGGAACCACTTAGACGCTCCTACCTATTTTTAGCTAGCTGAAGCCCTAGTGGGGCCAAACAAAATTAAAGTATATGTTAAACTTTCAGTAGTGAAGGCATGCAAAAATAGGTGATAACACAGGAGCAGAGCGAGAGGGAGAAAAAGACAGAGAAGAGAGGTAGAAGAGGTGAACTGAAGTAAGGACAGTGTTAGGAGAAATAAACTTTCCAAGAAAGTTACCAACTGTCAGACAACATGAGGTTTACGTTTGCACAGGCAAAACACTTGAGTGCTCTGAAATACCAACTGCCAGATATTTTCTTTAAAAAAAAAAGATCTGCTTCTAACCTATACAGTCTTAATACAGACATGTTGGACTGCCCAGATCACTTTGCTAGGGAGTGTGGTGGGGTGGGGAGTTCGGTGGGGTCTTGGACAGTGGGGTAATGGGCAGTTGCTCATTTTGCCCATTCCTAAAAACACCTCTGCCTCTTCCTTCATTGTACTCACTCCTAGCACCAATCTGTCCTTCAGAACTTTCATTCAACCATACTCCCAGGTGTTTCCTCCTCTTTCCTGCCATGTTTGTCTCCTTTTCCATGCTGTTTCTCCACTTAACTCTCTTTTCTAATGCTCCCTTTTCATTTGCCACCGACCTCTGCTCCATCCTTCTCTGCCTCATCCTCCTTTTTTCTCTCCCCTCTCATATTCTCCTTTTATCTTCGCCTGCTCACTCACTCCTTGATTGAGCTATTTTTAGGGCCTACTATCCTCTTCTGGCCAGAGCTTGAGTTGGAAAACAGGTGTTCTGTTCATTCAGACAGTGAACCTTTAAATATTTTATTTTATCTTGTCACTTTTGCTGTGTATTCTGAGCCAGATGTCAAATGTCAGCTTATGCCTTTTCAGGTCGAGCGTTAGTGTTCGACGTTGTGTATACTTATACTGTGGATTAAAGCAATTACATTGGTCGGTTGCTGTGTCCTTTAAAAAGTCTTGCTCGCAAGTGGTCAGTTCTGCCTTTTTCTCCCTCCTTTTTCTGTTTCAGAACAGTGACCTAGTACTATATTTTTCCACTGTGTTTTTTTTATTTGTTGCTGTGACTGACTTGTTTTACGTTTCTTTGGTGGTCCCCTTTCACTGTGCTGTTTAGGCTGGTAGCTGCCTGCATTTTATTGCAGCATTCGGTTCCTCTCACCTCCACCCAAGCTGACATTTGTTTGGGTCTCTCTCTCTCTCCTCTCTCCTCTCTCCTCTCTCCTCTCTCTCTCTCTCGGGCCCTCCCTGCCAGCAGCATTGCACACAGGGCATTTCTTACCTCCTTTATGGGGCCATAAATCTTCTGAGGCTGCTCTGCTAACTTCATTAGAGCTTTGTTTTTTTGCTCGTGGTCGCAGTTGTCAAAAGATGACAATTAACTTGTCCAACCGCGTGTTTGTGACCTTTAAAAAGGTTTAGTAAAATGGGCCCGTTATTTTCTTATTTTAGAAATTTAAAGCATTTTGACTCCCTTACCGATGCATTGTTTACTTATTGGAAAGAAGTAAAGTTGGAACAGTGAGTTTTGCTGCCCCCTTGTGGCTTGAGCTGCCGGTCTCATATCGAAAACTCTGGAAGGTCCTTCTCGGCCTTTTATCATTCCTGATGTAATATATTAAGTACATTTACATTGGTTAACAATGACACCTCTCAATTAGAATGTTTCAGAATAGAAAATCTGTGATAGAATGGGCTGTACAAAAAGTAAGTAGCATAATTGTGAAATAATACCAAATGGTACAATATTGCAGAAAAAAATGTAATCTGCTGTAAATTATTCTTGCTAGCATGTTGCCATTAACACTTTAGTTACGGCTCTTTCAAGAAATTAGAAGACCATAGGCTCTGCAAGATGAGAGCGGGCAGAGCAGATGGGCCGAGGGGGCTGTTTCTGCCTGTCCAGCTCTTTCCTTTTATTTACTCTTTGGTTTTTGATTGTTTTCCATTATTCTGAATGCGTACGGGAAGCAGAGAGTTGCGGTTTGTGTTTGTTGGTTTAGTCACTTTGCCCCCCCTTTTGTTTCCAGGCCAGGTGGTCGGTAACTCCTCATGAAAGCCACGAGGCGGTGTCTGGGACAGGAGCCGAGCTGTCTCTACATCACGCAGCCTTCTTTGGGTGGCACCTTTGCTTCTGCCGTCGGGACATGCATACAGTGACATTCTTTGTTGGTGTAAAAGGTCATTTATTTTAGGACAGGGTTTAAACACAAACATCATTTAACATTTAACTGTATATTGTCCTTTTAAACCAGACCTTAACTTTTACAAATTCCTTTTGCCTTCCTTCTCTCCTCAGATAGCTCCCTTCAATTCTCCTACTGTATACGCTCCCATATTCCTCCCATGCCTTCCTTGCTTGTAGCCTACCCCCCCCGCTCTGATCCTTCACCTCCTTGTTTTTCCCCCTGGAAGGGTGGACAAGCCCGCATCTGGCTCTCCACCCTCCCCCATCTCCTGTCAACCAGCGAAACCCATGAGGCTTTTTGCTGCCCCACCCCAAGGAAAAACAAACCCTTTTCCGTTTCAAAACATGTCCTTGCATATTTTCTTCTTTCCCCCTTTCTTTTTTTTTTTTTTTTTTTTTAATACTCTAATCCACAAATTTACTCCCCATACACTTTCTAACATCAACCTTAGCTCAGTTAGATAGTACGCATTTCCTATCTGCAACAAATGAACCCTGTCATCTCGAAACAAAGCCTTCTCCTGCTCTTTTATGTCCCTGTGTCTTAACACCTTGATCCCATGGGTCCAGCAAAAGACTCATGGCTCGGTTCAACTTTTTCCGAGCCCGCTCAATGGCTCCGTGATTGAGTGCCCCTCTCCATGCCCTTCTTGGCACGAATTCCGTCCATACCAGGCATGTCCCGCATAGTTTCTGTTTCAAAAGTTCCAAATCTCTCTGCATAAGTTGCATCAAAGTGAGCCCCGATAGCTTCACTAAATCATTTTCCCCACGATGAATCAATAAAAGGTCTGGGCATCCCCACTGCGGCAAGTTACCCGTGATAAATGGGAGCAGGCTCCCCCACCTCATACCACTCTTGCCCCACCAACGCACTTCATGATGTCTGCTGGGCAATCCCAATGATCTGCCGTAAATTTGCTTCTCCGCAAATTTTGCTGCCCAATGAATGAACGAATGGTCGACCAACCATGTTGTCATCTTGTCTGTCTGCAGCCCAGCCACGCATCCTGCAAAGAAAAAACATTGTAAAAAACTATTGGTGGGCTAAACCCCCCCTCCCATTTTGTTCTCTTCAAGGCCTAACATACCGCTCGCAGCACCTAGACTTCCATCTCCCTATGGACCTGATCTTAGCCCAGTCCCATCCCAAATGGGCTGCGGCAGTCGCTGCGCCAATCCTGAATAAATGTGTTCCATAATCCCCTGCACGCCGCCCTATACTTCCAAGTGCCATTCTCATAACTTGTAACAGCTGATAACTAGTCAGCTTTTTCCCTGATGCATGCATAAAAACCCCTGAGTCGCCTGCCACCTGGCCTTAAAAGTGATCCATTCTGCTACCGGACAAGCCACTTCCACACCCCCTTTTTCCAGCCATATACACTTGCCCTTGCCCAGCTGATCCGTCTTTGACCGTCTGAGCCATACCCCCAAACTGTCCCTATGGATGCACACCTCCTTCCTCATTACACCAATTTCTTTCCCCACCCCCAACAACTCAGACACTCGAAAAGCTCCAAAGAACATCCACAGCATACACAAACAGAATAAACACACCTCGTACTCATCTGTACAACAAACTGGTAACACCTGCACAATCTCCAACAATATTTCAAACGTAATGGGTTCTCTTGCTGGTTTATCCCCCACTGGCCCTAACCCTGCTCCAGCCCTTCAACATTTTACCCAATAAATCCTTGTTCGCTGGGTCATAACCGTAAAAGAGTTTCCCGTAAAAAGAAACGCCTACCAGTTTTCCCCCAATTGTAGCTGGAGATAAACCCTCCCTGATCAGAAAAAGCACGAAACGCCTGGTCCGCGCTTCAAGCGTTCGCAGGCCTTGCGCCCAAAAGTTGTCCCCAATAGGCTCTAAAGATTGAAACTCCAACCATGCAAGTCTGTAATTTTGTCGCGTAGATACCGCTAATGACATCTCCACCAGCCCCGTGATCGTCATGCCCCCCATTCCCAAATGTCTGCCGGGACCACAGTCTTGTTCCGTTCCGCTCCAGGTGCCAATTCGCGAAAACGCCGCCACTGTGAACGGGATAGGGAATCTGCAATCTCGTTGTGAACCCCCGGTATATGTGCAGCTTTGAAAATAACATTCAATGATAAACATAAAAGCATGAACTGCCGCAACAAGCGCAAAACTCTAAGGTCCCTTGCTCTCTGCCTGTTAACCAACTCTACCACTGCCATGTTGTCTACCTGAAAGATCACTGTCCTGTTGGCTAACTCCTGTCCCCATTCTGCCAGTGCCACTAATAGGGGAAAAAATTCCAGAAACGCGATGCTTCTCCCCTATGCAGTAGTTTAAAAACGTCCACATATTCGTGTTTCCATATCCTGGCTTTTGTTTTTTCGGCTATGTGGGACCCGAGTGGCATAGCCAAAGCCATATATGGCAGACGCTTCTTATGTCCTCCCCCTTCCTTGTCCTCTAATGTTGTCTCCCCCACATCCGCCTTACCACTTGTGGCTGCATCTAGCGTGGCGGCGCCTTCCTACTCCTTGCTCACGGACGTTCCTTGTATGGAACTAGTGCCTGATATATCCAAAACAGACCCGTCTCCTACCCCAATGGACCTACTTGTGCTAGCCTCCTTTGTTGTCTCTCCCCCTTCGCCCCAGACCGACCACCATCTCTTACCTCCGACATTATCTCCCAAACTCCTTGGCACTCTCTTCAGGCTTCTGCCACGCGGCATGGCTTGCCGCCCCCCTGTGGGGCCTTCCGTTGGAATCATATCCTGTAACACAGAAAACGAAGAAGAGGTTGCGCCGCTCTTGTGCCCTCGCCCCCCCTATTTTGACAGTGCTCATCTCCAAATCCCGAATTTCACCATCTTCCCATTCATCCCCTTCCTCCTCATAATCCAGTTCTAACTCATCCTCTCCTCCCCATTGGCCCCTGTGTTGGGCCAAAGCTCTTGCCTTGGTTGATGTCGTCTCAGTCGCCTCCGTACCCGCATGACGCACACCATCGGGACGGTACCCGTGCTCCCCCGGGGTGGAGAGGGCCGCCGCAGACCCCTCCAATGCTTCGTACCAACGCGTTTGGGCGTGTTGCGCCCAGTTGGCGTAGCCCGTCTCTTGCCAACCTCCGCCGTTGGCATTGATTTACTTCTACCCCTGTGACCGTATGCGTCACCGGATTTCCCCACGCCAACTTGCCCTTCGGCCGCACCAGCCTCCTGTCTCTGGTCTCCTTCTGATTGTGGGACCCATACCCAGGTTCCGCTTCCCGGCCCCGGCTGCTGCGCGCCTATGTTTTCCCTGGCCTCTCTGGCCCTTTTGGCCGCTTCGCTGCGAGCGTTCGCCTCCTCCCTGTCCTTACACAACTGTGCCCACCTGGCTTCCGTCTCCAGGACGACCCTGCGCTGTTCCCGTATTCTGGCCTCCAGGTCTCTGCCTGGTCCCAATTCCCTTGCATGTGTGGGGCTGGGTCCTCCATGGGCCCTACTTCGTGCGCTGACTTGGTTTTCCCCCCTCTGGCCTGGCGGGGCGCTGCCTTAGCTCTCCCTGACCCCCCTCTGGATCTCCCTGAATACTTGCCTCTCTTCTTTACTGGGGCCCCAGGACCTCCGGGGCTGTGTCCCTCTCCTTTGTGGTATGACAAGTCTAGTGGGGCAAATTCCCCGCTGGGCCCCGGTAGAGGCTGCTCGTTCGCCCGTCTTGCAATATGTGTCCTCCCTCCACAGCCGGTTGCCCCACTGTGACTACGGGGTCGGCCCCTGTTGGCACGCTGCCTGCATCTGCTGTTCCCTGTCCCGCGTCCTGTGCCCCTGGTGCTCCTCCGCTGAACATCAGCGGGCTGTGCACACTGGGAAATTCCTGCTGCGTTTCTGAGCCCTGCCCAGGGGCCACCGACCCCTCCTCCCTGTCCCCGTCTGAATCCTGGGACTTGCATGCCGCAACTGCCACCGCGACCCGGCCCGATTCTGCCCTTGTCGGGCGCGACATCCCCACCCAGGCCTGCTCTAGCACTCCTGGTCTAAGTAAATCCGCGCGGCCTGCCTCGCCTAGCACGCAGAGCGCGGCCCTCACTGCGTCTGCGTCATGGCTAGCTGCCATGGTCTTCTTTGTTTTTATATAGTATTATGTATCTATAGTCTACTGTATTAATTTTATATTATATCTCCTTTTTTTATTTATATATATATGCCCCCCCCACCAGTGGCCCGCCAATAATCTAGAAAAACAGTGAGCCTTCTCAAATGCCGAGGTGTGACCCACTGAGGCTCCCCTTAGTGGGCGAATTTCCTGTGCCTCAAACCATGGGCCCTGCCTTCCTGCCTGGTATTTTTATTTTTGTGTATATATATATATATATATATATATATATATATTTCGGGCCCTCTGGCCTAATCTCTCTTTCTCCCCCTATATTATTATTTATTTTTATTTTTTTATACTTAAAATGGTGCCCGGGGGGCCCCACCCGGTTTTGCTATCGGTCCCCATGGTGCCTGTCGTGTGTTGTATTTGAATGGGCCCGTGGGTACACGGCCCAAAAACACAGCTCAAACCCGGCCCACAAACGCGGCCCAAACGCGGTCCCGCGCGTCTGTCCTGGATCGCTTTAATTATGGCTGAAAAATGCAGCCCCCCCCGCCGTCCTGGTCGCGCTGCCCCCGGCTCCAAAAAATGCCGGTCAGTCACTAGGCAATGCTCCCCCCCCCACCGGCCCCCAAACGGCCCTGCCTAAGCTCTCCTTACCTCTGGCCCTGGCAAAGACTCCACAAAGCTCTCCTCAAAACTTTCCCTATCTACCTAGTCGGCGTGGAGAAAGAGGCCGTCCCCACCCCTCCACCCCCCTTATAAACCCCTAACTAAATCCCTCCCCTACTTACCTGTCCTCCAATCGGGCGCCTCCGCGCCACTTCCTCCCGTCCCGAACGTACCCGCAGAGACTAGACCGAGTCTCTCTCTCCACGGGCCCCTCCATTGTCGAAACCAGGGGCATTGAGTGTATCATAGTCACTCCCTCACTCTGAAAGCCAGGACAGCAAATGCTAGTTTTTGCAGTTGTATTTTGCATGTCTTTCCTTAAATGTTTATAATTTTATTGTTAACGTTATTTGCATGGTAATGCATTGTTTCTGCTTCCACAATGAAATGTTCCAGGCATTCGACTAGAACTCGATTAAGTGTGCATCGTTCTGATATCTGTACATTCCCAGAACATGCGTTTACATTCCTCATTCTGTTGTTGCCTGCAGACAGGGTTCATATTCCACCATGTTGATGTTTCCTTCTTTCGTCTCAAACTACGTCCCTTATTCCACTGTCTCGTGTTTCTCATTTTCTTCACTTTCTTAAAATTTTCATTTTTATTGGCTCATATAATTTTTTGTTTCTTTGAAGGTTAAAGATGACACATGTATTTGCTTATTGCTTACCCTTCTTTCTACTTCAGGGAGACAGGGTGACTTCCCTACAGAGCCTTATCTTTGGCAGGTCAGCAGAGTCAAATATGCAAATCACTTTTCCTTCAAAGTTATTTTGAGGCAATCCTTTATTGCCTATGTGCTTAAGAGGGGCTAGTTCTCACACAGGGGTTTTAAAATGGTACCAAATCCTGCTCTCGTTTCCACGTCATGACTGCCAAGGAAGGAAGTGGTGCAAACACTGCTTCCTCCCCATGCAGCTATAGCAGGACAACAAGGTAATCGCTCCTTTGGCTACTGGCCACAAAAAATATCAGCATGGTGGGGCCTAGGCCCCTGCTGATTTATTCATTCCCACAATGCCTTTTGTCAGCTAGTGTTAGAAATGGGGTCTCTAGTTGGAAGAATCATACCCCCTTGTCCAAGGAGGGACCAAAATCCTTGTCAGGGTAATTCACAAACAATCTAAAATATCCTGTGCCCACCCTCTGGTAACTTGACACTGAACAGTCAGGCTTAACTTAGAAGGCAGACCCATTCAGTATGCAGGTGTGACTGAGCACCCTGTGTTTGTTGTTGTCTGTGTGAAATGCATAAGGGAGCTTTCAACCAGCCCATCCCAGAAGTGGATTGGAGACAGGCTGTAAGACACAGATAGTTTTTAAGTGCAGAGAAATGCTGACTTTCTAAATATGGCATTTCTAAAATAGTAATATAAAATCAAACCTCCCCAGTCAGCAGGATTTTGTATTACCATTCTGGCCATACTAAATATGACCTATCTATCCCTTTCTGATCAGAATCTACCACTCAAACAGTAAATGAGGGTAGCCATAATGTTAGCTTATGAAAGAGCAGGCCTCACAGCAGTGGAAAACTAATTTAGGAATTTTCCACTTCCAGGACATATACAACATACAGGTATATGTCCTGCCTTTTACCTACACAGCACCCTGCGCTATGGGTTACCTGAGGCCTACCTTAGGGGTGACTTACATGTAGAAAAATGGGGTTTAAGGCTTGGCAAGGACTTTGAAATGCCAAGTCAAAGTGGAGGTGAAGCTGCACACACAGGCCTTGCAGTGGCAGGCCTGAGACATGGTTAAGGGGCTACTTATGTGGGTGGCAAAACCAGTGCTATAGGCCCACTAGTAGCATTCAGTCTAAAGGCCCTGGGCACATGTAGTGCACTTTATTAGATACTTTCAAATATGCCAATTGGGTATGAACCAATGTTACCATGTTTTAACGGAGAGAGCATATGCTCTTTAGCACTAGTTAGCAGTGGTAAAGAGAGCAGGGTCTTAAAAACAGTGTAAAAAAGTGGAGGGAGGCAGACAAAAATTTGGGGATGACACCTTAAGGCTGTCAGGTCTAACCGTGAGGCTGCGTGCAACTGGGACCTGGCAAACACAGACAAGCCCATGGGGGAAGTGCGAGATTGTCATATAGGAGGGCACCCCTGTATGGCCAGTAATTTGGGACAGAGTGAGAAATTCCTACCAGAGTTTGCTGAGCCCCACAGGTTTTTCAAAGGCGCTCTCCTACTTGGGAATATCCCTGTTTTCTTTTAGGACGGCTCATCTCTGATGCTTGGTCTGGCCATAAAGGATTAGGGAAGGCTCCTCTTTGTGATTTTGGAGCCCTGCTTCACCCACGTATTTGTATAGCTGATTTAGTGACATGTAGACCTCCAATCTACAAACACTGATCACAGGCCTAACAAAAGGCAGCCCTGGTCCCCTTTCCATCCCAAGCCTTTCCTCTCATAAAATGTATTCAATACATTCATGCACACTACCAGCTACTGCCTGTGCTGTATCTGCTGTGTGTCAGGGAAGCTTGCACTGCTGCTGTGCTGTATCTGTGCTGTGAAGGAAGCTTGCTATGCTGCTGGCTGTGCTGTTTCTGCTCTGTGGGAGGGAAGATTGCATGGTACATTCTCTGAGGCAAGCTTGCATTGTAAATCTCTGTGAGGGAAGCTTGCATTGTATCTTCTGTGGGAGGGAAGCTTGCATTGTATCTTCTGTGGGAGGGAAGCTTGCATTGTATCTTCTGTGGGAGGGAAGCTTGCATTGTACCTTCTCTGTGAGGGAAGTTTGCATTGTACCTTATGTTTGAGAGAAGCTTCCACCAGTTCCTAAATAAACTACCTATCCCTTTCTAGCTTCCTTTCTATATATTCTGTGCAGCTCTCATCCATATATATATTCACCATGCCACACAATTCCACACTGCACAATTCCATAAGTAACAATTAAAATACAAACCACAAATGTCCACTCCAAACCACACCAAAACACATAAATAAAAGACACTGTTATTTACAACGCTAATAGCTCCAACTCTCGCAAATTTGAGACCTATTGTATTGCAAATGTTTGTTACAAATTGCTGCTTATTTTAGCCTGAAGATTTGTGTTTACTTTTCTTTCTCTAACTGTAAAGTTAGAGGATTTTGTAATTTGAACTTTGTGACAATCTTGCTGGGGCATAGAAGGGGAGAATGAAAGGCTGCAGAATGTCAGTTTTTTTCCTAAGCACTTTAGAGCAGCTTGTAAATGGACCGTACAAATATTTCACAATATATCTGCAGTTAAGAAAACATATTTCTTGAATTCTGAAATGTGATGGAAACAGGATCAAAACCAAATCTGAATACTTTACTTGACCTTGTAGACATGATAACAAATATGCTGAAACCCCATTTCCACACATTATCATTTGAACCCTATATAGTTTTATCAGTAAAACTGCAGTGGAAACGTTAGTGGGAATTTCAATGGACAATGTGCTGTTTTTAAATGTCCGTAAGTTACTACATCATGTTTTAGTAATATATTTAATAAATGTGAGGACTTTTAACATGAACTGAGTAACTTTCCTTCCTTTCCCCTAATGACAATGCTATTGGTGAACTACGCACGTCAGGGGTCATATGTACCCTACATATGGGCTAGATTCTTATAAATGGAGAAAATGTTTGGTCTACTAAATCAAACAAAATAGTTTTTTATAAAGCAACAACGTTGCTGTATTCTGCCTTTGCGTTTTTACAGCAAAAATAATCTTGTTCGTGTGGATTTTGACTGTTCTGATGGAGGCAACTGAAATTGCTAGCATGCTGTTCGGGCAAGTCTTGCATTGTCTGCTTAAATGTATGTTTACAGTACAAAGTGCTTCGGATGGCTGTTGCGATTGTCTTGCATGTTAACCTTTCACAGAGTATATCTGGTGTTTGCAGAGGCAAACTGTGAAAAGGTTTTCTGTTTGTAAGGGCCCCTCTGCAGGGAGATTTCTCTGGGAGCCAGCAAGGCCTTAGACCGTACTCTTGTGGTTGTTCGGTGGTGGCCAAAAGAAGCGTTACTTTGACATGCTTGCAGGTAGTTCACTGTGTGTGGACATCCTAAACTGAGTGCAAATGTCCCACATGTGTAAGGTTGTAAGTGACTGAAAGCCTACATTGCCATTTGAAAGTTCTTGTGATTGGTCACTGTTGTTGCTTGTCAAACAGTGTAGTGGAAAGGATGACGCAACTCTATCTAAGAAAATTTGGAAGGCTGGATCTTAAAGTACAATTTCAAGTGAGGGTGCAGGGCCAGGTAGGTTTGTGATCCTGACAACTATGTTGTATGGAACAAGTCTCTAACTCTTGGTTGGATAATGGTGCAGCCCTCCTGAAATACATAAATATCATACTAAGCTGAAGATCATTGTTCGCACAAAGCTGGCCCTTGTGGCTCGGGGGGGGGGGCAGCACTTTAGGTGGGCCCACAACCTTCAGCCCTCCCCCCCCCCCATTGAGCCCAAGACTAACGAATATCTGTGCGTTCTTAGAGACTCTGGGCCCCCTAATCACATTCTTGCCCCCCCTGCTCCCCTCTTTCAGCGCTCAATCATCCACCTATAGCTGGATGTCTCTCCTTCTGGCAAGCCATCTTATGAGGGTCACATGGAGACAGAGAGCCCCTGTTCTCCACCATTCCACCTATCCCTCATCTTCTCTCCTCATGACGAACCATCTTATGAGGGTCACACAGAGAGAGAACCCATTGTGGGGCTGCATCCTCCTCTGATGAAAGGCCAACTCGACTAGCTTCCACACAAAGCATCCTAAATGCCAGGTTTCATTTTATACATGTGTGAAAACTGTCAATCCTCTTGCATTACTTCTAATCATGCTATATTAATCTGCACAGGGCTATATTAAAACAACCATAAATGTGTTTAAAGTCCACCTACTGAATTATCCTCTGAGTTTACTGAGGCAGGGCAATGGTCAACAGCTAAACGCAAACCAACAAACACTCAAAATGATGCTTACCCCTAGACACTCTCACACAAAAAACATAAAGTGCACATAATAACAGTTGTGCACGCTCACAGACAGCTTCTCTCTCATATCCACCTACAAATATTAACCTTCATACATGCAGAAGACATTTACATGCTAACAATCAAACAAACAAACATTGTCAAATCCAGTATATCTGGGTTCTAATTAATGTTGATGCCATAGCTTTTGGCTTTGAGAACGTGTTTTTTTTTAACTTCAGCACTCAAATTGATTGGATGTATTTATCCTGTTCCTTGCTGTCTGGCCCAGCTCCCTAATGCTTCCAGCCTCTGTCCCACCCCCATGATGCGCAATGTGTGCAATATAACCGCCAAGCATGTGTGCAATCAGCAAAAAGCATTGGCAAGGCCGAGACCTGTTAGCTTCTTTGCCAATGCTTGTTTTGCTTGTATACATGTGTAAATATATATATATATATATATATATATATATATATATATATATATATATATATATAAAACTTCCAACGCTCCCTTCAGATATAAGGAGAACCAGGACACCTCCGATATACGAAAATCCAGTTTATTCAGCAAATCATCAGCTAAATAAACTGGATTTTCGTATATCGGAGGTGTCCTGGTTCTCCTTATATCTGAAGGGAGCGTTGGCAGTTATTTTGGGCGTCTCGGAGCCCGTCCAGGAGTGTTGCAGCATCCGCACTCCGGGATTTGCTTTCGAGAGATATATTGCTAAACTGGGGGGAGAGTGGTTACAGTTTTGTTTTCGTAATTGGTTGAGTTCCAACACGGCCTAAACAATCTGAAGAAAATGTGGCTCATGCCTCCAATCTTGGCTCTGAGCTCTGACAAAAAACTGTTCTCAGAGAAATGCACAGCTTAGAGGTAAGTTTGTAACCCCCTCCTCCTTATTACTCTTTTCACCGTTTTCGGTTTCCTGTTCCTCGTACAAAAAACTCTTTGTCTCTTGCACCTCATTGTTCTTTCTGCCCAGGTCGGCTTGCGAAAGAGTTTTTTGTTATATGTTTACTGCATTTCTGCTAACATCTTCACTTTCAGGGCTGACATGAATTGGAGCTGGACACAAAATACTTGATAAGTCTCTTCACAGCCAGACAGGATCCAAAATGCCAAATATTCACATCCATATGAAGCCAAGCTGAATTAGTGGGAGAAGCATTTTTGACTCCTTAATCCAGTATATATTTCAACACATTCCCTCCTTAGGCTATGTTCCATTATCTGAACTTGACTGGGCTGGTGGGCAGTGGCTAAATCAACTAGTAGTAACTGAGTGTGCTAATCTGATACCTAAAACTACTAGCCATATTGGTTTGTGATTTCCCAACAATTTCTGAAAGTGACTGTCTGGTGTACAAGTTCCTATAGAATGGCGACTCTAACATGTTGCTGAAGCAATCCATAGCAAATGATCTTCCTTTGATATTTTAACAATTAATTGCAACCTGGTATTTTTTGTACAGGTTCATCTCCCTTTTGCATGTGGGTACAGGAAGAAAATCCCTTTTCTTTTCTCAGCAACAATTATCAAAATGTTTAAAGATCTAATCAGAACTCGTTCTTCAAATATATCAACAAGTGCCTGCTTGGGAAATATTGCTAGGTTAATATCTACACCATTTCAAGTAGGTAGCTTGTTTTGCTGGCGTTGCTTTAGCTTTGTGGGTCATCAAAAATATTTACATACGATTAAACCTTTACAAAATTCTAAAGCAAAAAGGTGGTCTAAAGAATTCACCCAAAGGTACGAGGCAACACAATTGTAAGTCAGCCAAGCTGTCTGCCTACTTTCTTTTCAAACCTGACCACACATTTGTAGTGTGTTCAGATTACACACATGCTGAACCAAGACATTTGAATAACTACTTAGTGGCGTTTTGACATTTTGAGGAAGGATATGCCGTATGAAAATAAGGCATTGTCCTATGCCATTTTTTGCATTGAATCTTTTTCATAAACATCAAGAACCCTATCAAGATGTCAGAGCTCATCCAGCCGTATGCATTGTACTCATCAGGGATGGGCAAATGTTCATTAGAATATGTGCTCATTACCTCAAGTATGGAAATCTTAGCCCCGATGGGAGGAAAACCAAAATCACATATTTTGGCTGCTCACCATGCAGTTTCTAATGCTTCTAGTTTATAGTCCATCATGACTATTGCCTTCACTATCTTTTCTTGAGATTCTTTACATTTTGTTGCAAGCAACTCCATGATGTCGGATTTGCCTTGCTCATTTTCTGCCTTCTTTCAGTCTTGTCACTGCCTACACCTCTGTAGTCCTAGATTCACTGGATGGATCTCCATCCCACAGGTCAATTTCACCACCTTTTTTTTATTTTTTATTTTTTTAAGATGGCATTCAGGGATTGCATCATTTTATTTTGACCAGTGATCAATTCACCAATCCCCACTCCCTCAGTGGCTACATCTTTGCACTATCTTTTCTGCAAGAATTAAATAAGTCCTGCCTCTCTTCCGTGCCTTGCCTGCCTTTATAACGATGCTCCTCTCCTCACTCAAAACATGTGGTACAGCCTTTTCATGGGCCAGTAGAAAACACTTCCACCCCTCGGGGACCTCTTTCTCACTGGACCTGAAATCAGCATGTTATCTGCCCTCCAAAGGGTCGATATTAGATAGCCTCTGTTAGGTCACTCTTTCTAGGAAGTAGGCTGGGCCCAGCACCTTCATTCTCACACCAGGTGCAGAGCTTCCAGGCCTACCATCTTGCCTCCATCAATACAGTTATAGAGAAGCAGTCCTGCCTCAGTCTCGAGGACCACGGGAGCTTGCCTCCCCCTCTCACCTAGTTCCTCTTCAGTCCTTTTCCTCAGCTGATCTATTGTGGTGAATCTCCTGGTTCCAATTTGTGTGTGGGGGGCGGGGGTCATATTTATCAAAGTTTTGCATTGCCTTTACACCACACAATGCAGCACAAGGCCAATGCAAAATCTAGATTGATATTTACCAAGCCACCCAAGGCCACCTTGTGTGGCTCTGCATAGTTGGTTATAGCAGGAGTAATATGAGGCAGCACAAGTCGCTGCCATGAGTTAGTCTGCCCCAGGGAATGCACCTAAATCCATGGGTGGATTGGGGGGAATACTCATGCTCCATCCATGGATTTTGGTGCATTCCCAGGTATACCAAGACTGGCAAACCTGGGAATGTGTCAGTCCTACAACTGCCCAGAGGGGGCGTAACAAGGAGAAATATCGTTTTCTCCTTGTTTTCCCTCTTTCTACATGTGCTGCATTTTGCAGCACAAATAGGAGGAAAAAGCCTCAGAGGATTGTTTTTGTGCAGGTGGGTGCAGTTTGTGCACCAACACAGGCAGAGAGCAAAAATGCACCATATCTTGATAGATATGGTACATTCCTTCCCTCATCCTTTCATGCAGCACAGCAAGGCATAATGATAAATATGGGCCTAGATGCAGAAGTTTTCACAACAGTGCTCCTGCATGGCACTAAGTGGTGAAAGGCCAATTTCCACAATTGGCCTTATGACTCAGTAGTGATATAGTGGGGCCGCTTATGAGCACCAACTCTGCATGTCAACATTAGGTCTTGTTTTTCTGCTCTTTTAAACATCGATCTAAACCATCCCCCCCCCATTTTCACCAGTTGATGAATTCTATTGAATTATTTTCCACTGTGCAGGGGAATTATTTCTGACTGAAAGATACAGGGGTCAAACCGTGCATGACTATCAGAAACGGGGAACACTCTTTACTATGCAGTCTTAACCATGCAATGCTATTACCACCCAGTCATTACCACACATATGCCTTTACCATGCATGTCTTTAATACATATATGCCTTTATCGTGAATCCTTATATAGTGTATGCCTCTGACAAGTATGCCTTTACCAAGCACAATGGTAAGTATTTGTAAGTATTGTTAAAGTGTTTGGTGTTTAATTTTTTTTAAAACTAATGTGTTTTCAAATGCATAAATAAATATATTATTTTATAGTGCTTTATGTATATGCATATATATGTTTAAATGCAGTTTTAGGAGCAGGATGTAAGGGATATAGTTATAAAGGGTGGGGAAGTATATTAATTCTCTGGTATCAAGTGTGATACGTGAGTATTCATTTTAAAATATATATATTTTTATTTGTTAATACATTTTAAAATACCTAAAAAAGTGACTACATTTAAAAATAGTACAAAAAAACCTTGTTTTTTAAAAACAAAGTAAATGTATAATACTTAAATTAAGATTTATGAAACACAAGATTATTTATAATTGTTTTATTATACTTACCTTTTATTAAAAATAGTCATGCAATGAATAATATAAAAACAGTTTTAAATAAGTTTAAATATATTTAATTATGTAAATAAAATATTTTCCCCACACTTTCCTATTGACTTCAATAGAAGAAATTGTCCTATTTCATTTTTTACTTTTCCACCTTTTACCTAAACAGCTCAGCATCTGCATCTACAGTTGGTAGTCTTTTGGTCAAGATCAGAAGGCAGGAGGAACTGTGGTCAGGTATGAACAGCCTAATTTACTTTTTAAGAATTATATTGGTATCTACATTTACTGTAGGGAGCAATGGAGGAAGGTAGGTAGATGTCATTTTGTAAAAAAAAAAAAAAAAAGTATGCACTTTGTGTTTTAACCATGTTTACGTCCCCATGCATGTTGTTTCTTTATTGCATACGTCAAGACAGTTGTTTTAGTTTCAACATACGCTTAAAAAATGTAGACAAACTCACAATGTTTTAAACCTATTTGTAGTAAAAGCAATATTTTCATGTTTTGTTTTTGATTTATGGTTTTAATCGTTCTTCTGTTGTGAAAAATGAAGACAAATATTGTGACGATAAAAATCTGGATTGTTGGATTGCTTTTCTGTTTCTCCATTCATTCAGTTTGGGAAATGTATACTTTTTATTTTTCAAAATAAATAGATTTTTAGGATAACCTGGTTTTTGGATTGAGTTATTTGTGGATGTTGAAGAATGCAACATGAAATGGATTTTTGGGGGATTTTGTCTTTGGATGGTTTGGATCTGTGGAGAACTCTTTGGATTGTTACATTACCTGAGACTCTTCATGGGAGATTTCTTAAAATAACACCAAGAGTTGAGGAAAGAGACCACTACAGGAAGCAAGTGAAAGAAATTTTAAAATGTAAAAAAAATATTTCTAAAATGGCTATTAATATTTAGTCTGAATAGGAGCGTAATTGTAGTTATTAGTTGTCAGGAGTGTAAAGTGTACACAATATGGTCAAGTAAGTTGGAAGGTCCAATCAATGGAAATTGTTGAATTAGTCTGCCGTCATGTTTGGGGCAGAGTTTTTGGTTATGCAGAAATCAAAGAAAGTCAGCATTTTTAAATATACATTGTGATTACTATTGTAGAACATGCTTGCACTGTGTTGTTGTGTGTTGCTTTGTTCTGTATTTATTTTTAAAAATATATGTGAAGGTTTGTGATGAGTTGTGTTGATATATAATAATGTTTAACATTTTGTACAGTGTTGGGTTGTTTTACTTCATCTTGCATGGTAGTGTCATCTAGAAATAATTTGCATAGAGTTGCGAAGCATTATGGTGACAATGCTCTTTGCAAAAGTCCTTTTTTCCATACAAATGTTTCCCAAAAAATTAAATGTCAAATCATACGTTATTGTCTATGTAGCTATCTCTTAATTTTTTTTTGTCATATTTATTAGCATTTTTTTTATATTAAAAGAGTTGCATGGTAAAGGTTTGCGTGAAAAAGTCTGCCTAGTAATGGTATGCATGGTATTAGTTAATATAATGTAACTTTTTGGACGTTTGTGCTAAAGACATGAATAGTGAAGACGTTTGTGGGAATGGTATATGCATGGTAAAGGCATGCATTGTAATGTCATACAACCATCAGAAACAGATGTCTGTGACAGATCCGCACAAGGTGTGTCTCTGGTGGTTATGCATGGGGCCCAGCTCAAAGTCATGGGAAGAATTTGCCCTCAGGCACCCACATGGGATCCAGAACTGTGAAGCATAGCTGTATGTTGCTGAACATCTAAATAAGTCATGGACCTTGCTTAAGATCCACTCCCAGGTGAGAGTGTGGACCCATTCATGCTCTTGAGACCATTCCTGTGACAGGTATTCGATGCAGTTGATGTCACTCGCTAGTTCCAATACACAGTCAAAATAGAAGCATAAGAAGTCAAGGTGGGGCTTGACCTCATTCCACCACACACTGTCCAAAGAGAAGTCACGAGGGCGTCAAGGTGCCAATAGATCTTGCTCTTGAGCCCTGATCAAATGTACACTTGCACTGATGTGCCCCAAATTTTGCAGGCCATTGCAACTCTGCAGCAGGTCAAGGCCTGTAATGAGGTCACGCTGATTATTTTTGCCACTCTTCTGGCTCCCTCTTTAACACTCAGCTGCAGGGATCTCAGGGGCCTCTAATCAGGTTACTGTTAGTGAATCCATGTTCTGTGCTACCTGATTCCCTAGTATTCTCTTCGAGTTCACAGTAATCTAGATGCCTACTTCCATTCCGGCCAAATGACCTGTGAGTCCCTTCTTCATCAACACTAGTTCTCAAGTCACTGGTGCTGGCTATCACGACCATGCTGTCACCTATGTGTGACCCCGAGCCGAGCCTACATCTACCCCAGCCGAAGTCACACTTCGACTACATTCCAGATACCCGCTTCCTGTACATTCTGATTTAGACAAAACACTTCTTTTCCATGGAGTCATCAGAGGGTCTACCATCTTTTTGGTTTAGATTCTGACCAGAGTTACCCACTGCCTGATAATGAAAATGGTGATAATGGGAATGATTTCTCCCACATTATCTATCTATCTATCTATCGGTACCACTATGCTCCATGAAAATCTTCTGTACCATGAGGGTGGAGCGTTCAGTCGGCAGAGCACACCAACTGTCACCACCCAAGTCCAGAAACAAGCATAACACTCACACATGTCTCCAACTAACAGCAAAATTATTTTTAATGTGCAAACAAAACAACACATTTCTCCTTTGAAACTGCCTTGATCACATGACTTCCAATATGAATCCACACAGTTTTTAAAGTATAACAATAAGAAAGTACTTGTGTTGAAAACAAACATAATACATACATTCAAAAGCCATCTCAAAAATTGTGTCAATAAAAATAACATTTTCAAAGAGAGGGAGCACACTGCCAGCAGGGAGCACTGTGGACTATGGGCTTGCCTGGAATGCCGCCAAATGTCTTCTCAGGTTTAAGTACCGCTCATGGCACACAGGTGCCTCCCAAGGCTCATCAGCCGTTGCTCAAGGGAGCCATCAAAAGACAGTTTCAAAGAGAGGGAGCACACTGCCTGCACTCCTGCAACAAAGTATAACCCCAAGGCATCATGGTAAATGCAGTTGATTCGTAGTCCGTTAAAAAAAATAAAAAAAGAGTCTTTCACCTCCGTAGGTGCAGCAAAAGACGTTTCAAAGAGAGGGAGCACACTGCCTGCACTCTCTTTGAAACTGTCTTTTGACGACTCCCTTGAGCCACGGCTGACGAGCCTTGGGAGGCACCTGTGCGCCATGAGCGGTACTTAAACCTGCATATGGTGCCTCTTCGAACACTTACCTACAGTGTGTCTTGCTGTTACGCCAGTGCCTCCTGTGGACCAAGCACTGCTGATGTCCCCGATAAAGGTTCATTCACAATCATGCCCCTTGAGATTAATTAAGGCTGATACGCGAGGCACTTATGAGCCACCCTTGGTGAGCACTCTGGCTCTTTTTGGCACTATGGAGGAAATTTATTGATGAATGTTTATGTATTTTGAATAATGAAATTGGTAGAAAATGATTTACGCTGAAAAATAATATACACGTTTGAAATTGTGACCTCGGAGAGTGGCCATCAACATTCACGAACTAAATTAACAGAGTAATCAACATATATGAAATATTGAAAATGAAACAGATTGATGTAGTGATATGTCATATTGAAAGATATATCCTGTGCATTGCAATAAGTGTAGACTGGTTGCAGGCACCATAAGAGTGGTCGGAATGACAATGACCAACCACACTCCAATTCCTCCAGCAAGGAAGCATAGAAGATCTGAACCATGCATTCACGGCACAGTTGAGCTGATGGCAGCGATTCCATTGCTTTGCATAGCTGGAAAGACACAACCACTGCGAAACAAAAGAAGTAGCAGTAGTAGTCCGCAAATCAATACCAAAATTATAGGAAAGCCACCAAACACACTTGAAAAGAGTGAATGGACGGCTGATGGGATGACTCCAAAGACAGTCTGGAAGATGGACACAAATCCAGACTCAACAGCCTTAAAGAAATGTACAATCCCAGTAGTGCTCGAGGCATTGCATTATCTGTATACCAGTTCTCTAAAGTGCTTGGGGAAGTTTCGATTTAATATGGATTGGATCTCGGTGATGATCTTGCAATCTGGAGAGCATACATCTCTCTAGCTGATGTCAACGTGACTTGTTTTTTAAACTCAACTTGTCGTAATTTAAATTAACAGTATCAATGTGAGGCCACATTTCTGATACTTTTATCTCTCGTGTGGGGGGAATAAAACTTGTCCACAACACGTAACGACCTTAGAAACTGAAAATGCGTAGACAATTCCTGGTCGCATACTGCAACAGCTTTGGTCGCTCAACACCATATAACTTCCATTCGAAAATACATGAAATGTTGGTTGAATCAAGGGGACGGGAGCACCCTTCAGAAAACTGGCCAAGTTCGCGATCCCCACATTGCAAAGGCCGTGAAGGGACATCTGCTTGCAGATTATTGAATGACTAACAGTAGTCTCGTATTTGCTCCAGCTGAGAAAGACCTCTGTTTCATTGTTTGGACATTTGTATTCAAAGGGCAACTCCCAATCTTCTTTAATATAATTATCACCCAGTCGCTCGTACCTGCCCACAGCAAGATGTTTCAAACATTTTGAAAAACGAAAAGTGGAAATGGGCAGATTAATAATGCCATGTAGGAGCCATACTGTTGAAGGACTTTCTGCAACTGTGAAAGGCAACTTTTCTAACTTCTGTATGTGAAGCATGGTGAAACCCGCTTCCTTTTTAGCTGTTGTCTGTTGTTTCCTGGATAGATTAAAAGCAGTGAACAATTCAGCACTGTTAATGTATGTCCTTGGAACTCAACCATTTTTCAAAGTCTGTAATGTCCAACCTAGCTGCATGATGGAACACAGCTGACTTTGCCATTGATATAGAAGGGTAATGTCTGTCTGAATGATATAAATCGCAGACAATACTATGTTTGTTGGGGAATAAATCCTATTGGACAGAGTGTTCATGCAATTATCGACAACAGCCTTAAACTCGCAGCAGCTTCTATCTGAGAAAGCTTCCAGATATCATTATACATAGCATAGATTAATTTTTTAGAGCGTGGCTTCCTAGAACCTAAAAAAAAGTCCTGCAAGTCCACATCTTCAGAAAGAGCTTTAAGATGTTCTTTAACTGCGGCTAATGCCTCTGGATCAATATTGATGTTACTCAGGCTGAGAACAGCCCTGGGCTATTCTTGTAGCCTTGGAGCAAACGGCAGAAGCATTTCTGTGAGCCAAATGAGAATGGACTCAGGTCCTGACTTTCACGTGCTAAATTCTGGCAGAAGAACCCGTTGGAAATATCCAACGTTGTTTTGTACTTTTTGCGGACTGTATTGTTAATTAGTGCTGTGCTACATGAATATTGTATATCGTATGTACATGTATGACTGTTTAAGTGTCTGTAATCTAAGACTATTCTGTAGGGATGGTCTGGTTTTGCAACTGGGAATAATGGGTTATTCATTGCAGAGGCTCAGGGCTCAATTACTCCCTGATACTGAAGCTGAGCGAGGATCTCCCTCACTCGTGCTTTAGCCTTGTGTTTAACAGGATATGTGGCTGAGGTTGGGGTGAAGACCTGAGCAGAATTACATGACAAGGAGAGTCTCTGTCCCAACCTACATGATTGCGGTATAGTGCAGGTGCCTGCGTTAAAGCCCAATCGACAGCTAAGGCTTCTTTTACTGCCCCCGGAACAAGATCAGGGAAAGAAGGCATAATTCCCCATGTGGGAGCTTACGGACGTGCTCGGGTGGCCAGTCCCATTTGGCCATCAGGATGTCACAACTAAGTTCATCCCAAAATATCACACTAATGGTGCGCTCTACATCTCCCTCAATTTGGGTATTTAAATAATTAACCCTGTTGGGAGGGAGAACGCGCCCGTCTGCAGTCTCACCTGCAATAAAATTGCTAGTTGCTGTTGCATCCAAATGATCTTTCAGATGCTGGCAACATATCATGCCCTCTGTTGCGCTAACAGTGTCACTGCCCGCGTCTTGTTCTTCAGCAATGTTCTCAAGTGTACTGGCATTTTAAACTGTCAGAGCTGCCACCTTTTTTTTTAAAACTGTGCCTTTTGTTGTGGGGACTTATCTTCTTTTTTTTGTCTGAAGACCGTGGTGAGTCGTTCTTTCTTCTGTTTCACATATTCAGGACATCGATCAGGATGGCCCCCTCTCTCGCTACGTCTATCTGGTGCATCCTGAAAAGAACGAGAGGGACGTGACTCAGTATATCTGTCAGGAAGTTTTATATTTTCTCGATTTCTGAGAGTATATCTCCTGTCGGAGTTCTCTGGATGTGGAGAATCTGCTCTCTTAATTCGTCTATCTTTAAATTCTTTTTGCTTATCGCAACGCTTTTTAGAACCCTCCTGTGCTTGTTTAGTACCTCCCTTAGGTGTGATACTCTGTAGTTCAAGCTTCTTTGGCTTGGCTCCCAAACTATCCCGTCCTATCCTGGTATAGGTATTGGAAATCATTTTCAGTAGCTCTTTCTCCCGGCCCAAATGTGGAATCTATCGGAGACGCTGGCGTAAAGCCACTGCTACCGCTTCCCCTTTGATATTACTTAGTATTATTAAGGACATTGCGTCAAAGTTACATGTTCATTTCATCCCCAAATTCAGGGCTGGTGCAGCCCCGTGCTCATTCTGTATTTGTTTTAACACTTAGAGTAAATTGGCAAGTGTCGGGGTACCATGTGTGGTAGTATAAATTGCAGCGACGACTGTACCCTATGTGGCGCAGTCATCCACTGAGGGAACCATCCCGAAGAGGAAGCACATTGTAAGAATTCTATTTTTCTCCTGTGGTCCTGTATGGGGAAACACAGTTTCTAGTTGATTTGGTTTCTGGACCAGTGGTTCCCAACCTGTGGTCCGGGGACCCCTAGGGGTCCATGAAGCCTCCTCAGGGGGTCCACGACTGCTTAGAAAATTAAATAATATTAACAGATCAGATTCCCAGCTTTCAGTAATGACTTTTGGTGGGGGTCTCCGGATTCCAATAATGATTCAGTCGGGGTCCCAGGGTTCCTTTAATGATAAATGAGGGGTCCACAGAAGTCAAAAGGATGGGAACCATTGTTCTGGGCTATACAGAACAGTATTTTCTCCCATTCTCTGGGTACCTGACCCATGGTAGTATGTACTGTTTGTGGATTAATCGCAGTAGTCAAATGATATCCAGCAGGTGCTGGACGCGCTGGTGTAGTGTTCAAAGTTTGCATTATAAACTGAATAAGTCATCTGTAAAGTGTTAAAAGTTCAAGATATAAAGTTTGCAGGTCTGCTGCCTGCATGTTTTGTATACCTGGGTGAGGTGTGTATGTGGGAAACATAGGCCACGTCGGTCCTTCATCACCTAAGGGATGTAATCTCACAGGTTGTATTACATGTGGTAGGACGCCTTCAAACCAGTTCTGGTGCTCCTGATAAGTGAGCGATATTTCATGATACTGGTATGCTTGATACCGTAATGGTACATTTGCAATTCTGTATGTGTGGAATGTGAATGTTGTGTTGTCTTCCTTAGGAAAGTGAACCCAGGAATAAAATGTTTCTGTTTGGTAAGCTTCACTAGCTTCCACTATGAATGTAACATCCCGCCCTCTTCTCTTAAGCCATACGCTACTAGGTGTAGAGTTAGTGCTTGTCTAGCATTCTCAGGAATTTCAATGGCGTTAGCCATATCTGTGTAATGGGTAAGAGAAATGGAACACCAAATGGGGAGCAAAGTCCTTTTAAGAGTTCAAGCTCAAACAACCTACAGCCTAATTGGGTGTTGCCTGTTCAGCTGAGGAGGCTCTTCCCCAAGACCACAGACGTCTCCGTATAATGGTACTTAGGGTACCTGAAGTATGTGAGGCAGTGATAATCGGGGTTTCAGTAAATTAGTGCCTATACACCATTGTTGGTGGAACCATGTCGTAGTTGGACTCTTGCTCTAGGCAAGACTGCTGGTTTAAGGGTGAGAGTACTCATGTTTGCAGGCGACTATGCCAATTCTACAGCAAATCGCAACTGTCATCCCAACCGTTCCAGCTCACAAGCAGCACCTCACCAAAAACCCAAACAGTAAAAGGTGATTTGTGACAGCCTTTATGCATGGGCTCAAGAGTGTGACAGCTCAAGGAGTGTCGTGGCTAAACGGAGATTAACCCTTTCTCACATGAACAACATGTCTCAATCAAACACAGGCAATGAAGAAGATGCAGTAAGGATTCAATAGGTGTTATTTAGCAAAACTGCAATCTGATATGTTGCATGGGCTGCAATGATTAGGATAATGAACAGTGCAAGAAACAGAATGGGAAAGACAAAAGTCGTTTCTACAGAGACCCCCACCATCTTGCAATATCATGAGAAGACATAAAGTATGGCATATGTCTTAATACCCTAATAATGTGAACCTAATCTCTAATCTGAGAGAGCTAGGCATGTTAAACCTAATCTGCCAATGCCATGTCCATGAGAAGAACCCCCAACCCTCGTTACCTTGGAATGAGGTCTCTAGCTCACACTCCGTAGGGACACTAAGACCGGGTCAGTGTCAAGGTGACGTGCAGCATCGATAGCATCTGGTCGGAATCCTTCTGACTACCTGTTTAAGTGAGGAGTATTTATATAGATCTGCTTGGACCCCTGACGTAGGTTTGTTCCCAAACAATAGATAGCAAGACAATCTTGGGACAGTAATTTATGCAAACAATTCCCTAGGAAGCATGAAGAGGGAAAGTACCCAATGTGAACATCTACAGTTTGTTTATCTTTGTCGCTTGACATTGACGCCCTAGTGCGGTGGCACTGATAACGCAAACTAAAACATGGGCCTAACTAAAAACAAGGCAGTCATCTTAAAAGATTTAATTAAATAAATGCGCTAAAACAGAGCAAACTAAGTAGGGGAAAAGTCACTATGTGACGGGGGCACGAGTCTGCAAGCCGAAGGCTAAGCTAACTCCTGTGTCCCATTAAAACAAACTAGGATTCACTACAATAGCAGGGCTGTGTGGTGACCGCACACTTTGTCCAATTTAGCTAATAGCACTGGAAGCCATGCAACTGGTGGGAGGGAATTAAGGGAGGGGCTCAGCTACCTTTAACAGGAGCGAAAGAGAGGGCGGATGAGGAAGGAGATGAAGAAGAGATAAAGTGAAAGGCAGGACTTTGGAGACAAGAGGATGATAGAGTGAGAGGGAGAATAAAGATAGGTACACAGAGTAGGTGAGTGTAATGTTGTGACAGAGCAGGGGGTTGAGATACAGATAGAGAGGGGAGACAAATAGAGACCGCAAAGGGTGGCATAGAAAACAGAGCGATAGGCGAGCAAAAGAACTAAAACACTGGTAGATTTTCACACAGAAAGTCACACTGCAGCCTGGGTGCCACCTCAGCAGACAGACTGGAGAATTGAGTGGTCATAGAGTCTAAAATCCTCCATCAGCTTCCAGAGCATGTTCATCTGTACATCCGACTGAAGAAGGAAGAGTTGACAATGGTGGGCACTGTGGAGAGCTGTCACTGAAGGGCAGTGTGAGTACCAGGGGCAGTGTTACAGAAAGTACCCATGGGTGCGACGGGCGTGTGCGCTCGTTTTGTTAATACAGAAGGGCCTGCTGACGCTTGTGCAGTCCTTCCTGTAATACTGATTGCGGTGGCACACATGTAGCGCCAGGGTTAGCGTAAAGGTGTTCCCTCATTTGCATGGGTTGTGGCCCCATGCAAATGATGGAACCACTTGTGCTGTGCGCTCGTGTGGTATTACTGATGCAGTTGCAGAGGCAATCATGCCCTTAGAAGACACAATGAAAGTGCACCACAATAAGGTGGCGCACTGTGAGGGCACCACCTGTGGGCAGCCATTTCGAAGGGTGATATTGGGTCCCATAGACCCCCCAAGGCATTCCTCTACAGGGGAGTGCAGTCCTCACTGTACCCGCCTGCTAAGGGGATTTCTAATCCTTCTTGAAAATGCAGGCAGATTGCCATCTGCACTGTGAAACACAAAGCAGATTTTAAACAGCAGCTTTGTATGTTAGTTGTATTCCCTAACTTCAGGGCAGCGCAAGTTTCCAGCTGCCCTAAAGGGTGCACATTCATCACAATGGGGTGCATTTTCCATGTTTGTGGCTGGCACACCTGTTTAAACATATTCCATGGTTCAGACAGGGAAAATGTGCCCTTTAGTAATACAGGCCCTGTCATTGGTGGGCATCTGATATTCCTCCCTAATTTAGGTTTTGTCCCAATGAAAGGCACATTTTTCTCTCACCATTTTGTTCATTGGATGGGTTGTACCCATCCCCTTCTGCTGAAATCAACAAACTATTTGTCATTTTGGATGTTTGTATTGCATTTGACTTTAGCATTTAATTGGATGGCAAGGACCTTCTTTTCAATTGTGTATTAATGTCACCTTTCTGCTTCCTATCTCTTCACTGTGTCTTTTCCTTGTTGCTTTGTGCCACCCCCAGCTCCAGCCTTCTCATCCCTGAACCTCCTGACCATCCTCCTTCCACCATTTGGCCCCTTACCTTGCTCCCTGTCCTGATTTATGCTGGATCCCACTTGCTGCTCTTGGCCCTTCCTCCTTCATCTATTTCTCTCACTTCTCCTTTTCCCACACTTCCCTGGACCCTGCAGTCTCCCCCTGACTTCAATCCCTTCAATCCACTTGCCCCTTTCACCCCAACCACTTGTTTATATCACCTCCTCACTCCTACCATAATGCAATAATTGTAGGCTAGACCTATAAGAAGTCTGTCAATGTAGTCCTTTTTTATGAGTGTGGATAGAGCTGGCTTGTGTGCAGTCAGTTTTCCCCCATTCCCCAGACAGATTTCTGACTATTTAGCGTGTCTCTGTTTTTGACAGAGAGTAGAATAAACACACAGAAATTGTTGGAGGCAGGTAAGTTAGCACCTACCACTAGCAATTATGCCCTCAGACAGATTTCTGACTATTTAGCATGTCTCTGTTTTTGACAGAGAGTAGAATAAACACACACAAAATGTTGGAGGCAGGTAAGTTAGCACCTATCACTAGCAATTATGCCCTCAGACAGTATTAGGTCCAGTTAAGGTCTTAAAACATTAGCCCCTGGCTCAACCCCCCGTAGCTTGGCAACGAGCAGGCAGGCTTATCTTAGAAGACCTTTGACCCAAGGGTAGGTCGCTCCCCCTGCCGCTGCAGCTCCTCCAGGTTCCTGAGTTCCTGAGACCCACCTCACAGTAAGTACCCCCCACCTCCCAGCCCCTCGCTCTGCCCTGCGCTACTCACCCTCTCTCCTGCTCCTGCTTCTTTTCTTCTTTTCTTCTTCTCTGTTCTTCTGTTCTTCCTCCTCGCTCCTCGTCTGTAATCTTCTTCTGTACTCTTCTTTCCCCCGTCTTCACTCTACTTCTCTTCTTCCTCATCTTCTTCTGTGGTCTTCTGCCCTCTGTTCTTCGTTTTCTGTATCTTCTTCTGTATCTTCTTCTGTATCTTCTTCTGTATCTTCTTCTGTGTTCTTCTGTGTTCTTCCGGTCTTCCTTTCTTCTCTCCTTCCGGTCTTCTGATCTTCCTTTCTTCTCTCCTTCCGGTCTTCTGTTCTTCTGTTCTTCTTGTCTTCTATTCTTCTTGTCTTCTTGTCTTCTTGTCTTCTGTTCTTCTTGTCTTCTGACTTCGGCTCTTCTGCCTCCTCCGTCCTCTTCTCCCCGCGCCTGCCCTCCTGCTCCTGCCTCATCCCCCTCCCCCACTCGCATCCCCCTCTCTATCTCCCCTATCTAACCCGTTCACTATCTACCTCCCCCACTCCTCCTATCTACCTATCTCTCTATCTCTCTATCCCACTATCTAACTCCCTCACTCTCCACCTCCTCCTATCTTCCTATCTCTCTATCTATTTCCCTATCTATCGATTTCCCTATCTATTTTCTCTATCTATTTCTCTATCTCTCCCCCCCTCCCTCACCCCCTCTATTACCTATCTTCCTATCCTCTCACTCTACCTCTCACCCTCACCCACCTCTACAACCCCCCCTCCCCTATCTTCTCAACCCTACTCCTATCTTTCTCCCCTATCTCCTAAACCTCCTAACACTCACCCCCCTCCACCCTTAAACCCCTCTCCCCCAGCTCTTCTCACTCTACCTGTCCCCCCCTCCCTCGCGCTTTCCCGCCGCGACCTCCTGCAAGCCCCCGCCCCCCAGCTCCCATTCGCCCCCACCTGACCCCTCCCCCCCCTCCTACCTCATATGGCGGCTGCTGCGCGACAGTGGTAGCGACCCTTGACCCAAGGGTAGGTCGCTCCCCCTGCCGCTGCAGCTCCTCCAGGTTCCTGAGTTCCTGAGACCCACCTCACAGTAAGTACCCCCCACCTCCCAGCCCCTCGCTCTGCCCTGCGCTACTCACCCTCTCTCCTGCTCCTGCTTCTTTTCTTCTTTTCTTCTTCTCTGTTCTTCTGTTCTTCCTCCTTGCTCCTCGTCTGTAATCTTCTTCTGTACTCTTCTTTCCCCCGTCTTCACTCTACTTCTCTTCTTCCTCATCTTCTTCTGTGGTCTTCTGCCCTCTGTTCTTCGTTTTCTGTATCTTCTTCTGTATCTTCTTCTGTATCTTCTTCTGTGTGGTCTTCTGTGTTCTTCTGTGTTCTTCCGGTCTTCCTTTCTTCTCTCCTTCCGGTCTTCTGATCTTCCTTTCTTCTCCCCTTCCGGTCTTCTGTTCTTCTGTTCTTCTGTTCTTCTGTTCTTCTGTTCTTCTGTTCTTCTGTTCTTCTGTTCTTCTGTTCTTCTTGTCTTCTGGTCTTCTGTTCTTCTTGTGTTCTTGTCTTCTGTTCTTCTGCCTCCTCCGTCCTCTTCTCCCCGCGCCTGCCCTCCTGCTCCTGCCTCATCCCCCTCCCCCACTCGCATCCCCCTCTCTATCTCCCCTATCTAACCCGTTCACTATCTACCTCCCCACTCCTGCTATCTACCTATCTCTCTATCTCTCTATCCCACTATCTAACTCCCTCACTCTCCACCTCCTCCTATCTTCCTATCTCTCTATCTATTTCCCTATCTATCGATTTCCCTATCTATTTTCTCTATCTATTTCTCTATCTTTCCCCCCCTCCCTCACCCCCTCTATTACCTATCTTCCTATCCTCTCACTCTACCTCTCACCCTCACCCACCTCTACAACCCCCCCTCCCCTATCTTCTCAACCCTACTCCTATCTTTCTCCCCTATCTCCTAAACCTCCTAACACTCACCCCCCTCCACCCTTAAACCCCCCTCCCCCAGCTCTTCTCACTCTACCTGTCCCCCCCCTCCCTCGCGCTTTCCCGCCGCGACCTCCTGCACGCCCCCGCCCCGCCCCCCAGCTCCCATTCGCCCCCACCTGACCCCTCCCCCCCTCCTACCTCATATGGCGCCCGTCCGCGCCTGTCCCGCGCCCAGCGCCACGACCCCTGGACCCCAGCTCTCCCAAGCCCCGCTGACCCGCTACGACCCCATCACCCTCCACGCCCTCAACCCAGGACGCTCCAACACTTGCTTCCAATCTCACCCCAAACGCACACATGGACCCTTCGCCTGCAACTCCTGCAAACGCACCTTCCACCACGCAACAACCATGACCACCAGCCCACGCGCCATCAACCACCTCAAGTGCATCCTAGTCAACGCTCGCTCCGTCCACAAACACGCCGTTGAACTCTGGGACCTCCTGGACTCCATAGCACCAGACGTCGCCTTCATCACGGAGACCTGGATGAACGCCTCCTCGGCCCCTGACATCGCCACTGCCATCCCCGAAGGCTACAAGATCTCCAGAAAAGACCGCACCAACCAGGTAGGAGGAGGTATCGCCATCGTCTTCAAAGACTCCATCAGCGTCACCACCTCCACGAAGACACCCCTCTCGCCGCTGAACACCTGCATTTTCAGATTCGCACCGATCCGAGGACCACCCTCAGAGGATCCCTCATCTACCGTCCTCCCGGGCCACGCGCCCCTTTCAGCGATGCCATCGCCGACTTCATCTCCCCGCACGCCCTCGCCTCGCCGGACTACATCCTCCTAGGTGACCTCAACTTCCATCTGGAACAAAAAAATGACCCCAACACCACCACCCTGCTCGACAACCTCGCCAACCTCGGCCTCAAACAACTGGTGAACACTGCCACCCACATCGCCGGACACACGCTTGACCGCATCTTCTCCGCCAGCAAACACGTCTTCTTCAGCCACGCCTCCGCCCTCCACTGGACCGACCACAGCTGTGTCCACTTCACTTTCCGACGCGAGACCCGCCACCTCCGCACCCAACCCATCCCTCGTCGACAGTGGAACAAGATCCCCGAAGAGCAACTCTTCTCCGCACTCGCCGCCAACCAACCCACCCTCACCACCGACCCCAACGACGCAGCCCTCAACCTCACAAACTGGATCTCCAACTGCGCAGACATCCTTGCTACCCTCAAACACACGCATCGACAGCCCAACACCAAAAAACCTCTCTGGTTCTCTGACACCCTCAAAGAATCAAAGAAAACTTGTCGCGCCCTTGAGAAAGCCTGGCGCAAGGACCGCACCGCTGACAACATGACCGCCCTCAAGAACGCTACCCGCGAACACCACCACCTGATCCGCACCGCCAAAAGGAACTTTTTCACCGACAGACTGGACAAAAACAGCCACAACAGCAGAGAACTCTTCAGCATCGTCAAGGAGTTCTCCAACGCCAACGCCGTCACACCCTCACAGGATCTGTGCGAATCCCTCGCCACTTTCTTCCATCGCAAGATTAGCGACCTCCACGACAGCTTCGGACACCAGACCCAACCAAACACCACCGAACCGGCATCCACAGCCATCACCCTCAACAACTGGTCCCACATCAACACTGAAGAAACCAAATCCATCATGAACTCTATCCACTCCGGCGCCCCTTCGGACTCCTGCCCGCACTTCTTCTTTAACAAAGCCGACGACATCATCGCCCCGCACCTCCAGACCATCATCAACTCTTCTTTTTCTTCTGCTACATTCCCCGAATGCTGGAAACACGCCGAAGTCAACGCCCTACTAAAGAAACCTACGGCTGACCCGAGCGACCTGAAAAACTTCCGCCCCATCTCTCTTCTGCCTTTCCCAGCCAAAGTAATAGAGAAGACCGTCAACAAACAGCTGACCACCTTCCTGGAAGACAACAACCTGCTCGACCCCTCACAAACCGGATTCCGAACCAACCACAGCGCTGAAACCGCCCTCATCTCAGTCACTGACGACATCAGAACCCTGATGGACAACGGTGAAACAGTCGCCCTCATTCTGCTCGACCTCTCGGCTGCCTTTGACACCGTCTGTCACCGAACCCTAATCACCCGCCTCCGCTCCACCGGAATCCAAGGCCAGGCCCTGGACTGGATCGCCTCCTTCCTCTCAAACCGTTCCCAAAGAGTTTACCTCCCTCCGTTTCGCTCAGAACCCACCGAGATCATCAGCGGCGTACCCCAAGGCTCATCACTCAGCCCGACACTCTTCAATGTCTACATGAGCCCCCTCGCCAACATCGTACGCAAGCACGACATCATCCTCACCTCCTACGCCGACGACACGCAACTTATACTCTCCCTCACCAAGGACCCCGCCAGCGCCAAGACCAACCTACAAGAGGGTATGAAGGACGTCGCAGATTGGATGAGGCTCAGCCGCCTAAAGCTGAACTCTGAAAAAACGGAAGTCCTCATCCTCGGCAACACCCCGTCCGCCTGGGACGACTCCTGGTGGCCCACAGCCCTCGGCACCGCACCGACCGCCACAGACCACGCCTGCAACCTCGGCTTCATCTTGGACCCTCTTCTCACCATGACCAAGCAAGTCAACGCCGTGTCCTCCGCCTGCTTCCTCACCCTCCGCATGCTCCGCAAAATCTTCCGCTGGATCCCCGCCGACACCTGAAAAACCGTGACCCACGCCCTCGTCACGAGCCGCCTGGACTACGGCAACACCCTCTACGCCGGGACCACAGCCAAACTTCAAAATCGCCTGCAACGCATTCAAAACGCCTCGGCCCGCCTCATCCTCGACATACCCCGCAGCAGCCACATCTCCGCACACCTGAGACACCTGCACTGGCTCCCAGTCAGCAAAAGGATCACCTTCCGACTTCTCACCCACGCACACAAAGCCCTCCATGACAAGGGACCGGAATACCTCAACAGACGCCTCAGCTTCTACGTCCCCACCCGCCTCCTCCGCTCCTCTGGCCTCGCACTCGCTGCTGTCCCTCGCATCCGCCGCTCCACGGCGGGTGGGAGATCTTTCTCCTTCCTGGCGGCCAAGACCTGGAACTCCCTCCCCACCAGCCTCAGGACCACTCCGCTTTCCGGAGACTCCTAAAGACCTGGCTGTTCGAGCAGCGATAACCCCCCCTTTTTCCTATAGCGCCTTGAGACCCGCACGGGTGAGTAGCGCGCTTTATAAATCTTAATGATTTGATTTGATTTGAGAAGACAGGTATGTAAAGCATTTAAATACACCAATACAGTAAATAAAACACTACACATAATAAAAGTCCCACATCAGTTTATAAAAATAGTAAATATTTTTACCTTTATAATTAAACCAAAATAACAAATCCAATATAGGAAACCGGAGATATAAATTTTTAAAGATTACTTTTTAAAAAATGTGCTTTCTAGAGCTTAGAAATCAATAGTGCCAACTGGGAACATCTGGTCGCATTTGACTGGGACAAAGTCAAAGTTTGAGGCTGACTAAAATTTACTTTTGCACATAGAAATGTTTCTGGAGCTTTTCCCGCTCGATGTTGTGCGGTTCTCCTCAGCAACACAATTTTGATGCAGCATCGTCAGGTTGCTTTTCACAAGGCCCCAGTCAAGTCCTGGAAGTGTGGAGCTCTGGAGCTCTTACAGGGACAAACCTGAAAACCTAGCAGAGTCGCTGTTGAGGGTAGTTGGCTTGACTCACGACTGCGGATCGGTCCACTTATGGAGCTTTTTCCAAAAGTTACTCCAATATTTTGGACGTCAGTCCAGAAGTTCTTCTTTGGGTCTCAGAGTGGTGTCCAAAACACTAATCCAAGGGTCTAGGAGCACTGATATTGTTCTTGGAAGTTTGGGACTTCAGTTCCAACAATGCACCTGGCCAAATTCTTTTAAGTCCACTGGGGACTCTTGAGTTCCTTTGAAAGCAAGATATAGTCATTTGGGCTGTTGTTCCAGTGTGCAACAGGAGCAGTACTTAAGTATACCGTCCTCTGGGTTGCAGAGCACTTTAACATTCCAAGATGGGTTACTTTTCTCCAGAGGAGCAAGACCTGGCTAAACCAACCCAGTGGTGTAGCTCATTTCCATTAACTCTCCCTCTGGACATCTGCAAATTATTTTCCTAAGCCCACTATTCATCTGTGGGGTACAGGGTCAGAGGGCAGGCCTGGCTGCATTCCTTCCTGACTGGCTTCCTTTTGAAGCCTCAGCTTGACTTCACCAGCTTCCTTCCTGGCCTGGCCTCAGCATCGGCCCACCTCCCCCATCAGATAGCCTCTGCTCAGGGCAGGCCACTTATCACCTCATCAAAGCAGCCTGGCTAATCCTGTTAGGGCTGACCAATCAGGAGCAATCACTAGAAAGCTGGAATTTGACTTACAGAAAAGAAAGTCTCATACCTTATTTTCTGTATTTTTTATGATAAATTCAACAATGGCAATTTGCTGGATATATCAGTACTATTCATTTGAGTCTGTTCATTACAGATTTAACACCCTCCTAGTCATACTTATGCTTATGGAAAATAATCCCATTTTATCATATGGAGCTAAGTATCTACAATGAGGAAAAATGAAAGGTGCAGTTTTTCCCTCACTAGGGCATTGAAAACATCTTCTATAATGTCCTGGCCAAACCAACCCAGTGGTGTAGCTCATTTCCATTAACTCTCCCTCTGGACATCTGAAAATTATTTTCCTAGGCCCACTATTTATCTGTGGGGTACAGGGTCAGAGGGCAGGCCTGGCTGCATTCCTTCCTGACTGGCTTCCATTTGAAGCCTCAGCTTGATTTACCCAGCTTCCTTCCGTGCTGGCCTCAGCATCGGCCCACCTCCCCCATCAGATAGCCTCTGCTCATGGCATGCCACTTATCACCTCATCACAGCAGCCTGGATAATCCTGTTAGGGCTGACCAATCAGGAGCAATCCCTAAAAGGCTGGAATTTGACTTACAGAAAAAGTCTTATAGCTTCTTTTCTGTATTTGTTATGATAAATTCAACAATGGCAAGTTGCTGGATTTATCCTTAGTATTCATTTGAGTCTTCATGACAGATTTAACACCCTCCTAGTCATACTTACACTTATGGGAAATAATCATATTTTATCATATTGAGCTAGGTATCTACAATGAGATCAAATGAAAGGTGCAGTTTTTCCCTCACTAGGGCATTGAAAACATATTTTATAATGTCCCTGCTTATAGCTACATGGCACCATACCCCTTGGGCCTCTAGGAGAGACATTGGGGTACCTAATATGTACACATAAGGTAGTTTATCACTTGGAAAGTACCTTAAATCCCAAAGTTGAATCGGCACACATGTTACTTTTTAAAGCTAGTCTGCAAGGCTGGGCTTCTTTACAAATGACAGTAGGCACCACAGTAGTTCACACTTCAGTGCAGGAAATTTACAGGGCCTTTAAACTTCCCTGCTCTATTATATGCTCAGGACATATAGGTAGTTAAAATCCCCCTTACTCTATTATCTACTAGGGACTTACAAGGTATGTCATTGCCAATTGTAACTATAACATTGTACCATTTGATCACATATCTTTTAGTCAGAGCACTGGCCCATGGCCTGTTTAGAAGAGCCCATGGCACAGTCAGGGTTAGTTTCCACCAGTATCAGTCAAAAACATTGGGGTGATCATACTGTTGCATAGGTTCTCAATATCCTAATGAGACTACTGGATTCGGGCGGTAGAATCCCCTGTACTGTTGGAGACTGAGTCTGGATCTACACCATGTGATGCCTGTCTGCCTAATCGGGGTCCATCAGTGCCTCATCTCCACCCAAGAGCTGGGTTGATTAGGGCAATGGGGCGCATGACATAAATGACTCCTCAGGGGAATCGTGGTCACTCAGATCTCATTTGTTTCTCTCAGTTACATTAGTCTCACATGTGCAAGGACAATCAGAGGCAGAGTAAAGTTCAATAAGGTTTTATTTAAGTAACTGCATCTTAGATAATAAAGCATGTATTGCAATAACTAGGATGATGAAGCACAACAGGATTAAAATGGTGCCAAGGAGAGTAAAACACAATAATAAAGCTACCATATTGTCACTAGGGATTGTAAAGATAGTTCCTACCTAGGCTATGTTAGAGCACAGCATGTTAAGCTCTAATTCTGCCCTTCAGGTTCCACCTGGGAAGACATCATCCCTCATACCTGAGCAAGAGGCCTGTGGTCTACATAAGCAGCTGCAGTGGAGCAATCAGCATACAGTCATGGTCATCTGGCTGGAGTCTCCCTCTAACGTACATGGGTCAAAGTAGTGTTTTTTATAATAGAACATCTGATGTTCCAAGAAAGGATCCCCACATAAGAGTATGTATGTTTCTTTGAACATTGGAGACAGCTCCAAACCACTTTTTCCAGCAACCTATCTTACTGCATCCTTGGGAAAAGCACAGTGAAAGAATTGTCTTGTTTAAGAACGTAGTGCTGACCTAGGCAAAGAACAGCAAGATAGAGAAAATAAAACAAGACCGCAAATGTGGCTACTGTTAAAATAATATAACGAAGCTAGAATAAAACATATCTAGGTTAAAGTGCACAACAGCAGGCCTAGTTTGCTAAAATAACATGTGAGAGAGCGTAGTTTAAACATTACCTATTTTAGATTTGAAATGCTTATATTAACAACGCTGCATTAGCAATATTATTTATTGAAACGTATTTTGAATGTGGAGAATTATCACATGCATAAACTAATGTCGACTGTAAGAAATAATTGCTTATAATTATGATTAATTGAATATGTTAACACGTACGATGATTGCATTTATTAAAATCCATAAGCTTAAGTTAGCATGAGTCGAAAACTAGCTGTGTAGCTCTCATATTAAAGCATATTTTTCTGTTTCTCCAGTGCGCTGACTTGCAAAAGGCCATGACCCAGCATTTGTTCTTTTCTCCGCTTATTGTATCATTGACCGTTATATTCTCATCCGCATGCTAGTTGCTTTAGGATAAAGTTGTACGCTTTGCAACAAAATATGGACACTTTCAGGGACACTGAACCACGGAAAAGAGAACTCTTGACCCGAAGAACGTGCCGGAAAATGAAGTAACCCCGGATGTGCCACCTACGAAAAACGTCAATTATGAAAACCAATCAAAAAGTTGTAAATTATCATAAAATGACAAATGCATTACTTAATGTATAATTTGATAGGTTACAGATAGTGGGGTGTAGTGACTATCCAATAGAATTTTGGGGGAATGTATTATGAAAAAGGGATAAAAACCCATGACACAAGAGACTCAAGAGCATTAGGTAGGGAATGATATCGATTGCATCCAGAAACTCTGTCACTCTATTTGGTGACTGGAGACTTAGACAAAACCATCCTCACTCATAGACTGCCCCATTTCATTTTCCTCCTTATGAGGGAAGTGTCCCTGCCCTCAGACTAGATAGACTGACAGCGATCTAACTGATGTCCTGAAGACGAAGACTGATCCTGTATGCTGACCTATTCCGAGGAGGGTAATTATGTTGTTGCTATTGAAATTCATTTATTTGCCTTTTCTTTCTAGGTACCAACTGCTGTGTATTTTTGATTAGAGACCTTAGTCAGATGTTTTCCAAATTTATGTTCTAAATTGTTTTGCATGAAGTCCAACATGCTGATGCTAATTGTGGTTAGAAGAGGCATTTAATCTTGACTGACGTAACTGACGTGACTGACGCAGTGCTATGCTGAACTAAACATGTATGAGGTTTTATGCGTTTAGATTTGTTTATCTTCATATTACTATCTTATGTTTGTGATCTTTGCATTATTACCACATTGTGACTATGCTCTTTTTCTTCTTGGTTTGGAGATTAATACATTTGCTATTAGATTGTAATCAATATGGAATAAAATTCACAAAACTACAATAAGGTGTGGTTATTCATGACTGAAAGGTCATGGTTGCGCCGAAGGTTTAACTAATGTCTAAAGTGAAATATATTGTGGTGATATATGTTGACAATATTATTGATATATTGCTTGATATATTGATCAGTTATCTCGTCTTATGGTGTCTCGCCACTGGGTCCCAAAATTCATCGGCCTAAAACGAGTCCTGATGTGTATAAATTAACATAAAAGGACGCGTTAGCACATGTATAAAGCTATAGCTAAAATAGCTGCATCACATTGCTAAAAGGGTGACTACCATGTGGCCCCCTCCGAAATGAAAGGTAATGGGTAACTAACCGACACCCTGGTAGTCCTCTTCCGCTAAATGGAAAAACCTTGAAATTCCATCTGCATTAGCATGGCCACCCATGGTCTGTGTTCCATCCCCTTGAGGGAAAATGGACAACTCAATAATTTAGGATTCTCCCCCTCATCTGCATGATCCACCTGAGAGATCTGTGGTCAGTTTGTCAACAAGTATGGTCTCAGCTTTTTCAGGGACCAAACTACAGCAAACACTTCGCTCTCAATGGAGCTTCATCTATCCTCTCTGGGGAGCAGTCGTCTGCTGATTAGGGCAACTGGCTGATGAAGACCCTGTTCATTTATCTTTGCCAACACTGCCCCAATCCCATGCTCCGAAGCAGCTGTCTGAACCACAAATTCCGTTGTGTAATCAGGGGGCAGCAGCACTGGTGCTGAACACATAGCAAAGGACTTTTGACACTCTGGAGTCCACATGACTCTTTGGCCTTGTTTTAGAAGTGTGTTCTGTTAGGGGAGCCACAATGGTTCCATAATTCTGAACAAACCTTCTATAGTACCCAGACAGGCCAACAAAAGGGCCTGGTCTGTGTCTGTGTTTTAGGAGCAGTCCAATCCGATATGGTTTGGATTTTAGCCTGGACTGGCTGTGCATGGCCTCCACCTACAAAGTGTCCCAGTTACACAACTGAACTCTGCCCTTTCTGACCCTTACTGGCCTTAATAGTAAGGCCCACCTGCTGCAGGGCCTGAAGCACTTCCTTCACGTGGTTTAAATAATCCTCTCAGGTGAAACTGTACATAACTATATAATCCAGATAAACTGCACTGAACTGCTCCAGCTAAGAGAGGAACTTGTTCACCAACCTTTCGAAAGTGACAGGGGCATTATTGTAAGTTGATAAGGTCCCTCTGGTGTGGAGAATGCTGACCTCTCCTTTGCCCCTTCCCTTAGTGCAATCTACCAATAGCCTGAAGTCATATCAAATATACTCAGTACTTAGCAGCCCCTAAGCTATCAATGAGCTCATCAGCTCTAGGTATAGGGTGAGCATCAGTTATTGTGACTGTATTCAATCCCCTGTAGTCCACACAAAACCTCAGTTCTTTCCTTCCCCCTGGGGATTAGGTGTGGGTACCAGGAGTACTAGACTTGCACCTGGACTGCCAGAAGGCTCATTTACCCCAAATTCCTGCATCTTAGCTACCTCAGCCCTGATACTGGCTCTGGTCTGGTTTGACAACACCAAGTGTTGAGGTCAGGGAGAACAGACCAGCAACCTGGCCTAGCACTTGCTTGCAATCTGTGCTGTTGGACTGTCAATTTGGGAGAGAGTACAACTCCCTCCATTAACCCATCTTGCACATTGGTGGAAAGGAGGTCTGGCAATCGCTCAATTGCCTATTCTTCTCCTTCATCTGTTACCATCAACATGGTCATGTATGCCCTGTCTTGGTGGTGTTTCAACTTATTAACATCCCTGACCCTGTGAGGGTTCTTGGGGGTGTTAGTCTACCAGATAGATCACTTCACCCATTTTTTCCAGGACTGTATAGAGCCCAGTCCACTTGTCCTGGAGTGCCCTTGGAGCCATAGGCCCCAACACCCAGACCAATTGTCCTGTTTTGTACTCTTTCATAGTAGTTCTCTGGTCATTCCAGAGCTTCATGGGCTCTTGGCTGGCATCCAAGTTCCTTATTGCTTTGTCCATGTGCTCTGTCATGCGAGATCTCAGGCATAGTACATAGTCCAAAACATTGTCCTTGGCTTCTTTTAGAGGCTTTTCTCAAGACACTCTCACCAGGCACAGTGGTCCTTCTACAGTATGCCCAAATAACAATTCAAAGGGACTAAAGCCAGCCCATGTTTGTGGAACCTCCCTGTAGGCAAGCAGTCAGCATGGTAGAAAATCCCATCTCCTCCTGGTCTTTGCAAACAAACCATTGATCAATCCCTTCAGGGTCTTTTTGAACCTTTTCACCAGACCATTAGTCTGGAGATGATATGGCACGGTGAACCTGTAGGTAACACCACATTCATCCAACATTGCCTTCAGCTAGCTGGACATGAAATTTATGCCCCTATCTGAAACAACCTCCTTTTGGAAACCCACTCTGGTGACCACACCAAGTAGGGCCCTTGCCACTGAAGGTGCAGTGACTTTTCTGAGGGATATTGCCTCTGGGTACCTTTTGACATGGTTCACTTCCATCAAGATATACCTGTTCCCTGATGCAGTTGGTGGGTCTAGGGGACCAACAATGTCTATCACCACCCTTTCAAAGGGAGTCACAACCACTGGCAGTGGTACCAAGGGAGCCTTTGGATTGCCACCTGTCTTGCCACTGGCCTGACAGGTTGCAAAGGAGCTACAAAACTCCCTCGCCTTGGCAGACATGTAGGGCCAATAGAAACAGTTCTTCAACCAGTTCCAAATCCTATTCTGACCCACATTTCCTGCTAAGGGAATGTCATGGCTCAGCATGAGGAGGAATTCTCTATACCATTGCGGTACCACCAACCTCCTGGTGGCTCCATCCTTTAGGCCTCTAGCCTCAGTATATAGACTCCCTCATCCCAGTAAACTTTAAGTGATCCCCTCACATCACCCTCCTCTTGCCTAGAGCCTGCCTCAAGCTTTGAAGAGTGGGACAATCTCTCTGTCCTTGGCAAAACTCATGTCTGATGGGTCCACCTGCTCCTGTCAATTCTGCCAAGTCCTGCTGCACCCCTGGCATTCCCTGGGTTGGCTCACCAGACGCAGTGCCCTCTCTCTTGTCATTAGATACTTGGCCCAGTATTTTAGAGTCTTGGGGCCATATTTATACTCTGTTTGCGCCGGATTTGCGATGCAAATTCGACGCAAAACGAACTCCATATTTATACTTTGGCGTTCGACGCATCTATCGCCAAAGTTCATGGAGTTTGCGTCATTTTTTAGCGTGGACACCTTCCTTGCGTTAATGATATGCAAGGTAGGCGTTCCCGTCTAAAAAATGACTCCGAGGCATGTGCGCCGTATTTATACTCCCGGGCAAAAATGACGCCCGGGAGTGGGCGGGTCAAAAAAAATGACGTCCAGCTGCTTTTGCGTCATTTTTTAGCGCCTGGTCAGGGCAGGCGTTAAGGGACCTGTGGGCTCGGAAGGAGCCCAGAGGTGCCCTCCCATGTCCCCAGGGACACCCCCTACCACCCTTGCCCACCCCAGGAGGACGCCCAAGGATGGAGGGACCCACCCCTGGGACATTAAGGTAAGTGCTGGTAAGTATTTTTCTTTTTTTTTTTGTGGCATAGGGGGGCCTGATTTGTGCCCCCCTACATGCCACTATGCCCAATGACCATGCCCAGGGGACATACGTCCCCTGGGCATGGCCATTGGGCAAGGGGGCATGACTCCTGTCTTTGCTAAGACAGGAGTCATTTCAATGGGGGTTGGGAGTAAAATAAAATGGCGCAAATCGGGTTGAGGCGAAAACTTTGCCTCAGCCTGACTTGCCCCATTTTTTGACGCCCAAGCTCCATTTTCCCCTACGCCGGCGCTGCCTGGTGTAAGTCATTTTATTTCACGCACACCAGGCAGCTCCGCCGGCTAACGCCGGCTAACGTCATTGAATAAATACGGCGCCCGCATGGTGCTTCAGAATGGCGTTAGCCGGCGTTAAATTTTTTGACGCACAACTGCGTTGGCGCAGTTGTGTGTCGAAAAGTATAAATATGGCCCCAAGTGTCCATCATTTCCCTTTTTAGCAGCCTATGACCTGGTCACCGCACATACACACTCAGCAAGATACAACATCCCTGCAAGGACCATTCTCAATACTCATACCATCTGCAAATTCCTTTCTAATCCCAATATCTATCTGTGGGGCACAGGATGAGAGAGCAGGCCTGGCTAAATTCCTTCCTGACTGGCTTCCTTTTGAAACGTCAGATTGATTTACCCAGCCCCATTCCTGGTCTGGCCTCAGCTCCTGCCAACCTCCCCCATCAGATAGCATCTGCTCAGGGCAAGGCACTTATCACCGCATCAAGCAGCGAGGTTAATCCGTTTAAGGGCTAACCAATTAGAAGAGATCACTAGCAGGCTTACAGAAAAGATAGTCATACCTTATTTACTGTATTAGTTATGATAAATGCAACAGTGGCAAGTTGCTGGATGTATCTTTACCATTCATTTGAGTCCTTTCATGACAGAATCCGCTCCCTCCTAGCCATACTTATGCTTCCTATTTTATCCTATGGAGATAAGTAGCTATAACGAGTTAAAATGAAAGGTGCAGTTTCTCTCTCATCAGGGCATATAAAACATCTTTTATAATGGCCCTGCTTCTAGTTACATGGTCCCCTACACTTCTAGGGAAGATCGAGGGGTGACTTAGATGTAAAAATAAGGTTGTTTATCACTTGGAGAGTACTTTTTTAAATCCCAAAGTCAAATTTACACACATTTTACTTTTTAAAGACAGTCTGCGAGGCAGGGCTGTCTTTAAAAATGGCAGAAGGCACCACAGTAGTACACACTCCAGTGCAGGAAATGTACTAGGCCTTTAAACTTCCCAGCTCTATTATGTACTAGGGACTTACAGGGTCTGTCATTGCCAATTGAAATTATAACATTGTACCATTTGACAATATATCTTTTATTCAGAGCACTGGCCTGGGCCGGTTTAGCAGAGGACAGGGCAACTTCAGGGTCAGTTATTATCAATATCAGTCAGAAACCTTGTGGAAAACATACTAAAAGGATGACTTTCTCACAGAGAGTTATGCTTTGTGTGTTCCAGTGTAGGCTTGATTAGTAGCTCTTGCCAGAAAGAAACTTAATCATCATAGATAAAAGTTGCATTTATTTTCCCCTTGGCACCTCATTGTCTATGTTTTCTAAATTAGTGAGTTATGTAATTTAGTATTTTTGTACCCTAGGCAAATTTGTAGTCCTACTTCTATGTTTAAAGAATGTCCTGATTTTTGGTTTTCAAAATTTGTTCACCATATTTGTGCAGTATTTGATATAAAGTCCCTTTCCTTCATGTTTTTGCCCACCTTCACATCGTTCCCTTGTCCATCCCACAATTTTCGTGACAAACTGGTTTGTAGTCTTAGTATATTCAACCAACCATGCAGCCCATTGATATGAAATCACTACATGATGGTTTGCATTCATGGTGCACTGGTAGACGTGCATAACTGCTTAGTTTGTTTACATAATTCATTACTTCACTCTTGTAATACACTGGTTTGTGTGTGTAATATATTGGTTGTGATATACAATCTTTTGCGTTGAAAGCATTATGTGCTGGTTTGCATGCATGCCATACTGGTTCCCATGCATAAATGGTTGATTTGCATGAATACCATACCATCTCAATACATCATAAACATAGAATTATATTTAGGTCCGTTTTTGTAATGTTATGGTTTCTGTGCGTAATTTGGTTAAAAAGTTCAAACACTGGTTTTAAAACATTACATTCTGATCTGCCTGCATGATGTATTAATTCTCGTACGTGACCTACTGGTTCTCAGGTTTATCATATTGGTTTTTATATATAAAGTACTGGTAGACATGCAACATTATATGGTTCAGATGAATAACACTTTGAGTTATAAGCATAATGTAACCGTTTGTCTAACAATATACTATTTTCTAAACATTTAATTTGTCAATCACATTGGTTAATGAACAGCAAAAGACTTGTTTTTAATGGGTTTTACATTAAACCCTGTGACTCATGCATCGGTTTGCTTACATTATACCATGAGGAGGAGGAGACAATAACAGGGGGTCACAAAGTCGATCAAGACTCAGTTTTCTCATGTCCTGCTAGAAACCACTTCATGTGAAGTGAGAACCACTTGCTATTAGAAGCCTTGAAAATTCTATTCACCCCCTTGCTATGGCTAGTTATATTTTATCAGGTCAAGCTATTATTAGGACCTACCCAGTCCTTCTGGCGAGTTGACAAAGAACAGGTGTTCTGATCAATCAGAAAGTGAATGATGCCTTAAAGTCTTATTCTTGTCAAATGTGCTCCCTGTTTAGAGACAGAGGTCAAAAGTCAGTTTGTCTTAACAATTAATTTTCCTTCTGGAAGGAGGGATGGAAATATGGCTTTGGAGTCTTTGGTCTTTAAGAAATTGTGGCATTGATTGAAAATAAATAAAAACAAGGGAAATGCCTTTAGAACAGTCAAATTGCTTAAACTGTTTTTGAGGTTAAACACACATCTTCCAATTGGGTCTTGACGCCGGGTTGGGGGTAATAATCTCTTTTTTTCAGTTTCTTTCAGGTTTTCAAAGGTACACCTGCCGACACCCTTGGAGGAAGGAAAGCAACACAGTAAGTTTTTTTCTACATTAGACCATTACCAATACACTCCGTAGGACTGAGGCATGTGGAGAAGGGAAGACACTCTAATCTACTAGGCTCATTCTGAACACGGCTGGATTCCCGTGTTCATGCTGGTGGTCTAAACATGGACCGCCAGCCCTTAGAAGACTCCGCCGGCCCTATAATATACATTCCTCTAGGCCGGCAGACAGAAACAGTGTTTCCACTAGCCGGCCCAGCGGAATGCTGGGCCAGGACATTGCCGACGGCTGCACATGGAGCAGTTGTCAATTCTGCAGTGTAGTGGGTGCAGCAGCACCCATTGCGCATTTCACTGCCCGTAAATCGGACAGTGACCTACGCGACGAGGCTGTGCATGGGGGCACCTACACTGCCCATGCCAAGTGCATGGGCAGTGCAGGGGTCCCCAGGAGGGCCCCGGAGCACCCCTTCCACCAGCCTTTCCCTGGCGGGGGAAACCGCAAGGGAAAGGCTGGAGGAACAAGGGTTCCCTATCCGGAGGGTGGCGCTACTTGCAGCGCTGCCCTGTCAGATAGAGAAATCCGCCATTGTCAGGTTGCCTGTCGGCAGAAGCCGGACGGTGGCAGAGGGCCACCTGTGGCGGTCTTCCCTTGTTCATTATATGGCGGTCTGGACAATCATGTTCATAATGAAGCCCTAAATATTTGTGTTCCCTATTTGGGAAATTGGGACTAAACAAACAAACAAAACACTCAACATCAATTAGCTCGGTGCATTTTATGCCTTCCTATATGCTTGTGTTTGTTATCTTTGTTATGACCGTAAAAAAAAGGGAGGCACTTTTGAGATTCTTGATTGGCTTTTCCATTATTTCTAGGTTGCTGTGAATGTGGCACGTTTGTTGAGGGTGAGCTAGGGGGTCAATGGTATAAGGAGCACCACCCCAGTAGTGTTTCTCCCCATCTATGTGAATCCCAGCCCTGTACTTATGGGTAGCAATAGCTGATTTGCGCGATGTCAGATATCGTCAGGCTCCCCCAACCTTCACACCAGGTCTCTTCCTCATCTGGCGGTTCGGTGTCTCCTTGGTCCTCTTGTGTTCCAGACTTCTCCGCTGTCTTGCCTTTGTGGTCTGAATCTGTCAAAAACATCTCTGCTTCCCCTCCTGGTCTGTGGTGCGGTTTCTCCTCTCTTCCCCCATCTCCTCCTTCTTGCCCACACTTCACTCTCCGTGTGTTCTCGGATTCATGCCCTTTCTCCACCCCTTCCGGTGCCTTGCTTCCCTTCAACCAATTATCCTCCTTGCACAGGAGATTACATATGGGTTTTTGTGACTGAAATCAAACGTTCTTCGTTATTGTTGTTGTCAACTGAGGACTTTGCTTGTTCTGATCCGCATTTTCTATTTCTTTCTTTAGATGTCTCACTTGGGAAGCAGGAGGGGACTCCAGTAGGGGAGAGATGTCAGGTAAGGAGGGGATTATGGAGGGTGGTTCATCACACCTTCTGACTGCAGAGTTCCAGGAATCTGTTGGTTTGTTCCTAATAGGCAATATTTAAACAGCTAAGTCAACTGTACAAAATTTTCAAAATATATTTCAGTAGTTGGGAAAGCCCATTGTTTGCACTTATGTGTGATATAAAAACTATTTTATTAGGATGAAAACAAATAAGAACACTTTACTTGGTGGTGTGCAAAAACTAAGGTGCTCATTACGACTTCCACTGTATTTTCCAAAGACCGCCATTTAAGCGGGTGACAAAAGACCGACAATGATTGTGGGCTGAAGACTGCCATATTACGAGTCACCAACAGGACACCGCCCAAAAACGGTCAAAAATCGGACATCGCCAGCCTCACCGACGGCAGGAGAGAGGTGGTTCCACCGCCAGCACTGCCACTCAGACAACATCCTGCACTTCATATTACGACTCACAAATCAGCATCACAGTTTTTGCACTGCAGTAATCCATTGGCAGACCAAACCGCCGCAGTTAAAAATGCACCTCCACCAGAACACACCACCACATTGGACAATACGATTACCCCATACGTGATACACATACACACACCCCTAACCATAGCACTATAGAGCACATCCCTACACGCCCTCACAATCCTTTGCATCCAGAAATTTTGAGAGAGAGGGGGAAGACCGCACTAACCGAAGACACTGCACCTGGATATCATAGGCACTATCACACTGAACACACATCACAGAACAGCATCAGCAACACAACAAACACATCACCACTGCACACAAACACCACAAACCACACGCACACCCTAGCATTCAACCCCACCCCAACACACAGCACACCCAGCATCCCTACACACCACACACCCCACCACCCACAGCACAACCACCATGGCACTACAAAAACACCCACGATTCACAGACGAGGAGTTGAGGGTCATAGTCGACTAAATCATCAGAGTGGAGCCACAACTGTTTGGAGCATAGGTCCAGCAGACATCCATAGCCCGGAAAACTGACTTATGGCAGAAGAACTTCGACAGGGTGAACAGGGTGGGAAACCATCCACGCACAAGGGACTACATCAGGAAGAGGAGGAACAACCTACGGGCGAAGGTACAGTCCGTGGCATCACAACACCAAATCTCAGTAATGAAGACTGGTGGGGCACCACCTCCTCCCTAGAGTTCTCATTGTGGGAGGAGAAGTTCTTCGCCATCCTACACACGGAAGGCCTGATGGGAATACCAGGAGGACTGGACTCTGGTCAGTCAGCAACACTCCCTGGGCACTGTGTACTCCTGCACAGCATGTACCCCCACCACCCTGTCACCCCCTCACATCACCCTTATGTTCACTAATCCACCCTGAACCCAATACCCTCCTTGGAAAGCCACACCTCCCCACTAACACCATTCCCACACAACCCCACCTAGTGATGGATTTCTCACACTGCAGCAAGTACTACAACTACCACAATGCAACACTCCCAACCATTGTAGAACTGCTAATTCCCCTCTACATTTGGACACCTGCACGTATAATTGTCACCCCCCTTCACCATCAAGAAATGTTGAATGCACATCAGTACATGGCAATGACCGCAGTAGACCACCATCAACTATACAGCAAAAAAATAAAATAGCAACTTCCAATGGACTCAACAACTAGCAGTTGTCAAGAAACTGTCAATGCCAATACTGGTCAGCAATTGCAGGCAATGACAGCAAACAACCATGTGTACCACAACTACTATACCATCACGTAACACACTTCCTCTCACTCCACAGGTATCCTTAGTACTGCCACACAGCAGAGGATGCCAGAGACTGAAAGCCAGCCCCTGGATGTAGGTCCAATAGAGGAAGAATGCCCTGGATATCTGGAAAGGGACAGCTTACCTGGCCCATCAGGCATGACTGGTCAGTCCACCACCACCCGCCCCAACCTGCCCACAACTGAATCCTCCCTCCCCTGTGGCACCTCCAGCACAGCTGAGTCCACCTTCCAAATCTGTGTCCCAAGGACAGATAAATCATCAGTGTGTCCTACAGTACAGGGACCGGAGTTGATACCCCAAACCCAAGACAATGAAGGTACTGGTGTCAGTGGGATGGGGACACTGTGCAAGGAGCACAGGAACAGGGGGAAAGAGCCAGTGGGAGGGCAACCGTGGGTCAAGGGATGAGGCAGCAACACAACACGACTGGCCAGGAAACCATCTCCAGAGTCCTGGGAGCCTACCAGCAATTCCAGGACACAATGGGCCAGATACTCACCACCTTGCAGAAGAACCAGAAGCTGCAGAGGGAATACCATCAATGTCGCCATGGTCTCCATTGTAGGGGTGCTCACTGAACTCACAAGAATCCAGCATGCACCCTCCACCCAACAGCAGGCCCCATCCAGTAGTCTTACAACAACTGTGTCCTCAATATCAGAATATAAGAGGACCCACAGGCCACTAGCATCCCTGCTCCTGCAGCTGAGGAAACCCCCACTCACAAAAGAGGTCATCCATCCCAACATCCCACAGGACCCGAGGCCAAGACCAAACACACCGCCAGGAAGTGATCCGTCTCCTGAACATTCTCCCTTGAGAGCCACTGATACACCCTGTTGACTGACCAATGCCAAACCCCATTATCCCCAGGCTCATGGATACAGGACCTGTGGAACCAACAGCTGGACCACCCACTCTGATGATTTCAGAAACCATAACCCCACTCACCAGAACTGTGATGTGAAACACAAAATGAACACTAATGAGCACAAGTAATGGTGTATGTGTCTTCATTGTTTAAAGTGACATTTATGGTAATAAACAAAAATCAAATACACATATCTGTACAACAAGTTTGTCAGAGAGACAGATGTTGCAGGAATTTACAGTAGGTGTGTCAGTACATCCATATGGTAGTGACATCCAATGCCAACGGTAATGTCAGGCAGCAGATTGTAAACACACGTGAACTGAATAGAAACCTAAATAAGAAAAAAGTTATATTAAGTAACCCATGTAGGCCATTTTAATACATGTACAGCAGTATTTCACATATACAGGATATATGTTGCAGCGGATAGGACACCACATATCTACGGGCTAGGACTGTCAGTCACGCACATGCAAAGTAATGGTATCATTCCATAAAGGTGACATCCCCAACATTACACCACCTTGCATTGTCAATAACAGGTAGATGCCAGACAGCAGCTCAGAGTTCAAAATGATAGGGCTGCTGAATAGGACAATTCAAAAATGTGTACATTCCATTGTCTTATCAATTCAGACTTAGGACCATACAACTTGAGCACATCTATAAGGATGAGATGTAATGGAACCAGCATTTATCACATATAAATGGCAGCATTGCATTTACACTTCCCCTCATGTTAAGTCAGCATCCCTTCAGGTTTGAAAATAAAGATGGAAGACAGTAGTCTCCTCATGCACATTGAATAACAAATTCACATCTCCAATACAGGGTTCAACTGCTCATTAAACTTTAGATCACACATACTTGAGAATCATTGAAAGTATTGGCAAATTAGGTCAGTCCCGTTGTCAGCTGCCTCCTCCTTGCCAGTATCAGGGTCACCAGCCTCAGCCACAGCTACTGCAGCTATGCCCCCCTCCTCCAACAGTGGGATGTGCCTTCTGAAGGCCAGATTATGTAGCATGCAGCATGCAACAATGATCTTGCAGACTTTCCCTGGTCGGTACTGTAGGGCACCACCGGACACATTGAGGCAACAAAATCTTGCTTTCAATAGGCTGAAAGTCCTCTCTATCACACGCCTCGTCTGGCTGTGTGTCTCATTGTACCTGACCTCCCCATCTGTAGTTGCACATCTAACTGGAGTCAGGAGCCAGAGCAGGTTGTGGTATCCGGAGTCACCTGTGTAGACATAGGAAAAGTCCATTAGGGAACTGTGACAGGCATAGATCTGACTGTGTAGAGCAGTAGTTCAGATGTCTAACATAGACAGCAGTACACTTACCAATGAGCCAGGCCTTCTCGCTGTGGATGTAACATCATTGCAGGAACGCTGCTGTTCCTCAGAATGTAGTAATCGTGTACCGAACCAGGGAATTTTGCAGTCACGTGTGATATATAATGGTCTGCAAGACACACCATTTGAACATTAATCGAATATGTACTTTTCCAGTTTCTGTACATCTGTTCATTGGCCCTTGGAGGGACCAAGACAATGTGAGTGCCATCAATGGCCCCTGTTAAATGTGGCACATGAGCAATGTTGTAAAAGGCAGCCTTAACAGTGTTCAGTTGTGGACATTGTAGGACCTTAGGTACCTCTTCATATGCTTTAGTATGGCATCCAGCCCATCCTGTAACACTACACTGAATATCGGCTGTAACATCCCTGCAGCCAGTCCCACAGTCAACTGAAAGGAACCACTAGACAAATAATGCAGGACAGACAACACCTGTACTGTTGAAGGGATGGTATGGGGATTCGTTAAGGCTGGCAGGAGGTCTGGCTACAACTTGGCAACCAGTTCCCTGATGATCAGACGGTTCAGTCGATTGGTCATCATAATGTGCCTCTCTTCCATGGTTTCTAGGTCTACTACAACCAGTAGACTGGTGCATTCCTCATCACTCCTATTTGGCGGTATTTAGCCAGGGAGACAAACAGTACTCAGTCCATTTCTTACAGTGTTGTGACCGATAAATATCATAGGACAATCAGAAAGGATTGATCCTTTAAATTGTCGGGCATGTTGCAGATAGAAGCATTTATCCACACACCGTTCCTACCCAGACATTATGGCAGTATCTCATATTGCCATACTTGTGACAGAGAGACGTGTACAGGAATTGAAGTCATGAACAAACAAAAGCTTCCTATATGTTACACAGTACGGAATGTTCCTACATGGATATAAACATACATCTGAAGTATTGTCAGATGACACCCACTTCATATGTGAGTGTCAATTATTTGACACCTTACATTAAGCATATTGTGCAAATATTCAAGTAATAACGCAGTGAAATCACATAAAATTAATTACAAAATGTAAAATGCAGCCGTCAGTCCTTCGTGCAGAGGACAGATGTAAGTGACCTCATTCCGCCTGCTGGAGTCGTCATGGCGGAAGTTGGTTGGAAGCCCTGTGAAACACTTCATTGGTTAACATTGATGTCTGTGGGAAACTGGGGACAATGATGATCACCACCGGCAGTCACGGACATGGCCGCAGTGGCCGTGACCGCCATTTTGTATTGCCCAGCTCACTTTACTCCTGACACTAGAGCAAGCAAGACCTCCACTGTGTGAGCTGCTGTGTTTTGTATCTGGGAGCCACAATGGCATGTTCTGCAAGGGATATGGTCCCAGCCTTCACTCAGGAAGAACTGGATCAACTGGTGCAAGGGGTCCTACCCCTGTATGGACAATTGTATGGGGCTCCAGATGAACAGGTCAGTGCAACGTTTCCTTACTTTCATCTCAAGTGGTGTTTGATGGCAAAAGTGTGTGCACATTGAAATGGGATGTCTGAAAGGTGGAATAGTATGCTAATCATGTATGCGGTATACAGTGTACTGGGTATGTGCATGTGCTGTGTATGCTGTATGTCTGCAAATGCTGATGATGTTTTATATCATCTACATGATGTTCTTCTTTCTATGTCTCCCATGCAGGTCAGCACCTATCAGAAGAAAGGGTTATGGATAGCCATCTCTAAACAAGTGTGGACACTGGGGGTCCATAGACGGTGGAGCACCCACTGCAGGAAGCGGTGGGAGGACCTTAGATGCTCAGCCTGAAAGACCGCAGAGGCCCAGTTGGGGGCGACTCCCAATGAGCAAGGGGTGACCCCCTAATGGCCTGCATACTGGCGGTGGCCTACACAAAGTTAGATGGGCACTTGAGGGCCGCACAGCAGCCACAAGGGGGTAAGTGCAGACTGTTTAATGACATTTGTATGGTTTTCTACTGTCTCCTTTACTGGACTTAGGTATTGACGAGGTCTAATGGAATTAGGGGAGTATACAGTCATGGTTGTCACTTCAGTTGTGTTGCTGTGATGTGCATTAGCTTTGTAAAGCCATGCAAGCATTGATGTGGTGGTGCTATATCAAATTGTCAACTGCAATAAAGACAAACTTCAATATTGCAGCATTCTACAACCTTCCTTCTCTATCCCTGAGTCTCCGTTACTCAGCCAAAGTTATCTTGTTAGCTCTGTACTTGGGTTATGACAATTGTGTGTAGTGTACATTGAAAGAGGATTCATTGCAATATAAATGTACATCTGTACAAAATATATGCCACACATACCTGTCAAATCGTTTGTCTATACAGTATCTCTGAAGTTTGTTTTTGTTTCATTTTGTTATGACTGACATGTAGGTAAGTATGTTCGTGAAGTAAATTAATAGAAATGTGAGTACGACAGGTGACAGGCATGTAAGATGTTCAATATTGTCTCTTGGGTGAAGAGGTGAGGTAGTAAGTTGCATAGTTGGTTATAGCTACCTGAACTATGTTTATAGTAATTGTATTATAGCCACTATTTGTCACAGCCGGGATAAGCTGATATCTTGTCGGTATGTGCACATGATGGGCAGGTATTGACCCTTTCCTCCCTTTCTTTCTCTCCCAACCTCCTTCTCTCTCCACCTCTTTCTATGTGTGCATTAGCGTTATGTGGCGAAGGAGAAGGGGCACCGGCAATTAGGGAAGCTGCATCCCAAAGGACCCAGGAGGCAGAGTCCACTGACGCCAAGGGGACCAGTGGGACAGAGGCCAAGGGGAGAGTGGAGCTGCTACAGCATCATCTTTGGATTCCTCCTTCGATGCCGGCTCCCTGGTTGTGGCGGACTCATCTGGGACCAGCCAGGCATCATCCTTGTCTCCCACCCCTCTTACCAGCACCGCTCTCCGTGTAGCTCGCCAGCCAGTTGCCCTTGCACGCTCACCCAGGAGGGTGGGTGTCTCCTTCCCTGCAGGCACCTCTGCCCCTGCCCCAGCCAGCCCTGCTGCCCTCAGTGAGGAGGCTATTGAACTCCTGAGGTCCATCTCTGTGGGGCAGTCAACCATCATGAATGCCATCCAGGGACTGGCATCCCAGATGCAGCAGAGCATTGCCTACCTGGAAAGCATTCATGGTGCTTTGGCTGGCCTACAGAGATTTTCATGCTCTGGCCTCCTCTTTGATGGCAGCCAGTGTCCCTTCATCTTCCATACCCCCTCCAGCTACCTGTTCCTAATCCAAGAACCCTCTCCCTTCACCCATCCAGAGAACAACCACAGACCAGCATTCACCCACTACAACAGACAAGGTTCGCAAAGACATAGGCACCACAAGCAATATCACAAGCATGCACACAAACAACCCACAGCTGCAAGCACAAAAGACAGTTCCTACACTGTCTCCCCCACCATCACCTCCCTGACAGTCACATCACCACTCACACCTGCTGTCACTGCATCATCACACCCAGATCCTGCCACCAGTACTGTCAGACCCTCAGACACCACAGGAGCAGACACACAGACACCCACACCACATCCACACTCACCACAACCACCTTCACTACCTCATACAGGACATCCATCTCACTTGCAGCCACCACCCCAACATACCCTCACACATCTTCCATTCCCTCTCCCTGCATCTCTTCCTCCCTCCCTCCCAAGAAAAACAAACACCCTCACTCATCCACCCACCCAACATCCACCCACCACACACAAGCACACATTGCACACACCTGCATCCATGTCCAGCATGCCAGCACGTCATACAACCACTCCCTCTACCTCCACTCCTAAACCTTTTTCATATGACCGCCCGTGTCCCTAAGAAGGGCTTCCTTGCCTCCCTTGACCTGTTCCCTACTCCTGTTGCACCCTGTGTTGCCCCTAAACACCATGTTCCCCTACCCAGCCCTTACACCTCCCATGCCCCCCCCCTACAAAACACCCACCCCACACCCAAATCTAAGATCCCTACTCCCAACCCGAAGTCCAAACACGCTTTCTCACCATCCAGACCAAAGCCTAAGGCCCTACCCCTTCCCAATCCCAAAGACCCTTCTTCCAAACCCAACCCACACATTTGAAGGTGCACTCATTTAGTAGATTCTAAACAGGATTTAAACATAATTTTTAAAAGTGTGCTGATAGTTGCTATGTTTTTAGTTTTCTCGTGTAACGTGACCATTTGTTTTGCATTAAATATATCTATCGACCTTTTACACTCACATCACACATCAACGATAACATAACATCTCTGTTGACCACTCCCAAAGCGTTTAAATGTCTTTGTAAGTTGTGTTCTGTCAGTAGTGCAATTTTTACACAATATTTTGTGATAGTTTCAGTAAACACCTTATACAAAAGTTATCAATCGATAGGTAATCAAACAGTTAAACAATAACACCTGGACCCAGATCAAACAAAAATGTATAGTCAAACACGCTTTCTATGTTTCTAAGGGCCTGATTTGGATCTTTGCAGATGGAATATTCAGTCACAAACATGACTGATATCCTGTCCACTGTCTTGCGATGTCCGTAGGATATAATGGGAATGTAATATGGAGGACGGCATATCCGTCATGTTGGTGATGTAGTATTCCCCTCCGCAAAGGTCTAAATGAGGCCCTTAGTCTGTTAGCTAGTGGGTGGTGCAGCTGGGGGACATCAGTGAGACATCTGTGTGGTGGCTTCGGATGGGGAGCATGCTGTACGTTCTCTGCATCAGGCTTGTCTTCTAGTCAGCACGCGTCCATGGGTCCATGCGTCCCGTGCAGTAGCTGCTGCCTTCCAGTCTTTCTGTTACCGGTCTGGTGTCTATTAGACAGTGATTAAACGGCTAAGGGGGCATCTGACATCTATTTTGTCTTGTACCGCTGATAGCATTCTCTCTCATTGTATGAGCCCTGTAGCACGCTGGTGCCCTCGGATAGTTCATTTTAATGCCCGGGGATTGCCGTGCTTTCCTAGACATTGGCACATTTAACCTATTTGAGCCCCAGGCCCCGGAACCTATCTGTCTGTTGTGTTTTGACGGGCGAGGCTGCAAGCTCGGTAGGCATATCTCAGTATCACGAGGTAGTTGTATGTCTGTTGGTTCCTGCGGTGTAGTTGAGATTTGCATCCAGTGTTGCGGTATTGCACTACACACCCATGCCACATGTTAGAAATCTGCTCCTGTTGCCTGGCAACACGGATAAGTGTCTAGGGGCCAGATGTAGGTAGCTTGCAAATTGCGACTTGCAATTTGCGAGTCCGTGCGACTCGCAAATTGCAAGTCGCAATTTGCTATGCAGAAAGGTGTGTCAGACACCTTCTGCAACTCGCAATGGGGTCGCAAAGACCCACCTCATTAATATTAATGAGGTGGGTCGCAGTTTGCGACCCCATTGCGAGTATGGGCACTCACGGGGATGGTGGCCTGCTGGAGTCAGTTTGCGACCCCATTGCGAGTATGGGCACTCACGGGGATGGTGGCCTGCTGGAGTCAGCAGACCGCCATGTCCGTGACTGCTTTTTAATAAAGCAGTTTTTTTTTTTTCCATCTGCAGCCCGTTTTCCTTAAAGGAAAATGAGCTGCACTTGGAAAAAAAAAACTAAACCTTTAGTTTCGGGTGTTTTCAGGGCAGGCAGTGGTCCATTGGACCACTGCCTGCTCTGAAAAAATATTTTCTTTTCTGTTTACAAAGGGGAAGGGGTCCCATAGGGACCCCTTCCTGTTTGCGACTGGGTTACCATCCACTTTAGGTGGATGGTAACTGCGATTTCATTTGTGACCGCTTTCGCGGTCGCAAATGAAATTGCATTGCATTGCGAGTCGCAAATAGGAAGGGAACACCCCTTCCTATTTGCGAGTCGGAAATGCATTTTGCGAGTCTGATCCGACTCGCAAAATGCATTTCTGCATAGCAGAGGGGCTTTTGCGCCTCGCAAACGGCGTTTTTCGGCATTTGCGAGGCACAAACCCTTTGCTACATCTGGCCCTAGATATCCTGGGTACATGTTCACTACCTGACTACCTTTGACCCTGTCACTAGGCAGGTCGCTCCCCCATCTGCCACGCAGCCCCCTGTGGGTTGAACCTCCATTGCCGCTTTTGCCGCCTGACTACTCGCTCCCTTTTTTCTGTACCCCTGCGCTTCGCTTCTGTGCCATTTTGTTTTTTCATTCTGTGCCCCTGTGTTTTGCTTTCTGTACCCCTGTGCTCTGTTGTCCCTCTCCCGCCGTCTTTTCCCGCCGTTTTTTCCCCGGGTTTTCCCCTGGGTTTTTCCCTTGCTGCTGAGCCCCTGCTGCCCCACCCCCTTCACTTCCATTGGCCGCCCCGCTCCCACCTCCCAGCTGCATCTCCCTCCCTCTGCCCTCATATGGAGGCCGCGAAGCGGGCTCCCAGCGGACGCGCGCAGTGGGCACGCCGAAGGCGCGCCTAAGGCAAGCCTGTCTGCGCCCGTCTGCGCCCGTCCGCGCCTGGACCGCACCCAGCACCAGAACCCCTGGAACCCGGACCCCCCGCAACGCCAGACTGCACTACGACGCAAGCACCCTCCACGCACTCAACACCAGACGAGACCACCCCTGCTACCGGGCCACCCCGAAACGCACCCAGGAGCCTTTCACCTGCAGGAACTGCAGATTCACCAGCATCCAACCCTCCACACCACCAGCCAAAGAACCCATCCACCTCCGCTGCATCCTCCTCAACACCCGCTCTGCTCGCAAGCACGCCATCAAACTTTGGGACCTCCTAGACTCCACCGCCCTCGACGTCGCCTTCCTGGCGAAGACCTGGCTGAACACCACCTCAGCACCAGACATCACCATAGCCATCCCACAGGGCTACAAGATCTCCCGCAGAGACCGCACCAACGGAGTGGGAGGAGGAATTGCCATCATCCACAAAGACTCCATCAAAATCTCAACGAACACCGATGACACCCTCACCACCGCCGAGCACATGCACTTCCAGATCCACACCGACCCCAACACCACCCTCAGAGGAACTCTCATCTACAGACCTCCCGGACCCCGCACACAGTTCAGTGACACCATCGCCGACCTCATCAGCACCCACGCCCTCCCTACACGTACTACATCCTCCTCGGGGACCTGAACTTCCACCTCGAGAACAACAACGACACCAACTCCACCGCCCTGATCGACAACCTTGCCAACCTCGGACTCAAACAGCTCGTAACAACACCCACTTACGCCGCTGGACACACGCTCGACCCCATCTTCTCCGCAAGCCCCCATGTCTCCTTCAACCACACCACCGAGCCACACTGGACCGACCACAGATGCGTCCACTTCACCTTCAGAAAACCCACCACACACCACTGCACCCAACAGCTACCACGCCGCTGCTGGGGCAAGGTCACCGAGGACCAACTGACTACCGCCCTCGCCCTGAGACCACCCACCGACCCAGACACCGCCGCTACCAACCTCACACAGTGGATCAACGACTGCACCAACACCCTCGCCCCTCTCAAGACCTTTACAACCAACCACACCACAAGAAGCACACCTGTCGGAAGCTGGAGAAGAAATGGCTCCACGACCGAACACCAGACAACCACACAGCCCTCAAGAGCGCCATCCGCAGACATCACCAACTCATCAGGACCGCAAAGAAGACCGCCTTCAAGGACCGCCTAGACAACAAGGCACACAACACCAAAGAGCTCTTCAGCATCGTGAAAGAACTCTCCAACCCCAGCTCCATCACCAACGACATCCCGCCATCTCAAGACCTGTGCGACTCCCTGGCCACCTTCTTCCACCGCAAGATCACCGACATCCATGACAGCATCAACCCCGACCCCCCCGACCCCCCCCCGCACCCACCACCGAGTACATCACCCCTGCGACTACCACTCGCACCAGTCGCCTGACCGTCTGGTCCAGCGTCAGCGACGAAGACACCATCAAAACCATGAACTCCATCCACTCCGGGTCCCCATCGGACCCCTGCCCTCACCACGTCTTCAACAAAGCCAGCGCAGCCATCGCGCCCCACCTCCGGAAAACAATCAACTGTCCCTTCGAGACAGCAACCTTCCCAGAAAGCTGGAAGCACGCCGAGATCAACACCCTTCTGAAGAAGCCTAAGGCGGACCCCAAGGACCTCAGGAACTTCCGGCCCATCTCCCTGCTCCCTTTCCCGGCAAAAGTGACAGAGAAGATTGTCAACAAACAGCTGACCCGCTACCTCGATGTCAACAACATCCTGGACCCTTCCCAATCCGGTTTTCGCAGTAACCACAGCACCAAGACCGCCCTCATCGCCGCCACTGACAACATCCGGACCCTGATGGACAAAGGAGAAACAGCCGCCCTCATCCTCCTGGACCTATCAACAGCCTTTGACACGGTCTGCCACGGCACCCTATCAGCACGCCTCCATGACGCCGGTATCCAAGAGAAGGCCCTGGCCTGGACCACATCCTTCCTCTCCAGCAGAACGCAGAGCGTCCGCCTCCCACCCTTTCGCTCTAAAACCACTGAGATCATCTGCGGCGTCCCACAGGGATCCTCCCTCAGCCCGACACTGTTCAATATCTACGTGGTCCCCCTCGCCCACGTCGCACGACAACACAACCTCAACATCCTCTCCTAAACCGACGACGCCCAGCTGATCATATCCCTCACCGAAGATCCCCAAACCGCCAAAGCTAACCTCCACCGAGGAATGAAGGCCGTAGCGGACTGGATGAAGGACAGCAGACTGAAGCTGAACTCAGACAAGACGGAGGTCCTCATTCTCGGACCCACCCCATCAGCCTGGGACGACTCTTGGTGGGCCACGTCACTAGGCACAGCCCCAGAACCCACGGACCACGCACGCAACCTGGGGGTCATCCTCGACTCCACTCTCTCCATGACCAGGCAAGTCAACGCCGTCTCCGCGTCCTGCTTCAACACCCTCCGTATGCTTCACAGGATCTTCAAATGGATCCCCCTCGACACGAGAAAAACTGTTACCCAGGCCCTCATCACCAACAGACTCGACTACGGGAACGCTCTCTACTCAGGAATTACAAACAACCTCCTGAGACGACTCCAATGCATCCAGAACGCCTCGGCCCGACTCATCCTCGATGTCCCCCGCCGCAGCCACATCACACTCCACCTGAGAGGCCTGCACTGGCTCCCGTCAACAAAAGGATCACCTTCAAGTTCCTGATCCATGCACACAAAGCACTGCACAACACCGGACCCACCTACCTCAACAACCGCTCAGCTTCCACACCCCCACCCGAAGCCTCCGCTCAGCCAACCTCGCCCTCGCCACAGTCCCCCGCATCCGAAAAACCACCGCCGGCGGCAGATCCTTCTCCTACCTCGCCGCCAAGACCTGGAACACTCTCCCCACCATCCTACGACAGACCCAGGACCTGCTGGCCTTCAGAAGACTCCTCAAGACCTGGCTCTTCGACCAGTAGCACCCCCCCTCCCCAGCACCTTGAGACCCTCGCGGGTATGTAGCGTGCTTTACAAATGCAGTGAATGATTGATTGATTGATTGATTGATTCAGTGTCAGGCACGTCAGACACGTCTGGTGCAAGTAATTGGTTTGAGTGTTTTTACCCACCTCTCTTTGTGTAGCTTCCCAATCGCTATCCATTCTCTCTTTACCTAGCGCTTTTTCCCACTTCAGTATTACATCCTCTAGGTTCATGTATAGTCCTGCAGAGATAGCCCGTTACAAAAGAGTTATGACCTCGGCCTTCTGTCCCGTGTGTAAGGACTGTGTGCACTGCATCACTAGTAAGATGTTCAATCTCGCCCTCCCCCAGGTGTCCTTGATTGTTCCTAAAAGGTCTTTGTGTGTGAGAAACTGGCCTGGGCCTAACTCCCAGGCATCTATCTATGCTTGGTGATTATAGTGTGTCACACTGATTTAAATGGTGGGGTGTCCATGTTACCAATGTATTGGGTTGTGAGATTTCAAATTTGTGACCCTTTATCATGAGTGGACAGTGCAGTTATTTCTATATAAAGTGTTTTCTTAAATTGCTACTTTTATGAAAGGCAGTGTGCTCAAAGAAGCCTTAAAACACTACAGTAGCCTGGGGTACAGGGCATGAAAAGGCATTCTGGCTGCCATGATGTATACCCTGGTACCCTCAGACAGGCAGATTATGCACAAACTGAAATCGGCATCCTTACCCTGCTGCATTTCAGTTTATCAAAAGTCAGTCACTGGGTTGTCACAGATGCAGTCCAAAGCACCAGGACTCAAATCCTGGCTTGTGGCACATGAACAGTCAAAGTCTGAAACGGAGAGTCCACTAGCAGCATTTCCTCCACGTTTATAGGCCTGTGGGGAACGAAATGTTCAGCCTCCCACCAGAAACCGTAGGACACTCCATACCTACCCACCTTTAGATGAAGATCCTACACCGCGGAACCACAAGGAAACTGAGGAGGTATTCATAGGGCTCCGTTTATCCTTCACTTGTTACACATTAGAGTCCTACCAATTTTGCCTTCCATCCTCCCTTTCTGAATTTCTGCCCCCCACCCTGCTCTGTTTGCTGTCGACCTGTCCCAATCGTGGCACTTTTTCTCTCCTCACTTACTAAACGTATTCTTTCCTTCATCGACTCCCTTGTCACACCCTTCTTCTCTGCCTTTATCTTTTCTCCCTTATGTTCATGCTTCTCTACATTTTTCCCCTCCTTTCTCTCTATTCTTCTACCCGTTCTGTCTTTTGTTTCTTGCCTTTTTAAAACTTTTTCCATCTTCTTTTCCTGCCACACTCCTCCCATTCTGTTATCCTCTCATTTCATCCTTCTTCATTTTGCCCATTCTTCCAACCTTAGTCAAACCCCCCACCTCTTTTTATCTTTGTCACCCTCGCCTGTCATCCTGCCTCCCACGTCTGTCTCCTCACTCTTCCTCCTCTTTTTGTCTTACCATTTTGTCATTTCCACTCTCCCTCCTTTTTGTGTAATTATCTCATTCCCTTGTGCATTTTTCTACCTTTATCTGTCTCTCTCCTACATACTCCTGGGAAATCTTGTACGTGTATGGTGCTTCAGTATTCTATAATGCGAAAAACGTTCTATCATACAATGGTTCACTTCCATGTGACTCCTTATATTGTAACATATTCGTGTATGGCTTTTTATACAACAGCCTGTTGCTTCCTGGGCATTGTAGTTTCACTCCTTGGATTACCAGTTTAAAAATCCCCAAAATTCACATGACGCAGACTAAAAAGCTACACTTATGGCTAGCAAAAGGTCTCAAACTTAGCAGCTATGATAATTGAAGTAACTTACTCGTAGTGTGCAAGCTGTCAGAGCTCATTGCGGGTGTAAGACAGGTCAAGGAATTGTGCTTGATAAAGTAGTCCAGTGATCTGAACACCTGCCCATAGACCTTGAAAGACAGTATGTTTGAATACCAAACTATCAAGCATAGCTAAAGAAGCTTTGATTTTAATAGGTGCCCCAGCATACATCTTTCAACCTTGACCCTTATAGTGCATATTGTCCATAGAGTGCCAATTCCACAGGCAATAAGTTACTGTGAATGCACAAATGTACTTTTTTCTAAATGCAAAACATATTTCCAGGAAATAATTTCCCCTTTGATGCACGTTGCTTGATTCACTACATAGTGTCTGCATACATGAAGTAGGTGTGAGTTTAAAGTGTTAGACATGCTGAAAGATGCACTAACAATGTTTGATAATACCTACAACTTTGTGTTTGTTCACTATACTGGCATAGTGGCCTTGTGACTGAATCATGTTCATTACACAAATAGGCCTAGGTGGACTTCCTGTTTTGCTTGCATAGCGCTCAATTTTTGTGTTACGTTTTTTGCTCAAAATTCCCCAAATTATGCCATTTTGCCACATGGGGTATCTACGTTTCGAGAACAACACGAATGCCCACGATGGGAGTGTCTGTTTTCAAGGCACTTGTGTTTAATACCCTTTTTTAGATTATGTGTCCTTAGGAATGCTTTGAACAGTGGGTGAAAACCAACCAATAGACATGATTACTGACAACTTTTAGGAAGATGTATGCCCACCAATCATATAGTAAAGGGCAGATTTACACACATTTTGCACTGGGTATGCATCACAAAAATGAACCTTACACACATTTGTTTGGGGATTTACTTTCAAGCCCAAAGTCTGTTTTGCGCTGACAAGTTGCCCTACAGTACAAAACCTATGCCAGACATCACACACATAGCCTTGCACAATGGTGCAAAACTGTGTCTGGCTCAGCAGCATAATTTGTATGCCAGTGTTTGGGAAAGACCAGGATTGTGGCAGAAGATATTGTGCTTTCCTGTTCTTTTCCTGTCACACAACGCAGCACAGCGATTTTAGATGTTTCGCTGCCTTCTGTGACATGTTTCTCAATCTGGGCCGTAGTATTTTGAGGAGCAGGAGCTAGACCGTATCCTAGCTAGCAACAGTGGGCAAACGCCCCAAACATTAATGGTGAGGCAGGAAAAGGTATTTTTCTGTCATGAGTGGCATAATTTGTGGGGTAATTACCAGTGCATGGCGAGGGCGCGAGTTATAGTTATCTTAGGGCACGAGTTATGGTTATTTGAGGTAACTCTAATGCTGAATCTCTGTGGTTTTGTATGTTTAAAATTTGAGCCTAACTATAACGTCCCTGTAACCTTTGTTTTTTTTAAGTGAAATTCTGTTAAAAAAAATATATTTCCTAACTATAACATCCCTGTAACATTTGGGTTTTCAGTGAATTTCTTTGTGTTTTTTAACGTATAGTAATTTACATTACTATACGTTAATCCAACCACAGCTGTGCACATGCACAGTATGGGTTGCCTGCAAGGGATGCTCTGTAGCCAGTCCCAGTGGTCAACCCTCCTAACCACCCAACCCCATGCTGTACATGGCCCTTTGTTCATGCATGACAGAAGTTGACCCCAGAGTGTCAGAATAGGTGTGAGAGGGTGTGTCTGATGGTGAGAGTGTCTGGGGATGAGAGTGCATACATCAGTGTTTTAGTGGGTGTATCACTGTGTGCGTGGGGCTTTGATTGGGTGCATGAGGGTGTCAGTGGGTCTGTGAGTGGGTGTGTGAGTCAGAGTGGGTCTGTGAGTGGCTGCGTGAGAGTCAGACTGGGTTAGTGAGTAGGTGCATGAGGGTCTCTTTGGGTCTGTCTGTGAGTGGGTGGGTGTGTGAGTGAGTGGGTTTGTGAGTAGGTGTGTCAGTGTCTGAGTTGGTGTGTGAGTGGGAGAAAGATTGAAAGAGAGAGAGAGAGAGAGGGAAAGATAGTGAGGGGGAAGAGATAGAGAGTTTTTTAGGTTTTATATATGAAATCCTTAGAATTAGATATTTCTGAACACATTTACCAAAAATGTATTTGTCATTTAAAAATAGTAAGATCACATTTCAGTATGAGCCTTAAACATTTGTAGTAAAAAAACAAAAAACAAAGAGGCAAATGAGTCCGGTAGGTAAGGGTTCCCCCAAGGCCCCTACATATTTTCTTAATATATTTTATCATGTGCCCTTACGGGCTATCTGGGACCTCAGGGGAAGCCTCAAGACCTCTCCCACGTCCCAGTGCTTCAACAAGCAAGGAGCTACTTTAAGCAGCACTCCGTGGTTGTTGAAGCAATTCTTTCATCCCTGTTCCCTATCTGCGTGCAGGCAACAGAGATGAAAGCTCCATTTCTGGCAGCGGGACCTGCTTGACCGAAACTGGAGTGTTTACTGTGACTTGGCTGTAGCTTCAAAGCTGCAGACAAGCCAAACAAATAGCTATGACCCAGGGGTGGGCACCCCACGATATAGCAGGAGCCAGCACTGGGGGGTGGCAGTCCCTATGGCTATCAGTGGCTCCTTGACGGGGGCCATGCAGCCAGTCTCCAGCATTCATAGCCCTGGGGAGGTGGTGATCTCTGGGGCTAAAGGGGGTCCAAAACTGACCCTCTTTCTGTTTCATAATAGCCCCGGGGAGGTGGTGATCCCTGGGTTTGGCTGGGGGAGGGGGAGCATATGCCCCCCCACTCACAAGATCACTGATGCCCCGGGGAGGTGGTGATCCCCAGGACCGTGGGCCTCTCCCACACAATTCACACCATTTGTCTCATGGAGGTGGTGGTCCCCGGCCAGGAGGCCACCCCTATTAAAAAGAAGAGTGCCCTCAGGACCTGCGCACCCATGGGCTTTTTTAAAAACAAGCGTGGGAGCCCTAATTTTTTCTTAATATTGTCCACAGAATCACAACCTTGTCACAATTCTGCACTAAAATAAAAAAATAAAAATGCTTTTTTGGCCTGAGGGGGGGAGGGGAACGGGCGGGGGGTGGTCCCTTTGGGACTCCACGCCAGAGCTTAACCCCTTCCTCGCCATGGACGTAATGGTTACGTCTTTGGCTGTGGCTCTGAGGTGCCCAGAACTTAACAGTTACATCCATTGGCTGGCTCATGGGGGCAGCGCTAGCTTTCCCCCATGAGCCTCCTACCCCCTCCCTTGGGCAGGGATGAAAGAGGAATCGCTTCCCCTTCAACCCCTGACCCCCCCACCCCTCCTTTGACATCTGACGTCAGCACGCGATCGCGCACTGACCTCATCAGAGGCCGCCCCCATCGTGCTGATTGGAAGGGACATGCTTGCATGTCTCTTCCGATCCTGGGGTTGGGGCTGCACAGAGACATGAAAGGAAAGGCCTTTCCTTTCCTGTCTCTGTGAGCATTTCTGCAGCCCGATTGAGAAGCGATCAAGCTGCAGAAATGCCCACTAGACACCAGGGATTTTGTCTTTTGTGTTTTTTGTACTTATGCACAAGGGGAGCAGTATATTTTTAGGCCTTTTCTTCGGGGGGGTCGGGGCAGAAGCCACTATACGCCAGGGATTTTTTTTTAATGTTAAGAATGAAGGGGAGCGACCCTTGAGCAAGGGTCGCTCCCCTGTAGGGCAAATTTTTATTAGGTAATTTCTGCCCCCCCCAGGGGCAGATCTGCCTATTTTAATTCGGCCGATCTGTCCCCGGTGCGGCAGAAGCCACTAGACGCCAGGGAGGTTTTTTTTTTAATGTTAAGAATGAAGGGGAGCGACCCCTTGAGCAAGGGTCGATCCCTTCGGGAGGGAGGAGGGAATTTATTAATAGGCCTTTTCTGTCCCCCGTGAAGGCAGATCAGCCTATTTTAATTAGACTGTTCTGCCCCCAAGGAGGGCAGAAGCCACTAGATGCCAGGGAGTTTTTTTTTATGTTAACAATGAAGGGGAGCAACCCCTTAAACAAGGGTCACTCCCCGGAAATTTGTTATTAGACCATTTCTGCCCCCGGAGGCAGATAGGCCTATTTTAATTAGGCCAATCTGCCCCCAAGGGGGGCAGAAATCACTAGACACCAGGGATTTTTTTTTTACGTCAGTTTCATGCAAGATGAGCAACCCCTTAGGCAAGGGTCGTGCCCCTGGGAGGCAAATTTATTTTAGGTCAATTCTGCACTCCTTAGGGGCAGATTGTACTATTTTAATTAACCCACGGGGGGCAGAAACAACTAGGCACCAGGGATTTTTTTATTTTTACAGATAGGGAGTGACCCCTTAGGCAAGGGTCGCTCTCCTGGGGGGGTAATTTATTATTAGGTCTTTTCTGCCCCCCTGGGGACAGATCAGCCTATTTTAATTAGGCCGATGGGGGCAAAAGCCACTAGATGCCGGGGAGTTTTTGTTATGTTAACAATGAAGGGGAGCAACCCCTTGAGCAAGGGTCGCTTCCCAGGGGGGCAGTTTTTTATTAGGCCATTTCTGCCCCCCTGGGGGCAGATCGGCCTATTTTAATTAGGCCAATGGACAGAAACCACTAGACACCAGGGATTTTTTTTTTACGTCAATTTCACGTAAGATGAGCAACCCCTTAGGCAAGGTCGCTCCCCTGGGGGGCAAGTTTATTTTAGGCAAATTCTGCCACCTTCAGGGCATATTGGACTATTTTAATAAAAAACCTAGGCACCAGGGATTTTTTTTTTTATAGATGGGGAGCGACCCCTTAGGCAGGCGTTGATCCCATGGGGGCAAATTTATTTTAGGCCATTTCTGCCCCCATCGAGGCCGATCAGCCTTTTTCTATTAGGACAATCTGCCCGGGGGGCCAGCGTCCGGGGGGTAGAAACCACTTAGGCACCAAGGATTGGTGTGTGTGTGTGTGTGTTTTGGTTGGGAAAGGGTCACTCCCCATGGGGGGGCAATTTTGTTGGCCATATCTGCCCACCTTGGGGACAGATCACCTTATTTTTGTAAGGCCCATCAGCCCCCAAGAGGGGCAAAAAAAACACCAGAGACCTTGAAAGATTTTTTTTTTTTTTTTTTAAAGAGGGTGGGTGTATGACCATACCCCCACCCCAAATAAATGAGGACAGTGTTGTTCTGCCCACTGGTGGGCAGATGGGGCAATTACCACCGATCCACACGCCGGGGTGGCAGAAAACCTACTAGATGCCAGGTAATAAAAAATAAAAAAAATAGTGGGGTGGTGGCTGTCAACCAGTATGGACTTGGTTATGCACCCACCCAAACTGAAGGGGGTAACAGTCTTTCAGCTCTCCCCACACACACTCAAAGGTCTTATCCCAGGCAAGCAAGAGGACATTTGATTATTTTGGGTTTTGGTTTTACATTTTGGCCAGGAGAGCTTGTCTAACTCTCAAAATCATCCCACTTGGAATGTGAGGGCTGCACCTTTTGGACGCTGCCATGTAGAATAAATCTGAGACCTAGACCCATCTGAAAACTAAGGCCCATAATTATACTGCGGGATGGTTAGATAAAAAAAAAAAAGACTCTGACTGGGCAGTGCAGGCGTAGGGAAGAATGGTGGTTGTGCATCAAAAAACGGTGCAAGTCAGGTTAGACAGGAGTCATGCCCCCCCCCCCCCAATGTCCATGCCCAGGGGACTTTTGTCCCCTGGGCATGGTCATTGGGCACAGTGGCATGCAGGGGGGCCCAAGTTAGGCCCCCCCATGCAACTTTAAAAAAAAATGTACTTACCTCAACTTACTTGTACTTACCTGGGAGGGGTCCCCCCATCCCTGGGTGTCCTCCAGGGGTGGGCGAGGGTGGCAGGGGGTGTCCCTAGGGGCAGGGAAGGGCACCTGTGGACTTCTTCCATGGTCAGAGACCATGGAAAAGGGACCTGTGGCCTCATAACGCGTGCCCTTACCCAGGCGTTAAAAAACGGCGCAAATCAGGCTGTGTGCCATTTTTTAAGGCCCACCCCCTCCTGTGCGTCAAAATAACGCAGGAGTATAAATAAGGCGCACATGCCTTAAAGTAATTTTTTGGACGGGAACGCCTACCTTGCATGTCATTAACGCAAGGTGGTTTCCTGCATCCAGAAAATGACGCACACTGCAGAATTTTGACGTTCGCGGGGTCGGGCATCAAAGTATAAATCTGGTGATAGGTTTACGCCGAATTAGCGTAAAAACTTTTGATGCAAATTCGGCGCAAACAGAGTATAAATATGCCCCTAAGCATCTGAGTGAGTCCACGGTGGTGTCCTTCACATGCACCCGCACCATTTTCCTACCCACAATGCCCTACAAACGTCCAACCTTGCTTGAAATCACACATTTTCCCTACATTTTGTCATGGAACCTTCTGGAATCTGCAGGAATCAACAAAATTCCTACCACCCAGCATTGTTACATTTATACCGATAACAATTCTGCCCCAATTGTCAACCTAAAAACATATTTTTTCAAACTGCCCTTTTGGACCCGCTTTGGTTCCCCCTCAATTTAGACCAGTTTTTGGCTCTTCTCTGTCAAAGGCACTTGGCCCACCTACACAAGTGAGGTATAATTTTCATCGGGAGACTGAGGGAAACGTTAGGTGCTACGGAATTTGTGCCATTGCAATGATCCCACACAAAAATGTGGGAAAATGTGGTTTTTGTTTTTTAGCTAAATTTGAGGTTTGCTGAGGATTCTCGGAAAGAAAACACTGGGGGATCCATGCAAGTCACACCTCCCTGGACTCCCTCGGGTGTCTAGTTTTCAGAAATGTTTGGGTTTGGTAGGTTTCCCTAGATGGCTGCTAAACCCAGGACTAAAAACGTAGGTGCCCCCTCACCCCCAGCAAAAACAGGTAGTTTGGATTTGATAATTTTGATTTGTCCACATAGGGCCTGATTACAACTTTGGAGGAGGGTGTTAATCCGTCCCAAATGTGACGGATATACCACCCGCCGTATTACAAGTCTATTATATCCTATGGAACTCGTAATACGGTGGGCAGGATATCCGTCACATTTGGGACCGATTAACACCCTCTTCCAAAGTTGTAATCAGGCCCATAGTGTTTTGGGGCATTTATTGTTGTGGGCACTAGGCCTACCCACACAAGTGAGGTACCATTTTTTATTGAGAGACTTGGGGAAATGCTGGGTGAAAGGACATTTGTGGCTCCTCTCAGAATCCAGAACTGTCTGTCACCGAAATATGAGGAAAAAGTATTTTTTTTGCCAAATTTTGAGGTTTGCAAAGGATTCTGGGTTACAGAACCTGGTGAGAGCCCAACAAGTCACCCGATCCTGGATTCCCGTAGGGGTCTAGTTTTGAAAAATGCACAGATTTGGTAGGTTTCCCTAGGTGCCGGCTGAGCTAGAGGCCAAAATCCACAACTAGGCACTTTCCAAAAAACACATCAGATTTCAATGTAAAAATGTGATGCGTCTATTTTGCGTTTTCTGTCGCAGGCATTAGGCCTACCCACATAAGTGAAATACCATTTTTCTCAGGAGACTTGGGGAAACACAGAATAGCAGAACAAGTGTTATTGCTCCTTGTCTTTCTCTACATTTTTTCCTTCCAAATGTAAGACAGTGTGTACAAAAGGCATCTATTTGAGAAATGCCCTGTCATTCAAATGCTAGTATGTGGACCCCGGAATTCAGAGATGTGCAAATAACCACTGCTGCTCAACACCTTATCTTGTGCCCATTTTGGAAATACAAAGGTTTCCTTGATACCTATTTTTCACTCTTTATATTTCACCAAACGAATTGCTGTATACCCTGTATACAACGAAAACCCATTGCAAGATGCAGCTTCTTTATTGACTCTGGGTACCTAGGGCTCTTGATGAACCTACAAGACCTATATATCCCCGCAACCAGAAGAGTCCAGCAGACGTAACGGTATACTGCTTTTGAAAATCTGACTTTGCAGAAAATAAAGTTTGAGTAAATTGTGGCGAAAAATGGCAGTTCTTGTCACCTCAATTTCATTTTTTTATTTTATTTCAGCTGTTATTTTCCGTAGGAAAACCTTGTAGGATCTACACAAGTGATCCCCTGCTGAATTCAGAATTTTGTCTACTTTTAGAAATGTGTAGCTGCACAGGATCCAGCATTGGTTTCACACCCATTTCTGTCACTAACTGGAAGGAGGCTAAAAGCACAAAAATAGTAAAAATGGGGTATGTCCCAGTAAAATGCCAAAATTGTGTTGAAAAATGTGGTAATCTTATTCAAGTCGGCCTGTTCCTGAAATCTGGGAAGATGGTGATTTTAGCATTGCAAACCCTTTGTTGATGCCATTTTCAGGGAAAAAAACACAAGTTTTCTTCTGCAGCCCTTTTTTCCCATAAAAAAAAAAAATGACATTTTCGCTGTATTTTGGCTAATTCCTTGGTCTCCTCCAGGGGAACTCACAAACTCTGGGTACCTCTAAAATCCCTTATATGTTAGGGGAAAAAAGGCCACAAATTTGGCATGGTAGCTTATGTGGTCAAAACATTATGAGGGCCTAAGTGCGAACTGCCCCAAATAGCCAAAAAAAGGCCTGGCACCTGAGGGGGAAAAGGCGTGGCAGCGAAGGGGTTAAGAGGACTGGGTGTTCGTACCCTGGCCCCTTTTGTATTTTTTTTCTTTTTTTTTCTGGGACTCAGCTTCAGCAGAGTCCCAAGATGGCAGCCAATCAGATCTCAACATGAGATTGAGAGGAGTCGTAAATCCTTTGCAACCCTAGACAAATTTGTATTTCCTTATATTTCTCAAAAACCTCTGAATGGATTTTCGAAAAGGGCTCTTTCTGGACCAAGAGCTACCTTTCTGCCAAATTTGGTGTAATTCTGTCCAGTGGTTTTTGTGCTATTGCTGTTCTTTTTTTCTGTGGGAATTAACATTGGAAATGCTCTAAATGTCACCCTCCCTTTATCTCGGCCTCCGCTTGACAGATCACTCCAAAACTTTCCAGGCAGCAGCTCACGTGACTGTTGAATTTTCTTGGAAATGTTCGTGAAGATCCGTCAAGCGGCGCAAAAGATCTAGGCAGCTTTTTCTATACCAACTAGGTCCTAACTAAAACAACCTAGTGGCGACCGCCATAAAGTAATTTATACAGTAATTGTTGAATGTAATATGCAAAGTATTATCAATATGGATGCAGTGAATGGGCATCATGGTCCTCACCGAATAACTGAAAGCATGTACATGTAGTGCTATCATTAAAAATGTTTCAAGGTAAAATCATTCATCACCTGTAAAATAACATCCCTCATCACAGTGCAAAATTACACTGAGTTGGCTCTTATTTCACGACTTTGAATATTACAGTTTTCTTTAACTATTCAAAAAGTGCACAAACACCCACATGTACTTTATAACAATAGAGAAGAATTTAATAAACAAAGTGAAACCAACCAACAAAAATCCAATAAGTGGAACCAAAGATAAGAATTGTTAAAGAGTTAAAAGAAAAAGTGCCAAGGAAAACTAAAGCATCAATGGAAAGTACTCTGTGTGTGTGACCAGGGCCTAAACCTGGTTTCAGGCTTACAGAGATGGAGCATGGGTCGGATACACCAGGCAGGTTGTTCATGGTCTAAGGTTTTTCCTTCTGATTTGGTCTCAGTAATGGAAGTCAAAATCTTCCAGCGGAGCAAGTTAGCAGGCTGAATCTGGTGAAGTGCCTTCAAACTCGGATAGGTGTTGAGTGAGGCTGTGCTGAATCATTTGTTTGCGTGGAAAAACTTCCAAGAAGGAAAAGTCAAATTTCACTCTCTGATAAGACCTCTTGTCTGCCGGATACTTTTTGGGCCTTCGCCGGATCGAGATTTCTACCTTTAAACTTGTTCTGGTTTTTTGAGCTCATAATCCTATTGGAGGGCAAGCCAGCATTCTGTATCCAGGAAGGTTGCACTCAAGTTGGATAGGCTTGCCTTTAGGGTCAACTGAACTGGATTTTCAGGTGGTCCTAGCAGGACCAACCTCATTTTCTTGCCCAGTGGGGACGATCCTGGGGATGATTAACTTGAGTGGTTAGTACTAGTCCTCCAGACGTCTGGGAGTCCAAAACTTTGCTAAGTTCAAATGTTTGAAAGATTTCATAATAAGTCCTCTAGGAAAATGGTTAATAAACTGTGATCCGGGTACCGCTCGGGGTCCACATAGCCTATTAAGGGGGTAACAACAGCTTTGAGAATTAAATAATATTAACAGATTCATTCTTTGTATATAGAATAGAGAAACAAGCAGTACAATTGGAGGGTAAAGATTAAGTTTGTATGCCTTGTATGCCCAGAATGATTGTGTGGGAACACTGTGAATCCATCAAACTAGATATTGTATGGCTGATGAGAGGTCCCAATTGAATTTAGAAAGGCTGCAACCTTCTAATTAAAATTACAATTTTTATTTTTTTTATATTTGTTTACGAATTAAATAAACTTTTTCTTTATTTGCGTATTTGTTTGATTAATGCTAGTTTCTGTATTTTTTGTGTATTGTTTTGTGGTTCAAATGATCGAAAATGCTTAAGCCCGGGGTCTCCAGCTTCCAGTAATGACTCAGTGAGAGTCCCTGGTCTCCAGTAATGATTCAGTGAGGGTCTCTGGGTTTCAGTAGTGATTAAGTGGGGGTTCAAAAAAGTCAAAAGGGTTAGAACCACTGCTTCAGGATTCCACTGAGGCTCCCCCGACATCAGGAACAACACTTTGGGGTCAGGACTTACTCCAGCAGAGACAACCGACAGAGTCCAGTCCTCCTGTTCTAGTAGTATATGGTCACGGATCATTCTAGGAAAAAATCCTTTTGCAGCTTTTGATGTTCCTGTAGCCACACATGGGGCACCCTACTGAGCTTTTGAGTCCACTGCTTCGTCCGTGGGAAGAAGTTGGAACAGTTCTAGCCCTTCTGGTCACCTAAGAATTTTCAGACAGCATGTGCAATCCTCTTCTGTCCTTTCACAGTTACAGAAAGTGTTCTGCTGAGCTGTAGGTGAGGTTTCATTTTTTGCAGGGTTTACTAGTCAGTGACGGTGTGTGAATCCTGTACACTCTTACCAATATGGAAAATGTTCCTGGGGGCAATTCATCCCACTTTTGCAGCACAACCTGATGGTCCCTAAAAGCAGTCTGTGTGTATAGGAAAATGAGCAGTCCTTTCTTCCCAAGCGCCACCAAACAGCTTCTGGAACCAAATACATCTCCCACTGGAATGAATCCAGACTGTGTCCTGGGATCAAAGAGTTTCCCCCTCCTAGGTCTACCCTCATCTTAAACTACGAATGGGTAGGGCTCCCCTCTGCTTCTTCCAAGTTAATGAAGCTGCTGGAACAGCCTCAGCTGCCCTTCCCGAGTTCATTGGGATCATGTGCGCCACATCCAGTTCATCCTGTCACCAGCCCCAAGCCATTGTCCTGCTATAGGAGCAGTTTTCACACCTCATTAAAGCTGAGCACCGGTAGGGGCAGCTGTTGGCAGGCTAATGCTAATTTACCTACAGGAGCTTTAGGAAGGGAAAAGGTAACTTATTAAAAGTTACTTCTCTATTGAATTAGATTTGTAATAAATATTTATAATAACGGTTGAACCATTTCTCCAGCTTGTCCTAAACCAGAGATAGCATAATTTATATATTACTCTGTACTCTAGTTTTCCTAATTGGAGAGCTAGAGTCTTGCACAGTGAAAATACACTTTGGAGGCTTGTCACTATAGGGGCATGCCAACATTACATTTCTACATGTCCCACTTCCAAACACTAAGTATTCTGCGTTGTGGGCTCCACGGTCTGCTTAGGAGCGACTTGTTAGTATTGAAATTGAATTTTTTTTGCTCTATGCCACTGGATTCAAGCTAGCCTGGCCGATAAGTGTTGATACCCTGAAACCAGTCCCAGGTTGCTTGATTCCAGTCCAGGAAGGACCTGGCAGTGCGGGTTGGACTGTTCCCAGTGGGAACAAGGGTAAGACTAATTTGCATATGGCTGGGCCCAAACTGGGGTGGCGTGGTGAGCAAAAAAACAATTGATAAAACCAGGTCTTTGTGATTGAGGTGAATGTTTGCATTGTTTAGCATTCTGTCCATCATCTGTTCTTTTTGCTTTTGTCTCCCTAAGTGGGAAGGGTATGCCCAGACGTGGGTCCTGTGCTCACTGCACCACTGGATTCAAGCTAGCCTGGCTGATGAAGATTGGTACCCCGAAACCGGTCCTAGGATGCTTCATTCCGGTCCAGGGAGGACCTGGCCTGGCAGTATGGGCTGGACTGTTCCCAGTGGGAACAGGGTTAAGACTGCTTTGCATATGCTGGGTCCAAACTGGGTGGCATGGTGGGTAAAAAACAATGGATTAAACCCAGATGTTTGCATTATTCAGCATTTCGTCCATCATTTGTTCATTTTGCTTTCGCCACCTTACGTGGGAAGGGTATGCCCAGACAAGAGTCCTGCGCTCACTGCGCCACTAGATTCAAGCTACCCTGGCTGATGAGGGGCGATACCCCGAAACAGGTCCCTGGATGCTTGAATCTGGTTCAGGAAGGACCGGGCCTGGCATTTTTGGGCTGGACTGTTCCCAGTGCGAACAGTCAAGAATGATTTGCATATGGGTGGGTCCAAACCAGGGTGATCTAGTGAGCAAAAAAACAATGGTTAAAACCCAGATCTTTGTGAATGGGGGTGAATGTTTGCCTTATTCAGCATTCTGTCCGCCAATTGTTCTTTTTGCTTTTGTGTACCTTGAGTACAGCACATTCCTGCCCTTTCCAAAAGAACCAATGCAGCTCAGCAACGTGACTTGCTGCACTGCACTGCACCACTATCCCATAAATATGCCCCTAAGGCCCTGATAAGCATGCTCCTTACAGCTTAACTGATTCACAGAGTAGGAACGATTGGTGGGCCGGAAAGGAGAATTCTGTGACTAGAGAGTCTCTACCAGATAAGGAGTTACCAGTTGTAAGAAACTTGTTCATCTGATAGAGACTTCTAGCTGCAGATTCCTTATCTTAGAATAAGTACCCAAGCAATACCTCCCCAGAGGTGGGACTGTAAAGCCTATTAGACCAAAACGTCTTGCAGGACCGAACAGGTGAAGTACCTATCACAACAGACATGATTATAGGCAGTAATGTTTTGTGAATGTGTGCAGTGATGACCCTGTTGCTGCCTGATAGATGTCCAGGAGAGGAACACCGGACGCTAACTCAGTGGTTGCAGCTTTGGCAACGGTTGAGTGCCCACACAAGCCCTTTGGGAACTGTTTCTTGGCCAATGCGTAGCAGATCCTAATGAACAGAATTATCCATGACAAGTTGGTCCTCTTCTGCACAGCCTTTCTTTGGCTCACATATAGTCTGCAAAGTAATCATCCACCCAGAAATCTTCTGTACAGTCAAGGTAGAATTTCAACACTTTTTGTCACCCAGATAGTGCAGCCTGTCCACCTCTTTGGACGGTTGAAGTGGAGCAAAGAAGTTAGGGAGGGTGATGCTCTGGCCCACATGGAAAGGAATGACAACATTTGGAAGGAAGACAATACCTGTCCAGACTACTAGTTTGTCCAGGTAAATGGATATATAGGGCCAGTGCACATAACAGGAGGCTTGCAATTCACCTACCATCCTGGCCGATGTAATGGCCACTAGAAGACAGTTTTAATGGTCAGCACTGGAAGAGGGCAATCGTGGAAAGGCTTGAATGGCGCACACGTAAGGCAAGTGAGAACAAGGTTGAGGTCCCACTGAGGGATGATAAATTGTGTGTGGGGGGGGAGAATGTGCTGCAGACCTTTCAAGAAACCTGGCTACAACAGGGGATTTGAAAAGAGAAGGTGTGACCTGCAACCTGCAGGAATGCAGAGATTGCATAAATATACCATTTGACGGTACCAGTAGCAGAGCTCTTCTGGATCAATAGTAAGGAAAATAAAAGAACCTTGGATAAAGGTGCAGTAAGGGGTTCAATGTTGTTGGAAGCACACCATGACACAAACGTATCCCAATGGCAAGCATATACTGATTTGGAGGGATGCCTGGCTGCCAGAGTAACATCACAGACTTCGGGTGGAATGTCGAAAGCTGTGAACTGTCACTACCCAATCTCCACACATGCAGGTGACTGGTGAGCAGGCTCTGGTGCAGAACCCTGTCCTTTTTCTGGGACAGAACAGCCTCTGGAAGAGGAAGCCTGACTGGATGACTGATGGATATGATCAACAGCTTAGGCTAACGGACTCTTTCGGCCTCATTCTGACCCTGGCGGTCCTAAACCGCCAGGGCCGCGGGCAACGGAAGCACCGCCAACAGGCTGGCGGTGCTTCAGTCCCCATTCTGACCGCGGCGGTAAAGCCGCGGTCAGAAAAGGGGATCCAGCAGTTTCCCGCCGGAATACCCCTGGCAGGGCTGAACCTCCATGGCGGCGATGCAAGCAGCGCCGCCATGGGGATTCCGACCCCCTTTCCGCCATCCTGTTTCTGGCGGTTTTTACCGCCAGGAACAGGATGGTGGGAACGGGTGTCGTGGGGCCCTCTAACAGGGCCCCAGCATGATTTTCACTGTCTGCATGGCAGACAATGAAAATCGCGACGGGTGCAACTGCACCCGTCACACCCCTGCAACACCGCCGGCTCCATTCGGAGCCGGCCTCTGTGTTGCAGGGCCTTTCCCACTGGGCCGGCGGGCGCTCCTTTGGCGGGCGCCCGCCGGCCCAGCGGGAAAGCCAGAATGGCCGCCACGGTCTTTTGACCGCAGAGCGGCCAAATGGCGGTAACCGCATGGCGGGCGCCTGCCGCCGCCCGCCGCGGTCATAATGACCGCCTTTATGTCCAATCGGGAGCCACAAGAATGATTTAGGCCTGGTCGTTCTAGATCTTCTTGAGAACTCTGGATAGGATGGTATTGACGGAAAGGTGCACACGAGGCCAGAGCTCCACTCAAGACAAAAAGTGCCTCAGAGCTAGAGTCGCCTTGGACATTCTAGCACACAAAACTACTGGTATTGTGCATTCTCAGCGATGGTAAACAGATCTAACCAAGGCTCCCCCCACTGCTGAAAGATGCCTTGTACCACCACTGGATGGAAACACCATTTGTGATCCAATAGGCATCTTTGGTGGAATGTGACTGTTCTGGTGTTCAGGGATGCTCAAATGCTCTACCCCCAGGAAAATGACACAAGGTTACAGCCATGTTCAGAAGCGCAGGGCCCCTTGACACAGGGTCCATGACCCCACCATGTCTTTTTTTCCCAATACCATATGATGGTGATGTCCCTGATCACCTGCACCAGACTTCCCTTGATAGAAGGAAGGAAGAAAGAAAGGATTTTAACACCCAGCGAATCGTTCAAAGCTCCTATAGGTTGACATGGAGCCTGGACTCTGCTGGAGACCAGAGTCCCTGATCTCCACCTCTTCCAGATGACTGTCCCAGCCCAGAACTGACTCATTTGTCACTACTTTTCAATCTAGTTGGGAAAGGAAGAAGGGACTGCCACTGACCCAGTTGCAGTTCTTTGGTCAGAACCTCAGGGCTTTTGTTTTTCCCTCCGAGATCTGGACCATGTCAGAGAGATTTCCCTGATGCTGCGCTCACTGGGCCTTCAGGTCCCACTGCAGGGCCTGCATGTGCCAGCAGGCATTTGTCACCAGCAGGATGCAGAAGAACATAAGGCTCAATAGCCTCTGGGTCAGTCTCACCGAAGTCCAGGATAGAGGCTGAAACATCTGAATCATAGCCTGAAGTTCCTGAACTCACTGCTGGGAGGAAGGGTCCGAAACTGCACGTGTGTCCAGAACTTCTCTGATGAAAGGGATAGTCCAAGAGGGAGTCAGGTGTGACTTCAGCATGTTGATAGTAAGCCCCAGCACGTGCAGGAGGTTGGTCGTATTAATGGTGGGTTACAGCTGCCTTGGGTGAACCTGTCTTCAGCAGCTAGTCCTCAAGGTAGGGGAAGACAGAAATTTCCAACCTCAACAGATGAGCTGTGACCAACACTGTTGGAAATGGCCCTTTCTGCAGGGTTTCTCCTATCTCTTTGGCTTTTGACCTCCTGTTTTTTATCCTGTGCTGAATTCCGTTTTTGTTAACTTTAGGACTCTGTACGCTTTACCACTGCTAACCACTGCTAAAGTGCAAGTGCTACCTGTCTAAATTGTACTGGTAATTGGTTTATCCATGATTGGCATATTTGATTTACTAGTAAGCCCCTAGTACAGTGCAGTGTGTGTGCCCAGGGCCTGTAAATCATATGCTACTAGTGGGCCTGCAGCACTGATTGTGCCACCCACATGAGTAGCTCTGTAAATATGTCTCAGACCTGCAGTGTCTGTGTGCAGTTTTAAACTGCCAGTTTGGCCTTGCAAGTGCACTCACTTGCCAGGCCCAACCCTTCCCTTTTACTACATGTAAGTCACATCTAAGGTAGGCCTCATGGGCAGGGTGCAGTGTATTTAAAAGGTAGGACATGTACTGGTATGTTTTACATGCCTTGATAGTAAAATACTACTGAAGTTTTTTTTTTTTTTTTTTCTTTTTACTATTGCAAGGCCGTTCTCTCCTATATGATAACATGGGGATTGCCTTGAAATATCCTTTAAGTGTAATTTCACATTGATAGCAGTTAGGGATATGGAGTTTTGGGTCTCTGAACTCACAATTTAAAAATACATTGTTTGGTATACTTAATTTTTAAACTGTAAGTTTAAAAATGCCACTTTTCGAAAGTGAGCGTTTTCTTGCTTAACCATTCTGTGCCTCTGCCTGGCTGTCGAATCCATATCTAGGTAAGACTGACAGTTGGGCTGTGTGTGAATTCACTCTAAACAATAACACAGAGGGAGCTGATGTGTGTCCTGCATATCCTTATGGGTCTTCCTGGGCTAGAGTGGAGGGAGAAACTGACACTTGCACCTGAATAGGGCTGTGGCCTTCTGTACACAATACAGTCCACAACCGCCTGGAGTGTGTCTGTGGCCGGGACAGGGAGAGGCAGGGTCTTGTGCACTAAAAAGACTTTCCTTTGAAGTTTGACTACTTCAAAGGGAGGAGTGAGTATAAATATTGATCTGCTGACCCCACACTTTAGAACACTTCTGGACTGAGGACATTCTGCCCGGAAGGAATGCTAGATGCTCTACGAGGAACTGCCACTCTTCCTGTTGCTTTGTTGTGCTGGACTGCTGCTTCTGTCCTGAGAGTAAAAGAACTAGACTTTGCTTTCTAAATCCTGCTTTCTAAGGTTCTCCTTGAACTGAATGTGCCTCCTGTTAACAAGTTCCTGGGACATCAAAGACTTCACCTGCCAGTGCCTGGACTCTTCAGCTGAGTCCGGACTTGCCAAATGCTGCCAAATCCAGTCCCTGGACCCTTGGAAATGGAAACCAGTATCCTCAGTAAGAAAATCCACACATTGGATCGCCATGGCAGAAAATTGATGCATTGCTTGGCCTGCGGCAGAAGAATTGATGAAGCCCCTGCCTTGTGGTTGAGGAATCGACACAGTGCCTGCCTTGCGGTGGAAGGATCAATGCAGAGTCTGTAGGACCAACCCAGCACCTGTTCCACCATGACTCTATCATCACAGTGCAGCTGGATTTTCCCAAGCATCGTCCCTGTGAGCTATTTTCATATGGACCACGCACTGCAGCAAGGAACCAAGGCTGCATGACTGGAAACCAATGTATCTCCTCTCCTATGGGGAGAGAACCGACACATGCAAGGAGAGGATCAATGCATCACCTACCCTGTCAGTAAGGAGCAAACACATCACTTCCCTGCGCAATAAGGAACCCAAGCATCCCTTTGTTTTCCGGCACCTCACCTACTCTGCGGCCCGCCTCGAATTGTTTGTCGCATCTCAGGTACTGTGTTAAAAATAGACGATAATTGATTCCTCTGAATTAAGACTCTTTGCAACTTTTTAAAAGCGATATCTTTGCTGGTGTATGTTGGATGTTTATTGTTTTATTCAGATAAATATTGGCTATTTGTCTAAGCTGGTGTGGAGTACTTTTGTAGTGTTTTCACTGTTACTGTGTGTGAGTGTGTACAAATACCTTACACGTTGCCTCTGAGATAAGCCTGACTGCTTGAGCCAAGCTACCAAGGGAGTAAGCAGGGGTTGTCTTAGGTGTGTGACTCCCTTACCCTGACTAAGGTGAGGGTCCCTACTTGGACAGGGTGTAAACTGACTGCCAACTGGAGACCCAATTTTTAACCACCACCATCATCATCTTGGTGAACACCCAAGGGGCGATGGTACGGCTGAATGGTAGCACAGAAAACTGAAAGTGATCCTGACCCACTGTGAACCACAGATGGCGTCTGTGGGCTGGCAGAATGGGGATGTGAAAATATGCATCCTGCAAATCCAGCAGTACCATCCGGTCTCCCAGGTCTAGGCCAGACAAAACTTGGACGAGCAAGAACATTTTGAACTACTTCTTTTTCAAGAAGAAGTTGAAAAAGCACAGTTCCAGGATAAGACAAAGTCTTCCATACTTGGCACCAGGAAGTAGCATGAATAACAACCATGACCTCCTTCTGAGGCAGGCACCAACTCTATGGCTGCCTTGGCCAAGGGAACCTGCAGTCCTTGAGAAAGCAAGGAGAGATGGTCCACCATCAGCCAATCTTAATTGGGTGACATGGGCAGTGAGGTTGTCACAAAGGGGAGGGAGTAGCCCCTTTGGACTATCTGTAGTATTCAGTGGTCTGATGTTACTGATCGCCAGTGGGAGAGGTGATGGCATAGCCTGCCTCCCGCTAGATGCCCATGATTGACTGAGGGCAGACTACAGAGGCTTGGAAGCAGTGGCTGCTGGGGGAGGGGTGGGATAGACCTGACCTCTGCCTGCCTCTCATGTGGTCTTTTGAACCCATGTCCTCGGCCACAAAAACGCTGGGAACATGCTGGCTGTGGTAGCAGGGAGGGTATGGGCGTGGTTGGGGACCTCCTCTGTGGTCACAAAAAGCAGATTGGGGCTGATGAGGGGCCAAAGACAAGCCCAGGGACCTGGCTGTAATCCTGCTGTCCTTGAAGTTCTCCAGCCCTGAGTCTGCCTTGTCTCCAAAAAGACAACAAAAGACATGCCCATGAGGGAAGCCTGGACATTCCCTAAAAAGCCAGATATTCTCAGTCAGGCGTGGCACTGCATGAGTACTAATGATACAATCGCTTTGCCTAGTGAGTAGGTTGGTAATGTTCATATCGGAGGGTGGACTTCCCTCCCATCGGCAATAGCCTCAGAGGGTATGGCCCGAGCCTCCTCTGGGACCACAGGCAGTATGTTAGCTACTAAATCCCATAGTGTGGGCATGCAGTGTTCACTGACCACAGTGCCAGGATGGTGGAAAAGAACATTCTCCTACCAAAGATGTCCGTCCTCTTGGATTCCCTGTCTGGTGAAGTGGTAAGAAATGTGATGGGGGATACAAGATAAGGAGCCTTGCAACGCCAAGTTCTCTGGGGTGGAGTGCTGGATAAGGAAACTGGGCTCCCCAGAAGCGGGGCAATGGTGATGGGCAATCGTCCTATTCACAGGAGCCTCTCTGCAGGGCTTGGACCAGGCCCCAAGTAGGACATCCATGAGGACTTCATTGAATGGGTTAAGTGTTCTGAGGTGGTGACTACAGGCTGAAGCACCTCCGTAAGGACATTATTCTTGACTGAAAGGCTAAGGTTCAGGACCTCAGCCACCCTGCGCACCACCATTGCAAATGAGGTTCCCTCCTATGTAGCCACAATAGGAGGGGAAACCAGACCAGTGTCAGATGAGTTGTCCAACCCACTGGCCTCATCCAGTTCCTCATACCAGTTGTCCTCTTCCTCAGGGGTTCATGTCCATAACTGTGCATAAACCCCTCCCAAATCTCACCATTATGATGCCTATCCATCAAGTAAGGCACTGGCTCCACTCTGTCCTCGTTCAGAGCAGGACGCGGAATCAGATGATGCCCATTTGGCTCTGTGTTGGAGTCAGGAATGGGGATGGAGATGGCGCCATCAAGATAGGTCTCGGTTCCACGACGGCTCTGCTTCAGATCCAGTGAAGGAACCCTGGGGCTTAACTGGCTCCAGGTGCAAACCTGCCATTGTGGTCCCAGTAAGAACTTCACTTGCGTCCATGGTGCCCTAAAGTGCTCAAGAGGCCCTAGGGCACCCAAAGATGAGGCGCATGACTGCATGATATTCTTTTAGTTGGGTGGGGGTTGTTCCAGGAAAGCCAGACAGGTGCAGAGTGGACCCAGGATCAGGATGACTCATGGGGCCTGGATTGTTCCCGCTCCATCACCTTGATTGATGCAGGGAAGTCAAAGAGCGTTTGAACTTCTTCTACTTCTTGAGTTTTTGGAACTTACCCGACTTCCCTGATGACTTTGAATGTGATGATGAATGTTGGGAGGGGGCTCCGTGAACTGTTTCAGGACCTAAAACATGAACGAGACCACTAGCGCAGAAGAATCTGCTGATGTTGAGTAGCAAGGAGCTTGTGGGATTGCACCCTCAGTGCCTTGGGGTGCATGGAGCGGCAGTCCTTGCACTCCGTGGAGTCATCTCCTGACTCCAGACATAACAAATGTACCAAGTGATGGTCTGTCACTGACATTTGCCTGTGACAGGCCCCACATGGTTTCAAAGAAGCAAGTTTCTTTGGTGATATCATCAGACTAAGCAATAAAAAAGCTCAAAAAGAATTGACAAAAAGTAAAAAGAAAAAGACTGTGGGGTCACTCAGATCAGTGCTATCTGGTGCAAAAGGGAAAGAACAGACCAGCGTGCCAAGGTGGCACTTATAGGTACTGCACATGTCATTTCTAGTCATGGCCTGTCTCCCTACTTCTCTTTCCTGCAAAGGTTCTAGAGAAGGCAATCAAGCAGCAACACACCAAACACCTAGGAAGCAACACCCTCCAGAACCGCTCTCAATCTGGATTCCGAGCCAACTACAGCATCGAAGCATCCCTGATCGCAGCCATTGACAACATCAGGACCGTCATGGACCGTGGTGAAACAGCAGCCCTCATCCTCCTGGATCTGTCCGCTGCCTTCAACACCGTCTCCCATCACATCTTGAGCAACTGACTAAACCACATCGGAATCCAGGGAGAGACACTCAAAATGGATTACCTCATACCTCAGCGGGAGAACCCAGAGAATCTGTTTCCCAGCGTTCACATCAGAACCCAAGAAGCTCATCTGTGGAGTCCCCCTAGGATCAATCCTCAGCCCCACCCTCTTCAACATGTACATGACCCCCTCTGGCCAGCATCATTATCAGATCTCACAGACTCAACATCATCTCCTACGCTGACGACACTTAGCTCATCATCTCACTGTTAGAAGGCCCCTTCACCATCAGAGCCGGCATCCACAGATGAATGATGAACGTCACCGACTGGATCAAGGATAACTGTCTCAAGCTCAACCTGGATAAGACAGAAGTCCTCATTTTTGGGAACAGCATCTCTCAATGGACCAACGCTTAGTGGCCTGCTGAACTCGGCCTGTACCCCTCCCTGACAAAACACGCCCACAACCTCTGCATCATTTTGGACAACCGAAAAATGTGGCCTCTTCTGCCTGCTTCCACACCCTACTCATGCTCCGCAAGATTTTCAGGTGGCTCCCAGTCAACACCAGAAAGACCATCACTCAGGCCCTCGTCACCAGCAGGATGGACTACGGGGATGCCCTTTACATAGGAATCACCACACGCCTCCTGAAGAAACCACAGATAATACAAAACAAAGTGGGCAGACTGATCCTCGACCTCCCCACCTCAAGAAGCTACACTGGCTCCCGATCCGGAAAAGATGCCAGTTCAGGTTGTTGACCCACACATACAAAGCCCTGCACAATGAAGGACCAGCTTACATAAACAAATGCTTGACCTTCCACCAAGCAGACACCTACAATCCGCCTACCTCTTCCTCGCAGATACCCCCTGGATCTGCTGAAGCAACAGTGGTGGATGAAGATTCTTGTACCTTGCAGCCAAAGCATGGAATGACCTTCCCCTGGCCCTCAGGACCTCCCCATCACTCCAGCATTTCAGGAAAGGACTCAAGACCTGGCTGTTCGAATGAACAGATCAGTATGAAGCAAGCAGCAACTCTAGTGTCTTGAGACCCTCATGGGTGATTTGCCACACTTAACAAATCCTTGATTGATTAAGATGACACCGATGTGGAGCCAAACAATGCTACCTAATGGCATGCAGCACACAGGGATACTGCTCAAAAATCTTCTGAATCCAGTCTGACACCTGGGGATATCCTAAGGTAAAGAATATGTGGCTAAATGTCTGATCAGATATCCCCCTGCAGGCGGGTGAAGTAACTCACTACACCCACTTTTAGGGAATCTCTTTACAGTTCTGCAGCTGAACCCTGCACTGTGATACACAGAGTGGCTTGCAAACAGCAACTCAGAATGTTAATGAAAATAATGCTACCAAGACAGGTGCAAGTTCGTGGCTGCCCTGAGGGCAGTGTATTGATTGCATTAGGGTACTCTCTTCCCATTTGTGCCCAGCGCACCTGTTTAAAAGTGTACCATGGTGCAAACAGGGACAGTGCGTCCATTACATAATATGGGCCCTGTAATCCTGTATGCCAGTGTATACAAAAAAGAATAAGCAAATCATCCAGAAAAACCATGTTCGGAAAGAAATATCAGATATACTGCACAAACCACTGCTTCTGCAACAAATGCTGTTATTTCCTTGCATCTTTTTCTCATGTTGAAGAAATCTAATTCTTAAGTAGCATATCCCTTAACCGCATAAGTGTCCGACCCTGGGGAGACACCTAAAAGCCAGAGGGAGTCCTTTTTTTATTTTTATCAGGCTGCTCGCGAAGAGCTTCCTGATCAGCCTGATTCCTTTTTAATTTTTTTTACTACAAACACAACTGGCGCATAGGGAGCGCTAACGTCACTGAAATAAAAGTGAAAATAAAATGAGCAGATGGGATATCTCAGCCCCGAGCACTGATTCTAACAGGAGATGTATTGTTGGAAAGGAGAAAATCTCCCCTTTCCAAAGTACCTCTACCCAGTGGATCTCTGCTTGGGGATCGTCACAAGAAAGCATTCCCCAAGCAGGTATCCACCCACTAGCCACAAGGGATGGGGGAGCTGCCCTATAAGCAAGGACTTGTGACCTCCCTGGGCAGATGTAAATATTTCAGTTTTTCTCCCTTCCTCCACCCCCAGGGGGCAGATGAGGAAATTACCCCTGATCTGTCCCATGGGGGGGGCAGAAAGCCCACTATACACCACCTTTTAAAATAAAAATATAGGGTTGGGGGCTGCCTAGCATGGTCATGGCCATGTCCTCACCACTAATAAAAGGGGAAACAATCTCTCTGCCTCCTGGGGGGGAGGGAAGGGGTGGGAGATGTGGCAATAACCCTTGATCTGTCCCTCCGGGGAAAGTGGAAGGCTGCTGAAAGTCCACCGGACACCAGGGATTAATAATTATAGGTTTTAAGAGTGGGGACTGCCCATCATGGCTATGCCCCCATCCCAGATAAAAGGGGAAAGATTTTCTGCCCCCCCAGGGGGCTGATGGGAGTAATTACCCCCGATCTAACCCCCCAAGGGCAGAAAGGCTACTAGACGAACAAGTTTCTTACCTTCAGCAACAAATTATCTGGTAGAGAAATATTCTAGTTGTAGATTACATACCTCAGAATTTCCCCCAAGCGTCACACTGGATCCTGAGAATTTATATCGTGCAGTACCCTTGCGCTGTCAGGTGGTGTCAGTCAAATCTGCATCCGTTGTTGGCATTGTGGCTGCCATGATGACATCATGGTGGTATAGAGGCGCCACACCGGCGTGCTGACGTCCGTTTCTTTTTATGACTTTTCACGCCAGAAGCGTGGAGCCATGAAGAACAATGATACTGGTGCACCAGAACTAGGGCCCTGAAAGGGAAGACCCTGTAGCTAGAAATCAGTTCGCAGAGCGAGGAGGATGGGTGGGTCAGTAAGGAATCTGCAACTAGAATATGTCTTTACCAGATAATTTTTTACTGAAGGTAAGTAACTTGTTCATATGATAGAGACTTCTAGTGGCAGATTCCTTACCTTAGAAAAGATACTCGAGCAATGCCGTCTGTGACCAAGCTCATACTAAGAAGTCCTGCAGGACCAAACGGCCAAAGTAACCATCCCTGCGGACCTGACTGTCCAGGCAGTAGTTTGTAGTGAATATGTGGAGGAAGGCCCACGTTGCTGCCTGGTAGATGTCCAGGGTGGGAACTTCGCGTGCTGGCACAGCAGTGGCAGCAGATGCTCTGGGAGAATGAGCACACAAACCCTCAGGGGGTTGCTTCTTAGCCAAAGCATAGCACATTTTGATGCAGGGAACAACAAGAGATGGTCTTTTTTGCAGTGCCCTTTCTTTCTTCACACCCATATAACCAACAAAGAGTTAACCGTCCACCTGTAAATCTTTGGTACGATTAAAGTATAATACAATGCTCTTTTCAGATCCAGACAGTGGAGTCTCTCCTCTTCACAAGAAGGATGTGTGGGTGCGTAAAAAGTAGACAAGGTAATGAATTGGCCTACATGAAAGGGCGTGACCACTTTAGGTAGGAAAGAGGCCTTGGTACGAATCACCACTTTGTCAAGATGAACAGAGATGAAGGGTGGCTTTGAAGAAAGAGCTTGCAGCTCACTCACTCTATATGCAGAGGTCATGGCTGCAAGAAAGGCTTTTTTTTTAAATGAGAAGCCGCAGCAAACAATTATGAAGAGGCTCAAAAGGAGCACACATAAGGAAAGCGAGTACCAAGTTCAAATCCCACTGGGGCACGATGAACCGGGTAGGCAGAAATGTGGGTAAGACCCTTGAGGAATCTCCCAACCATGAGAGATCTAAACAAGGAGGGTTGATTGGGTATTATGAGGAAGGCAAAGATGGCAAAGAGATAACCTTTAAGGGTGAACAAAGCAAAGCCTTGCTAGGCAGGAGAGAGTACAAACAAAAGAACCTCAGACAGATGTTCAGAAAGGGAATCAACAGGCTTGTTTGTACACCATGCCACAAATTTGTTCCAAGACAGGTGTATACCATTTTGGTGGAGGGACGCGTGGCTGCCAAGATAACATTACAGACTTCGGGTGGAAGGTTGAAAGCTGTCAACTGCCACTGCTCAATCTCCACGCAAGTAGGCGGAGACGGAACAGATTTGGGTGGAGAACAGCCCCCTTGCTGCTGCAACAGAAGATACTCCTGAACAGGCAATCTCAGAGGAGTATCGATGGCCATACTCAGAAGCTCAGGATACCATACTCTTCGTGCCCAGTCCAGAGTCAGAAGAATTACTTGCCCGGTCGTTCTTGAGAACTCTGGTCAGAAGTGGTATTGGTGTAAAGGCGTACAGGAGGCCTGAGTTCCACTTGAGATGAAAAGCATTGCCGAGCGAGTGCCGCCTTGGAAACTCCAATGCACAAAACAGCTGACATTGCGCGTTCTCTGAGGAGGTGAACAGATCTAACCAATGCTCTCCCCACTGCTGAAAGGAGATGCCCTTCGTGATCAGCTATGCATCAGTGGTTGAGTTTGCTCTGGCATTCAGAGAAACTTCCAGATGTTAAACCACCAGGGAAATGCCCTGATGTCCCAGCCATGTGCAGAGCCTCCTGACAAAGGGTACAGTACCCCATGGCAATAGTGTTGTCATTAACACCTGCACCACTTTCCCTTTGAGAGAGGGAAGGAATGCTTTCAATGTAAGCCTGATTGCCTGGAGCTCCAAAAGATGGTGTGGGGTCCAGACTCCACCAGAGATTGTGGCTGCCCCAACCCAGGAGTGCGCATCTGTCACTACTGACAGATCTGGTTGGGGAAGGGAGCGGGAACTGCTGTTTACCCAATCCTGATTTGAAAGCCACCACTGTAGGTCTTTCGCAGTCCCCTCCGAGATTTGGACCTTGTCGGAGAGATTTCACCATCGTTGTGCCCACTGGAAATTCAAGTCCCACTGCAGAGCCACATATGCCATCTGGCATGTGTCACTAGCAGTATGCAGGAGGCCATAAGGCCCAGCAGCCTTAGTCATTCTCAGAAAAACCCTGTATAAAGGACGAAACATCAGTATCACAGCCTGAATATCCCGAACAAGCCCCTCAGGTCGATAGGCTTGAAACTGCACTGTGTTGAGAACAGCTACGATAAATGGGAGCGTCTGAGAGGGAGTCAAGTGTGACTTAAGCATGTTTATTTTGAACCCCAGTGAATGGAGGAGGTTCGCTGTAGCCTGGAGGTAGGAGACAACAGCCTGGGGCAAGCCTGCCTTCAAACGGCCAATCGTCGAGGTAAAGGAAGACTTAAACCCCTAGCCTGCACAGATGAGCTGCAACCTCCACCATCACTTTTGTGAACACCTGAGGGATGCTGGTAAGGCAAAAAGGGAGCATGACAAACTGAAAGTGCTCGTGACCTACCTCAAACCGTAACATCTGTGGGCAGGCAGGACAGGAATGTGAAAGTAGGTGTCCTGCAAGTCCAACACTACCATTCAGGGTCCAGGGCAGATAGTACCTGAGCCAGAGTGAGAATTTTGAACTTCTCCTTTCTGAGGAAGAGATTGAGGGATGGGAGGTCTAGGATGGGACGGAGTCTCTTATCCTTCTTGGACACCAGAAAGTAGCCGGAATAACAACCATGACCTACTTTTGGCACAGGGGCCTTCTCTATGGTTCCCTTGGACAAGAGAGTTGTAAATTCCTCGTGGAGAAGTGCTGAGAGATCCTCTGCCATCCTATTGTAAGATGGTGGCGTGGCCAGAGGGATAGTCTTGGAGAGTAGGGAGTAGCCCCTTCGGAAGTTCTGCAAAACTCCCCGTCCATCATGATGGATTCCCAGTGGGGCAGGTGATGGCATATCCAGCCTTCAACTGGTCTGTGATGGAGTGATGTACTAGGAAGGTTTGGAGGCTGCAGTGGGGTGAGGTAGTCTGGGCCAACCGCTTACCCCATGATCTACAGGGTCATTGGATCCGGCATCCATGGCCATGCAGAGGCTGGGCAGCTTGTGCAACATGATGGCTAGAGGGAAATGGGAGTGGTTGGGCACCACTTCCGTTGCTACGAAAGGGGCGAAAAGCGGACTGAGGGGAGTGAGGACCAGCTGCAAGGCTAAGGGACCAAGCCACAGCCCAGGACTCCTTAAAGCGCTTAAAGTCTGCTTTGTACCGACGAGACGGGTGCCATTGAAGGGCATCTCCATAAGCGATTACTGGACATCCCCCGAAAAGCCAGATGTCCTCAACCAAGCGTGGCACCTCAAGGCCACTGCCGACACAACCGATCTGCCTAGTGAGTCGGTTGTGTCCAGCCCACAACAATATCCTGAACTTGGCTGCATCTCTCCTGTCAGCAACAGCTTATGAGAGAATGGCACGGGAATCCTTCAGTACACGTGGCAGCACCTCTGCGACCGTATCCCATAAAGTATGGGAATAGTGGCCCAAAAGGCATGCAATGTTCATGGACAAGAATACCTTCTTCCCAAGTTGGTCCAGTCGTTTTGATTCCCTATCTGAAGGTACAGATGGGAATGTGCCAGTAGAGGAAGAAGCCTGGAGGACCAACCTCTCAGCATGGGATGTTGGGTCAGGAATTTAGGGTTGTTAGGCGCAGGATGATGGCGGCAGACAATTGTCCTGTTGACAGGAGCCCCTGTGCTAGATTTAGACCATGTCCCCAGCAGGACATCCGCGAGGGCTTTATTGAAGGGCGGAAGGAGTTCAGGCGTACACGCTCTGGTCTGAAACATCTCAGCCAGCAGGTTAGTCCTGACAGCCATGAAGGCAGCTAAAGGCCCAGGACCTCAGCCACTCTTTTCACCACCATTGAATAAGAGGCTTCCCCCTCCACAGCCATGGTAGGGGGAGAAAGCATGCCAGGGGGAACTATCAATATCACTGTCTTCACCCATTCCCTGGGCCCAGTCACTTTCAGGATATTTTAGCTGGAATTCTAAAGGGTCCAGTGACACTTCCATACTCTCACTGTACCCGTACCCACAGCCATAGCCATAAGGGTCAGGTACCAACCTGGGGAGCAAGACCCCTGTTGAAGATAGAATCTGCGCTGAGCATAATTTTTCCGGCTTCGAGTCAGAGTTGGAAATCAGTATGAGATTGACCTCGATCGTGGGCCCGACCGGCTTTGGAAGCAGTGAGGTCCTTACCTGCGCCAGGGAAGGTCGCAATGACACGGCCGGCATTGGCACGGATCCGGTAACGGATCCTGGGGTGCCCTAAGGAGCAGAGGCTGAAGCTGCTAGCTTGAAACCCGAGGGGGCCCCTCCAACCCTACTGGGCCTGAAGGCATCACAGGAGGGTCAGACTGCCCAAAAAAGAGGCTCATGGCATTGTAACTCTCTCGGAGCTTGGCACGGGTGGCTCTGGCTCCTGGAAACTCAGGGAGGCATAGAGCAGACCCAGAAGTCGAGGCTCCGGGGAGGGAGGCTTAGAACGTTAAAGCTCCTCCCACATCGCATCGTCCAAGTGATGGGGTGAAGTCGAAGAAAGTTTGTTCTTCTTTGACTTCTCCTTCTTATGACCCGAATGTCCAGACAATTTGCAGTGGGATGAGGACGAGTGGTGATGGCTCCATGAGCGGTTTCGTGACCTTCCTCTCGAATGAGACCAGGAGCGACGCGGTGCTGAGCCTAACATGAGCTTTAGGGACCACTCCCTCAAAGCCTTCAAGTTCATGGCCCAGCACTCGGAGCATGACTTCGGGTCGTGGTCGCACTCCAGACACCACAAGCATGAGGTGTCGATCCGTCACTGACATGCAGTGACAAGAGTCACATGGCATGAATTCGGTCATGTGACATTTTGATGCACCAAGTAGGTCAAAAGACTTCAACAAAAAGTTAACAAGTCAGTCCAAAAGTGACTGAGGGTAGCTCTTCTCCAGATCTGATTGTAGGCTGGCACAGAAAAAAAAAAACTGACGTCAGCGCGCCGCGGTGGTGCCTATATATGATTGTGACACCATCACAGCGACCATGATGCCAATGACAGACATGGAGTCGAACAACACCATCTGACGGTGCACAAGGGTACTGCTCGAAGAAAAATCTCTGGATCCAGTTTGATCCCCAGGGGGGAATTCTAAGGTAAGGAATCTGCAACTAGAAGTCTCTATCAGATGCCAGAGATCATTGATACTATAGGTTTATGGATGTAGGGGCTGCGCAGCATGGGCAAGGCCATGCCCCCACCCCAACTAATTGGGGCAACAGTCTTTCTGCCCCCTTGGCAGAGCAGATTGGGTAATTACCTCCAATGTGCCCCACCTGGGATAACAGAAAACCCACTAGAAGCCATAGATTTCTTTTTGTTTAATGTAGGGGTGGTGGCTGCCCAGCATGGCGATGCCCCCACCCCAAATAAGTGGGGCAACAGTTTTTCTGCCCTATGGGTTGGAGATAGGGGTAAATACCCCTTATCTACCCCCATTAGGCTCCAGGGAAAGATTTTTTGTGTTTTTTTTCTTTTACGTATAGGGTTCGGACCTGTTCGGCATGGGTATGCCCTCCATCTCAGCTAAAGAGGGCAGCAGTCTTTCTGCCCATCCAGGGGGCAGATTGGGGTAATTACACCGCAACTGCCTCCATGGGCGGCAAAAGGCCTACTAGATGCCAGGGAATGTTTTTCTTTTCCTAAATATAGGGGTGGGGGCTGCCCGGCATGGCCATGCCACCCCCAAGTAAATGGAGCAACAGTCTTTTTTACTCCACTGGGGTTAGATGGGGTAATTACCCCTGATCTGCAACCCCCTCCAGAGAGGGGGAGAGCAGAAAGTGCACTGTATCAAAGCAATATATATTTAAATAAAATAATGAGGTGGGTCTTTCCCATCCTAACAGCCCCACCCCTAAAACCTCAACAGTCATTCTGCTCCCCTGCGGACTAAGGCATCCCAATGGCAAGCAAGAGGACATTTGATTCTTTTGGGTATTGTGTTTACATATGGGCCAGGAGAGTTTGGCTAACTCCCAGTATCATCCCTCTTGCAATGGTGAACAGATGCACTATTTGGGCTTGGGTGGGCTGCCACCTGGAAATACCTACCAGACCCAGACAGTTCTGAAAACTAGACATCTGTGGGTCCAGGGTGTTGTGCTTCACATGCATCCCACACCATTTTCCTACCCATAATGCCCTTCAAACCTCAAACTAAAAACACATTTTTCTCACAGTTCTGAGAGGAAAACATCTGGAGTCTGCTGGTAGCCACATATTTCCTACCACACAGCATTACCCCATGTCTCCCGATAAAATGGTGCCTCACTTGAGTGTGTGGGGCAAGAGACCTTGACACAAAAGACCCAAAAGTGATACATGGAGAGATCAGCAATCGGGATAGCAGTGGGATTTGAGGCCAAGCTCAGCCGCTACCCATGAAAGCCTACTAACCACAGACATTTACGAAAAGTAGACAATCGGGGGATTCCATGGTGGTGTGCCTTGTATGAATCCCATGAGGTTTTCTAAACCAGAGACTCTGCAAACCTCAAACTTTGCCTGAAATCATGTTTTTTCTTTACATTTCTGCAATGGAAACTTCCAGAATCCAAAAAATTCCTGCAACCCAGCACTGCCCCACTTAGGCTGATATAAACGCTGTGCCACTTGTCTGGTTGGGCCTGGTGCCAGCGACAGGAACCGATCAAACCAAGGTCAATGGGAGTCCCCACGCAAGGGCTCCCTTGAAATAAGCATAGTAATAATGTTATTTGAAAACTAAGCTTTTATTTACATAGTCATAAACATATGTGCTGCTGGAACACTTGCCATCACTCACTTGAGTACTGCTGCTCCAATTAGTTGCTTTGGGGACAATTGGATAGCTAAAATCTGGAAAATGTATATTTAGTGGGCACCTAAATACAGACTGCATACAGGTATATACAATATATTGTGCAAATAGATTTTTATTAAGACTTCAACTGTTTAAGTATGTCAAAAGTTTGCTTGACTAAGTGAAGGCAAAACACATTTACAAATCTAAAAGGCTGACACTTCAATACTGGAAATGTCCACTGTCTGCAATTTGATTCCATAAAACCACCAAGAATGCTTAATTCTTTCTTCTGAATAGTAAGACCTTTGTTTCATAAACATGAATTATAATATTATTCATTTACAAAAGAAATGCTTAAAGCTTTATTGCCAATGGATTGGGATCCAGTAATGCCAAATGATAAACACATTATCAAGTGCTTAAACAGCACCTACGTTTTCGAGAGAATGAGTTTATGCTGAGTTAGCCCCTTTAAAAAGAGTGAAACAAGAGGGATGGCTAATACAGAGCCCTGCTTAAAGCCATTGTTTACAAGTGTCTTAGTTGAAAGGAGTGTATGTCACAATATCGACAACAAAAATACAGATAAACAATAAGTATCTACATCAAAATCATTGAATTTAATTGTCAATAATGGTAAGGTAAAGCCAGTAATTATCTGTTATATATAACAACAACATAACATAGTAAGTATAAAAATATTTGCAAACTTAAAAGAAACTACAACATATATAGCAAAGAACAGTATACATCTCAAAATCAGCTAACTTAAATAAACAATACAGAGAAAAATCAAAATGTTTGATTTCGTAGTGATTTAATATATTTTTACAATTTCAAATAAAATGTTCCTTACAAAATCAATTATACAATAAATATCTCCAAATTAAAAACATTTATCATGTGTAATAAATGTTATATAAAAAATTTAATTAATGAAAACATTCGTTTTTTAACATAACAATAAAAATGTCAAAATATCAAGTTACTGAAAATATATGTATTTGTGTGTGTGTGTATATATATATGTATATATATATAATGAAGAAAACAAATGAATAAATTAAAGCATCATCAAGGATATTTTAGTCAGATTTCGCGTAAAGTTGATTCAGAAAAAAGCAGTTTGGTTGAGAGAAGAACAGACGTGGCAAATGTAAGACTTGTCATCGTAGCACAATGCGATTTATTGCACTACTCCGTATTATTGACAAAAACACTAAGATCCAATACTAAATTATATCACATATTAATCTAAGTTTGTAGTGCATGCGCTAAGGAGCCCATATAAGAAACAATGCATTGAGGGCATTGTACTGTATGTAAAAACAAAATGGTATTGGTGTCCATCCAAACAGTCATTAACAAGACTAACACCTGTGGCCACACATTTTGAAAAATACCACAACAGTGATTAACAGGTTCTACGACTGACAGTCTCTGAGTTTCTGCTTAAAACATTATTTTTTTTAAATATACTTTCCTTCCATTTAATTTTTCTATAAACATGAGAATGGACAAAAATACATTTAACATTTATAAAATCAGTTCATACAATCTTGTTAACCAGCTTGATATTCGAACCATGGACACTAGTAGTGGGAACACTCAGGGAATGTCATGACTGGAATGAAATAGGAATACATACACTTTTAAGTAAAAATAAACAAAATGGAAAATGCGCCTAAAATAATAATACATTAAAAACATGCATTTTTCAGTAAACATAAATATAACATAATGACAAAGTAAAGAAAACATTACTATGTTTCACTCTGGTAATGATGTTGTGTTAACAAAATTGTATCATTTTAATACAATGTGGTTCTTTCTTTTCAAAGACAGCTGCAATAGTTTACCTATATTGCCTATTCTAGTCTTCCTACTGGGTTTACCATAACACATGCCACACTCTCCTTTCCAATCATTTTAATCAGGGTGCACTCAGCTGGCTTGTGAAGTAGACAGTCATACTCGCATAACTAACAATAAAAAAATAGCAATACATTGCAAGATGATTATGAAGATTTACTGTACACAAATTAAAATTAGCCATTGAGATCTGCATATCTGTTTTAAATTTACCAAATGTAATTATATTATTATATAATTAAATTAGAAAAGGCACATTTTATCAACTGCTCAATGCCACATCATATGCAGAAAATATAACAACTTGGGGTAAAGTAATACTACATAATATTTAAATGATTCACTGGCACTTGATGATATTCCAGGAAAGCACCTTTTCAAGATGCATTTACCACTTAGTAGTCACTCCTACATGATGGAAACAATGCACTTCATGAATTGCAATGGAAGCACTCCCTCGAAGACCTGCTAATGCACTAAAAAGCCAATAGCATGGGGTCCAGTATGTGATTGACAAATTATGCAAACAGTGGCTGGTGGGGCCTGAGATGAAAAAGGCTGTTCAAAGTTCATACTCTGTTTATTCAAATATTAGACATGCAAATTTACAAAAGAGGCAAAACAGCACCCCCTTGCATGCTTCAGTGCAGCCTGCAAAGGTACAGTTCTTTTACCAACCAGTTTACTCTGGTAAAATGTCTAAGGCCAGAAAACCAGTATGAACAGGTGCACAGCTGTGTGGCATGCTGTCAATTTAAAAGCCAGCCCTGCTTTTCAGGCTACTTTTAACTTAAATGTATATGCAAATTCGACTTTGGAAATAAAGATACTCCCAAAGTCTCAAACTAACTTATTTTCTCGCATATAGGTCACCTCTAAGCTCTTGCCTTGTAACTATAAGCAGGGACAGTATAAAAGATGTTTTAAATGCCCCGGTGAAGGAAAAACTGCCAATTTTGTTTTTTCCATTGTAGTACATTAGCTCCACAGGCTAACAATGGAATACTTTATTAAAGTATAACTGTTGCTACTTGCCACTGTTAGATGTATTACAACTATCACAGAAAATAAGTTATATAACTTGATTTTCTGATGAGCCAAAATCCAGCCTTTATCTGATTGGTCAGCTTCTGCCAAGGTGCCTTAAAGAGTTGTGAAGTGGCCTGTATTGAGACAAGTAGACATCTGGTGGGTGGAGATTTGCAAACTGCAGTGAAAAAGGCAGGAAGGGGGTGGAGTAGCCAAACAGGTCTTCAAAGGGGGAGTGAAAGGTAGGACATGATACAGGCTCATCCCCACATCCCCAGCCAGGTGGGAGCCAGAGTAATTAGATTTGCAGAGGGGCTGAGTGTTAATTAAACTTAGCCACACCAGTGGGACAGCTTAGCCAGATCGTAACCTCCAGGAAAGAGTTTACCCATTTTGAAAGAATAGTGCTTTCTGGTAGAAGAAGATGCCACACTTTGGAGGAAGTTGTCATATCTCTGGGTTTCACCCTGCACCCCATTGGTCAGGTGTGCCTCCCCGCTTACCCCCCAGGAAAACTGGATAAATATGGCAGAGTTGCCCAGCAACTCAGATCCTTGCCTGAAGCTACAAGGAGAAGGACTACTGTGCTGGAACCCTGGCCTGCACCCCAAATAATTGCACTCTGAATGACTGCACCTGCTGCACACTGTGGAATTACAGCCCTAAGGACTTTGCCTTGCTTCAAGAAGTGAAGATGTTGACTCCCTGTAAGCAACTGGTTAATCGAGCTCCACATGGACAGCCTCCAGTGGGCCTTTAAGGATTTGACCAGGCGCATTGTATCTTGATATATTTTTTTTGTCTTGATATTTATTTATTTCTTATTTCTTGCTTGGTTAATTAAAACCGTTGCGAGAAGCAGCATCATTCCATAAAACCAGCAAGGTTAAAAATATAATTATACAATAGCTGAAAATGCATCATTGTGCTAAACAACCATTCTGGAGCATTCAGATCTAAATACATAATATGATAAAATACATATATTAGTATTATGCGAAGCCCAGGTGAACATCAGAGGGTCTGAGTGCTGACCAAGTGCAAAACTAGTTATGAGTTCTTATTGCATGCAATTTCTTACCTAAGACCGGTCAATCTGAATTTAACCATGCATATCCTCGTACAATGGTTTGTATAGACAATACTGCTGAATTAGTACAATTTCTTCAGTTGCCCAGAATTGCTTCCCAGAATATATCAGTCTGTGTTTGGTCGTGCTATCCATATGTTTGTTAGTATATCAAATGATGTCAGCTGAATATAGATCACTAAGAATAGTATAGTGCCAATGTGTAAAAATAAACCAATGGGTCAAGCTAAAACTGTGAATATGTGTATTCACAATCTTAAGGTATTATACAATGCCCCCCTAGACTTTTTGTTTCTTTTCCACTATATCCAGAAACTTTACCAAACAACACTTTAGTTCCAAGTCCTCTGCAGAAAAGCATGCCTTGACTGCTTGTCTGCAACTGTGAATGCCTCTCGAATTGTAGAGGGTGCAGAGAACTGTCTTTCATTCAGGCAGGAGGACTTTGTGTATGCAGATCAAATGTTGCAGGTCTTCTCTAGCTTTGCCGCACAGCCTGCACGTTGCTACAGTTGGCTTTGTTTCCAAGGTGGAAGACGTAAAAGCAAGGGAAGCACACACAGGCAATAATGCAGGTAGTTATCTTTCACTGTCCTGGTAAATCCCATCTGCAAGTAGGCTTTTGGTGTGGCCCTAGGATAACTGTGAATAATAAACCAGCCATGTGATCTGCTCACTAGAGTTGCCTTGTCTGCTACCAATGAGACTTGTTTCTTTATTGTGTTGATTAGCTGCTTGTTGCATTGATGCGAAGCCGCGACCACCCCCAGGGTCTCAGAGCCTAAGATCTTTAGTGAAAACTGAAGGTAATTCCTTGCAGGCAGGCTTCTCTGGTCAAAAGTTCAGCCCATAAGTAGGAATTCAGGGTGCCCGGCAGAGCTTCTTTTATCTTATGCCAATACTTTGTGTATGTAGCTCTTTTTGCGTACTCTTACTTCAGTAGACCAAACTCCAGTCTGATTTGTGCAGGCAAAACGTGAACCTAGACTAAAAATCATTCTGTAAGCACCCACAACAATGTTGTCTAAGGTGGAGGCATCCCTACCTGTCATTGCTTCGCTCCCATAGGTAACTGTTGGCACCCGTTGTGCCTGGAAGACATTAGGAGTGGAGTTAGATTAGAGCTGGCTATAGTGTTCTTTAGTATTTTGAGAGTAATTGCTAGTGTGGTCCCTCTCCTCCTCAGCGCCTCCTTTTGCTGTGCAAAAGAGGCCTTGCCGTCCAGTTTTACTCTTAAGTATTTATACTTGTTGACTCTCTCAAACCGCTGTTTGGCTAAGGACCAGCTGTGCACCCTCCTGCACTGTTTGGAGTTCACAACCATGATCTTTGATCTGTCCAGGTTGATGGTTAGGCCATTTCCATCGAAGTATTGCTGGGTGGCATCTAGTAGATGTTGTAGGCCAACTGTAGTTTGAATTATGAGGATTAGTTTGAAAGAACCGTTCCACCTACATTTGGTGTTTGGGAGTTACAAGAATTAAGCCTGGACGTTAGGTCAGCCATTAACAGGTTTAACAGAGAGGTGGCTAAGACACAGCCTTGTTTTAGTCCATTGGAGGTCAGAATCCATCTTGAAAGGTGGGCGCCAGACCCCAGCTTTACTTGCACCCAGGTATCTGTGTATAATTAAATCAGTAGATTTAAAAGGGTCGGTGGGATCTTCCAATTGTGTAATTTATTCCACAGTTTGGTCCTATGTGACCAAAAGCTGCTTGATAATCGATGAAGCGGTGTCATTGTCCCCTTTGTGGCATCGATCAATAAGAAGAGGGCAACAATGTCTGTGAAGATTCCTGTCAGGTTGCAGAAGCCAGTCTGATTTGGAGGGATCACAGAGTTCCCATCTGGTTAGCTCCCTTAAGACTAATCTGGCAACGTACTTGGCTTTACTGTCAATGAGAGCATATAGTCTATAATTTTTTGGATTGTGTTTGTCCTCATGCTTTTAAATAGGCGAAATGACTGAGCCCCTCCAAGATGCTGGGATTGTCCATCATTAACAATCGATTGGAAGTCTAGAGCCAAGCTGTCGGCCCACAAAAGGGATCTGCCTTGAAGAGCGCTGCGGGATTCCATACGGCCCTGAGGGCCCCTCCGAGCTGTCCTTAGTTATCTACTTATTTATTAAATCCATTGTCTCTGTGAGCTGGCTTATTTGAGAATCCAGGTGTGGTTTAGGGTTAGGCACAATTATCTCGCCTCTCCTACCGGTAGTTGCCTCTGCATTACTGTTAAAGTGGTCCTTTAAGTACTTCCACCCCTCTTCTTCTGTTATGTGTGAATTTACTCCACTGTGAAGTGGGAGAAGATGCAGGATTACCCCTTCACAAAAGTGAGCACTGTTAGAAGTGGCATTGGAAAGAAGCTTGGCCCATCATGAATCTTCTTCCTCCCTTACTAGCCATATTAATCGGGGAGTCTTCTGTTGTCTCAGCTCCTTTAGCAAGAAGATGTTTGCAGCGCAAAGGCGAGGTTTTATTAATCTTTTATTTATGGCTTTTTTAAGAGGCTTGATTTGCTTTTGCTGGGGAGGTGTGCCCCTCACATGGTGACCTTCTGCCTGGAGCATCCTTCCTTGATTGACTGTGGTGGCATGAGCTTCCCCAGGGCACCTGTAAAATCCTCCCAGGTTGCCACTGGGGTCCTGCTTGCTTCTTCATTTTTTCTTAGCAAAGGTTTTGCAGATCTCCTAAGGTTTTCAGGTGACCTGGTATCAAATGTAATTCTTTTGTTATTCAAAGTATGAGTAGAACCAGTGGCTTTTACTTGTGCCATTGCTATTGGATTGACAGTGAGAGTGAGAGTAGTTTCTTTGGAGGGTGGTCGCTGTAGCCTCTGCTACCTACTTGAAATGTGATTATTAATTGGAAAATTAAACAACTTGCAAATGTGTAGTCTATTATTGTACAGGCTGTTGCTGAATTAAAAGTTGATGCTGGAGGTCGATGCTCGCGGAAATGACTGTTAAGAGCTCCAAGACCGAGGTGTTCCAGATCACACAGTAGCTTTTTTGCAACTTTGTCCTTTTTCCGCCATTAACTTATTTCTTGCATGGGGACGTTCAAATGAAAAGATTGATTTGCCAATAGTTTGACATTATTATTGGATCCAAGTAAGTGCATACTGAAATTTCCAGTCATAATGATGACTGATGCAGTCTCTTCCTCCAGCAGCCTAGTGACCTCATGTGTAATACAGGTTGACCCTTCTCCCTTATGTTTTGGGTGCAGATATACATTTATTATGACTAATGATATTTCTTCATAGTCATGCTTGACTGTTACTCTGATGGCCTGCAAGGAATTAGGTGAAGGATCTGAAAGGTGTAACTCTTTGGTCTTGCTGATGCTCACAGTATATATGGCTAATCCACCTTGTAAGCAGCCAAATCTTGAGGCTTTACGAGTAGGACAATGGAAAATGGTGAATCCCTGTAAATACTGTGGCTGACTCAGCCACATCTCCTGTAGTGCAATAATGTCGAAATAGTGAAAGTATAATAACAGTTCTTCGTCTGGGATTTTATTTCCCAGTCCATTAATGTTCCAGGAACATATGCGTAGGCTCCTTTTCTGGGCTGAGCAATGATTTTTTCATTGTCACTGAATCGTGTTCTGTGCATTTATAGAACTTAGGATCAAAGGCCAGTCTGTTGCTCTCCCCATTTCTGGCGGAGGAGGTCCAGCCTTTTGAGCGATTAGTTCAAGTTTTGGAGTAATTATGGGGGATGTTCCCCATACTCTTCTAATGACAGAATAAGAATTTCTCAGCAAAATCTCCTTATGAGATCTTTGTGATGCTTGAGGCTTTATAATCAACAGCTTTGAATACCCCGGATTATAGAACGGCGACAGCTTAATTCCCCACTGTCTGAGCTGCGCTCTTGAGTCCAAAATTCTTCTTGTAATCTCTGTGTTTGACCATGCAGCCCTTGTCACCTCTATGCCTGAATACTTTCTGCCACTGATGAATTCAATGCACTGCAGGTCAGATGATCTTAGGTCCTCCAGCCCATTAATTGCTCTTAGTATGCGTAGTATGTTCCCTCTATTTAGAATGTCTCCATAACCATTGGACTAATACTGCAGGGTAAAGAGTCATACTAGTTTCCATGTGTTCTATCTGAGGGCTGCTTTTGTTTGTATATGTGCCAGTCAGGCTTAGGTTTAGTGTGAGCATTGTCACACCCTCATCAGCACTGGAGTGAGGTCTGTAGTCCAGTGGTCTGGCATCAGGTAGTAGCGAGGCTGAAGATCTTACAATCTCAAGTAATGGCGAGGCCGAAGATGCTTCATTCTCTGGTTGGGCTAGTTGCTTCTTTTGATTTGTCTACTCTTACTGATACTGTATTTTGAGCTTGATCTGCTCTCCTATGGGCTCGTGTTGGTGGACTATGTTGTTTGTTAATAGAGGAGTCACATACTGCTGTAATTTTCACCATCTCTCAGTGCCCAAAGGGTTTGATCTGCATGCTTCCCTCTACATCAGCATGAGTGTTGGAGTCCTCACTACTAATATAGCTGGATCTTGTGGGTTGTGTTGTTCCTATTGTTGCAGTTGGTCCCCTTTAATCTCTGAGTCTCCCAAACATATTTCCAAAAAAACATTGCCTGGGATATTTTTGCGTAAGTGAGTGCCACTTCTGTAGATAGTTGAATATGTTGGTTTCATGAGAGAACCTGGGTGAAAATAAGCAGCAATATCGATCCTCCTTTTCTGGCCCTTCCTTCTTTGTTTCCGCCGCGGTTTGGGGTAGGTTTCAACCCCTTGTGGAGCGACATGCACTGTTGAAAGCTTGGTTGAGAGTAGTCCTGGTTCTGATGGATACTGATCTCCCCCAGGGAGACGAGACTGAGAGCCTCCTGTTGTCTCAATTATCCCAGGGTGGTCTTGAGAATATCTAGCTCGCTGTTGTTCATACTTTGTGCATGTCTTTATCGCTGTGGCATCCTCACTGAGTAAACTAATGCCCGGCGATTGTCCTTTGCTCACCGTGCTGGTAGCTGTTCTGTCTGTTGGTACATGAGGTTTGGTTGTCTGTTTTATGTCTGCCAGGAGGTTGCCCATCATCGTTGGCAGGGTGCCAACTGTGCACTGTGGGAACTGTATTCCCAACATCCTAAGGAGCAGCTCAGATATTCTGGAACCTTGGACTGGTGTTGTGGACCTCAAACACACAAAAAAATTTATGGAGAAGAAGGACTGCCCTGTTGGACTGCACAAGAGGACTGCACCTGCTACACTCGCAAGACTTTACAACAAAAGGACTTTGCTTGTCTTAAAGGGTAAAGGAGTGGACTCGGTGAAAGCAACAGTTTAAAGAGCTTCATCTGCATCATTGCCACCAAGGTGACCACTTTCAAATGGACTTTAAAAGATTTGACAGGTGCATTCTGGGGAAATGTAGTCCCAACATCTCAAGGACCATCTCAGAGCTTCTAGACCCTTGAATTGGTGTTGTGGACCACTGGAGACCCAAAGGAGGATGTTTGGAAGACAATCCAGAAGTTTAGGAGAAGTCTGGATCAACATTGGAAAAAAAGCTCAATAAGGTGACTGATCAAATCAACGAGAGTCAAGTACCTGGTGTCAAACCGCGACCCGGCCTGGATTTCAGGTTTGTCCTGCTGAAGCTCTGGAGCTTTTCCCCATTGACAAGACTTCCAGGAGTTGATCGGGACTTCACGCTGAGCCAAGCGGCTGACGCCCCATCGAATCCCAACTTGACGAGGAGCCTTGCCCGACGACAAGAGAAACAGCTCCTGAAAAGTGACTAAACCAGGCCCTACTGCTAAGTGTGTCTGACCCATGCTTCATCACAGTCAGCATGAAACTTTGGCTTTGTCGCAATCAAGCGCGACCAGAGTCCCAAGTGGTGCTTTTGGCTTTTAAGTACTAAAAAACCTTTAATCTTTAAAAATGTGTATCCTCGGTTCCCTACATTGGATTTTTGTTGTTTTAATATCATTTTACTCATATATATATATATATATATATATTTCCTATGTTTATAATTTGGTGTGGGATTTTAACTATGTGTTGTGTCTTACTAATTTAATGTATTGGTGCTTTTCAATGCTTTACACACCTGTCTCATAAGTTAACCGTGCCTGCTCATTGCCAGCTACCAAGGGTTGAGCAAAGGTTTATTTTATTAAGACTGTGACTGTACCTTATATTGTGACCTTATTATTAGTGGTGGGTACCTACCCCTAACAGCCCCTACTAAAAAACCATCATCCAACAAAACATTATCTCTCTGCTGAAGGAAACTGCAACTGAGTGCAGTGCCTTCATCTACTGTCCTGTGGACCAACTACTTCAAGGTGCTTGTTTGTTGATCTAGGGCTGGGGATCTTTCATAGCCAGTGTCTGTTCACAGTGACCCTTGCTAATAGAGGGAATGTAAAACAGCCCGCTCATAATTGAGTGACGTTACAAAGTCACTTCACAAGCGTATGATGTTTTGTAAGGTAGGTTAAACTTTCAGGGGCAGATTTACTAACGTTTCACTTCTGACTTGCAGCACAAAAGTGGTGCAAACCATCACAATTTTTTTTGATGTTTATCTATTTTGGGGGGTAGAGAGAGGGTCGGAATGAATGTCAAGGAGTGTAGGGTAAATGACATACAAGAAGGAGGAAAAAGAAAATAAATATCTGATTGAAGAAAGTGGGAATTAGAAGTAAAGAAGGGGTAGCACAGGGGAATTGGACAATAAGAGAAATAATGACTTAGAGTGGAAGTCACAGGGTATGGTGAAAGGAAGCATAGATGATTACACATAGGGGAGTTGGGGAGAAGAGCATAGATTAAAAAGTCTACAGCCATTTTCCTGTTCTTTTTTAGGGTGTCCATGCATTTTAGTTGGAATTTACTGGACAAGACTTACTATTTGTTTATGCAATGCACCACAGCCACCATTGAATAAATGGGGGGCAATACTGCAGATAGCTATGCCATCTAATGCTGACATGCTGCTGCTGTCCTCTCCTACATGAGTACACAAACAGGCTGCCTTCCACGAAGCAAGGCCTCATATCATGGTGCAGAGATGCATATGGTCTGTCTTGCGGAGGGTTTGTACTGTAGGTATCGCATTCCAGTACAAATTCCTATGCCTAGCCATAATCAGAAAAATCTCCTGCATAGGCTGTATGCTGTGCATACAAAAATAAATGAACACATTTCCCCTTATTAGCACCTGCTTCAAGGATGCACTAGTTTCTTTTGTTTACATAAAGACTAGTCTGATTATTTTAGTTCACTGGGCTTCACACTAAAACCTGTGTATTTGCTCTGATCCGGCTGAGTGCCATCTCAGTAATGCCTCTGTGATGCAAAGCATCACAAAGATGTTTTTGCACTCGAAAAAGGACACTCTTCTAACGCAAAATACTTTCCAGGTTGAATAGTAAATACCCTTGCAAGACTTTGTGTCATTTTACGCTGGTTCAGATCATTCGTACATCTGGTCTACGGCATCTGAATGAAATATTACTGACCATTGCAAACCTAAATACCTCTTAGATGTTCAATAACAATGTTGTAAAATTGGATAGTTCTGAATGTATCAATTTCAGAATGATGAAAGAGAGGATTGTCTTGGCTAGAAATACAGTCAGACTACATATTTTCTTTAGAACATGGTGATGCTTTATCTCTTGGTGGACCACACCTGTCACCAAATTTAACATGTGCTGTATGATTTTGGAAAGTCAGAGGAGCACACACACATATATATATATATATATATATATATATATATATACATACATCTCACAAGAAAGTCTCGGAATGCAGGAACTCTACACAGCGGTCCTGGATGGGCTCCGAGAAGCCCTAATAAAGCTTCCAACACTCCTTAAAATAACAGGAGACCCAGGACACCTCCAAAGTGCAATTTAATTTATTTCAGCACGAACATCCAACGCGTTTCGGCAGCAGCCTTACTCATGGTAAGGCTGCTGCCGAAACGCGTTGGATGTTCGTGCTGAAATAAATTAAATTGCACTTTGGAGGTGTCCTGGGTCTCCTGTTATTTTAAGGAGTGTTGGAAGCTATATATATATATATATATATATATATATATATATATATATATATAGATATGTGAGTAAATAGATAAATAATTTATAAAAGAGGCAACTGGATACTCTAGTAAAATGGGTGTACAAGAGTTGTTTGATATTCTGTGAAGAACTCTTCTAGTGATGTGTTATGAACTCTGGTTAGTGAAGTGGTAATCGACTCCAGTATGCATCTAGGAATGATTATATTGCTGAAGGCATGATCCACGAAAAGGCATCAAGGGGTTCATCCATAAGCATCAGTGCAGAAGTCTTTTCCAACTCTGTTTGCAGTACAGTAGATGGTATGGTAATTGAAAATGACGTTGAGTAAGAGTGGTCCGGGATTTGGCCTTGCCCATGCCAGACTGATATTTATTTTCCTCTCCTAAGACTTTGTTAAATCTGTTTCAGCATTACTGATGAATTCTGATCAATGTCTTTGTGCCGTGGAAATGAGGTGTAATAACCTCACTGCATCCAAGTTGCCTTCTGCAACCTAAAATTCTCAGACGGTATTGGAACAACCAAGGTTTCATGGTTTTCAGTAGTGGTTGAATAGTGCTTTTTTGGATTGGAGATTAGGTTATAATATAAAAATATAAATTAATATAAAAATAAAGTTGTCATCCCCCTATCCGCCGTTTAAGGGGGAGCACAATGTATGTGGCCCTAGGGTTCCACTGTCCTCAGCTAATCACCTTCTGCTGATGATGGTCCATTTGTAGTTGCAAGCACACCCTCCTCGCTAGATGAGGAATTGTTCTTCGACCATTGTCTGCTTAGAGAGGTTCTTTCTTGCAATCGTGCTGCATAGTACTACTATGATCTAGGCAAAATCCACAAATAAAGAAAAAGAAACAAAAAATGTGAAACATAAGTTAGCCACAAAGATTTATGCAAGTGCAAAAAGGAGTTAACAGTAGTTATGCAACTTCATGTAACAAAACCACTTTTGTTTTTAACTGAAAAATGTAATCACCATTTTACTCGTAATGAAGAATAAATAACCAGTAAGAATGAAGATCAACTATTTGAGAGGAATCCATTGCTTATACATAGACAAATATTTTGTTTTCACTTTTCATTTTGTACGCATCGCATTGGTTGTTATTTGAACATTCCTGGACTACTTGTCCTGGTAGGGGTTTCGGCAAAAGTATCTACTCTTCGAGTCAAATGGCATCTTTTCACTGATGTGCCTGGTGGGCTCAATCAATAGACACTCAATATAATAAACATCAAACTTACCGGAATAAATGCAATAAACACGTACAGATGTCATTGGCAGTTCATACACATAGAAGCTGACTACAGTGAAAACGACAGGGGATGTTTTAGAACTAGTGAACACTGTGTTTCTTTGAGCCACTGTGTATACTTAAGTCTATGCCACGTGCAGACTGGGATATGCGCCATATCACAGGAAATGCACTGTTCCCAGTACAGGCACCAACCTGTGCCTGCACGGGCAAGAGCGCATACATAAAACATGAACCAGCTGTTTGAAGCTACCGGTCTGCTCTTCAAAGGGATGCAGAAACCAGGTAAAGTGAGTCACTGAACCCACCGCCGGGGGGAAGGGCGGGGGGGGGGGTTTGGGGGGGGTACTTGGCAATCCAATTCAAGGGCCACCTTTGGGTGGTGTACTAACTGTATGTTACCTCTATGTGGTACACAGTCAGGCCATCCCCAACAGATTATTTGCGTCTGCCTCTGTGCCCGCACCACAGCACAGGTGCAAAATGTTTTCTCAATTGGATTGGGCCACACCTCCTTGAAAATGTGATAATGCTCTCTTGGGGTCACTTCCGTGCTAAATATGCATAGCGTGATCTGTGTTGCAGAAGGGACAATGCAAGCATCATGGCTCCTTCTGTAATATCAAGGTGTTCTGTGGCACACGTAGTGCACACATGGCCTTTGCTCCCCCAGGGAACTTTCTACAATACAGCACCGGTAGTTGGTTGCAATCCAATAGGTTGAAATTAGTGAATATAGAAAAGGGAGATTTCTTCAAGTAAAACCCCTGAGCAATGAGAAACTGTGCTTGGGTGGAACACTAGTGATTGGTAACGATGCTGGTTTGGTAAAATGAACCTCATTTGTTTATACATGAAGTAGGCGTCGCAGAGAAATTAGTGCAAATGCCATCACTCAGCTGATGTAAATTTGTGACTGGGTGCAGTACTTTCAGCTATGCTCTGAACTGACCCCTTCAAAGTACTTTGATGTTGATCTAGGGCCTGTGCACTTTTCAAAGCTGGTGTTCGTTTACAATGCCCCTTGTTTATCGAGGAATGTATAAAACAGGCCACTCTCAATTGAGCTAAAGTTACATAGTTAGTTCACAGCCAGGATGGGGCATAAGGTGGTTACAACTCTGTGTCCTGCATCCTACAAGAAAGGTTACAGTGCAAATAAGTTGAAAGAACGTTTACTAACATCGTATCCCTCTTCCAACTGGTGCATTGTGTTCAGACTCAATATAGTGGCATTGTCAACCTTTGAAATAATTATAATCTTAAGTAATGAGTACATGGTATTTCTACTTCAGTCTTCCTCAGGTACCACCACCCAGAAGTAGCGGAGTTTCCTACACCATTCCTGGAGCAACTGAGGTGGCTTGGTTCCTCAGTTTATCATACCTCATGGCTGCCTTTTTAAAGCTCAGGGCGAGGTCTGCCTACGAGGGGGCATATTCCACATATCACAAGTTTCAGGAGCCTGCTGGGGTCAGGCAATGGTTCTAGCCCAAGTTGGTAATAGCATTTCTGGTGTCCTTGAGAGAGGAGGGGTGACAGGTATTCTACGCTAGATGCCATATTGTGGCAATATCCTTCTCTACAAAGATGCTGGTGTACTCAGATGGGAAAAACTTTCCTTGTTTAGAAGTGCTGAAGGTTCAGCAGTTCGGCAGGTCAGACTCAAGGCCTTCCATAGACATAGTAAAGCTAGCAGCCATCATGGCCAATTTGGAGAGCATTTGCATATTACAAGATGAGGTCCGACTCTTCAGGACAACCTTTTCCCTGGCATTTTATGAGGGATTGAGGGTAGGGAAGCTGGTGACCAAGAATAAGGGAGACAGATGTGGTGGGCTGTAATGGGCAGATATTCAGTGGCCAAACAGCTGCTTGGCAGTCACTATTACCCATTCTAAGACCGACCAAATGGGTAGGGGTGATCATATTCTGCTACAAGGGACTGTTGGCCCCCTTTTGATTCATGAGGAAAGGACACCACTCACAAGGCTTCACTTTTCTAGAGTGCTTAGCAATGCCCTGAAGTCAGCAGGGTTTGACCCTGCTCAGTATATCACGCATTCATTTAAGATTGGGGCAGCCACTGCTGCTGTGGGATGGGCAAGCAGTGCAAAGGATTGGCAGGTGAAAGTCTGCCTGCTACAAGCTCTACCTGAGATTGAACTTGCTGTAGTTGTTCTGCCACTATTTTTTCATTTATTTTGTATTCTCCTGTGAACCCAGGTGGAAGACGTGGGGAGATGATGCAGTCGCTTGATACTTCCTTACCTCCTGTCAATCTTGGAGTGTTACAGAAGTGCTGGTGTTGGGCCATTACGTGAGGCGTGCAAAGGCTTTCTATTCCACAAGTGATTACACAGCAAGGGCAAAGAAAGCAGGATATCAGCCAACTTTCTATGGTCAAGGAAGTCTGTGCGTGGCCCACTTGAGGACTGCATGGGACAGAATCGTGCCCCAGGGGCTTCCATTCCCAGGGATTATAATCATGCATCTTGGAGTCAATGATTTGCTGGAGCTTAGAAGGAATGCCTTATTTGAACTGGTTATCTTCGAGATTGGTTGGCCTGCAAAAATATTTCCTGAGACCATGATTGCATGGTCTGACATTGTTCCCAGGTTGAATTGGAGAGGTGGTAAGTACGTCAAAGCCTCAGCTACTCTGTTAAGCGGTTGAACAAAAAGGTTGGTAAGTTATTTAGGACAGCTTGGTTGTCATCTATACCTCATGGTGCATCCAAGGTTAACGTTTTTTCTTGCAGGATGGGGTGCACTTGTCTAAGGAAGATAATGCAATGTTTCTAGAGAATTTGTTGGCATGGTTAGTTCAGCATCCAGAGTATGGGGGGGGCAGACAGTAGGTGAACTATGCTGGCCTGTTAGGTCATAATTTGTGGGGACATTCTGGATCCATGTATGGTGTCCTTTTATACCAAAAATAAAAGCTGCATCACTGGACCCCCCAAGGGTGCTGGCAGCAAGTTGAAAGGACGTTGCAGTGTCACAGGGGGTTGGTGGCGGTTGCTGACACATGGTCCTTACCTGGTACCCACCTGCACAGGCACAATTTTCGCAAGCAAGCACAGGCCATTGGTGGAGACAAGGAATGTGGGTTTAGTGGGTGACTGAGGTAGGTATCCTAAAGGCAGCTGGGCCCCCAACAAAGGAACTTCCGGCCTGGGAGGACATTTGGTGGGGTCCTCCCATACGGAGGGACCCATCCATGTCCTTTATGGAGGAGGGGTTTAAGAGGAAGGGTCCCAAAGCCAGTCGTGAGCTCACTCAGAATGGTTATATTATGTTGGTTGCACAGGAACAAACTAGTTATGGTTAGAGAACTCCCATGTAATAGAGTCTCTGTTAAGTCTAGGTCTCAATTCTGTAAACAAGATGTGATTATTATGGGTTACTGTACGTAAATTGTTTTTCAAATAATGTGTTTTGGGTATATGTGTAATAAATACGGCAAGGGGTCTTATGACCTGGACTTGGGCATTGTCACTGACGTAGGTATGTTGGGGTGGGTGAAGATTGGGAGGGGGGCTTCAGGGACATCAGCGACTACCTGGCCATATGGATTCCTGAGTACAGCAAGAGTGGAGAATGGTATAGAAAAAAAAACAGGAAGAGAGAAGGGGCTGGAGTGTCAGGGAACATAGAATGCCTGGGCAACAATAGGGGAGCAAAGGAAAGAAGTAAAGATATGATTGATGAGAGATGGGCTTAAAAGTAAAGATGTGGCAAGTGGATTGTAATGAGAACAACAAAGGTTAAAAGAGTGGGAGGCACCCGGTATGGTGAAAGGAATAATATATGGCAATACTGAGGGAGGGAGCATATCAGTTGAAGTGGAAGTAAAGATGGGATGAAGGACTATTTGGGGCAGGTATGCCATATACATTTTTCATTTTATTTCCTTTATAATGGTTTCTTCATTTTCACACCATGCTGCTGATAAGGACACTGTGAAAAGTGCCAAAACCACTGGCAGATACACAACTCACTATTTTCCATGCTAAAGATAACAGAGCAAGTGCACGCTCTCTGTCCACAGACCAAGAACAAACCTGTTACTAAAGACTTCATTCCAACCAAGGTGCCATTTTCTGCTTTTTCATTCAACAACTCAGAAGCTTCAATAAATATTTATGAATGCACAGAATTGTGACTTGACTTCCTAGTGCGTCTGAGCAAAAAGATCATTGCAAAATCTCAGCTCTTACCTTTTGAATAATGAAAGTTATTATGGCAGCCAGCACAAAATTTGTAGCTCCCATATCGATGACGCTGAAGAGCAAGGTGTCAAACAGGAGCAGCACCAACTCGTTGCCATAAAAGAGAATCTTGCTGAAGTTGGCACTGTCATCTTGAGGAAGGAATAAAAGTAATTAAATGCTATTACTGTTCTATAGGCAAATATACAAATCAACTAACAACAAACTGTAAGGTGTACACTTCACATGTCTGCTGTAGTTATAAAAGGTCTGCCCTTCACTGCATGAGCCTTGGTTTTGTTATTGACCCTTAATCGCACATATCACCTCTCACCTATGGTGACCACTGTGATAAAGTCACCCTTTAACATGTTCAATTCAATGTTTCTGACTGATACTGATGGTAACTGTTAGAAATGGGGTATTTGGTTGACAGTCAGGTTACCCCCTGTTCAAGCAAGGACCCTCACTCTAGTCAGGGTAAAAGAGAGTTACCCTCAACTAACCCCTGCTTTACACCCTTGGTAGCTTGGCAGAGCAGTAGGCTTAACTTCAAAGTGCAAGGTGTAAAGTATTTGTACCAACACACACAGTAACTTAATGAAAACACTACAAAATGACACAACACCAGTTTAGAAAAATAGGAAATATTTATTTAAACAAAACAAGACCAAAACGACAAAAATCCAACATACAAAAGTCAAGTTATGAATTTTTAAAGATTAAACTCAAAAATAGCGCTTAGAAACAAAAATGCTTCGATGAGATGTTAACACGGCATCGTGACGGAGTCGTTCCCAACAAGCCGACACCAGCGGCGCCAGACACGGAGTCGTGTAGACCCCCAAGTACAGTACCTTTGGTGAAGAGTGAAAACAAGCCGATGCGCAAAGTCGGGGATCGCAGCGTCTGTGCGAAACGTTGAATCCGCGCACTTCGAGCGGCGTCGGTCACGACGTGGTGCGGCGACTTCCACGGAGTCGCGGACTTCAGCAGGGCTGCAGCGGCATCGGGCCTGCGAAGAGCGTCGCATTCCAGCGAAGGTTACGGCGTCGGGTTCAGGCGGCGTCACCGGATTCAGCAGCGGCGTCAGTCCGGAGTCGTCCGAAGTCGATTTCCTTGGATTTCCACCAGCTTTCCTTTCAAGGGCCCAGGGACTGGATAGGGCACCACTTGTCAGAGCAGGAGTCTCTCCATAGACTCCAGGTGTTGGCAGAGAGAAGTCTTTGCTGTCCCTGACACTTCAAACAACAGGAGGCAAGCTCTAACTCAAGCCCTTGGAGATTTCTTCACAAGATGGAAGGCACACAAAGTCCAGTCTTTGCCCTCTTACTCTGGCAGAAGCAGCACTGCAGGAAAGCTCCACAAAGCACAGTCACAGGCAGGGCAGCACGTCTTCCTCAGCTATCAGCTCTTCTCCAAGCAGAGGTTCCTCTTGGTTCCAGAAGTGTTTCTAAAGTCTGTAGATTTGGGTGCCCTTCTTATACCCATTTTAGTCTTTGAAGTCACCTTTCTTCAAAGGGGACTCACACCTACTTGTGAAATCCTGCCTTGCCCAGGCGCAAGGCCTCAGACACACACCAGGGGGTTGGAGTCTGCATTGTCAGAGGCAGGCACAGTCCTTTCAGATGAGAGTGACCACTCCACCCCTCCCTCCTAGCAGAGATGGCTAATCAGGAAATGCAGGTTACACCCCAGCTCCCTTTGTGTCACTGTCTAGTGTGATGTGAAAAACAACCCAACTCTCAAACTGACCCAGACAGGGAATCCACAAACAAGGCAGAGTCACAGAATGGTTTAAGCAAGGAAATGCTCACTTTCTAAAAGTGGCATTTTCAAACGCACAATCTCAAAATCAACTTTACTAAAAGATGTCCATCTACTCTCTAGGGGAAATCTACACTTTAATCATATTTAAAGGTAGCCCCCATATTATCCTATGAGAGATACAGGCCTTTCAACAGTGAAAAACGAAGTTAGCAGTATTCACTGTCAGGACATATAAACCACATTACTATAGGTCCTACCTTATCCATACACTGCACCCTGCCCTTGGGGCTACCTAGGGCCTACCTTAGGGGTGCCTTACATGTAAGAAAAGGGAAGGTTTAGGCCTGGCAAGTGGGTACACTTGCCAAGTCGAATTTACAGTGTAAAAATACACACACAGACACTGCAGTGGCAGGTCTGGGACATGATTACAGGGTTACTTGTGTGGGTGGCACAACCAGTGCTGCAGGCCCACTAGTAGCATTTGATTTACAGGCCCTGGCACCTCTAGTGCACCTTACTAGGGACTTACTAGTAAATCAAATAGGCCAATCATGGATAAACCAATTACATACAATTTACACGGAGAGCATATGCACTTTAGCACTGGTTAGCAGTGGTAAAGTGCTCAGAGTTCAAAAGCCAACAGCGACAGGTCAGAAAAATAGGAGGCAGGAGGCAAAAAGATTCGGGATGACCCTGCATAAGCAAAAGTCCAACAGTAACTCACCCTGACTCTGACCTGGGCTCTGCTTAACAGGCCCAGGGCCAGCACTCTCAATGAAAGGTATATGGTCAAATGGCACATTGTTATAATTCCAATTGGCAATGCCAGACCCTGTAAGTCCCTAGTAGATAATAGGGCAAAGAGGATTCACACTACCCATAAGTTCCTAGTATATAATAGGGGAGGAAAGTTTAGAAGGCTAGTAGATTTCCTGCACTGGAGTTGGCACTGCTGTGTGCCTGCTTTCATTTTTAAAGACAGCCCAGTAAACTGTCTTTAAAATGTATGCAAATTCTACTTTGGAATTAAAGGTATTTCCAAAGTAACAATCTAGCTTATTATTACATTTAAGTCACCCCTAAGGTCTCCCCTAGATGCCCCAGGGGTAGGGTGCTTATAACTATAAGCAAGGACATTATAAAATAAGGCCCATATTTATACCTTTTTAGCGCTGCAATTGCGCCGCTTTTGCATAAAGAAATAACGCAAATGCGGTGCAAAAAAAAGTATAAATATGGGCCTATGTTTTATATGTCCTGATGAGGAAAAAATTGCACTTTTCATTTTCCTCCATTGTAGAACGTTGGCTCCATAGGCTATAATGGGAACATTTTCATAAGCCTAAATGTTGCTAGGAAAAAAAAATGCCATGAAAGGACTCACATGAATGGTAATGATAAATGCAACAATTTGCAATTGTTGAATTTATCATAACTTATGCAGAAAGGAAGTTCTGAGACTTTCTTTACTATAAGCCAAATCCCGGCCTGCTGTTGGTCTCTCCGGATTGGTCAGTACTAACAGGATTAGAAAGAGTGCTTTGAAGAGGTGATAGGTGGCCTGAACTGAGCAGAGGTTACCTGATGAGAGAGGTAGGCAGATGTTGAAGACAGACCAGGAAGGGGGCTGGTTGAATCAAGCGGAGGCTTCAAAAGGATACCAGTCAGAAAGAAATGCCACCACGCTTTGCCTCTCACCCCTGTCCCCTACAGAAAGATGGTGGGCTTATGAAAGGAATTTGCAGATGTCCAGATGGGGGAGTTAATGGAAATGAGCTATACCAGGGGTTGGTGTAGCTAGATCTTACTCCTCTAGAACAAAATCATCCATCTTAGAATGTTAAAGTGCAGTGCTTTGTGGGACAAGAAGATGCCACACTTTGGAGGAAGTTGTAATACTTCTGGGCACCTTGCAGTTCATTGGACAAGGATGCCAACCAACTGTCCCCCAAGATGATTTAATAAAAGTAGCGGATCTGCTTTAGAATTCAGATCTGCTGCCTAAAACCACAAGAAAAAGAAGGACAGCCCTGCTGAAACACTGGTTTGCAACCCAGAGGCCTGCACACTCAAGGACTACGCCTGTTGCACGCTGGAACCACAGCACAAAGGACTTAGTAGTGGACTCCCTGAAGCAACAGTTTAAAAGAGCTTCCCCGCACCAACTTCCACAAAAGTCCCTTGCCTGGAGTGCTTTCAGTTGACTTAAAATGTTTTGGCCAGGTACATAGTGGGAAATGTAGTCCCAAGGAGCAACTGAAACCTTGGACTGGAGTTGTGGATCACTTTCTGGCATGAAGATACACCTGAAAGTAAGTGTAAAGTGTTACATTGTGGACACATGGAACTCCTGACTGTGTTTCGGTCCAGTGCAACCTTCCCTTTGCCTGCTATTTGCTTCTGAGCGCTAGTTTTAGTTTTAATCTTTAGAAAGGATCTCTGGTTCCCTATATTGTATTTTTGTCATTTTGGTGTCATTTTAAAGATAAAAATATTTACTATTTTAATAAATGTCTTTAAACGCTTTACATACCTGACTCCTGACTGCTTGTTGCCAAGCTACCAGGGGTAAAGCCAAATTGGTGTATTGCTAGTGTTAGGTGTGTACTTACTCCTACCAATATCCAGCCTCTAACAACCACTTAACCTTAATGTATGAAATCCCGAAATGTAGTCCATTAAATAGTTCAGGGAATACCCAATGTGTGAAGTGCTTGACATGAGCACCACTTACATTACACAAGGACACATTCATTTTGTTTTTAGGCATGGTGATTTACCCAGAATCACAGGGTGTTTTTTGGAATCCCTGTATTTTTGTTTTTCCAAATGGAAAATATTTTTTGTTTTTTAAACGGAAGAGGTGTTGGTTTTTCATTGGGGATACCATCACAGGGAGTAGCCTACTCCCTCCGATGCTGCAAACATGATTCCCTTTGCAAATTAGTTACTACCTCTTTTGATGTGTTGGTAACTGACAAACCATACCCAAGTGCAGTTTGAAGGGAATACTTCTTCCAAACTGTAATTTGTATGGGTCACAAAACAAATTTTTTGAATCAGTAAATGTTTCTGACTTGTAAAATAGGTTTTGCAAGTAAGAAAAAAGCATTTTGCGATTGCAAACCCAGTGATTCTACGAATTGCAGAGTTTGCAATTGTAAATTCGTTCCATACAGCTGGCCCAAGGTATGTTAATTATTGTAATGGTTCTTTGTAAAGCATTTAAAGAGTTATGACTTGTCCAGCTACCTTTGGGCAATGGTTGTGTTGGTGAAAATCAGTGATTTTAAATGCAATAAGAGCACACACTCACACAATGAAGGTAACAGTGAAAGATCGAACTCAAAGGGTTTCTCTCATATCATAGAGCTGGCATTGAAGCATCAACTTTTCACTTTATCAAGATCGCAGATGTAACTAAACATTTACTTCTTATTACATAAACTTAAAATCATCACAAAAATAAAATAAAGGTAAAAATGCTAAATCGTCATTTAAAGACGATTTTGACGAATACATTCCTTGGTTGTATGACAGAATAATGTTGTCAGAAATATCACCAAACATAAATAATGTGGCCTAAATATTATTTTTAAAAAATACCGCTCCTTTGGGTATAGATTTTCTATTAACTTCAATGGAGTGATATTATTGTAAGGGATATTTAGGACACCATTCTGGTAGCATTTAACTTCCTTTAATGATTCAGCTGCAGACCAGGAACTTAATCAGCCATTGAATAAGCCTTGTCCAGAAAGGTAACAACTTTCAGATATTCAATGCCAGCTGTATATTAGACAGTGTACTACATATTTAGATTCTGATTCAAGGGCAACAGATAAAAAAGAATTCCATTGATGAAAACAACACTTTGCATGAAAGAAATGTCAAACGTTTTAAACAGTGTAAGTGGCGTTTGGTCCGTATATAGAATGGCAGTAGATCTGAAATTCTCATTATGGTAGAACATTTTTTCCATGACATATTGCTCAACAAGGTGACGAATGACAGAGATGTAAACAAAAAGAATACATTAAATAAATATCTGCAATGGTATTTTAACAGCAAGTTTGTAGGAATTGAGAGTAGAGGCAGAAAAACTGAACATATAAAGGACCAAGGGATTGTTTTATGTTCTTGTTATGAATTATACCACACTATTGTTGAGATCCATGGAAAGGTAAGAACTAAGGCCCAGCTAGCTAGTGCAGTTGTGCGTCATTTTTCTTACCGTGAGTTAACACCATGCCCTAATGCCATCCATGCACCATATTTAAGAAATGACGCACAATGGCGCAAAAGAATGGCTAGCGTCTCAAAAAAAGATGCTAGCCTGTGACGGATGGCGTTAGAAGAAATTGCGCTAGTGGGTCAAAAATGACGGTAGGCTTTTTAGCGGCAAAATATCTGCCGATAGTCAGCCTAGCGTCATTTTTTTATGCTAAGCAGCCAAAAAACAACTACTGTCTAAGTATTGACAGGGGTCATTACCACTACCCCAATGCCCACCACAGGGGACCAGTGTCCCGAGGGCAAGCCCAACATACCCAGAGGGCCCCATGTAAGGGGCCCCCAGTGGCACGCCACACACATACACTTACCTATGATGGGCTCTCCAATTCAGTAGTGTCCCAGTGGTGTGGGTGGTGGTGATGCTGGTGGTTGGGGTGGGCATCTATGGGCCTACCAGCACTTTAACACCTGGTCTGACCAGTCCTTAAATAATGACGCAAATCGGGCTTTGCACCATTATTTAGGTCCGCAACCTACTTGTGCGTCATTCCAGCATCGGTTAAATATGACACTGGGGGCGGCTAGTGTCATTTTTAGGAAGGGAACACCTACCTTGCATCTCATTGACGCAAGGTGGGTTGGTGCTTCCTAAAAATGGATCTAACTCCAATATTTTGATGCTAGACGGGTCTAGCATCTAAATATAAATATGGAGTTAAGTGAGAGTCACTTTAGAATAAAAATAAATGATGCTAAGGCAACACTAACTTTCCTTAAATATGGGCCTCAGTATCACATTACCATTTCCAATATTTAACTATAAAGTTGTATTTTGAGAAAGTGTGAGTGTTAAATGGAGGATGTTTGCAAATTTGCCATCACCTTAGTGATTATTCCTTAGTGATGATTTAATAGTGTTGGTGGCAGGAGAATGATAGAAAATACAACAAATTGATCAAAGAAATCCTTGAGTTAATCTCTGCACTGGTAATTACTTGGGCTGAATTTCATTCTGTTGTTTTGTGCCCACTGTCTTAATATTGTTCGAATAGGAGCAGATGTCACACATTTCCATGCCAGGTCCCACTCCAGACATGAACATAAACAACTATCAGGCAGTTTTTGCCTATTTATACCTCATCAGTGACATATAAGCTTGAGCCCTAGTAAGCAGGTGGGCACAGACCTTACGTCTGGGAAAACACATTGCAGTGCTCTACAACAACAAAGCGATTAAAGGAATGCTTGAATTAATCAATCTCAATTGCTGGTGACCACTCTGGGCAGCTTCAGGTCCATCATTTTTCACCCACTATTGTCCACACTCTAGAAGAACCATGTCGGACTTAAAATGGGACAGCATTTTTTCAAATGATGAAAGTTAATGTTGGACCAGGCCCTTTTTGCAGGGTCACACTAGATCTTTTGCCTTTCTTTGCTGAAACCATTTTTGTTACATTTTAGTACTCTAACCAGTGCTAAAGTGTTTGTGCTCTTCCTTCTAAACATGATAAAAATGGTATACACCTTATCGGTACTGTTAAATCACTTATAAGTCCCTAGTATAAGATAGTACCTGTACACATGACCTGTAAATTAAACGGTATTAGTGGGTGCAACACTCATTATACCACGCACTAAAGTTGCACTGTAAAACATGTTTCAGGCCTGCCACTGAAGCCTGTACAGCAGTTTTAAACTGCTATTTTGACCCAGCAAATAAATGTTTTGCCAGGTCTAAATATTTATTTTTAATACTTATAAGTCCCCCCTAAAGCCTCATAGGGCAGGGTGCATGGTAATTACAAAGCAGGACATGTATACTTAAGTTTTACATGTCTAGACAGTGAAATTTCCCCCCCCCCCCCCAGTTGTTTTTCACTGTAGCAAAGCCAGCTGTCTCAGAGACTAACACTGAGTTACATTATTACACTTAATAAATGATAACAAAATGGTTACTTATCTGTAGGAGCAGTTTTGCAGCTTGAATAATTTTCTGTATTCACATGTTGTGCATTATTCTGCCGCCTAGTGGTTGGGTCCAGAAAGTCTCCTTGAAGTCTCTTTTCCTCCTTTTTTCTTTATATTTTTTTCCGTGGGTGTTGTCGTCTATTTGGGTTAACACTCCTCCTCGTGTTATGCCAGACGCATGCCCCTGAAATCCCTTGATGCATTTGCCATCTTTAGATTCAATTTTTCTTCCTCTGGTTGTCAGTATTCTCTTGAGTTGAGATTGTAAATACACCTACACTGGTGGAGGTGGGTGGGTCGCATGTGAATCCAGAAAAATCTTCAAGCTGCCAACTACTGCTGCAAGTAAGTAACCATTTAGTTTTGCATGGTAAATCTTTTCTGGGTTCACATGCTGTGCCTCAATTACAGACCATTTTTGTTAATGTGAGTTGGTTGGGTTCCTTAGAGTGTGTTTTTGCTAAGAAATGTTTCAGTATTCTTTGTCCCCTTTCTGCTTCCTGGTTAATCTGCCCATGAAGTGTTTTGTCAAGGTAATGTACTGATGACCACATAGCAGCTGTGCAAATGTCCTCTAATGCTATATTGCCTAAGAAGGCAATAATTGCTCCTTTTTTCCTCTGTAAGGGTTATTCTCCTTGTCTTGTGACAATATTGTATTGTTTGCACTATCCATCTTGAAATAAATGACTGTCATCCTGGAATCTGCACAGAACTTGGACTTAACCTCTTGGGATGGGACAGGTCGAAATATAGGAGGGATATTGCGTTCAGAACCAAGGCTGTTTTCATCACCCGCCTTTCCCCTTTGTGGTTAATGATTCTATGGGAGGGAGAGGGTTGTCACATTATACAGCAATTGTAAAGGAGGGGCTGGTGGATGGAGAGAATACTGTATTGGAAGAGGGATGCAATGATGCCTCCCATTTGTATACTACTCCACCTGTTGGTTTGCAGTCCGCCTTGGGTATTGATATGACAGCTGCTTCATCTTTACTAGAAGTAATGATTTTTTTTTTGTATTAATAACCAAATTTTTATTGAATTCTGGAAACAGTGTACCCACATCGTGCTCCAACATTAGTAATATTAGGGTTACATAGCGAATCTCACATTGCGTTACCGGTCCTCCAGCATTAACTTTAACATTACAATAATACTCCATGGTGGGACCACCATTTTCCCCATATTTTGTCATGTTTTTCCAAGCAACCAGGGGCAGCATAAATCAGCTTTTCTTGATGCGCGCACCAATCCACCCCGCTCTCCATCACGCCAACGATGGACTTCTGGGTTGCTTCCACATACTAGCTATGTCCCTTTTAGCTACGTGACATGATACACTACGATATTTGTAGGGTCATGTAACCCCCTACAAATATTTGTTCTGCTCGAGGGCCCCCCAATTCTTCCAGTAACCCCAACACTGGTAACCTAGGACTCAAGTCTATAGGGTGCCCTAGTATATCTGCTTTTTCTTTACCGACCCCCTCCCAGAAGGGCCTTAGTTGAGGACAGCTCCAGATCATGTGGAAAAAGTCTCCCCTGGGGAGGCCACACATGGCACAGGTTGAAAGCGTCCTAGTGGACATTCTGGATTGCCTTGCTGGGGTTCTGTAAGTTCCACTGAGGCAATTAAATTGTATCATCCGTAGCCTAGCTGAGATGGTTAGTTCCCTGGGGGCCAGGGATGCCTCCCGCCATTTGTCGCCATCTAGATCCCCAACCCTTGTGTCCATTTCTGTCACAGGTGGTCAAAACCATCTGAGGTGTTCGTGAGTAGTGACTTATAAATGTGGGCTATATTCAGGGAGGTGAGTATCTGAAGGAATATGGGCCCCAAAGGCGTGTCACATTTGCAGATATCGAAACAATTGTGTCTTGTTCAGTCCATATTGTTCTTTTAGGTCTTGGAACAACATAAGACTACCCCCTTTGTGTACCCCCCAAGAATGTGATCCCTATTGAGTCCCAGCAGCAAAACCCTTAAGTGTTGTAAGTTGGTGTTGCCATTCTCCACACAACAGGGGAATCATTTGAGTAAAGCACCAGTCCCATTTTATTAAGTGTAGGGCTGCCATCCAGCAACCCACAGCAACCCGGGTGCATGAAGCTATTTGGTCAGAAACTTTGCCTCCATAAATCATTCCCAGCAGACCACCAAAGCCCACTGAATGGATTTCAAGCTGGTAAGAGGGGTCATTCCTAACCTCCTGCAAACAAATCATTTAAAGGCGCCAGCTGTGCTGCTAAGTAATAAACATATATGTTTGGGATCCCCCTCATAAGGCGACTTCAGCGCAGTATCAAAGGCCACTTTGTGATGCCCCATGTGCCATATAAAATTAGTAAATTTAGATGTGAGTGCTCTGAACGCTTGGTATCTGATCGTCAACGCTTATAGATACCGGGGGAGTCACATCATTTTAAAGAGAGCAGTGTGCCCAATTGGGTTTAAGGGTAGGTCCTTCCAGAGTTGCAGGTCCCGCTCCAAGTTTGTGGACAGGCCCTGAAAGTTGAGTACCCAATCCAACTCAGGTAGAAGGGAGATGTGGATCCCCAGATATCTAAAAGCATTCCTCCACGCTGAAAGTGGGGGCACTACAGTCGTCCCTCCGCATCCCCCCTCAATTCCACAAGTGTTGATTTACTGCTGTTAACCAGAAGCCCAGATAACTCCCCAAACCTCTCCAATAATTCAGTGCATCTAAAGCCTGACGTAGGTGGATCCCCCAGGAACACTAGGACATCATCTGCGTATAATGCTACCCTATCCTCCACCCCAGCCCCACATCAGAGGGTTGTTGCGCAGCAAGCATGCCAGGGGCTTAATAGCCAGGATGAAGAGCAACGTGGATAAAGGACATCCCTGACATGTTCCCTGCTGGATGGGAAATGTGGAGGAGAGCACTGTTTACCCAGACCTGAGCTGTGGGATGTTGATAGAGGATATACGGATCATTCGTCAGAATCTCTTTACAGCCCCATACCTCCACATATTCCCATGAGATCGTGTTAAATGCCTTACAAAAATCAATAAGGAACAGGGCCAGTTTACCACTTGACTGTGGGCCTCGGGAGAGGGTCACCTGAACACAACAGATGCAGTGCCTCGTACTCCTACCTGGCATGAAGCCACATTGATCTAGGTGGATGAGGTGGGTCAGCGTGCAAGTAAGATGTGTTGCCAGTATTTTGGCATATATCTTTACATCAGCATTAATGAGAGAGATTGGCTGACACGATGCACATTGGTCCGGGGGCAGCCCCTCTTTTGGCAGGACCACAATCATGGCACAATCTAGTTCAGGGGGAAGCACCCCCTTCGATGGCGCCTCTTCATAAAAGTTTAGGAGATGCGGCACCAGTGATGAACAGAACCTTTTGTAGTACTCTATTGGGTACCTGTCTGGCCCAGCAGTTTCCCCCCTTAAGCTCAGATATAGCAGCCTCCACGTCTTCTTTCGTCAGTTGTTGATCTAAGTCTTGGGCAAGGGAGGGTGGGATAGTCAGTATCGGAAGGCCCCAAACTATAGAGTCCTCCTCTGTTAAGTGCGGTAGGGGATCTCTAGTGTAGAGATCTTGGTAGAAAGTCGCAAATGTTTGAGCTATTGCTGAGAGTTCCACTTGGATGTTCCCCTCCCTATCACGTATGGACGGCACGACTCTGGCAGCTGCCTCGCGCGTTGCCAGCCAGCCAGTGGAGCAATTTGCCTGATTTATTGCCTACCCCATAAACTCTGCTGGTCAACGCCTGCCAGCACTGTTTTGCCTCCTCAAGAGATATTTGGCATAGTTCAGACAGCGCCAATGCCAACTGATGTTGTATCACCTGTGTGTCTAAAAGTCTGGCCTGTCTCTCCAACTCTAGTATCTTGTTCTCAAGCTGTATACATTGCGCTTTCTGGTGCCGTTCTGGTCTGTGGATGTAACTTTTGCGTATTCCCCGCATTGCCAGTTTACATGCCGCTCAAAGCGTCACCCTTGAGTTTACTGAGCCCTCATTGCAGCGGAAGAAAGCTTTGAGTTCCCCCTCTACAAAACTTCAAGTACCATGCATTAAGTCTCCAGGTCGGCTGCTGTGCCTAGTGCCCCACACCCCAATCCGCCAAAATCGGCACATGGTCTGATATGCCCCTAAGAAGGATCCGAACAGATCTCATATTCATCATGTCTGTTACCGGCACCCACATGAGGTCTATTCGGGCCTCGGTGTGATGAGCAGCAGAATGGTGGGTGTAGGCATGCTCATTCGGGTGCCAGACCCGCCACGGATCACAAAGACCCCATGAGTCTGTCCAGGTTTTTAAGCATGCTTTCCAGAGGTGTCGGCTGGGACTAGGCCCCACAGAGACATCCCCGATTGGGTCCGGCACTGTGTTAAAGTCTCCCCCCACCAGAGTGAAACCTGCTGGGAGTGACTCCAAAAGCTATCCAAGTGCCTCACATGTGGGCTGCAAAAACTGAGGGGGAATATAGCAGGACACCAGACTATATTGCTTGGTCTCTATCTGACCCTCCACACTAATGTACCTCCCCAAGGGGTCCTAATGAATCTTTGTAACTGTCAGCGGTAGTGTAGGAAAGTCCTCCTTTTTGCCCTGGTCACCCCCACACTTTTTGGACAGGTACTGGTGGTTACTGACTCTTGGCTGTGCCCTGGGTACTGCTTACCAGTCCCAGGGCCAGTGCTCTGTGTAAAATGGATATGCAAATAAGGCTAATTATAATTGGCTAAGTTAACCTACCTATAAGTCCCTAGTATATGGTAGGGCATGTAGGTTTAGGGACCACAGCATAGGTAGTGCACCCATAGGTGCACTGCTGAGATGCCCAGTGGCATTTTAAAGGCAGGCCTGCCTTGCTGGCTGCTTTTAAATTAAAGTTATATGCAAATTCGACTTTGGAATGAAAAGTAGTTCCAAAGTCTCAAACTGCCTTATTTTTACATATAAGTCACCCCTAAGATGTGCCCTATGTGCCCCTAGGGCTGGGTGCCATGTAACTATAAGCAGGGACTTTATAAAAATAGTTTTATAAGCCCTGATGAGGTAAAAACAGCCAAATTTGTTTTTCCCTCATTGTAGTAAATGGCCTTCATAGGCTAGAATGGGGAGACTTTATTTTAATTTTTAAAGTCTCCTTAAATGATACATACCAAGAATTTGGTATCAAATTAATTGTTGTAATAAATCCCACAACTTCCAGTTGTTGGATTTAATATAACTTGTTCAGGTAAAGAGTTTTAAACTTTACCTGAAAAGTTGCCCTGCATTGTTTTTGCTGCTGTGCTCTGATTGGCCAGCTCTAGTAGCTTGGCCAAGCTGCCTTGATGAGGTGTGAAGTGGCCTGGCTTCACACAAAGGAATGTGCCTGTGCGAGGGAATCTCCCCTCAGCAGATGGTGAGGCAGGAAGGGGGAGGGCTGCCAAACTGGTCTTCAAAGGCAGAGAAGGACATTTGGAGCAACCAGCAACACCCCCACATCCAGCAACCCCAGACAACTAGGTGCCCCCTTGATTAGATTAGGGGAGGGAAGGAGAGGGGTGTGTTTATGATTTTTAGCCACACCAGTGGGTGGGCTCAGCCAGATGTAACCTCCAAAAATCAGATTCAGCCATGATCGATTTTTAGAGAATGTTGCCTCCTGGGATTGATTTTTGCCACACTTCCCAGGAAGTGGTCATCACAGGGGGAAGGACCCTGCACCTGATTGGGGAACCAGGACCCCCCTGCTTTTCACCCAGGAGCAAGGATAAAACTGGCAGACCTGCACCCACACCTCAGATCCCCTTCAGATTCCAACAAGGAAGAACAAACGGAGAAGAAGGACTGCCCTGCTGGACCCCTGGCCTGCACCTGGAACCTGCACTCAGAAGGACTGCACTAGCTGCACACTTGGGCTTCACCACAAGAAGGACTTTGCCTGGCTTCAACTGGTTCAAGGAGGGACTCCCTGTTTGCTACAGGTGAAAAATTGCTATCCAGAGTCCCCTGCACCAACTCCTGAAGAAAGCGACCAGCTGACCACTGCCCAGTGGGCAAAAAGGAGTTTGCGCCAGGTGCATTCTGGGAGTTGTAGTCCGTACCCCCCAAGGACCATCTCAGAACTTCTGGCCCATTGGGGTGAGCTGTGGACCGCAAAATAAATTTAAAAGGACATCTGGGAGGATCCCCAGAAGTTTGGAGAAGTTTGGAGAATTTCTGTAAAAAAGCTCCATAGAGGGACCGACCCGCCGCGGCAACTCTAGCCGGCTTGCCTCAACCGCGACTCGGCCTGATTTGCTAGTTCGTCCCGGTAAAGAAAAAATCTCCGAAAAAGAGACTAAGTCCGAAGGTAAAAAGTTAACTGGGACCTCCCAGCCATCGTATCCGAGAAGGGCTCCATGGACGTCGGATCAAGATCCAGGTTTACCCCGGTCGAAGGATTTTCACCTCGAAAAAACGACTAAGTCCGAAGGTAAAAATCTCCACCGAGGATTCCAGCATCGCGTATCCGGAGCAGGGCTCCAGGAGGTCGGATTGGACTGGCAGGTTCATCCCGCTGAAGAAAATCTTCGAAAAAAAGACTAAGTGTGAAGGTAAACTTTTAACCGAGGCCTCCCGCAACCTGTAGCCGAGCAGGGCTCCATCGCGGTCGGCCTGAAACTTTGACTTTGCCCCGGTCGAGGTGCAACCAGATGACCCGATTGGCGCTTTTTGTTTCTAGGTGCTAAAAAAAAAAATCATATCTCCGGTTCCCCTTATCCGATTTTATTCGTTTTGGTGTCATTTTAAAGATAAATCTATTTTTATAAATTGGTTTTGGATTTTTAAACTGTTTCCTGTGTTTTATTTAATTACTGTTTTGTGATATTTGAATGCTTTACACTCTGTCTCCTAAGTTAAGCCTTGATGCTCGTTGCCAAGCTACCAAGGGTTGAGCTGGGATTAATTTACTGAGACCTAACTGGACCTTAGTGGAGGTTAGTGGCCTATTGCTAACTGTAGGTACCTACCTGCCCTTGCCAATAACCCATTTTCCCAAATTTTTGGTGCGCAGTGGTGGGATCCTGTACTTGTGTTCAGTATCATGTTACAGTTTTCAGTAAAACAAATTAAAAATCCTTTAAATTGTCCTAGTGCAAATATTGTTTTTAATTTTTAATTTGGATTAATTTCAATTATTGAATTTTTGTGATTTTTCTAAATTCTTGTTTCCAATTTTTGCAAAAAGTTTTTGTTGACACAAAACCAGGGAACTATGGAGCTTGATCTGGCTAGCCTACCCACACTGACAGTAGTCCAGCTTAGGGGGTTGTGTACTGAAAGAGGGTTACCTGCAACCACTGACCTCAGGAAGCATGTCCTGATCAAATCCCTGACAGCATGGGCTGAGGCCCAAGAGTTAGACTCAGAAGAAGTTCCAGAGGAGGGAGAAGTAGAGGAGGATGCTAGCTCCAACCACTCAGGGGAGGGAGGGCATCTGAGCCTAAGTGAGCATGAGGAAGACCGGTCCTCATTACATACAGTCACTAGGGGCAGACCCAAAGCTAGTTGGGGGAAGGGGGTCCCTTCAGTAGGAGAGAACCTGTCCCTCAGGGAAAGAGAGCTGGAGGCCCAGCTAGCATTCATAGCTTTGGAGGCAGAGAAGCTGGCCCTAGAAAAGAAAAAGTGGGCAAGGGAAGAGAAAAGAGATGGTGGCAGCGACAAAGAAGCTGAGGTGTCCCTGGGTGGGGGTTTTTGCCCCAGATTACCCAAAGGGGTGGTTCCTGCCTATGTAGAGGGGGATGATATAGATAAGTGGCTGGGGGCCTTTGAGAGGGCCCTCCAGATGAGGAGAGTCAAGCCTCAGTACTGGGGTTCGCTTCTTTGGGAGTTGGTTCCCAACTCTGGGAGGGATAGGCTCCTAACCTTGAGGGGGGAGGAGGCAGACTCATACCCCAGTATGAAGAGATGCTTGACTAAAAAGTTAGGTCTGACCCCAGAGCAGTATAGGCTCAAGTTTAGGGATACCCAAAAGACAAGCACCCAGTCCTGGGTGGACTTTGTGGACATTTCAGTAAAAGCACTAGAGGGCTGGATACAGGGCAACAAGGTAAGTACCTTTGAGGGGCTGTACAATTTGATTATGAGGGAGCACCTTCTAACCAATTGTGTCCAAGAGAAGCTCCGCCAGTATCTAGTTGACTCTAAGTTGACCAACTCCAGAGAGCTGGGGGAGGCAGCAGATGACTGCTTAAGAACTAGGGTTAACCAGAAACCCCCAGGGGGTGATCAGAAAAAGGGAGGACATGGTTCTTCACAGGGGAAGAACCAAGGGAAAGATGATAAAAAGCCCAAAGAGTCCTCACAAGAGTCCCCAAAAACTTCTCAGGGTGGAGGAGCCCCGAGCCATTCCACTTCTAAGGGGAAAGGGTATCAGGGAAAGAATTATGATCCTGCTAAAGCAGGAAAGTTTCAGGAGCTTGCTAAGGCCGGCAAGTGTTTTGAGTGTCATCAACCTGGATACAAAAGAGGAGATGCTATCTGCTCCAAGAAGCCCCCCACTGGTGGGCAATCCCAGGGGATTGCTAGTGTAGGGTTGGGGGTGGAAGTTGGCCCAGGGCTGGGATCAGGGTACACAGAGGTCACCTTAGTATCCGTGGGTGGGGTGGACATTGCAACTATGGCCACCTTACATCCCAGCATGGAGAGGTATAGGCAGAGGCCTAAAGTCAATGGGACTGAGGTGGAAGCTCTGAGAGATACAGGAGCCAGTGTGACAATGGTCACAGAGAAGCTGGTTTCTCCAGAACAGGTCTTACCTGGTGTCTTCCACCAAGTGACTTATGCAGATAGCAGAACCAAACTCCATCCCATGGCCATGGTGAGTCTGGAATGGGGAGGTGTGACTGGCCCTAAGAAGGTAGCTGTAGCTCCTGCCCTCCCAGTAGAGTGTCTGCTGGGAAATGATCTTGAAGCATCTGAATGGTCAGAGGTGGAGAGAAGGGTCCATGCACAGATGCTGGACCTCCCTGAATGGGTGTGTGCTGTGACCAGGTCACAGGCAGCACAACAGGGAAGTGCTGGACACTTGGACCCTGGAACAATGGGCCAAGCCTCCAAGAAGAAGAGAAAGGGCACTGGGTCTGGCTTGCCAGCCCCTACAAGTACAGAGGGTCAGGAGGAATCCAACCCTGAGGGGGAGGATCTGACCTCTGGGGGAGGGACACTTCCCCTGCAAGCTCTGCCTTACTTGGCAGAACTGCAAGGGGCAGGTGGGCCCACCAGAGAAGAGTTGTGCCAGGGACAAATAGAGTGTCCCACTCTTGAGGGCCTGAGGCAGACTGCTGCCAGGCAAGAACAAGGGGATACCAGTGGGACCCACAAGGTTTCCTGGGAGGATGGAGTTCTCTACACTGAGGCAAGGGCCCTCAAACCAGGGGCCACCAGGAGAGTAGTGGTCCCCCAGAAGTATAGAGAATTCCTCTTTACCTTAAGCCATGATATCCCCTTAGCTGGACATTTGGGACAGACCAAGACCTGGAACAGGCTGGTCAACCATTTTTATTGGCCCCAAATGTCAGAAAAAGTCAAGGAGTTTTGCAGCTCCTGTGTCACCTGCCAAGCCAGTGGCAAGACAGGTGGCAAACCAAAGGCTCCCTTGATACCACTGCCAGTGGTTGGGACTCTCTTTGAGCGGGTGGGGATTGACATTGTTGGTCCCCTAGACCCACCAACTGCCTCAGGTAACAGGTACATTTTGGTGGTTGTGGACCATGCCACCAGGTACCCTGAGGCAATACCCCTCCGGACAGTCACTGCTCCCACAGTGGCTAGGGCCCTACTTGGTGTGTTCACCAGAGTGGGGTTCCCAAAGGAGGTGGTCTCAGATAGGGGCACAAACTTTATGTCAGCCTATCTGAAAGTCATGTGGGATGAGTGTGGTGTTACTTATAAGTTCACCACCCCCTATCATCCACAGACCAATGGTCTGGTGGAAAGATTTAATAAGACCCTGAAGAGCATGATCATGGGTTTGTCTGACAAACTCAGGAGGAGATGGGATGTTCTCCTCCCATGCCTGCTGTTTGCCTACAGAGAGGTGCCACAGAAGGGGGTTGGATTGAGCCCCTTTGAGTTACTGTTTGCGCACCCTGTAAGAAGCCCATTGTGCTTGGTGAGAGAGTCTTAGGAAAAGCCTCTCAGAGAGTCCAAGGAGAATGTGCTAGATTATGTGCTGGGCCTGCGGTCACGCATGGCTGAGTACATGAAGAAGGCAAGCAGAAACCTGGAGGACAGCCAGGAGCTCATGAAGCTCTGGCATGATCAGAAGGCTACCATGCCGGAGTATCACCCAGGACAGCTGGTGTGGGTTTTGGAGCCCATGGCTCCTAGGGCACTTCAGGCCAAATGGACTGGGCCCTATCCAATTCTGGAGAAAAAGGGTGAGGTCACCTACTTGGTGGACCTTGGCACCCCCAGGAATCCTCATAGGATCCTGCATGTTAACAGGCTGAAACCCCACCAGGACAGGGCAGACATGACCATGCTGATGGTCACTGATGAAGGGAAGGAGGAGGAGAGTGAACCTCTGCCAGACCTCCTGTCCTCAAATGCACAAGATGGGTCAGTGGAGGGAGTGGTACTCTCTCCCAAGTTGACAGACCAGCAACAAAAAGACTGCAAACAAGTTTTGGAACAGTTTGCTAGTCTGTTCTCCCTGACCCCTGGACTCACCAATTGGTGTGTCCATGACGTTGACACTGGTGACAGCTTGCCTGTCAAGAACAAGCTGTACAGGCTGTCTGACCAGGTCAAGGCCAACATCAAAGCTGAAGTGGCTAAGATGTTGGAGCTCAAGGTAATTGAGCCCTCTGACAGTCCTTGGTCCAGTCCAGTGGTACTGGTGCCCAAACCTAATCCCCAAGGTGGGAAGAAAGAATTGAGATTTTGTGTGGACTACAGAGGTCTAAACGCAGTCACTAGTCACCTGATTGGAGAACCAGGACCCCCCTGCTTTTCACCCAGGAGCAAGAATAAAACTGTCAGACCTGCACCCACACCTCAGATCCCCATCAGATTCCAACAAGGAAGAACCAACGGAGAAGAAGGACTGCCCTGCTGGACCCCTGGCCTGCACCTGGAACCTGCACTCAGAAGGACTGCACCAGCTGCACACTTGGGCTTCACCACAAGAAGGACTCTGCCTGGCTTCAACTGGTTCAAGGAGGGACTCCCTGTTTGCTACAGGTGAAAAATTGCTATCCAGAGTCCCCTGCACCAACTCCTGAAGAAAGCGACCAGCTGACCACTGCCCAGTGGCCAAAAAGGAGTTTGCGCCAGGTGCATTCTGGGAGTTGTAGTCCGCACCCCCCAAGAACCATCTCAGAACTTCTGGACCCTTGGGGTGAGCTGTGGACCCCAAAAGAACCTTAAAAGGACATCTGGGAGAAGCCCCAGAAGTTTGGAGAAGTTTGGAGAATTTTTGTAAAAAAGCTCCATAGAGGGACCGACCCGCCGCGGCAACTCTAGCCGGCTTGCCACAACTGCGACCCGGCCTGATTTGCTGGTTCGTCCCGGTAAAGAAAAATCTCCAAAAAAGAGACTAAGTCCGAAGGTAAAAAGTTGACAGGGACTTTCCCAGCCATCGTATCCGAGAAGGGCTCCATGGACGTCGGATCAAGATCCAGGTTTACCGCGGTCGAAGGATTTTCACCTCGAAAAAACGACTAAGTCCGAAGATAAAAATCTCCACAGAGGATTCCAGCATTGCGTATCCGGAGCAGGGCTCCAGGAGGTCGGATTGGACTGGCAGGTTCGTCCCGCTGAAGAAAATCTTCGAAAAAAAGACTAAGGGGGGCGGAGTAGAAGGGGTGCGACGGGTGCAGTTGCACCCGTCGCGATTTTCAGTGTCTGCATGGCAGACACTGAAAATCATGGTGGGGCCCTGTTACGGGGGCCCCTGCAGTGCCCATGCCATTGGCCCCACGACACCCCATACCGCCATCCTGTTCCTGGCGGCCAAAACCGCGCCGCCATGGAGGATTCCCCAGGGCAGCGGAAAACCGGCGGTACACCGCCGGTTTTCCGTTTCTGACCGCGGCTGTACCGCCGCGGTCAGAATGCCCTTGGGAGCACCGCCAGCCTGTTGGCGGTGCTCCCGCGGTCCCCGGCCCTGGCGGTCCATGACCGCCAGGGTCGGAATGACCGCTTAAGTGTGAAGGTAAACTTTTAACCGAGGCCTCCCGCGACCTGTAGCCGAGCAGGGCTCCATCGCGGTCGGCCTGAAACTTTGACTTTGCCCCGGTCGAGGTGCAACCAGATGACCCGATTGGCGCTTTTTGTTTCTAGGCGCTAAAAATAAAAATAATTCTTTAAAAATTCATATCTCCGGTTCCCCTTATCCGATTTTATTCGGTTTGGTGTCATTTTAAAGATAAAAATATAATCTATTGTTATAAATTGGTTTTGGATTTTTAAACTGTTTCCTGTGTTTTATTTAATTACTGTTTTGTGATATTTGAATGCTTTGTACTCTGTCTCCTAAGTTAAGCCTTGACGCTCGTTGCCAAGCTACCAAGGGTTGAGCTGGGATTAATTTACTGAGACCTAACTGGACCTTAGTGGAGGTTAGTGGCCTATTGCTAAGTGTAGGTACCTACCTGCCCTTACCAATAACCCATTTTCCAACAGGTAGCACTTGTGCAATAGCAGGGCTACTCCCTGGACCCCAGTGTAAAGCCTGAGTGGTAAACTCTGTCACATACAAAGCGCCCTAGAAAGGAGCACTGGGTCCCCATTAAATGTGTCTCATGCAGTATGACCACCCCCGGGGAATGCCTCTTTTTGCAACGAAGTACTGCGGTCAGTTTAATGTGGTCCAGTAGCCCATTAACGTTCCACAAAATTACAGAAATTGTGCAGCCCACAAGGCTACCCACTGGACAAAGGGCGACCCATGGGGGTGGCAGACCATGAGGGCAGGGCTCTTTAACACAACACATTGTCCGCCTTGGTTCACCAGAATGTGTGTATATTGAGCATCAGTGGTACACGTAATCTTCATTTGAACTTTAAGATAACAATCAATAAAAACTACTTTGCTTGAAAAAACACAATTGCACTCCCGCCAACTACCCCTCGGCCCCAATGTTCCTCTCTAGAAGCATCTGTCTTCCCTATAACCATTATGGAACTGTGTTAACTTGTGGAGTTGCTCAGCAACCTGCATCTGGATACCTCCCACCCATTTAAGGATACTCCGCCTGAGAGCTATATTTAATTTAGCAAATGAATGAATTGGGGGCAATTACCTGGCACCTTCAATCCCACCCTAGAGTGTCAATACCACCTCTCCCCAGACCTTCCAAGGATTAGAATGAACTACAACAACAAACAATCATAGTCAGACTCATAACAGTGCACATTACAGTTACAGTGCTAATTTCTTGGATCCAGGCCGTTCCAGGGCTGCAATAAGGGGGTACCCCCATCTGAGCTAAAGATGGCCGGTGTGTCAGACAGGGAGGAGTCCTGGATCTCCGCCTGCGATTGCTCCACTCCTGCTCGCCGAGGCCCCCATTCCACCTCCATGCAAGGGAATGCCTTCTCCTGGCCCCCCTGACGGCACTCACAGGCCTCCCTGGCAGGTCACAGCGGCACCGGAGCAACGTATCAGTCTATGGGGCCCACTGCCGGACCACTCCAAGGATGCAATTCCCATTGTTCTGTCGCCCATTCCCATGCATGCTGCGGTGTTTAAAAAAAAAAAAAAAAAAAGGGTAGAAGCACCTTAGATGACCTGTAGCTTGGCAGGGAAAAGCAGCGTGTAACGCACATTCAATGACGCAGTTTCTGTTTAACTTCCTCATACAAGCGTCGACGTTGTTGAACAGCTCGAGTATAGTCTGGGAAGATCAGGATTTTTGCATTAGAGAACCATAGCTCTGAATGCGGGCGGGCCTCACGTAGAACAGTGTCTCAGTCCCTAAAACTGATGAGTTGGATCGCTACAGGGCGGGGAGGAGCCCCAGGTGGGGGCATTTTCACCAGCACTCGATGCGCCCGCTCCAACACAAAGCAGGTTGACAACTTGTCTTCAGGGAACCAGGAGCGGAGCCAGGTCTCCATGAGCTCCTCCCCTGGGCCCCCTGCTATTTCCTCAGGCAAACCCACCAGGTGAAGATTGTTTCTGCAGGAATGGTTCTCAGCATCCTCAGCCCTTTCTTCCAGGCTGGCCACCTTTGAGGTAAGCTGGGAGACTCATGTCTGGAGGGTGGTCACTGCATCATCAGTTGTGGAAATTCTAGTCTATGTCTCCGTCACTCTCTCAGCCACTCACCTAAGATCCTGACGCACAAGGGTGACTTCCACATGGACACCATCCACATTGGACTCTACCGCCTCCCTTGATTCCTGGATCGCCTTCAGAAGCATCACCATATCCGGCGGAGGAGGGGTGGACATCCTTGCCGCCTCTTGTGCTGGACCCGGCACCCATCTCACTGGGCATGGTATATTGGTCCATTTTCGTCTGCATCGCCTTAGTATGAGGAGGGCTTGTCACACCCCATACCCGCGGGTATGCTCAGCTGAGCAGCCGCACCCCTGAGGGAGAACGTACTGGCTCCACTGCACTGTCAAGGAGCAGAGGCAGGCGCTCCCAGGACCGATGTCTCTGCGCCTCTCTGCCCATCAGTCACCACTCACCAGGGCAGAAGCGTGGCCCTCCAGACTGGGTGGGGGGGGGGCACCACAGCACCACGCCTCCCCTACAGCCCCTTACTGGGCATACCGTCTGCTGCTCACTTGACTTTGGTGGAATAGATTTCTGTGGAACTCTGTGGAAGGCACCAAGGTTCTTAGCACTAAGTACTATCTAGCTTTCCATCAGGCCTCCGGAGTTGTACTTGGCCTTGTTGTGTCCCATCAATGATATGTTCTGATGAACCACAAATGTTCCCTGAGACCACAGGTGCAGTTAATTAGGACTGTCACTAGCAGGCCCTAAAGAAGCAGTCTGCCCCAACTGTCACTCCAGAATGTCAGGAATCATCCGATCCGGCACGAGCTAGCCAGTTCTCTGCCCTTCATTGTCCCTCCAGCTGGAACCATGATGCTGTAAACCAATGCTGGCGACCCCCAGCGTGTCAAGTCCGTGGCGCAACTCTTCTTGTCTCTTTAAGAGGAGGAGGAAGGAGGACCAGGGAACCTACGAGCTCCCAGGGTGCAACACCTCTCCTTACCCTGCACTTGGCAGCACCTGATGTCCCCTCCTCCTTGTTCCCCCCCCAGGGCATTGCCATCCTGCAGCCTGGGGCCAGGGGCCACAACCCACTGTGGTCCACAGGCCTCAATGTTCCTATCGTCTTCAGGCTGCCTCCAATCATCAAAGCGGCCACGCGGTGCGCTCCTTTGCACAGCCCCTGTCCAGCCAGCGGCTGCCCACAGCTGCGATCAGGGCTACAATGCCACCGCCTCCTTCACCTGCCAGATGGCAGGACCATCACCAAGCCGCGCACTCCTCCGGGTCCCAGTCACTCCTGCTCCATCGGGCCTATGCCCCGCCAGGCCCCAGCTCCTCTATTACAGCCGGAGACACGCTCAGCCACGGCTGGGCCTCAACGCCGCTACCTGCTTTACAGTGAGGTGCCGGTACACATCCGAGCTGTGCCCTCTTCCAGGCCCCAGCCACTCCTGGTCTGTCGGGCTGAGCTCTCACCCGCAGCTCCCTTGCGGTCGCCGGGTGCTTCTCCCACCGGTTTGGCATGGCGGGGACGTTACACTATCAGGCAGGATCGTTTGGCGGATCCAAAGAGTGGGAGCTCCTTCAAAATGCAGCCGCCAGGATGGCTCACTTGGCCACGCCCCCTTGAAGAAGTAATGTTTTTAATGCAGAAAACTCTCCATGCAATTACAGAAGCATTAGTGGAGAACAATGGGTTGAGAAAGTCTTATAAAAATCAATTACAGGTGATTAAAGCTAATTAACAGTTGTATGTCCACCCTAGTTGGAGCAGTGCCAGATTAAAGGGATCCAAAGGTGTACGTGCCTGCAGAAACTAATGAGATACAAAAACATCAAGCTTCCCACTTGTATATATTTCTAAGTAACCTATGCTGGTAATGAAGAGGGGTCAGCCTCGGGGATAAGGGATTATATACCCTATCCCAAAACCCTAGGTAAAATACAGAGGAAGTCCAAAAAAGAAAAGGTCTGGAAAAAGAGGTAGTAGGATAGAGCAGCATAATACCCCAGGAGCAGCCCCAGACAGGAGTATGAAATTGGTCATTATACAAGGGGGTGTGGGTCCCAGAGGGGACTTAGAGCATTAGGAATAGGGAACACTCAGCTACCAATGGAGAATAGTATACCTGAGTGGTTGCAAAGGAGGGAAGTAAGGATATAGTAGGTATCACAGGAAAGGAGCGAAGATTGAAGAGGGCAGTGACTGGTTCTAATAAAAAGGAGTAGGTAAGCCTAGGACAATCAGAGAAACGTGAATGCTTAACATTGCTTAGTGATCAAAGAAACAAAAAGAAATGAAGAAGGATGTAGTGGAAGGGAGAGAAGGTTATGGGTATATTTGGAACCCTGGGAAAGTGAAATAGGTAGGAAGGGTTGGAGGAAGCTTGAATTGTTCTTGCCTACTACAAATGTTGGCTAAATGTCCTAGTTTATATGAGATTTGATCGGGTGACATAAGGCAAATAGGGTTTAGAACAAATGTAGAAGGAAAGGAAGTGACAAAAGCCCTCTTTTACCTGGTATATGTAAAACAGATTGTGATGAGAGCTGAGGATGAATCCGGGAAGGATGGTATTAGATTGGTACAGATGAGTTAGTTGGGAGAGGAAGGGAGAAGTTATGAAGCCCTGACCTGTCACGCAGGACTGTATCTAGATCAAGTGCAACATAGTTGAGTAGGAGCTAAATACAGAAGAACATGTGTTGATAGGAGTGAGGGTGGTTTTAGTGTAACTATAGTAACCAATGCTAAAGGCCCCAGGCTGAGGAATCGATTTAAGCCTCTCTCAAACACTAGCTGTGGTGGCTGTAGCGGGGGGAGATGAGCAATCTGGATTAGGGTTTAGGATCTTAACACAGTCCTTCTTTGGTTCTGTCTTGGAATTTAGGAGGATACAGAAAGCATTTCACCCAAGATAGGTTTAAAGAGATGTTGTAAAAATATGATATTGTGTGTTTACAGGAAACGTGGCTGTGCAAAGAACCTGAGCCAGTAGATGGAATTTTAAGGCTTTTTAAGGACGCTAGGCATCGTGGCCCAGGTTGGCTTTTGGGCAGTTTGATCACTATAGTTTGGCATATAATAGCTAATACAATCACCTTGTTAAAAACAAAGCGGTGATGGCTTTTGGATGGCCTAATAATCCTTTATAGTGGCTCTGGAGGAAAGAGACAGATTATCGTAATTAATATATACATTCAACCAGGGAAGATTGTTGATTATGATGCTCAGTTAGGACTGTTCGAAGAAAACCTGGAAACAATTTGCTAAAACAGCTTAGTTAATAATGGTATTAGGAGACTTCAATCATAAACTTGATCCAACTGTTAGTGATAAAATGAACAAAGATTTGTTGGCTGTCACGCACGCGCAGCAGGCTCTCTTTCCCAGATCAGATATTACGGTACGTGATATGTCTTCGGTAAAAATCCTAAGTGTTATAGGTCTGATCTGCATTAACGGAAAGGTGGATACATCCATGCAGCAAGCCAGACCTTCTGAATAGGTAATCAGGTTTGCCCAATTGATTATGCCCTGGTAAATGCCTGTTATTTTGTGGAGATAGAAGGGTTTGAAGTACTGTAATTGGAGGGTAGTGATCATTGGCCCCTACAGGTAAGACTCAGAGCTGTAAATACAGACCAAAGAGAGAGAGTTGTTTCTCTGCACGTAGAGTTTTCCCATCACATAACTACTTGTATCACAGAAGACAGTTTAAAGCAGCTTAACAAACTGATGATAAACTCTAAGGTGGTCATTACAACCTCGGCGGTCTTTTAAGAAGACCGCTGAGGGACCGCTGTGCGGAAGACCGCCAGTAGTGGCGGTTTGCCGCACGGCGTATTATGACCGTTGGCTGTCCTCTGTAGTTTTTCCGACGGAGAGCCGCCAACAGCCATACTTGCGGGCGGCAGGGAAGTGGAGGTTGCTCCACCTCCACCGCCACGCCAACAGAACACCGCCGAGCTAATCACGTCATGGGATTCTGCGCAGCGGTGTTCTGTTGGCGGTGTGGTGTCGGCGGAGCTGCCCCCATGGCTCCCGTCCCCTCCCGGAGGATCGACGGAACAGGTAAGTCAATCATCCATTAGAGGAGGGGGGTAGGGGGTGTTGTGTGTTGTGTGGGTGCATGGGGGTGTGCGTCTGTGAATGTAGGGGGGTGTGTGAGTGCGTGTATGCTTGCGGGGGTGATGCGTGTTTCGGAAATGTGTGCGTGTATGTCTGTATGGATGTCTGTATGGATGTGTGCGTGAATGTGTGAATGTGGGAGTACGTGTCTGAGTGTGTGTGTGGATGTTGGCATGTATGTCGGTGTGTGTATGTGTGTTGGTGGTGCCCGCGTGCGTGTCGGGTGTGTGTCAGTAATGGTATGTTGGGGGTCGAGGTGGGGAGGGGGGCACTGCCATCTTTGGGGGGTGGCAGGGGTGGTGGGGGGTGTAGGGGAGGGAGTCGGGGTGGGGGTGGGGGGCGGGGGAGACCCTTATCAGTGCCAGGGAAGGGATTCCCTGGCACTGATACTGCTTATCGCCATGGATTTCATGGCGGTTCCTACCGCTGGAAATCCACGGCGGTAAGCCAGGTCACAATACCGGCGGCGGTATTGTCACGGCCGCTGGGCTGGAGACCCAGGTCTCCAGCCCAGCGGTCGTCTCCGCCCTGGCGGGCGGAACGGGAAAGTGGCGGATGGCCATGGCGGTAACCGCCATGGTCATAATACTGAAATAAAGACCGCCAGCCTGTTGGCTGTCTTACCGCCGCATTAACACCGTCCGCCAGGGTTGTAATGACCCCCTAAGTTACTTAGTTTGGATGAAGATCAGAACAACATGCTTATAAAATATACTAGGGTGATCAAGCAAGTGGTAAACAGTTTGAGAGTAAAACTTAAATCAGCGTCTGTGAATAAGGAACAGGACCAAGTTAGAGGGATACTAAAAATTGTTGGTTTAATCATGAGTGTAGGACCCTGAAATTCAAGGTACAGAAATTGGAAGGGTATTTAGGAAAAAGCATGATCAGAGAACTAAATAGATGCCTTGATCGGCTAAACTTGAGTATAAAAATACACTGAGGAAAAAAAAAAACTGGACTATATAAATAGCAATTGGCAAATTATGCTTGATATGATAGAAACAAATAATATTAGGAAGTTCGGGCAGTTGGTGCAGGAGGGGAATGTGTCTGGGGATATGAGGTGCCTAGGAGGGGAAGATGGTAGGATCAAACACTTGGGTAATCTGTATAGGGGAAATGATGCTGTGCAAAAAGCACAGAATATAGTCGAAATAAGTGCTAGTAGATCAATTTCTTCCTCCAGAGGATAAAAGATACTATTGTTTGTCTTAAATTAACCAAAGCAGTTGGCCCAGATAATCTCTCAGCAGTCATAATAAAAAATAATGTGGATTGGTGGGCAAGTCTCTTCTACATCACCATCAAAAAATTATTGTCTCTCGGTGTTTTCCCAAGAGTTGGAAAGGGGCAATAATTAGGTGAATTTATATGATGATGCTACACCAATTTATAAGAAGGATGATGGTACACAGCCTAAGAATTGTAACCTAATTAGTCTGCTGGACGTGGGGGAGAAAGTATTTGCCAAATTGTTATTAGGCTTATAGAAGTCTTGGGTGGAACTGAATAATCTAATACTGGTAGAGCAAGGTGGGTTCAACGAAGGCCATTCCACAATAAATCCCTGTCTTAGTTTATGGACAATGGCAAAGAAGGGAATTGAGCAGCGAGGTCGGTTATTTTGTTGCTTTGTTGATTTCCAGGCTGCTTTTGATCTGGTTGATTGGAACCTGTTGTTGGTGAATACTGAGGCAGCACAGAATTAACTGTGCACCAGTCTCACTTCTTAAGGGATTACATAGGCACAATTGACTCCAACGAACTTGGGACCTTATCAAAGAGAATTCAAATAAAGAATGGCCTAGGGCAGGATTGTGTTTTAGCTCCCCTACTGTTTTCTTTATTCCTTTCTGACCTGCAAAAACACTAAATGGAGCCGGCAGTCTGCAGCCAAAAATGGATGGGACCCATTATTGTATGCTGACAATCTAGTGATAGTTGATATGACGGAGCTGGGATTGCAATGGAAACTGTGTATTTGTTCTGAATATTGTTTACAGAAAAAAACTTAGTTAATTTGGATAAAACAAAAATAATGGTGTTGGGGAAAGGGATGTTTTTATTTTTTTTATTGGTACTTGGGTGTGGAGAAAGTTGAGGCGGTTAATAAATATAAATATTTATTCATTAGTCTTCATTATTCTTTCATCTAGTGGTTCGATTCCAGATTAAGCTGGAGAGAACATATTGAGTTGTTAAAATCTTCTGCATTATCATCGGTATGGGGCTTAAAACAGTTCAGTCAGAAGTATGGATCGTTTAATACAAAGGTACGGTCACAATTCCAATATGGGGTGGAAGTCTTAACCCTAGCTGGGAAGTTGAGCTGGAATATGGAAGAGGACAAAATGTGTGAAAAGGTTCCACCCTCTCATATGATCTAGGCCATAAGGGCTAAATGTCAAATTATGGCGTGCAGTTATCTGGGAATGCAAGCAACATTGAATTCTTGGCAGAGTTTGAATGGAGAGGCTAATCCCAAAATAGCTTACTTCTGTAATAGGGAAATAGAGAAAAGTGATTTGAATTGGGCTTCCCACGCTAGAAGCATGCAAGAGAAGACCGGCAGCAGATTATCCCTAGTGACCGACCAGTGGAAGCCAGAGCAACAGATCCCTAAGCAGAAGTTGTGCGCTATTGTAAATAAAAACACTAGAGAAGAGGACCTATGCCACTTGGAGGGCAAAATATCCACCCAGGTCTTGGTGGAAGGCTGGAGAAACAAGGATATTGTCCCCTATATGGATGCCCTGCCAAGACCAAAGCTTAGGAATGCTGTGCTAAATTTCAGGGACAGATTAAACCTGTATTATGTATGTCGACATGAAAACAAGTGCAACAAAGAGATGCCCAGGGCCTGTGCACTTTGAATTGAAATTGAAATGTGGTGGGCAACATATCTTATTGGATTGTTTGTGGTTCCTATATGAACGGAAAAAGTTGTTAAAGCCAGTTTTTATCCCATATAATATTACTAACTGGGATCAAACCCCCAGCCTGCTGGTACATATGAAAATTCTCAATGTTGGGTGTGCTCTAGGTCGATTTTTTTAATGCAGTATGTGGGTCCCTAAATGGGCAGCTGGATAAACTGTAAGGGAACAGAGGGTCGGTAGGAGGTCCTTACCTGATCAACGGTGGTTAGGTTTACAGCATTAAATTGAATTTTAATTGATATTAAATTAGTATGGCTAATGTAAGTGATATTTAGTACATGTCCAAGTAAAGAAGTATGGGCTGCCCTGTCATGAAATTTAACAATCTGCATTTAATGAGCGCACCAGGAAGTCTTTTGACTTGCACCTTTTGACGTCTTAGTTGGTTCTTTAGGATTATGAGTTTTATATTGTATTATGTTTTATGAAGAGGTTTATATTGTTGATCTTGGTAGATACATTATATTTTATGGCCAGGGCCGAATAAAGCTTGGCTTTAGATCTGATCTATCCATCTTGCAATTGTTCTTTTGGTGAATGGAAGTCTTTTTCATGCATGTGCGAAGGAAACAAAGAACTGATCTCCTTTCCTGAAGTCCTTTGCTCTTTTCAGATATTACATAATTGCCTTTGGACATCTTGCATGTGAAATGATCTTACCACCTGCGTTTCAGGCTGTTGAAAAAAGCTGGCAGGTAGATTGCTTGGTTAAGATGGAATTTTGTTACCACTTTTGGAACAAATTCTGGGTTTGACCTCATAAACTTTTCATTTCTAAATATCCGTATGTATAGCTCTTGAGTGGTGAACGTTGGTATCTCAGTTGCTCTCCTTGGTGAGAGATGCAGTTTTGAGGGTTTGAAACCTTAATTGTGCATTCCATATTGATTCAAATGGTGACATCAGTTGGGCGAGTACCACATTCAAGTTCCATGTAGGCACTGTCACGCTTCTTGGGGTAGCAACTTTCTTTACACTTTCTAGGAAGTGCTTCACCACTGGTGTTGTGAAGAAACTTCTACCCTGTATACCTCTTGTGTACACTACAATGGCTGCTAAGTGGGCTTAGATAGAGGGATAGGAGAGTGGTTTGTCTAGTAGGTACATTCGGTATTTAATGACTGCAGCCTCTTGTGTCCAGTATCTAAGTTTTCCAGGCCTGTTACACCATAGATGGAATTTCTTCCATTTGTTGCAGTAACATTTCCTTGTTGGTCGCCACACTTTCAATCTCCATCACCTTGCTTAGCACCTTGAGGTGCCCAAATTTCAAGTCTTCAGGAGCCATGCTGCCAGGTTGGGGGTGATTGGTTCCAGGTGTCGCACCTGTTCCAACTATCATTAACAGGTCGTGGTGTGCTGAGAGTGGTATTTACTACTCTTGGGATATTTCCATTAGGTTTGAGAACTATGCCTGTCAAGCCCGTTGTGAGGCCATCTGGATCAGGTGGACTTGTTCCTTATTGCACTTTTGGATCACTTTTGGTATTATTGGAATCAATGGAAAAGAGTAAGCAAATTTCCCTGACCATTTTATTGACAGGTTATTCCACAGTGACTCTTGGTGGTAGAATCTCGATGTGACACTTTGGCATTTGTGTTCTTCTTGTCTGTTACAAAAAGGTCTAGATGCGGAGTTCCCCAGATCTGGAAGATCTGGCTTGACACTTCTTGTTTGAGTTCCCACTCATCTGCAGTGTTCGCTTTGCTGCTTAGCCTATCTGCTTCTGTGTTTTCTTTTCTAGGTCGGTGTGCTGTGTAGCCATTTTAGTTATAGCTCCATACACATTTTTTTAGCACACTAGGCCTGCCGCTGTTCACTTTAACCTAGGTAGATTTTATTCTGTTTTGTTTATTATTTTAACAATAGCCACATTTGTGGACTTGTTTTATTTCTCTCTATCTAGCTGTTGTTTGCCTAGGTCAGCACTGCATTCTTAAACAAGACATTTCTTTCAATCTGTGCTTTTCTCAAGTCTGCAGTAAGATAGGTTGCCGGTAAACGTGGTAACACTTTGTCTATGGTATTCATAGAAACGTACACATCCTTACATCGGGACATTTTCTCAGAACATCAGCTGTTTTATTATAAAAACACTTCTCTGTCCCATACACGTTAGAGGGAGATTCCAGCCAGATGACCACGACTGTATGCTGATTGCTGAGTGCTTTGCTACAGCTGCTTATGCAGACTTCAGGCCTCTTGCTCAGGTATGAGGAATGATGTATTTCTAGTAGAACCTGAAGGGCAGAACTAGAGCTTAACATACTGTGCTCTAATATAGCCTAGGTAGGAATTAGTCTAATGATTCTAATGACAACATGGTAACTTTATTTTTATGCTTTACTCTCCTTGTCACAATTTTAATCCTGTCATGCTTCATCATCCTGGTTATTGCAGTACATGCTTTATTATCTAAGATGCAGTTGCTTCATTAAAACCTTATTGAAACATATACTGCCTCTACTTGTCCTTGTATATGTAAGACTAATGTAAATGAGAGAAACAGATGCAATCTCAGTGACCACGATTTCCCTGAGGAGTCAATTGTATGATGTGCTCGGCTGCCCAATCATCCCTGCTCTTGGATGGAGATGTGGCACTGCTAGTTAGCTGGAGCAGAACCCGGAGTAGGCTGACAGGTGTCACCTGTAGTGGTTTAGACTCAGTCCCCCACACTACAGGTGAGTCTGCCGCTCAAATCCAGTAGTTTCATTAGAATAATGAGAGCCTACGCAACAGGTGTATTGCCACCACTGAGATCTTGTTCGCTATTGCCCATCTCCATATCTCCTGAGCCAAGGTTCATGGCGGGTAGAATCTTGATCCTTCTTGTTTTTTCAAGTACTGCATTGTTGTTGTGTTGGTCTTTTTAGCTAAAACTGTCCTCACTATTACATGTTTCTGGAAAACCTTTAGTGCCAGAAATACTTTCAGCTCCAGCACATTATGTGTTACACTGCTTTCTTGGGGTTCCAGATACCTCTGTTGTTCAGCCTGCTCATGTGAGCTCCCAATCTCATTGGGATGCATTTTTTGTGCTGTCACGGAGGGAGTTGGTGGTTTGAATGGTTTCCCCACTGTTAGTATTTTGAGGTTCCACCACTGCATCTCTCTCTGAACCTTCTCCGTAACAACCACTAGATCGTCCCAATTCCCAGTTGATTCTGACCATTGTTGTTGGACCAATGCTTGTATTGGTCTCATATTTAGTCTTGTGTGTGGCACCAGGGGAATAAAGGAAGCCATCATGCCCATCATTTCCTACATCGTGCTCACCATCAGACGTTGCCCCTTCTGGTAATGGTGACTCTGCTTTATGATTGCTTCAACCCTCTTGCCCACTGGCTGTTTGGGGATCTAAGATTGCCCCAGGAATGTTTTCTTCTTGTTTGAGTTCTGTGATGATTTCTCATAATTGATGGCAACCCCTAGTGTGGGTAAGCTCTCACCTTGTTAATGTTCTTCTTGCATTGAATGTTTGTCTTTGCTTTCACTTGCCAGTCATCTAGGTATGGGTAAACATAAATTCTCTCACTACTTCTGAGGTGTGCTGCTACAATAGTTAGGCATTTTGTCAACACTTGTGGTGATGCTTTTATTCAGAATGGTAAACTCTTGAATTGTTAGTGTCTTGTTCACTGCAACTGTGAGAAATTGCCTTTGGTGTTTGTTTCCTGGTATGTGCAGGTAGGCATCCTTGAGGTCAATGGTTGCCATGTACTCTCCTTTCCCTATCGGGGGAGGACCTCTTGTAATGCTATTATCTTGAATTTTTGCATCTTTACTTATTTAGTAAAGTAGTTTCAGTAAACCCCCTTTGCCTCTGATTCTAGGGAACTAATTGTGTAGCGTTTTTGCTTAACAACTTTTCTACTTCCTGTTATAGAGGTTGTTGTTCATCTATTTTTATCTTCTTCGTCTATGGTGGTGCTGTTGGTGACTTTGTTAACTCTGTGCAGTAGCAGTATTTTATGATATTCAGTATCTATTTGTCGGAAATATTCCTCTCCCATTCTTGCAGGAATCCTCTGATTCTTCCTCTTGCTGGTGGCTTGTGTAGGAGGGTTTCTTGAAGGCAGTCACTTGGTAGTGTGGCTTCTCCCTTTCCGCATTCCCATTCTTCTGCAATCACAAAAAGGACTGACTGGAGCTTGTGAGGTACTGCTGTTGTGGGCCAATGGTGGGTTTACTCTTCTGGGTGCTGGCACCTGTGTGACATGTATGTGGTTGCATGGCTCTTTTCCTTGTATTGTAGGACCCCCTCTGCTTTGGCGGTCTCATTATCCTTTTTCATGCGCTGAAGCACTTTGTCTACTGCCTCTCTAAATAGGGTGTCTCATGTGAAGAGCATATTAAATACGTCTGACTGTGCCTCTTGCTCAAAACATGAGATTCCCAGCCAAGCATTTCTGAGTAAAGTTGTGGCTGTACAGAGCTGTTTAGTGGCTATATCTGCTGCATCCAGCATGGAGGCATGTGTTGGCAACTGCCTTGCCCTAAAACACTGCACTTGTCCTCTTCTTGAAATCCTCCTCCATCTTGTCCCACTGTTGGTGAGAATACCTATTTAGCAGGGCTCTGGAGTTGGCTATATGCCACTGTGTTGCTGCTAACCTTTCCATTTTCCTCTCCACCATGTCCTATTCTCTTTGCATTCCTTTTTGGGAGGTGGTCCCTTAGATTTGGGTGTATTAGCTCTTTTTGTGCTATTTGTCTGCTGGCATGTTCCCCATGATGTAAGGTGGGTCCCTTGATGAGAAGTGATATGTCTCTACCCTTGGGGTTATTGCCTTAGGCGCAGCTCATTCTTTAAATGCTTCCCTGCCTTGATCTAGCATGCTTATGAGCAATGGGAGAAACATGTTTCTCTTTTGTTTCAATTATAATGTCTCCAGGAAGAACATGCTTCTGATTGTTCTTCCCCTCCAGTTGCACACCATATTTGCCTACAGCCGTCTTTACTATTACGTTGTATTCAGTGATGTCAACTGGTGGTGATGGTTTCAATGAGTAAGATTCCACCCCTTCATCTGGTGAGTCTGCATAAATGTCTTGCCAGTCATCTGTTTCCCCTATGTGAGAGAGGTATTTTTGATGTTCTTCCTCCAGATCAAAGAACTCCTCTTCCAGCTCTTCTTGCATCTCTGGGGTAGCAGGTTGCTCCAACTCCTGTTTCCTCTACTTCCACTTGTTTTTTTCAGTGGAATTCTGTAACCCGGCAGGGAGCCATCAAATTCTTTCTTCTTTTTAATAAGGGCTTCGAGTTCAGCCTCCAGACACTTTTTTTCTTCCCTACCTCGATAAACTTTTCTTTGTTATGCGAGCTAAGCCTTGTCTCTTCGTCTCAGTGTTTCAGTGGCTTTCAGTGTTGGTGTCAAGTGACTCTTTGATGCTGCTGTGGCTCCTGTCTTTATGGACCGCGTTGAGCTGGCTTTCACAATCTACCTCACATATCTTTGATCCTCCCTCAAGGTTGAAGCAGGTTTTGAGAGTTTGCCTCCATTGGTGTCCCGTGTCTTGGACTTGTGTGGCTCCTCAGGCTTCACTCTGCCCTCCGGCATTGATTATTTCAGTGTCATTGCCGATATCTTTGAGTCTGAGGTCCTCAGATTGACTCTGTCTTGGATGTGAGGGATTACCTTTTGTCTCTGCTCCTCCCTCAGTGCTTTCTTTGGACTCTTGCTGGGTTGGCCCTGGATGATCTCTTTGAGTTCTGGCTCTTTCCTTTGGGCCTCCTCCATCTCCAGGATGTCCTCGTTGTTGTTTGACAGGCCCAGGTATTTAAAGGACTCCTGTTTTCTCCAGCATTGATTATTTCAGTGTCCTTGCTGATATCTTCAAGTACGAGCTCCTCGGCTTGACTCTGTCTTGAATCTGAGGGATTACCTTTTGTCTGTTCTCCTCCCTCAATGCTGTCTTGGTACTATTGCTGGTTTGGCCCTCGATGATCTCTGAGTTCTGGCTCTTTCCCTTGGGCCTCCTCCATCTCCAGGATGTCCTCATTGTTGTTTGACAGGCGCAGTTATTTTAATCCCTGGGTGCCCAGGACGAGCTGGTCTCAGCCTTGGCCCCGGTTGCCCGGTGCCGAAGACGAGACCAGCTCGTCCTGCTGTGGGCCCTCGGGGGGAGCGCTCTCCCCTGGGCAGGGATGGAAGGGGAATCGCCTCCCACTCCTTCGCCTCCCCCTAACCCCCGGGCTCCCCCATGGCATCTGATGACTTCATTAACAGCCTACCGCAGAGGAGACCATGTAGAGGGGACGAGAGGGGCATGAAAAGGCCTTTCCTCTCCTTTCATGTCTCTCTCTACTTTTCTTCTGCCTGATTGCGATGCGATCAGGCAGCAGAAATGGCCACTAGACACCAGGGAATTTTGTTTTCTAGGCTATGGAATGAGGGGAGCGGCCCCTTGGGCAAGGGTCGCTCCCCAGGGGGGCAAATTGTCTTTAAGCCATTTCTGCCCCCTACTGTAACTAGGCTGATGAAACCAGAAGCCAGGGATTTTTTATTTTTGTTTATCTTTATAAGGGGTGCGACCCCTTAGGTATGGGTCACTCCCCTGGGTGGCAAATTATTTGTAGGCCATTTCTGCCCCCCCTGGGGGCAGATCGGCCTATTTTTATTTGGCCAAACTGCCCCCAAGGGGGGCAGACACCACTAGACACCAGGGATTTTTTTTTTTGTCAATTTCACTCAAGGGGAGCGACCCCGAAGGCAAGGGTTGCTCCCCTTGGGGGGGGATTTGTTTTAGGCCATTTCTGCCTTCCTTGGGGGCATATCAGCCGACAATGATCTCCTCACCACTCCCTACAATGATCTCTTCACCACTTCCGACAATGATCTCCTCACCACTCCAGCCAAAGCAAATCTCCAGTTGAGGCTCCTCACATGGAACTGGACTAAGAAGTGACCAGATAGCTGCGATTGGTGCTTTGTTCTTCTTGCCAATGCATTCACCTGAAACTTTAAAAAATCATAAGTATGATTCTACTTATTGAATGTTTGTTGTTTTCTGTCATTTTCTTTATTATTTTTTTTATCTAAATTGGTTTAGGAGTTTTCTTCTATTGTGTTTTCACTTTAATACAGTTAGAGGCAAACTGTAAAATATTTATGCAGCCCTCAATGTTAAGCCTGACTGCTTATGTGCAAGCTACCAGAGGGTTCCGTACAGGTTTATTTAGTTAATTTTGTGATTCAGCCTGACAAGGATTCTGTTTATTACTTGAGTAGGGCTCTCACACTCTTCTACTAATTACCACTTTTCCTACAGTTAACAGTAGGTTTTATTTTAGCAATATTTTCAAAGTATAATGATATAGAGGTTGTGGCACTACCCCTGTAAAGAGAGGATTACAGACGTTCATGGCTGAAGCTACTATTTTGCAATGAATGTTGGAAAGACATCTTCGCAGGTCTATGCATAATAATATTACTATGGAGAGTGAGGTACTCACAGGTCCTTATAGGCACATTACAGAGGCTGCAAAAGCACAGTTTGGGATAAATCACATTGTGCCACTGGAGCTTACTTACCATTGTACAGGAAAGATTTCTCAGTGGGTTGTTGGAACTCCATGCCCATGACACGCTCAAGAAACATCTTGTCTTTCACTAGGTAGTCCATATCTTTGTAAACCTGCACAAGAATTGAAAGCTTTAGTTCACTCCTATCTTCCAATATTAAACAGAGTCCATTTTGCATACATATCATTAATGATAATTTGAAACTTTGAGAGTTCCTAACTCCACTTGGAGAGTGTGATTTGAGGTGGGGGCAGGTATGTGTCTCTATGTGGCACAGGGGCAGAGTATGTATGTTTTCTCTGGGTTTTTGATCCAAAAGCTGCAATTTTTGCCATGGGCCCTACTTAAAAATGCATATATTAAGACGTCCTTTATCTTAGCAGGTTTTTTAAAAATCTGGTACAAGTATGTCCTACGGAGCTTTAAATGGATAAGCTCATTCTTCTGATCAAACATATCATTTTACACCTACTGAGCCATTGTTACCAAATGTTGCTAAAAGATTCAGACTGCACCACTTTGGGATTTAGTTCTAAACACAGGGCAAACTCAGAGGCCACGAAAAATGTCCATGGCGATAGTGATTCTATTTTGTAAAATATACACTGAGGCTTCTATTTCCAATCCACAAAAATGGGCAGGTCTGTACATTACACAGCAAATTAATGCACATTATAAATAATAGAGGACACTCTACAAAACAGTACTAGTATGGCAAGCACTCTGAAAGTATTATACTATGCTGGCAAGAGCTGTGCTAAAGATTTACACAGACATCTGTATTTCTCTCCTCAAACTACTACCTTTCCTAGTCACTCCCAACCTGTCTTCTCTCCACATCTGGCCTTACTGCATTGCATTCAGTGGGAATACAGGATGCTCCTATGTTGAGGGAAACAGAAAGCTCTAGAGCTGACTGACAGACATTTGAGACAGGGGGAAGAACAGAATGTTCTTGAGGTAGTAAGAAGAAGGACATTCAAGAGTCAGGGAACAGCACAGCCATGCCCAATATTGTCCTATGTGAGCCAGATCCATGCTAAATTATCAGAATAATCAATATGTAATTAATCTTAGATTCATTGTATGAAAATTGATTTCAATAGATACCATAAAACTCTGGCTTGGATTTGGTTGTGGATAAATGCATCACACCTGTGCAGCATCAGAATATTTTAGAGGTAGCGATTGGAGGGCTATTTGTTAAGTAAGGACCAACATGGACAAATGATGGATCCACCTATGAATAAAAACAAGGTGGCTGTTAATAGTGGAAAGAGTCTTACGTGCTCTAGGAACGCTGAGAGGAAGCGGTTAAAGGTGTAGTAAGTCTTTATCCTCTGCTCCAGCAGTGGATTGCCCTCCATCCGTGCTTTCATTCCAGTGGGTGCCTGCTAACATAAAGGAAGACTTTCAGTGTGTTATGAGATATAGACAACTCATGCTCTTATTCCTACAAGAGGCAGATTGAACTACATTACCAATTTTAGAAAACTGAATTCATTTAACTGTTTTTTTCTATTTGTACCTTGTAAAAAGAAATATGGGTCAGACTCAGATTGGTCCATTACACTTTATAAACAAAAATACGGGTTAGGAGGGCCGTGTGGACAACACTTAGGCGCATATGGCTTATGTTTGTGACAGACTTCTCATGCAGTCTTAGCTATGAAGAAGAGTGACCAGCTCCCCACACTCCCACCATCAATTATACGGCCACCAAACTCACATGCATGTTCACATTAGACAGTGAAACACTTTGCTTTGAACATTACAAGCAAGACATGCTTTGCCTGCCTTAGTTCACATTGAGCTTGTGTGTGAAAAATGATAAGCAAATAATTTGTTTTTCTCATACATTTTTGTTCACTTACATCTGTTTTCAATATACCCTACAAATTATTTGTGTGTAATTCTTGATGCTGATATCTTAGTTCTGCAAAACGTATATGTCTGTACTGTGTTCTGGAACAACATAAATAGCTGTAGGCAATCTTTTTTAGATATCAGAGGCATACCTCTTAGGTCTACCAAACTAGGCAGAAATTTGTCACTTCACACATTGCACACACACTGCGCTCTCGCATTTACACCCCACAGCTCCTTGGTGACCTAAAATGTTAAATTTAAATGCTTTACCAAGATTTACAAGCCCATTCTTTGCCTCTCGTTCAAGACTAGAATACCAACGAATTAAATTGTAATTTCTCAATGTAAACATTGTTCTTCGCTAAAGAGAATCAAAATGTTTGAAATGATTGACAGGCATGTTGGTCCACATACCCCAACCTAGGCAACTCGAGAAACAAATCATACTTTGCAAATCTTGCAAGACAACCTACTATGTTTACAGTGGTGCATTGTCCTCACTTTCTCTGTGTAAAATCTGGCACTACAAATTGGTTGCCAAGATACAAGAGCTGCATAGGGCTAGTACTTACTGAGCGACAAAATACATGGCTTCTGGGCCCTAGTTTAAAACTGTTATCCCCATGACACCTGTCAGGTTTTAAAAATGAAAATTCCATCTAGCTTTCAGTTCCTTTCACACTGCTTCAGGGGCATGCGGTTTCCATTAGACCAATTTAAATATTGACAGTGGCATTAGGTGGAGATGTGCAGGACACATCTGCAAATGTTAATCACTCCACTGGTGTACCACAATCATCTAAAGGAAAAGGCAAGTATTTCTAAATGGCACCATAAAAGGTCTCCAAAAATACTCACATTCATCTGCGTGATGGCCATCCTGTGCACCAATGCAAAATATCACTATAAACAGTGGGATTGCTTGGAAAACTGGGTACAAAATCTACAAACCTTTGTCTAGCCAAGAAGTAAAAAAAATCTGCAATTACAATACAATTAAATTGATTGTCAACACTGATTTAACCTTTAGCTTTTTACACTATGTCTCAGTGTTTCCAATTCCTGTGCTCGTGCCTCATGTGATGTGCTCCTAAAGAGTAGTTGTGGGTGAAGCATATTTTTTTGCTTGAGTGGAATGCATAATGTTCCCTGGAACTGCATGTTTTACTTGTGGTTAGGAGTATGCATGAAAATAATACGATTTAAGTTCTTGTACACAAAAATCTTGAGATACAGCAGTTTCAAGATTTGTCAATTCTGTTTTATACGGTCTGCAGTAAATGTTGCTAGGTCAGCACAGGAAGTCATGATATATGGTAGGTGTGAGGCATTCCTACTTGAACCAAATCTGCAGTGAGAGTAAACAACAGCATAGGAAAAAGGCAAATGGTGGACTAGAAATTACGCATTGCCATAATAAAGTGTATATGGAAACCACAAACTAGATTAGTTCCCAAAGCTTCTGTTTATTTTGAGCAATTCGGCCTGTCATTAACAAAATCTCACTGCTGCAAAACACAACTTTTTTCCACCTCCCTCCTTTCCTTCTCCATTTACCCTCTTCCAATATGCTCTCCCAGGTACAGTTTGTAGATTAGAATGCTCAATAACCCCTAATCCAGATGCATTTATTTAGCAGTTGCTTAAGAGGCTGAGAGGGGGTCATGTGATATCAGCATGAGCCTTTACAAGCCTCCCCCTCCCCCTGGGTGTCTCATCCTGGGCATCAAGACTAAGGACAAGGAGGACATGGGTAACTTCCTGGTTATGCCTGGTAGAACCTATGGCCAGAAATGCTGTTGTTTTCACTAGGGCACAGTTACATCCACAAACATACCCACACATCCATAAACTTATACACCTATTAATCACAGCAAACACAATTATTCCAACTACTACTCATTTAACACTACTATTCACCTCTATAAAGACTCATACATACCATTCTACCCATATATCCACATATGACCCTTCATTCCTAGACCATCCATAAACCTATGCTGAACTACGTTCAAAACCACATATCACCAGTACACCACTAACTCACACTGCACATATCCATAATTCCCACCAACATCCTCTGTTTTTTCACACAAAGTCCTATCACTATCCTTTGCCTACTCCAATCACTGCCCATGCCAACCCCCCAACCCTTTACTCAACCCTGTATCATGCAATCTATCTACTCAACCTCCTCTTCTTTTCACCCAAAACAAAGAATACACTTTCTACACTCCCCTCAACCCCTAAGGCTACAACCAACTCTCCTAATCCTGTTGTGTACCCTCACCTCTAAAACACATTCCCACCCAGCCTCCTTTAACTTCCCCCCCTATTCAATTCTTCACAGTCAAATCCTAAACATTCACTACAACATTAGATAAGACTCTCCCACTGAAATACGACCAAACACACACACACACTTCTTCATTACAAATCATCATACAATTAAAAACTCTTATCCATTATAAAATGCTAACCTATATCCATTCTGCTCCTCATGTCAACAATCAACATACATTCTGAAACAGTTCCAATTTACACTTTACAAACAACAAAGACATCAACTAAACACTTCACAAATACACAACTCTCACTTACCTATCTATCTTCCATTGCAGAATTCAGAGCCATAAAACCTGACCCTCATTCCCTTCCAACACTCCTCACCCAAACATCTTAAACATACACAAAAGAAAGCAACTCCACACCTCTCTTCATAACCTTGCATCACCTTATTTATCATACAATACTTCCTTTCAAAAACATCTTCAAAGGCCATCACCTCAATTCCTCTTAGCACCACACATCTTAAAATCATTACTGCCAATCCAAACCTGGTCACATTCCCAAGTGTTATGCCAGTACCCTTGTCTGACCAGCACCTGGTGGCCTTCCCACACAGGACACCACAACTTACCACAGCTAAGTTCACCTTACCTGAAATTACATAATGACCTAGGAACAAAGTGATTTTTGAGGCCCTAGAAAACCAGTTTACTGGACTCAATAGATTCAGTGCAATACACCAAAGGATTGCTCCATGAAGCTTTTGATATTTTAACACCACTAAAAACATCTAAACAGGACAAAAGTAAACATGTCTCTTAGATGAATGCGGAATTAAGAAGATTGCTAAGCTTCAACACACCTGGCTCAAAATAAATAGCCCTCAAGATAAACTACACCTATACAGGTACAACCAAGTGTACATGTCAACAATCAAAAAAGCTAAAAAAAAAAAAAAAAAAAAAAAAACTGTTTTTGTTGGCACTAGTACTCTAGCATTGGTTAGCAGTGGTAACATGCACAAAGCTTCTACTATCTCCCAAATAAATGGTAAAATTAACCAACACCTGATTGGCACATTTAATTTATTTGTAAGTCTCTAGTATACGGCTGTACATCTACCCAGGGCATGTAAATTAAACGCTACTAGTGGGTCTGAAACACTCTTTGTATGACCCACAGAAGGAGCACTTAAAACTGCACTCAACATGTTTTAGACTGCCAACTCAACCTGGTAAAATAAACCTTTTGCCAGGCCTATGCCTTCCTTTTTAATGCATATGTCACCTGTAAGGTAGGCCCTAAACAAGTCACAGAGCAGGGTGCATTGTACTTAAAAACTGGGACATGTACTTTTAAGTTTTACATGTCCTGGTAGTGAAGAATTCCTAAATTCGTTTTTTACTACTTCAAGGCTTACCTCATTGGGTTACCTTATTATATTTAATAAATGCTAGCTTTGGATAGGGAACAGGTAGAAAGGTCATGTTTGGTCTCAAATGACTTGTAACTTAAAATCCCATTTAATGGTAAAGTAAATTTTTAAGTCACAATTCTGAACATGCTTTTTTTTTTTAGAAAGTTGACATTTTCTTGTCCTAATCATTTGGTGCCTGCTGCCAGTGTCCTGGGTTACATGACCCTGCTATTAGGCTTTGTGTATGCGTCCCAGGCAGTGAGATAAAGGGTTTAGTGTTTGGGCAGGATCGGTGGAAATGGAGTGGTTTCCTGTCCCACTTGCACTTCAAAGTGTTTGCCTATATCATACACCAAAAAAGCCTAACACTAGACCCTATACTTCTTGGAGCCTTGATGGGGGAAGGAATGAACATTCCACAAGCAGATGTAGGGTTTGTTAGGGAACCTCCGCCACCTCAAATTTTGGCACCAGGTTTCAATATTGGACCCTCTGAAGAACTCTTTAGTACACTCCTGGATGTGTAGACATTACAGAAGAAGTACTGCCTTGTTTCCCAGAGGACTGTCTTGTTGCTTGATGCTTGTCTTGTTTTCCGGAGCCCCAGAGGGATGCCCTGCTGCTTTAGGTCTGCCTTGTTCCATAGTGGACTGCTCTGCTGCTTGAGGCCTGCCCTGCTTTCTGAGAAGGAAGGCTGGAACTGCCTCTTCATCGAAGGCTGACTGAGTGACGCCAAGGGTCAGTTCGTTGAACTCCTTTCTGAGCTACAGGGACACAAAATGCTCTAGAGGTCTCCTTGCAACTGCCCAGCTGACCTGCTACACTGGACCGGCCACTGGAACAGTCTAAGTTCTATTGGGCTTTGCTGGAGTGAGTTCCTGATTCCTACGAGGTACCGTCCAAGGTGCTGGACCATTGGATGGCATCAATTGAGCTCTTCCTATGATAAAAGGAGAAATCCTGAAGTTTAGGGCTCTTCGCATTCACATACTGACCTCTTTGTGCTAAGACTCTGCCACCCACACCGACTGCCAATGTGAAGCTCTGATAAACCAGACTCTTGGCACAACAGCGTTTGCTGGTGACAATCAGCAATGTGAAATTAGAACTTTAAGCTACAGTGACAAACATTTACAATGCAAGGCCTGCTCTTTGTGCTACAGAGACGACGAGCCACAAAGTATTTTCTGCTTCTCTTGGCCTCCTCCACCACCAACGGAACTCCTCACACTGGACTTTATGAAGGTAACTTTTTCAGAGGGACTAACCTGGTCCCTGTATCTAGCCCATGCTTCATCGTGATTGGCCTGAACTTGTGGCTTTCCCCTGGTCTAGCACGACCAGATGACCACAAGTGGGGCTCTGTGCTTTTAGGCAGTTCACTTACCTATCTATAACTTTGAAATTGCACATCTGCGGGTCTACTAATTGGATATTTGTTATTCTGGTGTATTTTTATTTATTAAAGTGGGGATTTTTTTGTATTGTGTTTTCACTTGATTGCCTTTTGTGTGTTGCATAAATACTTAGTACAGTGCCCCTAAGTTAACCCTAACTGCTTTTGTGCCAAGCTACACAGGGTTAAGCACAGGTTGATTTAGTGGCTTTTGTGGTTTACCCTGACTAGAATTGTGGTTGTTGCTTGAATAGGATTTCTACCCCTCTCAGCGAATAACTCAATTTCTTACAGAACCAGTCTCATTCTTCAAGATTTTTCTCAGAAAATGGTAAATCATTACTCAAATAAAGCAAACATGCTGGATTCTTATTTAACACAAAAGAAAACCAACAGCCCTATCACACAAACCACTCCATGGGTAGGTTAATACAGACTCTCCACACCTTCAAACAGTTATCACTAACTGAATTTCTGGACCTTGTCAAGGCGAGCAAGCCATCTGGTCATCCTTATGACCCTTGGCCTCCCCAAATCTTCAGAAAAATCTTTTAGCAACTTTAGCCACCACTCCATTCAGAATACTGATCAACAACTCCTTAAAAACAGGAGTTTTCCAGCAGACTCAAAAAAGGCTTACGTATGCCCATTATTAAAGAAAAAAAAAGTGGACCCTCAAGACCCCAACAACTGTATACCTTTTGCAAATTGAGAATTCCTGACACTATACCACAAGCTTGAACATTATGAACTTTGTGGGCACTGAAAATCAGACTTTCATTAGATCACAAAACATAAGCAAATTTGATAGTTGTGTAGGATAAAGTGGCAGAAGACATGAATGAAAGCCAGCTATATATGATTATTCTTGTAGTGCACTCCACACTACAATCTGTATTGACTACTGCTACTTAAACTTAAATAACATGCTGTAGGAAGTTGGCTCTGTATATACTATCTCAAAGTAAGAGATAGTGTTCACAGAGTCCAAGGGTTCCCCTTAGAGGTAAGATAGTGGCAAAATTAGAAAATTCTAATGCTCTATTTTGTGGTAGTGTGGTCGAGCAGTAGGCTTATCAGAGGGTAGTGTTAAGCATTTGTTGTACACACACTGGCAATAAATGAGGAACAAACACTCAAAGAATTACTCCAGGCCAATAGGCTTTTATATAGCAAAATATATTTTCTTCATTTTTAGAACCACAAGTTCAAGATTTGAAGTAAATACGTACAATGCAAGGTACTCCCCACAGGTAAGTTAGGAACTTTGAATTAGAGCAATAACATATACAGTTTTAGTTAAAATGGCAATAAGCTATTTTAAAAGTAGACACTGCAAAAATCAACAGTTCCTGGGGGAGGTAAGTATTGGTTAGATTGTGAGGTAAGTAAGACACTTACAAGTCTCAGTTCCTGGGCATAGGCAGCCCACCGTTGGGGGTTTAAGGCAACCCCAAAGTTACCACACCAGCAGCTCAGGGCTGGTCAGGTGCAGAGGTCAAAGAGGTGCCCAAACACATAGGCGCCTATAGAGAACAGGGGTGCTCCGGTTCCAGGCTGCCCGCAGGTAAGTACCTGCGTCCTTGGGGGGCTAGACCAGGGGGGTTTTGTAGAGCACGTGTGGGAAGCCCGAGTAGGCACAAAAAACACACCCTCAGCAGCACAGGGGTGTCCGGGTGCAGTGTGCAAAGCAGGCATTAGGTTTTGTATAGGATTCAATGGAGGGACCCAGGGGTCACTCTAGCGGTGCAGGCAGGGCGCAGGGGGGCTACTCGGGCCAGCTACTGACTGGGCTAGGCAGAGGGTCACCTGGGGGTCACTCCTGCACTGAGGTTCGGTTCCTTCTGGTCCTGGGTGCAGTGCTTGGTCCAGGCATCGGGTTCCTTGTTACAGGTAGTCGCGGTCAGGGTGTGCCTCTAGATTCTCTCTGCATGCATCGCTGTGGCGGTCCAGGGGGGTCGTCTCAGGTCACTCATGAGGTCACAGTTGCCTGCGAGTCCTCCCTGTAATGTTGGTTCTCTGGATCTCGAGCTGGTGGCATCAGATGCAGAGGGAGAAGTCTCACACTAGCGGAGGGAAGAGTAAAGTCCTTTAAAAGTTGCAAGAAGTTGCAATTGTGTTGCTGTTTGTTGAGCAGAGGCGCTGCTCACGGGAGTTTCTTGGTCCTTAGGTTCAGGGCGGTCCTCTGAGGCTTCAGAGGTTGCTGGTCCCTATTGGATGCGTCACTGTTGCAGTTGTTTGAGTCAGGAGACATGCCGGTAGGGCTGGGACCAAAGCAGTTGTCGTCTCTGTCATCTCTGCAGGGCTTTCAGGTCAGCAGTCCTTCTTCTTTGTTCAGGTTGCAGGAATCTGATTTCCTGGGTTCTTGGGTGCCCCTAAATACTACATTTAGGGTGTGTTTAGGTCTGGGGGCAGTAGTCAATGGCTACTGTCCTGGAGGGTGGCTACACCCTCTTTGTGCCTCCTCCCTGAGGGAAGGGGGGCACATCTCTATTCCTATTGGGGGAATCCTCCAAAATCAAGATGGAGGATTTCTAAAGGTAGAGGTCACCTCAGTTCAGGACACCTTAGGAGCAGTCCTGTGACTGGTGGGTGACTTTATCTCCCCTGGGCTTGTTGCCAAAAGTGGGGGCTGTGTCCAGGGGACGGGCATCTCCTCTAGGTGGAGTGCCCTGGGGCATTGTAACACAAAGCCTGAGCCTCTGAGGCTCACTGCTAGGTGTTACAGTTCCTGCAAGCGAGGGGGGGGGTGTGAAGCACCTCCACCCAGAGAAGGCTTTGTTTCTGGCCTCAGAGGGCACAAAGGTCCTCACCCCACGGGGTCAGAAACTCGTCTTTCAGCAGCAGGCTGGCACAGACCAGTCAGTCTTGCACTGAAGGATTGGGTAAAATACAGGGGGCATCTCTTAAGATGCCCTCTGTGTGCATTTTTTTGTAAATCCAATACTGGCAGCAGTGCGGGTTTATTATTCTGAGAAGTTTGATTACAAACTTCCCAGTATTCAGTGTAGCCTTTCTGAGCTGTGGAGTCTGTTTTGACAAACTCCCAGACCATATACTTAATATGGCCACACTGTACTTACAATGTCTAAGAATAGACTTAGACACTGTAGGGGAATATTGCTCATGCAGCTACGCCCTCACCTGTGGTATAGTGCACCCTGCCTTAGGGCTGTAAGGCCTGCTAGAGGGGTGACTTACCTATGCCACAGGCAGTATTTTGTGGGCATGGCATCCCGAGGGGGATGCCCTGTCGACTTTGCCTTTTTCTCCCCACCAACACACACAATCTACAATGGCAGTGTGCATGTGTTAGGTGAGGGGTCCCTTAGGGTGGCACAACATAAGGTGCAGCCCTTAGGGACCTTCCCTAGTCACAGGGCCCTTGGTACCACTGGTACCTTTTACAAGGGACTTATCTGTGTGCCAGGGGTGTGCCAATTGTGGAAACAATGTTACATTTTAAGTGAAAGAACACTGGTGCTTGGGCCTGGTTAGCAGGGTCCCAGCACATTTCTCAGTCAAGTCAGCATCAATATCAGGCAAAAAGTGGGGGGTAACTGCAACAGTGAGCCATTTTCCTACACATGCATTAATGTTACTCAAGTTTATCGTCGCCTTTTAGTTGGTCTTGGAATGATAAAAGGCATATTTAAAGCTACCAGGTTTTTAATTTGCAGATAACAGTCATCTTTGCAATGAGTGTGTGCCTTAACAAGCTTTTTTACTGGTTGTCTGTACTGAACATTATCCACTGTTTGGTCATCTAAGTCTAAAGCAAGGCACATCTGATGAAGTCATTACATCACTTAGATCTTTTAAAAATACTAGAGAATCAAGACTCTGTCTTGATAATTCCTCCCAGACCTTATAATTTCCATGTCGCCTGAGTATGCCCATCTTCCCTTAGGCAATATTTGTGCAATCCTATTTAGACATATCACAACTCAAGCAGTCCATGTTAAACACACCAAGGGAACATTCACACACCCTTCTCTAGCATGGGTTTCTAGCAGTACAAAGAACCACCAATACTGCTTAATGACTCAACCTGATAGGTGCTGGCTCAGTAACAGGAGATTCAAACCAAGCATCCAAAACAGTAGATGTTATGTTTCTGTTCTGCTTTTCAAATGCCTCACATGAGCCCTAGGAATGCATTACACTACCGTTGGCAAAGGCTGGTGTTGTGGTAATCCCTGAGGCAGTAACTGTCTTGTTATGTCCTTGTTAAGGTCATCAATAAGTCTCACCTAGCAGACAGTGCACGATGTTGGTTGTGAAAGTCCTGTTGTGGGCTTACCAAAACTTTGAGTGGGCTTAAAGCCCTCCCATTGCTTACCAATGGTTGGCTTTATTGTCACTCTTGTTTGGTTCTTATTTGATGATTTGGCTTGTCAATCTGGAGGCATAATATCATTATCACTCTTTTGCTTGGCTTACATATTACAACTGCTCACTCTGACGGAGTACTTTTTTTTCTTTCAGAACTTCAAAACAGAGCATGTTTTTTCTAGTGCTCGTCTTCATGTGCTGCTTCCCTTCCCGAAACACTTGTCCACCCCACATGTGCCATGTTATTATCTCTCTCTCGTGTGCTACTTTCTTTCTCGTTTGCTTCTCCCTCTCACTCTTACTTGCCCATCTGCTTCTTTTCCCTTTCACTTGGATTTATTTTTATTTTCTTCTCCTCCCGTTGCTTCCCCGGACCCACTCCTCCACTGCTCCCCGACTCCATTTTTGGGAGGGCTTGGCATCTGCCATTTGCTACCAGGCACTACACTACAAATAAAACCACTTTTTGTCACTTAACATTTCAAGTGGCATCTGCCGTCTTAGGTATGACAATAAAAAAAAACTAGATGATACCTGCGTCATTCTGTAGGCCCATGCTTGCATAATTATGCATGCACATGCTTACAGAATGATGTGACAGGCATCTGCAGCTGTATCGTTGTCTTTGTTTTTCTTTTTTACCAATGCTGCAAGGGGAAGGCAAACTGAATATGCAAAGCCAAGATGCCCAAAAAATGAGATCTGTTGTCACTGCCAGTGCTTGTTTTTAATCTGAGAGTGCCTGGCCTAAATAAACAAGGGGCTTGTACGTTGTTCTACTTCACATAGGGTTAATGTACAAACAGGGCTGTTTTAGCAAGCTGCGCTCCAAAAACCTTGTCATCACTCTAACTCTCCTTAAGTCAGAATACTGTGTCAAAAGAATAAAGTCTTATTACCTCCAAAAGGGGTTGCATGATCTTCTCGTACTGCAGTCGAACACGTTCACTGAGGAGCACTTCAAAGGTCTGCATCTCAGAGCCAGGCTCCAGTCCTCTTAGTGGACACAGGTTCTCCTACAGAGAGAGGGAAATCAGTGTTAATGTCTGGTAAGAGGTGATGCAACTGAGGAATGTAAGTCAAAGTCTGCCCCTTACTCATGTGCAAGAGATCATGTTCAAATATTGCTATTTTTAGGACCATTTCATAGTCCTGACCCATATCACTTGGCACACGTATGAACCATGTTGAAGGACCATTCCTGCCTAATGAGAACTTGGTAACTCAACTGTGATATATAAATTTAAAATACAAAAAAAAACTCCTACTGAGGAGGATGAAGCCTATTTATTTGTGTCAAATTCAACAACTGTATGAGATAATATGCATGTGCTACCTTCCATTGACTGAATCTAACTTATGACCAGCCCCATGTCTCTGCCTCCTTATCTCATAATTGTACTGTCTACAAGCATGCACTTTATGGGCTTACCTCTTCTTTCTTGAGGTGGGCGAGCATACTCTCCATGCTGACATCAGCTTGCCCATGAACTGACCGTCCATGGATATAGAACCCATAACATTTATGCTTTAGGATGAAGACTGAAATCTGAAGAAATAAGAATAGGTGGAGTTAATCACTGTGCTAAACACACTATTATTCAGTGGTTTGCAAACCATTTGCAAAAAAAACGAACCAGCATCTCCCCTATAACCAGTGTGTTGCAACATTGCTCCCCAAACCCAAATCAGTCCAGCCTGGACATACGACATGCCAAGACCAGTAAAATCAAGGGAAATCAGCTAACTACACACATAATCCATCCTCACAGGCCTCGAAAGTCCCATTACATTCCAGTTTAATCTGGTTTAACATAATCAAAACGTTCATAGTTCAATGGCCCTTTCCTAACAGACTTAATAAGGGAAAATAATTCCAAATTAAAAGCATACATTCACAGTTATAACTACCAGTCCATACGACTGATCCCACACAACCCTTCCCTTTCTGATATAACGTTGGTAAAAATGTGGAGATTTACTCCTCCAGAATCCCATGCAAAAAAACCTCACAGATTTCAGTAGCAAGTGGGCTAAAGCCCTGAAATGAGCAAGACCTTCCCATGTACAGCTAAGCATGAGCCCCATCCATCCTTCAAAACCTGTTTGATATCCTTGATGATGGATGCTAGATTCCCATACATCCTTCTCGTTACATTTCCTCATACTAAAGCATACCACTTGTCTGATCTTGCCTTATTGGATAGTGGATCAATAACTTATAGTCCTCTTCGCTGTCCCAAACTTGACAACTGTGCCCCAGGTGTACTAGACCTTTCAAACTCCTATTTATGAGATGCTGATGCCAATAAGATCTTTCAGATCAATCTACTTAGGGTCACGTGTCTTAACATCTACTCTTTTTAGATCACCACATAAATCTGAGCATTTTTTTCTCCCCTCTTCAGGGCCGGAAACCTGGAAAACTCACTACAAATCTGCCCTGTTCTGTCCTTGGCTGCGATTATGGATTTTACTTTATTCAGGTAGCAATGGACAAAACCCTGTTAGACGTGGCATCCTTGGCGTGGTCTCCCCTAACTTTTTGCCCCTGATTCCCAGGTTGTTGATGTGTGCCGGACTCTGTTTTTACTGTTTCTGATACTCTGGGCATTTTACCAATGCTAACCAGTGCTAAAGTGCAGGTGCTCCTGTGTAAAATGTATTTATAGTTGGTTATCCATGACTGACATATTTGATTTACTAGTAAGTCCCTAGTAGAGTGCACTAGAGGTGCCCAGGGTCTGTAATTCAAATGCGACTAGTGGGCCTGCAGTACTGGCTATGCCACCCATATTAGTAGCCCTGTAAACATGACTCAGATCTGCCACTGCAGTGTCTGTGTGTGCAGTTTTAAACTGCCAATTCGACTTCTAAACCTTCGCTTTTTATACATGTAAGGCATCCCTAAGGTAGGCCCTAGGTGGCCCCATGGGCAGGGTGCAGTGTATGTTAAAGGTGGGACATGTGCTGATGTGTTTTACATGTCCTCCTGACAGTGAAATACTGCCAAATTCGTTTTTCACTGTTGCAAGGCCTATTGCTCTCATATGTTAACATGGGGGCTGCCTTTTAATATCATTAAAGTGAAGATTCCCTTTGAGAGCAGATAGAAATGTGGAGTTTGGGGTCTCTGAACTCACAATTTAAAAATACATCTTTTAGCAAAGTTGGGTTTTGGATTGTGAGTTTGAAAATGCCTCTTTTAGAAAGTAGGCATTTTCTTGCTTAAACCATTCTGTGACTCTGCCTGTTTGTGGATTCCCTGTCTAGGTCAGTTTGACAGTTGGGCTGTTTGCACCTCTCCTCTAGACAGTGACACAAAGGGAGCTGGGGTGTAGCCTGCATATCCTGATGAGCCATCTGTATTAAGAGGAGAGGGAGGAGTGGCCACTCACACCTGAAAGGGCTGTGCCTGCCCTCACACAATGCAGTCTCCAACCCCCTGGTGTGTGTCTGGGGCCTGGCCTGGGCAAGGCAGGGTTTTGCAAACAAGAAAGACTTTGCTTTGAAGTTTACCAACTTCAAAGGCAAAAAGGTATATGTATTGGACCCAAAACCCCTGCAAATCAGATTACTTCAAGGATTCAAGAGGAACTTCTGCCTGGAGAAGAGCTGAGGAGAAGTGTTGCCCTGGCCTGTAACTGGGCGTTGTTGGGCTATCCTGCAGTTGCTGCTTCTGCCTGTGCAAGAGAACAGAGAATGGACTTTGTTTTGTATTCCTGCTTGAGAGGTACTTCCAAGGGCTTGGAGTAGAGCTTGCCTCCTGCTTTGAAGCCTCAGGGACAGCAAAGGCTTCACCACCTAGTACTCAGTCTCCCTGCTGTGGACTCTAGCTTGCCAGAGGGTGCCATTCCAGTTCCTGGGCCCCTGGAAGTGAATTTCTGGAGAAAAACCTGTCTTACAACACTGTGCAACTTCGCAAAGGACACCGCTGGCCAGAACCACAGTGCCACCTGCCCCGAGGCTGTGGACTTTGCAGAAGTGCGACGACCCTGATGACCCTGTAGGCTTCGTGTCGCTGCAGCCGCTGATCCCGCCTGACTTCGCTCACTTCCGAGTGTCGTAAGTCTGACGTCTGTGACATCTGATGCCTTTGCAACTCCTGTGGCCCTGTGATGTCATCGCGACCCGTGAGGTCACCCCGCAAAATTGTGACTTTGCCAGACTTCGTACCTGCCGGAACCAAGGGACCGACTTCGCACCTGATGCCACTTCACCTCCACCGCTCTGCAGTAAGGACCTGATACCCCTGCACAATGCCTCTGCCCTTCTGCCCAGAAGCAACTGAATCAACGCCTCATCGGATCCAGCAACACTGTGCTCCCTGACTCTGTGCACTGGCCTGTTTTCTACTTGTTTGCTAAGGTACTGTACCTGGGGGTCGAACGACTCCATAAACTGCACCATTGGCGTCGCATTGTAGGAAATGACTCCGTCACGACACCACTTAATACCAACTTGGAGCATTTGTGCCTCTAGGTACTATTTTTGTGCTTTTAAGTGCTACATTCATATTTTTAACTGTGTATTGGGGATTTTTTTTATCGTATTTGGTCTTGTTTATTTAGTTAAAATAATACCTATTTTTCTAAACCTGTGTTGTCATTTTGTAGTGATTCCCTGTATTCATGTATGTGTACGTACAAATACTTTTAAGACATTATCTCTGAAGTTAAGCCTGCCTGCTCATGCCAATATCCCAAGGAGGTGGGAGGGGTTAACTGAGTGTGATTCTTCTTTACCCTGACTAGAGTGAGGGTCCTTGCTCGGACATGGGGTAACCTGGCTGCCAACCAAAGACCCCATTTCTAACAAACCCCATTCAGAGAAAATTGCTTGTGAGAATGCCATACAATTTGCATAACAAAATGGTTGCAGAGGTGCTTGAGATGTAGAAGAACTGGGCCTGCAAAGCCCTCTTAATCTGCTACCTGAATACCTATTCCATCTCTGGAATTGAGCTTCTAGACCCTGGATGGACAAAGGGTGAAATATTTTTTTTGAGAGAGCTGGAAGAAGTTGACTGAATCCCCTTTGAGTTTATGGGAGTCCAAATGGAACTTTAAGGTTTTCCATCTTTTACTCACAGCCTGGGATGTATTTTGTTGTTGAAGGTGGCCTGCTTAAGCTGAGAACCATTAAGACTATTGTTTTACAGTTCCCTATATTGTCCGCTGAGGGTTCTCCTGCATTATAGCCTTAAACCAGTGAGCTGGATTTAACACTCTAAGAGCTTTGAGCAAGATTAGATGTTTAGCAAGAGGTGTGAACTATCTCCCGGTGCCAGTTGGCACTCTTTAGTTTGTGTAGATCGCGGGAGGCGGCGGCAGGAGGAGGCAACATTTCCTTTAGGGCAGGAGCCCTTTAAAACTTGTGCAGAGAGGCGGCAGCAGGAGGAGGCAACATTTCCTTTAGGGCAGGAGCCCTTTAAAACCTGTGCAGCGCTCCCGCCGCGCGAGACGCGCTCATCGCGGGAGGCGGCGGCAGGAGGAGGCAACATTTCCTTTAGGGCAGGAGCCCTTTAAAACTTGTGCAGAGAGGCGGCGGCAGGAGGAGGCAACATTTCCTTTAGGGCAGGAGCCCTTTAAAACTTGTGCAGCGCTCCCGCCGCGGGTGGCGCCCGGGCAAAGCCCGGGCCAAGGGCGGGCCCGTCCTGCGCCCGCCATCGTCCGAAAGAGGCTAGGCTGGGCCACCCCTCTTTCATTTACAGTAAGGAGTGACTGCTCAAATCTATTATTTTATTTCTGGTACATAATTTGGAGTCTCTCTCTGCTTTTAGTGGACTTTTAAAAGCCTATTGAGTTCTATCTTGCTTGTTACCACGCTGCTGCATTGTTCTCAGCATTGTTAAATATGGGCAGGAAAAAAGGAGCACTATCTGGGCCCCCGGGGGGGGGGTATGGCAGTAGCAGACAGGGTTATGGTGCCACCACATTAGACTCCTTTCTGGCAAGAGCTGTTGGGGTTGTTACAAAATAAATTGATTTGGCGGAGAGGAGGCTGTCCATGGAATTGGAAGATTGGCACCAGGCCCCAACAGAAAATGGCCGTTGTGAGGCCGCGGATGTGGAGGTGGATCATCTGGGGAGGGGGCAAGGTGCTGGTATGGCTGATGCTGAGCCTCTCCAGGCGGAGCTAATAGAGTCAACAGAGGATCCTGGGGGCCATGGCCCTTCTAGAAGAAGTAAAAGACTTCTATTGTCTTCTCCCTCGGCCTGTCCTGAGGTAAACTGGAGCCCTCCCCCGAGGAAAAGAAAAGCCTTAAACAAATTGATACCAAAGTCTAAAACACCTCTCCTGGAGCTCCCTAAGGGTGCGAGCAGTGATTTTTCACCCTGTCAGCACTCGGGGCACGATACAACTAATATACTGACTAAGTTTTGGGAGATTATTCAGGAGCTTTTGTCTCCCGTGGTGGCGAAGCTATCTGCCATAGAAAAACAGTTTCCCTGATTTGTGTGCAAGGAGGTCAAGGAAGCCAGGGTGTAGGTAGAAGTGTGGCTTCGACTAGGCACCCCTGCGCCAATAAGGAGTTGTCCTTCCCAGAGGTAGCCGCAGGACCCTTGGGGTCCATGGAAAAATCATCTTACCTTTTGGTGAATCCTGTAAATACTGAGGGTCAGGGTGTATGTGGTGAAACTGCCCTGACTGTACCAACCCCTTCATTGAGGACAGAGAGGTCAGTCAATATGGTTAGCTGCAGTAGGCAGCCTGATACGGATTCTGTGGCAGTTGGAGGGGGTGGCCAACTGCTGTCTGAAAATGACAATCTGAACCAGCCAGCGGCCAGGCCGTCCCCGGCCTGTTTGGAACTCCCCCCTGCGTGTGCCCCTTATGTGGTAGTGCGCACGAATGTGCCTGCTCTTGTTTATGGGGCAACTGAGTCTACAAACCAACTCATAAATAAGGTTGGACATTGGCTGAGCAAAAATCTTGATTTTTCATGTAAGGACTTCAAGGATATCCTGTTTGCCAGAAGAATTGGGTGGGTCGGTCCTAAAAATAAGATGGGGAAGGGAGACTGTATTATTATAAATGTTAGATATCCCGCCCTGACTCAAAGACTTCTTTCTAGCCATCGCTCTCCTGTCCCTAGTGCTGGTTCTATGGGTATGGTTCCCTTGGGCTATTTTTATGATCACATCCGAGTGTGTACTAGGGTCTCTTCTGGATCTGGTAGGAACCTCCCCCTGGGCCATTTCAGCCTGCAGGCATATAGTGGAAGACAAAATAGCAGCCTATCCCTGGAAGGGGTGGATTGACAATGCGCCAAGGCACTGGCTAAACAAGAAGAGGTGCCCCCACTGTGTAATCTTATCTCATGGAATATTGCGGGCTACGACGCTAAGCTATCTGATCAAGCATGGGTTGAGTGTGTGGCTAACTATGATGCCATCATGCTTCAGGAAACTTGGTCGGCGGGTCTGGCTGTGTGGGATGGGTATGACAGATATGCAATTACAGCTGTACAGTCTCTTGGTGGTCGCTCGAAAGGTGGCCTGGTCACTCTAATTCGCTTATCTAAGATAGTGGGTGCTTTCCAAATTAACTGTAACCATCAAGGTATATTGCTGGTATGGGTACTCTTCTCCAATCATTTTAATGTATTATTGGTCAACTTTTATAATGCTGTGTGGGGTATGGGGTGCCAAATTGGGGCCCTGTTCTCCATTCTTAAGATTTTGAAATATAGAATGGAGAAGGTGGGATTGGAATTTCGTGCCATCATCTCCGGGGACTTTAATGCCAAGTTGGGCCGATCCAGTACTGTGGTTAATCCCTTCACCCGTGACTGTGAGGTCTATTCAGCGCAGGGTCCGCAGGACTCGAGAGCCAGAGATCTACTAAAGGAACTCGGGAGATGGGCCTCTTGAATTTCTATGATATTGAAGCAGTAGGCACTCACCAACTTCCAACCTATGTCGGAAGAGGGTCTGGTTCCACCATCGACTATATTTTTGTGTCCCCTCCTATGAGAGACTTGGTGATTGGGGGTAAAGTGTTAGGCGAGTGCTTTAGCGATCATAATCCCCTTATATTGTCCTTTAAACTCCCTGGGGCCCTACGCTCACTAGGACGAGGCAGGCCTGTAACGGTGGTGACAAAGGACCAGGGTAGGCGGCTTGGGTGGAAGCAAGGAGACCCCCAAAAAGTTGTGGGAAGGGTTGTGGGGGACAACCTACATCTATTTATGGTAATACTCCTGACAGAAGCGCCAAATCCTATGACTGTTATAGATGCGATAACAGTAGTATATGCAGCAGTCAGAGACTGTCTCGTCTTAGTAGGCAACCACCCTAATAAACGTAAATGTGGCTGGTACGACAAAGCCTGCTATGATGCAAGGGCAAATTTAAAGATGGCTACCAAGACTCACCCTAGAGATTGGGTTCTCGTAAAAGAAGCTAGAATAAGGTATAAAAGGGCCCTGAGGGATAGTAAACTAAAATATGAAGATAAAGCCTGGGAAGAGTTAGAGCGTGCTACAGCTCTGAAAGACCCCGGCCTGTTTTGGAAGGTGGTGAATAGAGGTTCCTTTGAAACAGAAACCTCTGAGGGCCTTGGATGTAATATAGCCCCGGAGGCCTGGGTAACTCATTTCTGTACTATATTTGAGGGTACCCCCCTAAGAAATATGCGGGAGAATGTGTATGATATGGTTCCTAACCTAGCAATCAGATTCTCACTACAGGAGGTTATTGATGCAATACAGAGTTGTGCGCATAATAAAGCACTGGGCCCAGACTCAATCCCGATGGACCTGTATAAAGCTAACCCTCAGTTATGGGCACCCATTCTCCTAAATGTTCTCAATGCAGCCGTTACTGTGGGCATTCCTGCCTCTTGGAGATTGGCATGCATAGTCCCAGTGTCTAAAAAGGGTGATCGCAATGATCCTAAGTCTTATCGCCCTATTTCACTGCTGGACTCCTCTGTGAAGATTCTGGGACGGATTATCTTAGGCCGTCTGGAGGCCTGGATGATAGCAAATGATATTTTAAGTCGGGAACAGTATGGCTTCAGGGAAGGCCTCGGCACGCAAGATCAGTGTCTTAATTTACTGATGATAATCAACAAATACACGCAGGCCAGGAAAGGTACCCTTTATCTTGCTTTTATGGACCTTAGCTGTGCAGCTGTGCTTTTGATAAAGTGAACCGGTCTTTATTATGGGAGAGGCTAATTCAGTCAGGGTTGGACCCTAATATTGTAGAGCTTCTCCGATATCTCCATTCTGGGACAGTTGCAAACGTGAGGGTGGGCCCAAATGGGGAATGCTCGGAGGCTTTCAAGCTTTCAAGGGGTGTGCGCCAGGGGTGTGTCTTGGCCCCTACCTTGTTCCTTTTATACACAAATGGACTGTCAGATTTTCTGATCGAACACTGCAGGGATGTCCCGAAGGTGAAGGGTATTGATATCCCTGTGCTGACGTATGCGGATGACGCGGTCCTTATGGCCCGCACGATGAATGGTCTCCGAGAATTAGTTAGAGTTTATGTCGTCTTCATGTCAGCTTTGGGACTGGAGGTTAATTTTACGAAGTCGCACTTTATGGTTTGTGGTACACCTATGAGTAGGGTGGGGGAGCTAAGGGTGGAGGATCAAATTATTAGCAGAGTCCATGAGTTCCCATGCTTAGGGGTCATTTTTGATGAGAAAGGATCCTGGAAACCCTGTACTGCTAGAAGGATTGTGCTTTTTCATGCAACAGTTGGTGCAACCTTTGACTTTGCGGCTAGGGTAGTTAGCAAACCTATCAAACCCCTGCTTGAAATCTATAGGCGGAAATGCCTACCTGTCCTTCTGTATGGTTCAGCACTTTGGGGGTTTAGGGATACCCGAGCCCTTATGGTGGAAGAAAATCGGTTCTGTAGAAGACTTCTGGGTGTTGGGCAAAATATTCCTGGATTTTGCCTTCACCTGGAATTGGACCTTGAGTATGTACAGGACACTACCCAGCTGGCTCCCCTTTTGCTAGGGATTTCAGTGTGGGGTAACAAACATGCCTCTCTTAATAGGGATATCCTAAGGGATTGTTTGGCCTGCGACAATGTAAAGCATATTCCCTGGCTGTCGCATATAAGGAAGATGGCACATGACCTGGGGCAGCCTGAACTGTTTGATTATCCTGAGGACCTGACTAGCTATGATAAGAAATGGGCTAAGGAGAACTTTCAGAGAATCTAGGAGACCAAGAGGGAGGGGGAGGCTCTAAGGAAAAAATCGATCAGGGAATTTACTATGCTAAAGATGTGGGTGGGTCCTGAGCGATATCTCTCAGAAATCAAGGATGTGAGGGAAAGGTCTCTCATAACTCGATTCCGCTTGGGGATCATTAGAAGTAATTTGTGCTTCCCCCTAGGTCAGTATGGGGAGAAATGTATTAGACCTTGCCCCTGTGATGGGGTGTCCCATCAGACCTTGATCCTTTTTACACTGTTCTGTGTCTTTTATGCACCATTTAGAACCCGATTTCTACTACCGCTCCTTAGCCCCAAGAGTTTTCTGCAATACCGTCCTGCCTTCATGTGGCTGCAAATGGCCTCAGATGTACTGGTATGGAAGGGCCTGGGATCATTCCTGAAGGTAGCAACTACTTGGCGCAAAAATGTAGAAATTTTAGAATGATTTTACTTTTTTTTTTTTTGCCCGTTTTTTATGAAGGAGGTTTTTATCTTCTTCGGCTTTTTATTTTTATATACATATATATATATATATATATATAATTATAGGTACTTGTTTTTATGATGGGTGCTTTTATTATACATGATTTTTATTGGTATTTTTACAATGTTTTGGTGATTATGTGTTGTAATGGATGAATTTTTTCATACCGAATAAAGCTTCTTCTTGTGTAGATCTGTTTGGAGCCATTACTGATTCCCTGAACTGTATCTTTTAGCCACAATTACCTGTAACATACGTTGAATGATCCTGGGACACAAATCAGCCAGTAACTTGAAATGCTGTCCATATTTTTTTTAATCAGAAGTACCGCATTTCAGGGATTAAGGGTTCATTCACATTTGGGAGGTGATTTGCCATGTTTTCTGCACAATATCCACACCTAGCTTAGATATACCGAAGGATCATACTTAAACATGTAACTACAAAAACAAAATAGAGCAATGGGGGTGTGGATCATGACATCTTAGATATATTGATCCTACCACTGACTGTATTGGATTGACACCTCTGGCAAAATGTTTTGGGACAGAGAATTAAACTGCTAAAGCCCTAATCAATTGCAACCAAAGCTTCTTTGAAAATGACTTTTGCTGGTAGACCTAGATATTGACCCCAGAATGTTCTAGGGTGTTCTAGACTTCACTGATGGTCTTATTTTAACAACCATCCATTTTGTAGTCATATGTTAAAAACATACTATTTTCATGCATAATAAATCTCACCGGTCATTAATTGTACTGTGGGTTTTTAGTGGGTCATGATGTGCACAGCTTTCAGAGCTAATATCACCTCCTTAAAAATCCTTGACCTCTCACTCAAACTACTGTTGAAGATACTAATGGAGTGTGAGTAAATGTCTCTTTTTACATGTTCACCCCACATTTTCTGGACTGATGCTGCTGTTTTTTTGAATCAGAGTGCTCTGAGGCCTGCTAACCAGACCTCAGTTCCAGTGTTCTGACCCTATACAAACTGCATGTTGAATTGGCTACACCCTGTGGGCAAGGAATGACTTACTTATAAGTCCCTAATATATGGTACCCACGGCATGTAAGACAGAGTGTCCGCTCAGGGCTGCAGCACTGTTTGTGCCACCAGGGGTGTAACAAAGTACAAAATTGTTCCTAGCATCCCACTACAGACTGGAAGGTCAGTGTTTACAATGCTAGCTCGGCTCAAACCAATGGCAAACCCGCCCTTTCCCTTAACAATATATGTAAGTCTCCCCTGAGGAAGGCCTACAGAGCCCAGTGGCAGGGAAGCTGTGTATTGTTTAACAGGACATACGACTTTCATATGTCCTAACAGCAACACTTACAAATTGTTGTTTTGCTGTGGATACGTTAGTGGCCCATTTGGGTAACACATGGTTAACGGTTAGCACCCAAGCATGGTTAACTTCTGAATGGGACTACCAAACTGGGTCATGTAAGGTATCAAATAATTGTGGCATTAAACCTGACCTGATGACCAAGTAGGATTTAATGCCACAATTAAAGTTTAGCAAACTTTAAAAGTTGTCATTTTGTACTCCAGCTATCCCTTCGACCTCACAAAGGCCCTGGCACAAAGACAGCTTTCTGCACCCATCGGGAGATGTGTGAATGACTCCCAGGTTCAGGAACAAAGGAAATTGTCGCAGCATGAGGTGTTACCTCCTCTCCCAGGATGGCCACTCAGGGTGTTAGCCCAGAAGCTTCAAAGGGGAAGCCGCATTTGTGAGGAAAGTAGCGATAACACAACTGAGCAGGATTCCTTTTGTTCCTGAAGACAAATTGGAGACCGGGCCAGAGAGGGATAACTCACCCCAAACCGTTTCTTCCAGGTGTGTGCAGCCCTCTGGTAGCCACACCCCTACGTTGGGCTAACAACTTTCTGGTGACAGAAGAAATGTCATGCTATCTTGAAAGGGGCAAGAATGTTGCACTCTGAGATAGCCAGATGCCACACATCACAAGAAATTCATCACTAGGTAGGAGGGAACCCAGTAGTATTTTGGTGAATGCGTGGTCCTATCAGGGCTCTTTCCTGGGATAAATATGGCACCCTGCCCCTCAGAGCACGTTTGATTTGGTGAGGGAACTGAAGAAGGGCTGCCAAGCTGCACTTTGAATCACACAGAGGCTACACTATTGGAACAACTGCACCTGCTGCGTGTTGGACTAGTAAAGATTGGACTGTGCCTACAGCTTCTGGCTTCAGGAAAAGTTTATTCCTGGCTCCAGGTCAAAGCAGTGACTCCAAGTATCAGCTGGCTGATCTCCTGGAACCAGCTCCAAGACAGAAGAGCTGAAGAAGTCCAAACCAACAAGTTGGTAGACACTGCAGAGGTTGCCGAGCACCCTAAAGGGAAAATTTTAGATAGCTAAAAGTTTCACCTGAGTCGGCCTAACCAGGGAGTGCTAACTCTGGACTTGTCACACTCAAGGGACACTACCCCCCAGCTAATGACTTTGCCCGAACCACAGTGCAAGAAGACCAGTAACTTTGCATCAGCTGGCCTGCTACTACAATGTAGAGGACTTCAAGGAGTTCCAGTCTCTGTGGCCAAAGTCACCCCACTTTGCCTGTGGACCGAGAAGCAACCACAAAGACACCCCTGTTGACCACACCACAACTGAAGCATTCTTTAAGCATCTTTTGCCTGTATCGTCAGCATCAGGGCCACTGCATTAATGCCTATGGCAGCCATCCAGTAAAGTTTAGAACTTCCCTTAAAATGCTCTGGTGGCCAGGTGACATCCCAAACTGTCCACTCTGGCCGCCTATTCCTCTGTCCAGACGGAACCGGTCACCTAACCCAGGCCAGAGCAGTCAAAATAAATTTTCCAAACTTTTCCAAAGGTTACAAACTTTTTGTTGGCCAATGCATGTTGGCAGTTGCATTTAAAAGTGATAATATCTTCTAGAATCTGTATCTGAGGGCACCACACCACCAGACATTCAGATCCTTATTGTTTCATTTCCTCAAATAGGACATACAGAACTCAACATAATTATTATCATACACATTGAAGTCAAACTCATGAATTTGTTGAAAACTGAAAAAGTTTTCCAGCTTAAACAAAGCCCTGCCCCAGAGCTAAACATCCTTGAATCAGCTTTATAACAAATGCATATCCTAAACAATATCAAACCTGTTGACAAACCCCCATAGTTTCAATGCTATTGTCAAAGCCATTTTGCTCTTTAAGGCCCCTATGCTCTTGCATGCCTATCTCCTATGTGCTGCAGCCACCCCATCACAAACACCAGACCCTTCAAACACACCAATGTCCACTTGCTCTGCAGGCTCTGCCTCATAGTTTGGATTCCCTCCAGAATGAATCGTCTTTGCTACAAAGAGATTACGCTCCAACAACCAATGGACTTGCTAGAAAAGCATCTCATTTCAGGAAGATATTGGATATTGGATCACTAGAAGAAAAGAAGTATTTTGCCAGACAGGCCCACTTTCCAATTAAAGTATGGCTAGATTGACCAATCTCTGGTTATATTTACCCCACTGAACACATTTGTACTATAAACACCACAGACAGTGCGGAGGATGATTAACTTACGTTGCTTATGGAGCAGAGATCTACAAACTGGTGTATCTTGTCCTCCACAAACCGCTCGTAGATGCCAACAAAGAATATGATCTGAAAATATAACATTAGATATAATGCACAAAAGGCTTATTGTCTCTATTTTTGCAAACAGTATGTTTAAAGAGTGTTTTACCCTTAAAAAAAAAAAAAAAAACATAAAATAAAGAGATGCAATTGTGGGAAGTTTGAGGGAGAGTACTACATTCTTTTCACGGTTCTGAAATCTCTTAATTTTTTGCTATCAGCATACATCCGAAGCAACATGTGAACTATGTAGTAGCGAGGTGAAGCTTTTAAGAGAATATGTATTGCTTTGTGTTGGTGCAATGCCTGGTTGCAAAGTATGTTTAAACAGAGCAGGCGCAGCAGTAGTATTTAATGAACCACCAACCTTAAACCATGCTAGCCCAGACTGGGATACCCCACACAAAGCATGCCTTCTGCAGCAAAATAGTGCAAATGCACAGCTATGGAAGTGGGGAAAGAAGCATAAAAATACATGGTGCAGAGAAACAGTGAGAGAAGTGTGAGGAACAGACAAATAGGTGAGGAAACAGAAGTCCTGATACTTGTAGGTAAGAGGGAAAAGGTATGCAGGAAGAGAGAATGGGGGAAGTGCGTGAGAAAGGAATTGGTAAATGTGGAATGTTCACCATGGGCATAAAATAAAGGGTAAATTAGAACTTAGTGAAAGAGATAAAAACTAGGAAAAATACTTTTTTGTGGCTTTTAAGCTTGTGTTTTTTTAGCTCGCTATTTCAAAATGTTTAAATTAAAATTAGATTAAAAACATGAGTTGAACACGCTCTGAACTGTTTGCTCAATACAACTGTGTTTGTGAAAAGTTTGCCTTTCAAATTTGAAAATGCAAACTACAGCTACAAATAATGTAACTGGTATTACTATGTAAAGTATGTGAGTGACACACCTGGCAGTAGCTCTGGACTACAGGCTTAGTGGCTTGAGATGCCAATTACCTGTGGCTGTTCGCCGAGCCCCTTTCAACACAAATTACATTAATAATTCTACAGTGAGGGAGTGCTTTAGGTTTGAGAGTGAGGACTCACCTGAACAAGTCCCACAGCCAGCCACATAGACACTGATATCCCAAACCGAAGGATTATACTCCAGGAAGCTAGGTAAGTGCCATCTTCTGGATGTAAATCCAAATTAAGGTCCTTCGCCGCTAGGTTCTTTAATCCAATGACCTGCCGAACGGAGATATATTAAACTAATGAAAGTCATAAAATCTTCATTCTTTCAGACTCCGCCATCACATTAAAAACAATACTTCAGAATTCAACCACATGGGAAAAACCAATTTACAGTCTTAACAAGTAACTCATGCATATATTTGTAAAACAATGTATTTACTGTCTTCATAAAAAGGTTCTAATTTCAGATAATTCCGAAATGGTACTTGAACTATTTCCTCTATCTTGTTTTGCAGGTAATTTAATGCTTTAATATATTTTCTAATGCAACAATCAAGACAAACTGGACAAAAACAATGTATTCTCAAATCTTCAGATGAAGCACAAATCAGTAACAATTGCTTCAGTGTCTCAAATGAGCACATAAAGCATTCCCATATTCTCCCGAACCCTTCATTCTATGCCAAGCATCCTTTTGGTTCGAAATTGTAAGACAACACATATTGCAGTTTAATAATTTCAATGCATAATAAAAGATCCTCAATGTTTACGAGTAATCCTCAATAAGTCCGCCACACTCTCACCCTACAGGAAACGGTATCAGATTGCACAACTGGATATACTCCACATAAAAATATAACTCATCCCTACTCTTTTTTTGTGACACAATTCTTGAACTGCTGTTTAGTCCAAGTTCAGGCCTCAGAAAGCTCATTAATGCCCTATTTTGCTACAGTAACTTTAGGTGATTCTATCAAACCTCTACCATAAAGTTGAAGACAGATTTCAATGGTTAGTACTTTTCTAGGAGAGGTGGTTGAAGTGATGGAACAATGCACCATCGGTGTGGATATTGAAGCTCACAATGTCGAACTCTATATAAATACCTCCATACTTTATGCATAGGAATGGATAGCACCCTTTCATAGCCCACCATCTATCACCCTGAGCAAACCTTCACCTCAAACACTTGCAAAGTGTTCCTAAAGTAAGACCACAGGCTTGAGTGTCTGTTGAATTTCATAACAATTTCCGTAATATCATGGCCGAACTAGACATTTCAAAGGATGCAATTGTTTTTCAAGGGCCTATGGAATGCTTCACAACTTTGTAAAGTGTGTAATTTTGTCACACCGTCATTAACATGTTTTACACAAATCCTTACTGAGAACCAAGAAAATGTTTTTTCATAACATAGCAGAAATCAGTTAGTGTTCATCTTGTGTACAATGCCTTTCTGCATAGTAACGCTCTGCTGAAGATGAGCAGACAGAAAACATTTTTGAATATGTTTTCCCACTTGGCTGGATCTGGTTAGAGAACAATTGAGAAAAAAAATGAAAACTTAGCGAATATCTGTAATTTAACAAAGATTTGCTGGGGAAAAGACCCTTATTTAAGTAATTAGTACTGAGACTTAGCAATGCCAACATGACACATATATCTAAAAACAAAAACAAAAAACTTATTTAAATACATTGCTAGTGTTGCAAGTAGTATTATGACATGTACTTTTGGCAACCCATGTACATTTTGAGTGACCTATTTGAGACTATGGGGGTTATTCTAACTTTGGAGGAGGTGTTAATCCGTCCCAAAAGTGACGGAAAAGTGACGGATTTACCACCAGCCGTATTACGAGTCCATTATATCCTATGGAACTCGTAATACGGCTGGTGGTATATCCGTCACTTTACCGTCACTTTTGGGACGGATTACCACTCCTCCAAAGTTAGAATAACCCCCTATATTCTTTATCTTGTAAATATGACACTTTTAAATAGATCTGTGGAGGTGAGGATTGCGGCTCTCTCACTAATGGACCAAGAATATAAAGGAGCTTATGTATATTTCAAATTTTGATCCACAATCTCCTGCAATTCGTTATAGTTTTGGACCTGTAGGCCATTGCAGATATTCCCACTCAAGATTGTAAGTGGCTGAGTATATATGCAGCTGAATATGTGTGTGTCAGGTCTTATACTTTAGGGCATGTGGGTAGTATCACAGGCCTCATGTTAAGCCTGTCCCATCTCCATCTTGTCTCCACATTTCTCATTATGGACATTGGCTAGAGATCATGTCTCGTAAAATGGATCCAATAATGGGTAGAAGCCCTTGGGCAAAAACCTCAATGTTACTTCTATGGCGGGTCAAAGAGGCATGAGGAGTATTCACAATTGAGTCGCAATCACAGGGTAATAACTTCCATGTTTTACTACTGCAGTCATATTATAGTGACAAAGTAGACAATAACCAAATTCACTTTTTCTAATGTAATTTGGGGTTATTTAAACACAGAAGCAAAATTATAGAACAAATTGAGATAAGCAGGAGAGTGATCATTCTAAAGTGTAAAGTAAGCTTCATTCATTATTTAAAATGAGTCCCAAAGAATATAGGGATGGATAATATGTGTCAACAAGAAAATCCTACAATGTATTATATTTGTCGTGGAATTCATTTGCAAAAACATTCAAGCAGTCATATTGGATGGTGATGACAGTGATTGACTTCAAACATTGTGAATAATATGTTGTCAGAAGAATGCTTGTCCTTACGTGTGTGATAGGCAAGGTTATCATTTTGTAGTACATCATTTGTGACAGGATATTGGATTGTTGGTCACATAATTCGAAATGCACAATAGAATGACATAAGTTGGATGGTAGTGATGTAAAATTGCCTAGTACTACAGTTTCTTTCTCCACCACTGATTCTGCATCACAAGCAAAGTGCTAATGTAAATTCTTTGTATGTAAGCTCAAAATCCTTGTGGATGAAGTAATCCCCTGTGAGCTTCACATTTTTAGATCAAGAGCTCATAAAACACCATTGCCCGTCAATTATGACATTTATGACAGGTATTTGATGAAAGTCAATGAACTGGGGAAGCACAAAAAGATATAAAGAGGTCTTGAGCAAAAAGTAGTACATCGTACGAATCAAAGAGAAAATTGTTCAGACAAGGGAAGGCAGCTACAGAATTTATGGAGGATCCTCTTCATGTCGAATTCACAGCTATACAGAAGTTTTGGGGATGATGGATGTTCTGTCAATTGGGGGCTCCCAGGAATATATATATATCACAAAGTTCGTACAAAGTCTTTGTTTGCATGCATCACAACATTTGTACTTAGAAGTATCTAAAAATCTTAAGTAGCATATCTGTTCCAATTGACACGACATACCTTTTAACACCAGATGACAACACCAGGGGAATACCTTGGTGTGCACCCATATGTTCTTCCTGTTTTTGTGACTGGGATTTTCAACCCTGATATTACGAATAACAAGGACCATATAAGGAGGACCAGCGCTGAAGCCAGGGTGCTGCCCTATGTGTTCCAAACATTTGCATACATTAATTTGTATGTTGGGAACTGAGAAGTCATTTTAATGCTACACGTGCACAATAGAAAACACCTAACACAAGGGTCATGCTTTTTCATGAGGCATCAGCTACAACACAGTTTGATGAAGGGAGAACGAACTGCATAACTCAACCACTCATTCCAGAACCATTTAATGTTGGGGACAAAGGTGATGAAATTCCAACAGGGACTGGCCAAACTGAGTTGTGTACCTACATATGATCAACTGGCATTTCTATCTCCTGGTACGTCACAGAATGGTATGTTTTCAGGTGAGTAATTTAATAAGAGGGTGGGATCCTGGACCTTTTGAACAACACTCAGCAGCAATGAATACTCATGGAAATGAAGGGAAAAGCTGGAAAACACACAGGGGGTTATTCTAACTTTGGAGGAGTGTTAATCCGTCCCAAAAGTGACGGTAAAGTGACGGATATACCACCAGCCGTATTACGAGTTCCATAGGATATAATGGACTCGTAATACGGCTGGTGGTAAATCCGTCACTTTTCCGTCACTTTTGGGACGGATTAACACCTCCTCCAAAGTTAGAATAACCCCCACAGTACTTACAAAAAGGTATTATTTCATAATAAGGAATGAATCTTGGAGATGGACCAATGTCCTTAGCAGTTTACAGCAACACAGCAACTGATACACAGCTCTCTCACAAATACATTTCTCTCTCAAAGGCAATGCACAAGCAATTCTAAGACTGCACAATGGGTTAATGGACACAATTGTCCACACAGCAGAATATGTGGAGTCCTCTACCATACAGATATCTGTTTGTCAGTTTCCATTTATCCTCAGTAAAGATGCTGCCTTTTTACAACCACTGAGTGTGATGACTTTAAAAATATGAAGGAAGTAGTTTTGTTTTACCAACAATCCTTTCTTGAGCTAAAGTACATATTCTGTTTCCTAAGACTGCCCATAGGTTTGACAATTAATTTGTTTGTGTGCTGCAGTTTATATTTGTGGATAAACCTTCATTAAAAAAATGTAGCATAGCGGTCACACCTGCGCTACCTTACTTTATTTCTGAAATAGCATGTATCTGAGAGTTAAAGGTAATGTTACATCTGCACATTTTTCATTTGCTCAAACCTTTACGTATGACATGTTAGCCATATATTACATCAGTTGTATGGCTACATAAAAATAAATAGATAATCCTCTCAAGGAGCCATCATCAATACAATCTTCTCTGCTATTTTAAAAAATGGGTTATTTAGAAGGTACCTGGTGTAGGGAGTGATCTTTTCACAAAATGGTAGCAGTGAATCTAGTATGGTTTAAATGATACCATGAAAACATATAGGCCCTCATTCTGACCCTGGCGGATACAATCCGCCAGGGCCAACGGGCGCGGGAGCACCGCCGACAGGCCGGCGGTGCCCCTAAGGGCATTCTGACCACGGCGCTAACGCCACGGTCAGACAGGGAAAACTGGCGGTCTCCCGCCAGTTTCCCGCTGCCCTGGGGAATCCTCCATGGCGGCGCAGCATGGGGATTCCGACCCCCTTCCCGCCGGCCTGGCTCTGGCGGTTCTTACCGCCAGAACCTGGCCGGCGGGAACGGGCGTCTTGGGGCCCCCGTCGCACGCCTTCCACTCCGCCGGCTCGATTCCGAGCCGGCTTCCTTGTGGAAGGCGCTTTCCCGCTGGGCCGGCGGGCGATCTGAATCAGATCGCCCGCCGGCCCAGCGGGAAAGTCAGAATACCCCTCGCGGTCTATTGACCGCGGGGCGGTATTCAGGCGGCTTCCGACGGGCGGGCGGCAACCGCCGCCCGCCTAGGTCGGAATGACCACCATAATCAGTTTAGCTGGTGTTTCACATCTGCCACTTCACACTTTCACCTTCACCAACTTAATGGACCGCCACATCCTCACTATTAGGAGCATCACTAGAATCTTCTTAAAAGAACCATGAGCTGGATGCTGACATTGTATATTATACTGCACACATTATTTTTAGCAGGTTTTGTAGTGCAAACCTGACTAAAGGCATTTAAGTGCAGAACCAGAGTTTGTTACACTTTCTTCTTTTTAGCTGGGGAAGCATGGTATGAGAGGCAGAAAATACTCCTATATGTGTTGGAGATTATTTTATCCAGATGTTTTGTGTCTTTTCCCAGAAGAACTTCAGAACCATAGATATTATTTGTAATTAGTTTTGCTCAAATGATGTTTAAAATAGGTGACATGGTCAGGCCCTTCAGTTGGTTCAACAGTGTGCCAAAGACATGGAGGAGAGGGGAGGCTTTGTGTTTCATATATTCATTGTGAGGTAAGAAGGAACATCGGTTGTTGATCAATACTCCTAGGTATTTGTACTCTGGTTCATTCTTAATTTGATTGCCATTCAGAAACCTGAAGCTGTTTTATTTATTTATTTTATTTCCCATAACCAAGATTTTATTTTCTATAAGATTCACTTTGAAGTCGTTAAGAATATGCATAATAATATAGGGCATTCAAGACCAATTCCTGCTTGGCTCAATAATAGGGCATTGATCATGTATAAAAGACTGCTGATAGCATGACCCCAGGTCTTGGGGGAGTGAGCAGAATCAGCGTTCAATGTTGTGGATATGTGTGCCAATAAGATGTTTAACAAGATCAGTGATAGGACATATCCTTGCTTTGGTCCTCTGGTGGTCTGAATCTTTCGCAAGACAGTGCTTCCATCCCCGATCTTTAGTCTTGGCCACATGTTGATGTATAGAAGGACTATGCTACTTAACAAGGACGGTGGATTTCCAAGCCTTTATAACTTGATCCCTAAAACAGCACTATGGGCTAAGTCAAACGCAGATTGTGTGAAATTTTTCCGAGCTATTTAAGTAAATTTCCTAGCAGTTAATGTTGACTGTTAATGGTAGTAGCCCCTTGTCTAGGTCAAATTTGCCAATTGAATGTTTCAAAATTGACTACAGAGTACCCTTCAGGGAATTACCATGGTCCTTGTTGACTGCTGGACCTTCATGGCCATGGATTAGGTGCATCGGTTACGGATCTTCCATATAATGGGTGACTTTAATTCCCCACACCCCGAACATGGCCCTCTCCTGGGAAACTTGGCTCGCAGGTTCTGCTGGGAGAAAATAAACAAGGCTAGGTTCACTGCTCTGATGACAAGGGGGTGGAAACTCAACTGTCACAATGTTCATAGAACTGCTGTGGACTAAGGAAGGAATCACTCTTGGCAGCTTACTTATGTTTCCTCAGTTCAGTAGGCCGTAGTGCCCTTTTGAAATATATTATGGGTAAAACAGAAGTTTTTTGCTAGTAAGCGCTGACTGCCCCAATGTGATTGGTTCCCTGCAGACAGCACTCGGCTGATGCAGGATATTTGGCCCATTTGCAAATGCTTTCATAGCAGGGCTGTCTGCGACCTCCTGGGCAGTGTTATGACAATTACCATGTTCAGTGATGGCGGTATAGGTTACAGCCTACCCGGAACATCGACTGGCATACACCACACTTCTTGCTAGAGGCTTCCTCCTGTATGTCTGAGGGTGGTATCGAATTAATGGAGCGACTAGTTGCTAAGTTGACTGCATGGGTTGTACGAGAGGTCGTGATAGGTGATTTATCCTCATGAATATTTGAGTGCTCTCTATTATGTAGTGCTTATTCTGGTGGTTGTTCCTCACTCAAGTTGTTTTTGGCCTGTAGATGTCGTTTGAGACTTGGTTGATGGAATTGTTCCAGGGGGCTTCATCAACCTGCTATGAAATATTAGAGAAACGCTTTCCCATATTGGACTCTTCAGGGTTTTACTGGTCCTGCAGTTGTTATTTCTGGCTTTACTGTTTCTCTTTCTTTCATATTTTGTTAAAGGCTTTGCTAATGGAATGTTGTTGACATCACCATCCACCTTGGAGGCACAGATAGTGGTATATTTTTATTCACTTCCTGTACAGTGGAGGAAGCACTTAAGATCTGGTGATGGTCTTAGGTTCTTTTCAAAGTGACAAAGAGGCTATTGTAAATTCCCAAACAGTAGTGTTAGTATAAAAAATCATCTACAATATGAAATTGTCTGGGGCAGAAGGCCCAGAGTGCCTTCCGTCAGTTATTTTCAAGATAGTACCCAGAAAGTGGGGATTAGTTTTGACCTGGTTCTTCAAGTGGGTAAGGCTCACAGGCATTCTCCTGGAATCATGGAGTGCAGCTATAATGAAGGCTATTCATAAAAAACATAAATCCAACTCACCGGCCAATTATTGCTTGATATCACTATTGCATATCACCTACAAGGTCAAGGTGTTTGCCCAGCCTTCACTAAAGCATCTAGCTGCCGGGGCATGTGGTGCAGTGTTTATGCTGGTGTATCAGGGAGGCTTTAGGCCAAATATTTCAACAACTGACCACTGTTTCATTCTGTAGTGGGTAGCAAGGAGATCAATGGAGCTGGTAAGTTGTCTGTGCTTTGACATGGTGGACTGAGGTAATTTATGGCTTAAGCTCCATCAGTGGAACATCCCTGCCGCCCTGCTGGGTCTCCTGATTGAACGCCATACTAATAACTAGGTTCACGTTGAGGCTGGTTGGGGCTGGGAGCCTAGCAAGGAGAAGTCCAGTGGATAATGGCTTGCAAAAAGGTTGGATTTTAGCACCCCTGCTATTTAGCTTATTAATAGTGCATCTCCTTTTGGCTTTGAGTGCTACACACAGTTTCTCCCCTAAGATTGGGGGCAATCGTACAAGTTGTTTAATGCATGCTGATTACCTGGTGGTGATGGACTTCACACCCATTGGACACCAATGCAAACTAAACACATTAAGTATACATTGTCTAGAGAACAAGCTGTTGATTAATATCAACAAGACAGAAGCTTTGTTCTTTACAAAGCGGAAGAGGAGTTTTCTTTTTTTTAAAAATAATTTTATTCAACAGTTATTCAGTATACAAAAATTGGTACAATCTTGGACGAATAATTTCAAACATCTCAAAGAAAAGGCACAATGGGGGTTATTACAACTTTGGAGGAGGTGTTGACGGTAAAGTGACGGATATACCACCAGCCGTATTACGAGTCCATTATATCCTATGGAACTCATAATACGGCTGGTGGTATATCCGTCACATTTGGGACGGATTAACACCTCCTCCAAAGTTGTAATAACCCCCAATATCTTTATGATCATGGTTTATATCGAATAACAGCATGCATTTGCATATTTGCATTCCTGATCCAGAACAAATACATTCTGCATTAAGCACACTCTTAGTCCACAGATGGTCACCAACCTCCCCACAGTGACCAACTGTAGGAAACGGTCTCTGTATATACTATATCAAAATGAGATATAGTGTGCACAGAGTCCAGGGGTTCCCCAGAGGCTGAGCAGAGGCCAAAGTAGATAATACAAATGCTCTCTTTTGTGGTAGTGTGGTCGAGCAGTTAGGCTTATCAAAGGGTGGTGCAAAGCATTTGTTGTGCACACACAGACAAAAGAAGGAGCACACACTCAATGACTTAACTTCAGACCAATAGTTTTTATATAGCAAACTATTGTTTGTTAATTTATTTCTAGAACCACAAGATTCAAGTTGCAGGTAAGAACATAAATTAATACGTTTTTCACATATGTATCAATACCAATTTGATTGAAGTTGTACAGCTTTTGAATAAATGGCAATAATCTGTTTCAAAAATTGACACACTGCTTTTTGTCAGAACAGTTCCTGGGGGGAAGAAAAGTTAGTACGTCTTGCAGGTTAGTACAACACTTACAGTTCCAGTCTCCGGGGGTTAGGAAGTCCACTGGTTGGGGTTCAAGTTAACCCCAAACACCACCACCAGCAACACGGGCCGACCGGGTGCAGAAGTCAAAGTTGAGGCAAGTTTAACATGGCCTCCTGTGGAGTCTGGGAGCACTCAGTTTCAGATCTGCTGGCAGGTGAGTACTCTTGTCTTCGGAGGGCAGACCTGGTGGTTTAGAGGAGCACCAGGGGGGCCTCAAGTAGGCACCAAGCTCACACACTCAGAGGCGCAGGGGTGGCCTGGTGCAAACAGAGCGTCAGGCTCCCAATGCTTTCCTAAGAGGGGGACCCCGAGGGTCACTTAGATACTGCAGACTCGGTCCAGGGGGTTGGTTCCGGAAAACCACAGGCTGGACAAGTAGGAGGACTGCCTGCTGAACGTTGCTGCACTGGAGGTTGGGTTCTCCAAGGCCTGGGGCCTGCAGGTGCAGTGTATGTTTTGGCATCTGATATCTTCATCCGGAGCTTTCACGGTCAGGGGGGTACTCTGGATTCACACTGCAGGTGTCGTCGTGGAGGGCAGGAGATGTCAACCCAGGGTGGGCACTTGCTTGGGAATCACCTGGGGATCCTCTCTAGCCTGTTGGGCCACCTGGACAAGGGCTGTGGGTGTCAGGTGCAGAGTGGTTAGGACTCGCGGATCCAGGGAGGCTCTTGAGTGCTTAGCTGTAGTTTCTTCTTGCACAGGATCGTTGTCCTCAGGAGTTCTTGGTCCTCTGTGATGCAGGCAGTCCTCTGGAAGATTGGCAGAGGTGACTACACCCTTGGTGTGTTTATTCCCTTGGGGAGAGGGGCACAAACCTAACCCTATTGGTCCCTGTCCTCCAAACTAAGATGGAGGTTTTCTACAGGGAGGGCGTCACCTCAGCTCTGGCCACCTTAGGGGTGGTCCTAGCTGGGGTAGTCACTCCTGTCTTCTTTCACTAATTTTCCTGCCGAACTTGTCGCCAAAAGTGGGGTTTTGACCGGCGGGCGGGCGGGCATCTGCACTAGCTGGGGTGCCCTGGGGCACTGTAACAAGAGGTCAGAGCCTTTGAGGCTCACCGCCAGGTGTTACAGATCCTGCAGAGGGGAGGTGTGAAGCCCATCCACCCAGTGCAGGCTTTGTTTCTGGCCACCAAGATCACAAAGGCTCTCACCCCATGTGGCCAGTATCTCATCTCTTAGTGGCAGGCTGGCACAAACCAGTCAGTCCTACAATAAAGGAATGGGTAAAATACAGTGGTCATCTCTAAGATGCCCTCTGGGTTCATTATTCAATACATCCAACACTGGCATCAGTGTGGGTTTAATTGTGCTGAGAAGTTTGATACCAAACTTCCCAGTATTCAGTGAAGCCATTATAGAGCTGTGGAGTTCATAATGACAAAATCCCACCTCATATACTCAATATGGCTACGCTGCACTTACAGTGTCTAAGAATGCACCTATTCCCCCACCTGTGGTATAGTGCTCCTGCCTTAGGGTTGTAAGGCCTGCTAGTGGGGTGAGTTACCTATGCCACAGGCAGTGGTTTGTGGGCATGGCACCCTGAGAGGGGTGTCATGTCGACTCTGCCTGTTTCTCCTCACCAGCACACACAAGCTGCACAGCTGTATGTTCTTGGTGAGGAGTCCCCCAGGGTGTCATAATATATGCTGCAGGCCTTGGGGACCTTCCCTGGCCACAGGGCCCTTGGTACCATAGTTACCTTTTACAAGGGACTTATCTGGGTGCCAGGGTGTGCCAATTGAGTAAACAAAGGTAAAGATTGTTTGGAAAGAACACTGGTGCTGGTGCCTGGTTAGCAGGGTCCCAGCACACTCTCAATCAAAGTTGGCATCAATAGCAGGCAAACAGTGTGTGTTTGTGGGGGGAGGGGTAACCATGTCTACAAGGGCACTTTCCTCACCAATCATGTTTCCCTGTAAGTGCTCCATTGATTCCATAATTTCTCATATTTTCTTGAACAGCCCTGACTTTGATATATCACCTGCCGCATTCTCTGGCACCAATCTAAATCATTCTCCCAATCTTGGACACTCGGGGGTCTGTTTGCTTCACAGGCCTTCTTAACGTTCCTCTTAGCCATCCCGGCCACTAACAATAACCAGATTGTCTGATATCTAAAGAAGAGTTTTTCTTGATTTCTAGACAATATGCTGTTGGAACGGGTGCAAGAGTACAAATATTTGGGCTTGATATTCTTAGATGATTTTACATGGGACAAACAATTGGCTAGTAAAAGGGTGGCTTTGATTGCCGAAGTGAATGGTCTGAAGTGTTTTGAATGTAAATAAGGCAGCTACATCTTTGAGCCACTTTGGAAAGTTATTTTGGGCAAGTTAATTACCCACTGTATCGAGCAGAGGTGCCTGCCTTGGATAGATGGGTCACATGGGCGATACTAGAAAGTAATACCATGAAATCATTGCTTAATCTACCAAAAAAAGCAATGATTCAAGTAATAAAGCATGAGCTGAAGTTTCTAGCCTGGGAACTTTTGGCATATGCAAGGACCTTGCAATATAATTTTTCAATTAAAATCAGGGTTCCCTGTTTGAAATTATCTATGCAAAGCCACCCAGAGATTATGGCAACCTTCCCTGGTAGGAGGAACCCAGCAGAAATCCGTAGAGGTCTCAAATATGCAGTTCGAAGGGGCTGATTCGAAAAAAATAAATAAATAAAGAGCACCCTCAGGCACTCTGTGCCAAGGAAACCAGCTGGAATGGAGATCTATTGTATCTGAGGAACTCAGGTGCCCCCTTTTTATTAACCTAGGAGGGCCCGATCTCGTCCATTATCTTTATAGAATAACAGACGGACACTTGCGGAATGAAATTCTTTGCCTCGGGGTGGGAGTCGATTTGGGATGGCTGATGCAGGGTTGAAAAGTGCAGATACCTGGGAATCAAGGCCAATGCCCTTCCAATTTGAGACCAGGTTATTCGGTTTGTCACTTCCTGGTGGATTCTGAAAGGAAGAAGATTCTGCAACAAATCTTTTAAAAATATGGTATCCGGTCTAGAGAAATGGGTTTACATTTGTTGTGTGGTATGACACATTAGGACATTGCTATTGCTATCAGCCCATACCTACGCAACATTGTCTCATCTTATGTAAGGAAAATGTTCCCTTGAGTTGCCTGTGAGTATAAACACCCATACCTGCTTTAATAACCAAGTACTTTAAATTTTGTGCTGAGTGCTTTTAATAAGATACAACGTTTTTGTTCCACGTACATGATAAGTATGTCAATGAATTGGATCTGCTGTATCTTCTTCTAAGGTTTTTATCTCAGAAAGTATTTTTATAAGGGATTTTTATTTGTTTTAAAGTTTGTATTGTATTTTCTAGTAATAATATGATTTTACCTATTTACTGGTGCTTTTATGATATATCTAAATGTTAAGTACATGTTTTGATATATTTAAATGCTATGTATTAATGAACTGGAAAATTGATGCCATATTTCTGTAAGAGTTAATTTCTTGGAAATAAAATATTTTACTTCATTTGACAGTCTTGTGACGGGTCCATCCAGGGAATTGGGGTTTTAGTATAGACAATGTTGGCAGAGTTAGCCATGGTCGTGATTGTCGACTCAATGTAGTGCATGAGAATCCAATTGATGCTTTGATAACTGCACTACTGCTGAATACATTAAAGGTATTAATTGAATTTTTATACCTTGATCCATGGTTAAATCTAAAGCCTGGGCTTCAAGGCTTACTCCTGTAACTGGAACAGATCTGTTTTCCTACTGCGAGGAACCAATGCGGGCTGGTTGATATGTGGAACTGATTTTTATAAATATGTGAGAACTGATAATAGGAAGTCAAGTAAATGACTTAGTTTGTCTATTGAAGTAGAGCAGGCACATCTTTACACTGCATGCATCATCCCCAGCCTGCGCTATCCTCATCAGGCTGTTTAAGTTTTCCAATTTAATATATGCACTTGATACTAACATCACCAAGGTATTTAAAAGATCGATCTGCAGGTCTAGTTTTTTTTAATGATAGTTTGGAGCAGTGACTGCCACTTGAAGTGTGTCCAAAAGAGAAATCCAACCAGCATTGGTAGTGGAGTCTGTGTTAACATAATTTGCTACTTCACTCCTAATTTCTGGAGTGGGTGAAATATAGCTTTCCTACTGATCCCCTTGTGATACTGTGCAGTCGTGGCGGACAGTGACCATGCAAGCTGAGGTTGGCCAAGGGCACTAGAGCTCCAGAGCTTTCTTCTGGCATATTGGTATTATTAGGGGTTAATATTTACATGTCTTTGTATTTTTTGAGCACTAAAACCATGGTTTTGTTGAATATTTTTTTGAGTACTCTGTTGTGCACTTTTTTGGGTACTCCTTTGAGTGCTCTTTTTGCAGACCATCGTGGTCCAATGCATCCACTTGATCCGCATGGTTAAGGCTGTCCACCAGTGACTCTGCTGAGTTGAATAGTGTTTAAAGCGGGTTCCATTCTTTCATGTGCAGTTTGATTTTTGACCATGCCACAAGCCTTGAGCTGATGTAGGTCAAAGTGTTTTTATTATGTTTGACTTTACCAATTTGGTTTCTGCTGCCTTCAGGTGGGAGCCACCAGGCCTCTTTGTTTGCCTGATCTCATTCTCAACTCTGGTAGAAATGTGATGCTGCATGCTTGTTTGAGTTTGTAGACATCCACCAGGTTACAGTCTTTTGGGCCGAAACTCTGAAACTCCCTTGCTCTTTCGAATGCTCACCGGGCTCCCAAGTTTCGAAGTTAAAGCTCAGGCAGCAGACTTACAGTGGTATTTATATTTTATTTTTACAGTGACAGCCTGGGTAGATATAGAGGACAGTAGTTTGGAGAGGAGTTAGGGGGAGCATTGCTTGCACAAGATGCACCGACTCCTTGGAAGGCCACTTCCGTGCTCAACCCACCACCACTGAGGCTAGTCCACAGCAACTCACTCGCCACCTCTAGTGGCTCTCAGACTCAGTCTTCCCTTCTATTTCTGCCCCCACTCTGAGTTCGGCTATAAGTTGGCCACAGGTTAGAACCATCAGATTGTGGAGATGTGAATGCACTACTGCCCACCCCCTGTGCGATTAAGCTGGTCGAGGGGACGTAGAGCTTACGGCAGCTGCCACACGGTAGTTGCTAGTCAGCAGCGCACAACAGGTCAGCCTGTCAATGGTGCCCCAGCGCAGCCCCTGAGGAAGGTGATGGATTGTGGCAGAATAGATACCAGCCAAGCTCACAAACCTTTGGGCCACAATGGCAAGCCAGAACCGCTCGCCTCTCTGCTCTCCTCTTCTTTCCTCCTCCGTTCTTCACCTTTCTGTCCATGCAAAAAAACTTCAACTGCTACCACTCCACTTGTTCTCTTATGATTCGTCATCACCCCTGAAGTGCTACTATTATTCATTCTCTAGGTGTCATGCACAGACCAAGGTAATTTGCATAGCAATGCATGAATAATAAATGATGTTCAGCATCTGGATATTCAAGGACTATGCCACTGTTTGGTTACTGTGAATGGGCTCCTATGCTTTGGACTGGATGTTAGGCATAGGAATACATTCATTACATCATGCGCAATTAGGAACTCTAGATGTACCATAGAATCCTTCCTTTGCTACAATATGGTCCACAATAGTATTGGGAAATGTCATGTAGTATTGCATTTCACATAGCAATGCTTCAATATAGTTAATGAAAATCATAGAGACTCCAGGGAGAGACATTCTTTTCACAAATGAATTTGCAGAGAAGACAAAAAAATCCACTATCAGAGGTGCAGCTGTTGCATCATAAATCTAGGTTCTGGTGAATGGGTGATATGTTAACAGACTGCACATTGCCAATACCTTCTCTGAAGTTATGTTGAAAGGGTTACTTGGGACCAAAGTATCTTATTTTTTCTAAGTTTTTTTCTCAACCTGCCTTGCCAACAGCAAGTCCATTTGAGTAATCTACTTCACCAAATGGACTGAGGTACTGCAATTGCTGCCTTATGCTGTAAGCACAAAGGCAAAATGGTGTCTATAATTAACGTGAAGCACAGATTGAAATTTAAACCTGAAAAAATTGTGATATTAAGAAGTTGTTGATATCACCAACACAACAATATTTATGACTGAATCTAAGTGTGAACGTTCAAAAATGTAGAAAAAAGCATACATTTGTAAATAATGCGTTGAATTATGACGACACACCACCAAAGCTAAATTGATCACAAAAGCTGTTGAGTAAGAACTTGATAAAACTGTGAAGTAATCTAAGTGAATAAGATATTGAATTAAATAGTCCTGTTCAGCAGACGTATCTCCCAGGAATGTTATGCAGTATACTCAATTTCCACTTGAAATTCTATCATCAGCTAAAAAAAGACTCAGATAATTACAATTTAAAGGTAATTGTTGTGCAAATAAGTTTTTGATTTCTAGATTTGCAGTGTATCCTGGAGGTTATTTCGGGTGTTTTAATTTATTAAGGCCTTCACCTTTCTGAGATAACATAAGTTACAGGTACTGTAACATTGCCACTGTCTGTCAGTCTAATGTGCTCCTGGACAGCAGCAGCCTATCCATATGGGCTGAGGAGCCCTGCCCCTCACCCTTTTCTCAGCAGGAAGAGTGTCTGTCAGGCTAAACAAAGGTCAGCCTGACAGACTCTTCTTGTTAAGGTCAGGCCGCCATTAGCTAGACATGCGCTCACTGCGCAGGCTTGTGGCTGCTTGAGCAGAACTTTACAGGCTGAGAAGTTCACAGCCCTGTGGGCGTGACCCTCCTCAGCCTGTCAAAAGTATCCCGAGGTCCTCCCCCTTGTATCGAGGGGAAGCGTCACTGATTGCCTCCTACCTGGGTGCTTTAGTTTTAAGCCCTGAAGCGCCCACAGCTGAATGTCAATGAGTGACCCCTTGTCAGAGTGGGGTGGGTCAGCAGTCTCACAAAACGTATCCCATTATGTGACAAGGGAGGGACTGCAGCCTTCCCTCACTGGGTGACCTTAGGCCATCAAATGAGGGAAGACAGCAGTCCCAACCCTCCTAAGATCTCAGAAGGTTCCCTCTCTACAGGGATGGTAAGTTTTCCTTTTTTTGTATGTTTGGTGCATGTGTGTATGTATGAAAGTAAGTGTTCTTGTTAGTGAGTGTTGCATGAGTTATTGCATGGGTGTGTGTGTGGCCCCCACCCCCTTCCCTGATAAAAATTACTAGCAGCCACTGCTTTTGGATCCGCTACTCTCATGGAACCATAAATTATTACTCTTTAGATTAGGAATGCAGTTTCGTCTGAACAAGGAGAAATTGGCGTCTCTATTTGTTGGGTATACTAAGTTCTTTTATGGAATCAAAAGTTAGTACAGTGCACAAATTAAAGTCATGTTCCACAGTAAAGGATTTAGAGGAGCAAGAGAGATCAGAAATTCCTGCTCCAAGAAGGCTGAGACCTCTTTACATACCTCCAAAAGCAATAACACTGCAAACAGCTGAAGAGTTGGGCGCAATTTTCTCTGCGTCTGTAGCTCATTCCATTCATTGGCAATCAGAATAGTTCTCCAAAAACTCACAGAAGACTTTCCTGAAAAAAATAAATTATTTCTGTTAGGGATACATCTTATGTTTGCAGAACGATTTATTCCCTTGACCTTGTTTATGTTTTTTTGCCTTGATTGTGTGCACAGAAGATTTCTGATGTGTCTAGACAATGAGTTGGAAAAAATAATATTTCAATAGACTTAGTGAATAGGAATTACTTTTATGAGACAATTGGGTATGAATTGGTTACCCAGTTCCATAGTTTGTATGTAGGGAGCATAAGACACATTAGTTACACAATATGTAGCAATGCAGTAGAAATGTATGTACAGCAAACAGGAAAGCGAGATGTAAGATTGGATTGAGGGGTTAGAACCTCTCAGCCTAAAGTGCATCAATGATTATGAATGATGTAATTGCCTGTGGAGGTTATTTCAGCGACTTGAGCACTGCCACTAAAACTTCTCAGTCACTTATGTATTTGTGTCTGGTAATGGGGGTGATCAGGAGACATTCTTTGGCTAAACCTTGGTTGCTTGTAGAAGTTGCACATAACATATTTTGGGGCTGTCCTTCAATGCATTCGGAGAGGCATAGAATCCTGACTTTTTGTGCTACTGAGAGCTGATGTAGGCTTTTGAGGAGAAACTGCTACTGGTGTGTTTGTTCAGGCCAAACATAGGGCCATATTTATACTTTTCTACGCACAACTGCGCCAACGCAGTTGTGCGTCAAAACATATAACGCCGGCTAACGCCCTTCTGAAGCGCCATGCGGGCGCCGTAATTATTCAATGACGTTAGCCGGCGCTGCGGAGTGGTGTGCGTCAAAATAAATGACACACACCAGGCAGCGCCGGCGTAGGGGAAAATGGAGCTTGGGCGTCAAAAAATGGGGCAAGTCAGGCTGAGGCAAAATTATCGCCTCAACCCGATTTGCGCCATTTTATTTTGACGCCCAGACGCCATTAACATGACTCCTGTCTTAGCAAAGACAGGAGTCATGCCCCCTTGCCCAATGGCCATGCCCAGGGGACTTTTGTCCCCTGGGCATGGTCATTGGGCATAGTGGCATGTAGGGGGGCCCAAATCAGGCCCCCCTATGCCACAAAAAAAAAAATACTTATCAGCACTTACCTTAATGTCCCAGGGGTGGGTCCCTCCATCCTTGGGCGTCCTCCTGGGGTGGGCAAGGGTGGCAGGGGGTGTCCCTGGGGGCATGGGAGGGCACCTCTGGGCTCCTTCTGAGCCCACAGGTCCCTTAACGCCTGCCCTGAGCAGGCGTTAAAAAATTACGCTAACGCGGGTAGACGTCATTTTTTTTGACCCGCCCACTCCCGGGCGTCATTTTTGCCCGGGAGTGTAAATACGGCGCACATGCCTCGGAGTCATTTTTTAGAAGGGAACGCCTACCTTGCATATCATTAACGCAAGGTAGGTGTCCACGCTAAAAAATGACGCAAACTCCATGAACTTTGGCGCTAGACGCGTCTAACGCCAAAGTGTAAATATGGAGTTCATTTTGCGTCGAATTTGCGTTAAAAAAAACGACGCAAATCCGGCACAAACAGAGTATAAATATAGCCCTTAATGCTTCCAGCTGTTCTTTCAGCTTTAAGAGTCTCATGCTTTGGTAGCCCTGTAGCCCATTGTACAAGGCATCCTACTGTGTTTCTTTGAGTAGAAATAAGCCCCAACTATCATGAGAGGACAGCCTGGCTGGATGAATGGGGGGATCCTTTCTAGGACTTTTATATTGTGGAAGGAGGTTTTCACTAAGGCTACCACACAGGTTTATGTGAAGGTTCGCATCAACAACATTCCCAAGTTTTGTGCTCTTGCTTTGATGAGAAGTGGTTTGCCCAAGAAGGGAGTGGGTATGGTATTGCTGTGTTTGAGTAGTGCCCATCCAATATTAAGATTTCTGTTTTTTAACTTTTTTGTTGCCATTTCTCAATATCTCAAAGCTCCTAAATTCTTGCATAATGATTTCAAATTGTCTGCATAGGAGTGGGATTTTCACCAAAACATGTCTACAGAATGGCCTCCTCATGATCTACCTTTCTTAACCATAATTTAATTTTAATTCTATTTTTACTACAGTTATTGACCTGTCCATTTCTTCATCCTCCTTCCCTCTATCTGCATTTAAGTCTTGCTTACCATTCACAAATACTCTGACTTTAGGAAAGTGGCACCTGTTTTCACTTACAAAATAGCAGCTGTGTGCTCATGACTTTGTTTTGGCATTCATGAGTGTTATGACCTCTAAATGTATGCCCTTAATTGTTTTGACTAATTTGCCTACACTTTCAGTTATCAGTCTACCCACTTTTTGGCTGAGAACTGATCATTGTGTCTCCCCTTTTCCTTGTGAATAATTTTTCCACAACAGCGCCAAATATTGGGTAATTTCCAAGACACAATAAAAAATAATTCAAGCAATTCATCAGTCAGTAACAATTCATTAAAAAATCAAAACTGATTGAAAGAACTCATGAGTTTTGGTCAACACAGCTTTAATTTTGGAATCTTTGAAGCCAGCCCACACATTTTTCAAACGCAAACACACACACTGAAAAAAACAAAATAAAATGGCAGCCAGGCCGCATTTATTAGGTTCATGACTGGGGAGCCCACCCCAGGGCTGTATTCATAGAGTGGAGGGGCCTGCATGCCCTCTCCCCTTCCTGAGCCATTAAAGGCCCTGGGTAGCCCCCACACCAGAGCCTTAATCATGAAATAAGGAGAATAAGAGAAGGGGGGCCGTGCCGCTCCATCTCCAAGCTATTCAAGCCTCTAAAGGCTCCAGAGAGCCCATCTCCTGGTTTGAAATTTTACAAAATGGGGAAGGAGCCACGCTGCCCCCTCCCTGTGCCTCTGACGGCCCCGGGGTGCACACCACTGGGTCTGAAATTACTTAAAATGGAGAAGGGCAAGTGTCCCCCTTCCCCGGTCCATTAAAGTTCCCAGGGAAGCCACCCCCAGGGCTGAATACTTTAAAGTAAGAGGCCCATGCGCCCGCCCTCCCCGAGCCATTAATGGCCCAAAGGAACCCCATCCCCCCAGGGCCAACTCACGTCTCCGGAAGCACACCCCTGAAATATAGCCATTTCCCTCCCCACACCAGCGTGGACAGGGAAACCTGTGTTTGCTCTTGTTTAGCCCGAGCATTTTTTAATCTCTGGCCATGTGACCACAAACACCAATCTCGCACCCAGCATGTGGGAGCTTTAAAAATGCTCTAACCCACTTGGAGTGAACTTTGATCTGTTTCCCTCCCCTCACCAATGTGGGCATGGAAACAGATAAAAAAATTGCTCCCACCCAAGACTCAGGGAGGGGCTGCGCGGCCCCCTCCTCTTTAATTTTAGTAAATGGCCCTGAGGTATGGAGTCCCCAGGGCCTAATAAGGCCTGGGGGGTGGTCAAGCGGCCCCCCTACCCTTTAATTAAAAAAAAAATAACGGCCCTTTGGTATGAGGTTCCCAGGGCCTAATAAAGCCTGGGGACTGGGCATGCGACCTCCCGCTTCTTTCATAAAAAAAAAAAAAAAGGCCCCTAACAAAGCTCAGTGAGAGGCATAAAGTGGCACCTCTTTAACTTTACTAATGGCCCTAGGTTGGGGGTCCCAAGTGCTTAAGAAGACTTGAGGTATGGGCCACGTAGCCCCTCTCCCTTTTAATTTGAAAAAAGCCCTCGCGGGATGGGGTCCCCGAGGCCTAATAAGACTCGGGGAGGGGTGCCACGCTGCTTGCCCCTCCCCTCTCATAGATAAAAAGTCCCTGGGGATTGGGTCCTCAGGGCCTAAAAAGCTCCTGGGAGTGCAGCATCATCTTTTTGGATTCTGTTAATTTTGGGACAGTGGTCATACCCCAACCATCTGCACCAGCAGTTACAGCACCCCGCTTTGAAGACCACTTTTGTTCTTGGATATATATATATAAATATATAGATATATGTGTATATTCACTAAAAAAACAAAGGTTACAGGGAAATTATAGTTAGGTTCACATGTTCTACATACAAAACCACAGAAAAATAAGCAGTTACAGTTATACTTATCTCAAAAAGCTACAACGTGTGCCCCTGCCATGCACAGTATTTTCATCAATATTTTACTGCAAATGTTGCACTGACATTATCAATGACATCATAGTAGATGCCATGAAGGTATCCCTTCCTGCACAGAAACAATCATGCCTGTAATGCAGGCACCCTTGCACCACAGCAAGGGTGATTCAAATCACCTTAAGAAAGACTGTTGTCCAAATGCGTCGATGATAATGGGTGAGATGATGTCTGGCACAATGCTGTTGTCTAATACATGAATATGAAATCCAAGACTCCTGTGAGTGAAGCATCATCTGTTTGTGTATGTGTATATATATATATATATATATATATATATATATATATATATATATATATATACATACACACATATATATATATATATATATATATATCAAACACTTTCAGTTAGCGTGTCGGTCCTGCTCCTGACCGTCAGCGGTGCTCGTCTAGTGGCGTGCGCTACCTCGCCTAAATCTCCACATTTGGTTTCCTTTGTTTAAGGAAGAGACGGCACTCCGTGGGCATCTTGGTTAGTTTGAATTTATTTGCACAAGAGAACGCGTTTCGGCGTTGCCGCCTTCATCAGCTTCGTGTTCGACATTTTACTTTCCCTTTTATATATCATGTGATCGCTTTGTTAAAACCCTACCATCATTTCCAACAATATATTTTACAATTGAACTCACAGCCATATGCCGCTACTCTCTACAATTAATACAAGTCACCTCATTTGCAAAAATAATTACGAAAATCCTTCCTTGAGAAGTTGACCAAGAACCCACAAATAGTGGTGAGAGGGTCGGATAAAGGCGGGAACATTGCGATTTGGCCGATTGATGAATACATGGAGGAAGCTTATAGACAGCTAAATGATCCAACATGTTATGATAAGATAGACAAGAAATATGTGGAAAGTGTCAAACACAAGTTTGACATAGAACTACAGCAATGGAAAGACAAATGCTTAATCACTGAGGATGAATACAGAACAGTACCCCATCTCAAATTACCCGTTTTTTACTTAATACCCAAAATACACAAGGATGCAGTCAAACCCCCTGGGAGGCCCATAGTTTCAAGTAGAGGCAGTCTCTTCGAACCCTTATCGCAAACTATAGACAAGTTATATGTTTCATATGTAAATTGCAACCCAACGTTGTTTGTCTTTAAACCAGTAAAAAAAATCCTTAAATAGCTCCTCTCTCCTATTCCAAATCAGGAATAGGTTATCTATGTACCGTAGCCACATCACCACTTTTTCCATGTACTTCTCATTACCCTGCCCCCAAGCTATGTGCTTCTCCCACCAACCCATCATGAGATTCGCATAGCTTGGGGAAAAGGAGACTCCCATGGCTGTCCCGCAAATCTGTTTATATACCTGATGATTGAACATAAATATATTAATTCTCAAGCATAGCTCTGTCATCTCCAATAACATCTCAGAGTGTTTCAGTAAATGGATACTTTTTTGTCTCAAAAAGAACTTCACTGCATTCATACCCAATTCATGCGAGATTGAGGTATACAAGACAAAATCTATAGTGACTGACAAATAATCTGGTTGCCATGCCACTCCATCCAATAATCTAAGGAAGTCTCAAGAGTCCTGTATATATGAGTTCAAATCTTTAACCATTGGTGCCAGAAAATGATCCACATATTTCAACATACCCTCATATAATGAGCCACAGCTTGAGATGATAGGTCTACCCCGGGGGGTTGTTTAAAGTCTTGTGAATCTTTGGGAAGAAATGCAACTGCAACACAAACTTATATGAAAAGATTTATGTGATAAAATGTAACTGTATAATTGCTATAAAAAGACAGTGATAGATGACAGTAGAAGTTGTGATTAGAACGAACAATCAGTAGAGTTTTTCTTCATCTTAGTATGAAAAAAAAATCTTTTGTTATTAAGTATTTCATTAGTAATTTGTAGGGGAACACGTAATTGCACAGAAGGGATTATTTTTGTTGTTGTTATTGGTGTCATGCTTTCATATTTATATATGTATTGGTTTTACTACATATCCCAGCATGCCACATGGAGGCATGTTGAGATGAAGAGTATAAATACAGCCAAAATGGATTGATTTGTTACCGTGATCAAGACCTTGGAGGGTTGTAATGCGTTGGTGTTTGTTGCTGGTATCTAATTGCACTTTTAAATGAAATGAAGAATTTAAAATCCTGTGAGTGCTGCGTCGTTGACCGTGTGTCAAGTTTGGATGGTGAATTATTAAGGGAAAGGTCCTTCCCTGGCGTGGGCACCGACAAAAAGCGTGCGCCTTAACTGGACCTCTTGGGAGCAATATATATATATATATATATATATATATATATATATATATATATATACATATATATATATATATATGTACACACTTACATATATCAATCATAAAATAGTTATAAATGAAATTAAGATATCAGATATTTTGGGATTGCAATGTATCAAAAATATCCACAAGATACTGGACTCCTACAATAAAATAACAGGAGACCTTTGTGACGTCAATCCTTACACAAGCACATTGAACCTATTTGGTTCTGTATAGTTCTGTTGATGCAGTACAGATGAATAAACACATATCAATGTGGGCAAAGGTAGAGAGAAGCACAAGAGAAAGCAATTTCATTGAAACAATAGGGAGTGTCATGCAACCTACCTTTTTCTGCATTTCCTAAAGGTCTATCTTTGGACTTTTCCCAGTCGATTAAGAATATGGACACAGTTAACTGAGTCACGAGCAGGTGAATGAGTTCAAGGGCCTGAAAGAAACGAGGGAAGCTTAGGTGCTTTTCCACAGTCTACACCTGTAGTATAATATCATTAAGCACATTTGTGTTTATTGAGGATTAAGGTGATTTTTACAACAATTGCTGTCACAAGCAACCCCTGAGTTGGTCGAGAAATCATCCAAGGTTTTTGGTGAAAACACATGGGGGTGAAAAAAAAGTGCTCGGTGTATGAGAACAAGATTGACATTACAAATATTGAACCTGTTCGATAAGTTAACTTTCTCTCCAAAAGAACTCTAGTACACAAAGGTCTTCTCGACGCAAGAGACAAATTTAGGAGATGTCATAAAGCATGAGCTGTTGCTAGTTCTTATAGCGAGACCTGAATAACCAGTTGTTTTCTAATACCGAAATGGCCAGAGATAAGAGGCAAGACAGATGGACTCTTGTTCCAAACTAAAGAGCACAGCACATATAAGACCACTCTCTCAGCTGTTGCCTTTTGAATCAGTGGACTTTGGGAAGCATGGGTTTGAAAGATCTAAACCTGTCAAGGGAAGGAAATGCAGTGTGTAGAAACAATGAGGGGGAATTTCACATCAATAAGGGAGAGCATCAAGTGAGGAGCAGTCAAAGATTTTCTCCATCCCTCAATACAAAGTTTCTCGACTTTAGGCAGCTTTGGCAAGACCAAGAAAAATCTGCCCGTATCCTGCACATTAGCCTGATCTCAACCTTTGTTAAATTTTGGCAGGTCAAACCTGTGGAAATTTAATAGGGGAAAACATGTGTTTTTTACCATGTTATGTGGATTCTGGTGTGTTAAACACCAAAATCTGCATGTGATTCCCCATGGACTTGTATTCGGTGTTATTTATCGCAAACAACGTACCCTGTGGTAACGTTATTTCTCAGGGGTGATAAATAACACCTTAGCTTGTAATCAGGCCCCAGTGTTTGTAAAGGATAATGGCTCCAGGCAGAAGTACTCAAAACATGAGCACAGTAATGTGTGAACCACTGCACCGGGATGTCTTCTGCCTTTCCGAAGTAGCACTTTGGGAGAGACAAAAAGGTCGCCCCTGCTCAAAAGCTTCCCTCTCTCTAACAAGAGATCTGCAGACTCACCCCTTTCTCCTGTCATTAAGATAAATGACAGTGATCAGAAAGGACCAATCGCTGCTAAAAAGGTGACCATGTAATTCTAAAAGATTCCCTTCTCCATCGTCCAACAGTTTGGTGTCTAGGCTACACCCTTCAGCTCCGGAACAAAGGCACTATACTTCCACTGCCTGGGAACGATGTTCCACAACTTCCATATTGTGCCATGTAAACCCAGGAGCAATCTAAAATGGATTCCACTAGCATCTGCAATCTTACACTCATACATACATGGATTTCTGCTTCCTGTAGGCTATGCACAACACACACTTGATATGCACATAGGATGTCAGGGCAAGAGTCTGGATATCACCTAGAAGTTGAACTTTACATAATTAGGCACCACACTTGTTCTGAATCAGGATAAAAGGACTGTTCAGAGTTAGAATTATAAAAATGACAATCTACCTCCACTGCATAATGTTAATAACCCAGGAAATGGACAGTACCACCCTGTCAGGTGGAGGGCATGATTACTGAGCCTCTCTAGGTCTCAGAACCAGGCACTAGACTTTGGCATCGAACAACAGGGCTACGCCTCAGAATGCAGAGGTGGTTTAGCATAAGGGCTGGACAACAAAATGTCAGAACACCAGATATCATATCAGGTGGGTCACGGAGCAGAGGTACCCACCTGTTTAACATGCAGGGGACATTCATGTGCAAATAACTTTCTTTGCCTTTCCCCCATATTCTGCGACATTGCTAAGCCCCCACCTGATTACATCAACACTGCGTACTCCACATTGTGTGCCCTCCAAACAATAATTATGCAGAACTGCTGACTGCACAGCCTGTCTGCTTGTATCCAATACCTCTATAAAACGACAGACTCTCCAGCATGGCTGTCTTAAACCCGATGAAATCATAAAAAATCCCCCACGGGAAAACCAAACCAGTCACTTCACACTCACACAATCAATGAATCTCTCTATTGATCAGCCTAAAGACAAAGGAATCAAGGGTAAGTATTTAATATAGTTCCAAATAGAGACCCCAGATCACACAGTAACAGGACAGACACATCAATACTAAAACCATCAATAAAACCAAATAAAATTCAAATACAATTCAATAAAAGGGAGACAAAAAGAAGACATATACAATTGTCTATAAAATGAGACTGTCCCAATTCTGGTAGGTATAGGCCTATCGATAATTGTCAGCAATCCTTATTCGAAAAGAGCCTCCTCCTATGGGTCCAGTGAGAGTCGACGTGTTTCGGTGGGCTTCCAGACCTTTTTCACCACCTTCTTCAGAACTAAATATTATGCTCCCCAAGGTTGTTCAATCAAACCTCCATAAATGCCAATTCAAAACATCCACACTAATAAACATAGATACTTTCCTCGACATCCGCAGTCTTTAGGAAGTATATTTCATGGAATCCAAATGTATTCAAATAAAATAGGTCAGAACCAACTATTGTTCATCTGGTTCAAGCCTTAATTCGTTAAGTCGGCGTTATTATCTTTGATCAACCGCTTTGCATTCTGTCTGTAAAAATAACCCGATATCATAATATTCTAGATTGCCTTTCATCCAATAACTATGCAGCAGCCTCAGTGCCTATTTAGCTAATAAATGCAACAATGTTAAATCTTCAATATGACTGCCTTTCAACCAGTATCTGACAACTCTGCAGCATGTGATGAGGTCATTTAACAAACCCAGCAATGCTGCTGACTACCAGGGACTATTTAGCAATACTGGCTTTGCAGCATTGTCGTTCTTCACCATAATACATCAACACCACTTATTCCGCAGTTTAGTTAACTTCACCCAATACTCTGCTGCAATGCAGACTAGATAACTTGCCCGCTCTTCATCTGATAAATCTGTAAAGCTGCTTACTCCAGAACACAACTATCCCTTACCCAAGAACACAATAGGATGACTGATTTTTCCACAAGCACCCTGCAACCCTGCTGATGCCCAGGTCCCGATAACACTGCAACACTGTTGACTCCAGGATGCCAATGTCCTTCCAACATCTCTGCAATGCTGCTGACTCCAGAACATACATGGACTTCTCACAGTAACTCTGTTGATACCACAACATTGTTACCCTTCACATAGTTACCGTAACACAGCATGTCTGGTTTGATCTAAGAACTACGCAACATGTCTGCTTCTAGTGCATGGTGGCACTTTTCCTAGTAGCACAGTAAAACTGCAGACTTTGCACCCTGGTTGTATTTCTGCATATTGAAAAAATGAGAGGTCACAGCAAAACTGAACATCACCAAAAACTCCCTGGCACTGTTGAAAACACTGCATGATTGCCACTATTATTATGATTCAGAAGAGGGATTACTCTACAGCATGATTAGCCTTCCTCCTTTAACCATGCCAGATAATCTGCCTCTAAAACTCGGTAGCTCGTTTGCCATTAGGTATGCTGGTCCAATTTACCTCAACTGTTTACCCAGCAACAACGATGACCTTGACTGAATTACCTCAAAATGTCTACAACACAGAGCATCCCATTACCGCCAATAACTATAAAACTAAAACTATAAACTGACTTGTCAGCATGGCACTAGTACACTCTACAAACCGACCAAACATAACTCTCAAGCAAGATGCAGAATAACTCAGTAGGTCTGTGGCACAGTCGGCTCCCCAGAATAGCTGCATGTACACTTTAGCCCTGGAAGACAGACTGCACTTTACCCAGTGGCTTCAATATGGTTGAGTCTGCAAGGTGAGCCTGTAGCTGTCCGTTACCAATACCAAAGAAAGATTACTGAGGCTGTCAAATGGCTGCCCTCACCCAGCAATGTTTTGTGAATGTAGCATGGTTTTGCATCACCGTACAATGACTTTCTTTGAACAAACAACTCTGTTTTGCTTGTGGCTACACAGAACAGCTCCCTTCACCTCAAACTCTGCAACACCATGGATTACATAGCACCCTACCCTTTGCTCAATGGAATATTAGTAATTTTGACATCACAATATGGATGGCATCAGTGCCTCGGAGCCACTTTAGTGGCAGGATTCTATGTGAAAAATGTTCTATACAATACTTAACATAAAATTATGGCTCACAGTGCTACAGCTCATTTTCATGATAATAGGAACCAAAGTCAGTGGTACTGTGGCAGCAGACACTGACCAGGGACCACCACGTCAAACTTGCCCGACCCTTCTTACCTTCAGTGCAAAGGCACAGGACACATAAATGATGAAGTCTCTTTCCACCTGTCCGCCGGCAGGGGGCAGAGTAACATCCACACTGCCTCTCTGACCCTAGGGTGGAAGACAGTGAAACACAAGTCTTGAGAGATACTTTAAATATTTTCAGTACCGTTTAACAGGACACATATCATAATATATTTTGCAAATGTAATATTTGTCAAAATATTTTATGTCTAACCTAGAGACTTTAAGGGTCTCACGAACCTCATGTACACAAAGTAATGAATAAAAACCAAATATACACAGATAGATAGATAGATAGATAGATAGATAGATAGATAGATAGATAGATAGATAGATAGATAGATAGATAGATAGATAGACAGGCTTTGGGGCAGCCCTCTTCATCCATTTGTGTGTTTAACTGTCATTCACTTTCTTGCCACCAATGTAAACCATGTGGGGCAATGTGTCCGCCCCTTCAGCCTTTCCCCAAAAAAGAAGTGCACTTCAGTGCCAGAGCTGGCGGGCCAAGATAATGTAATGCCAATTTTATATTTCTTTCCGTTCTTTATCCTTTTTTGGCATATTTGTGTGTTCAAAACACGTTTTCAGGTTAAAGTGATTCGAAGCCATTTTACCCTTTCTGTGCATCAAATAGAGTTATTTTTCCTGTGGCTCTAAGCTTATCATTCATTCCTTAAAACTATGACAAATTTTGTCTTTGATGAAAGCACAGTCAGCATAGATGGATGAGTAAAACGTAGTGAGGTTAAGGTTTCTTAATCTGCTTGAAAATATTTTGCTTGTGGTTAAGGAAATAAGAATTTCCACTAGGCTGGAAATATTTCCTACAATGGTTACCTGGAGGGCAGGGGGCCCTTTTGTGAACCGTGATTTTAAAAAGGAACATTTAGTCTCAAAATGAAATAAGTAAAGTGGTAGGTTAATTCAAAGACTTGTGTCCACTAAATAAAAGCAAACTGCTTCAGAAATAGGGGCAACGTGAAGAAGTAGAATGTAGCTCATAGATTATAGATTATCTTTTTATCAAAATATGAGTATCTTTAAAATAGGATTTCGGAGATTTTTAAAATTTCAAATTTTGGAAAAACAAAACCTAATAGGGATTTGGAATTTTAAAAAAACAGAACGAGCTTACATCTCTTTGGTTTGATATCAAAGACCAATTTCTTCTAACCCTCTGTCCAATGAAGTGTTTGCCATTTAAAAATATAACATTATTTCTTTTTACAGGAACTCTATAATTAAGACTCCAATAAAAGAAAGGTGGTTTAGAAATTCATGGCAGCCAGAGTTGTCTCTCTCAGACCTCTGAAACTCTATCATCTATTGATCTCTAACAAGCTTTGAGTTCATCTCTATGGTGTCTCCCTCACGTTGATGACACCACACTGAATGAAAACAACTGAAGTAAAATAAAAATAAAAATTAAAATAGTACACTCATGGCCTGCCGGAAAGATTCGATGCCTACTTAGAAATGCTTTGTCACTAAAAATAATTGAGGACCTTTTTCTAAAACAGACACCCCATCTTGGTTGAAATACGGAAGGTGACAGGTGTGTAAATATTTCCTTATACTGTCTACATGTCCTTACACCTCACAGAGTGATAACTTTTTCTACAACATCAAGCAAATGCCTCGGAAACATGATTACGAATATGGGACTTGTACCCCTCAAGTTATACTGCACCCACGTATACATGTTATTGTCTGTTATAAATGCCTCAGTACACATCCCATTTAGTCCATGTTGGTGCTAAGGCCTTGATGCTTACTGTATTTAGGGCCAGATCTGTGTCTATGGGAAAATGTGTTCGTACATATGGCCCTTAGTGACTACCAAGATCATGTTACACCAGCTGAGACACTCACATCAGAGGTAAAGGCCACATTAAATCAACAAACGCTGCTCTTGTGTTTACTCAAATAAAGCTGGGATAAGCTCTGGCACTCAACAGTTCTCTTCTGCACATTGACACAGAGAAATCAAGAAGGCTGGGACTCCTGTGCACCTCTGATCAACTGGTCACTGGAGGTGAGCGAGCTGCATGAGGCACGAGCCTGACGCCTGGCTCCGGCTCAGCTCAAGGTCCTTTTAGAATCTCGAGACCATAGCGAGCCGTGCTTTCATCCCCACTCTAACATCTGAGATAAAAGGAGAGGCTGATTGCCATTTAATGTCTGATGTTTACTAAGTGAAACCAGAAAACCTGGATTATTGCAGCTTTGCCTCTTAACCAAAATGTGTGATCTCAGGCACCTTCAGATATTTGAGTTCAGAACACTAGCTGTACAAAAACTTATTGTGTTTGATTTAATAGACTATAATGTTGCTCTTTATATATGAGTATCTGCGCCACATACAGGTTTCACATGACAGCTGTCTTGTCTCTTATAATCATTTCTGCCCCTGCACCCACATTGTCAACAGTACCATTAGTGAATTAAGGTCATGTTTAAAAACTAGCATTTTTAATGAGTACTTTTCAGTATAGAACTATTATGTGACAAATTAATGTCAAGGCTTCCACACGTTAAAGGAAAGCGGCACTAACATACAAAATATAGTTATATTTTGTACGTTTGCGCCGCTTTTGTGTAAAAAAATTACGCAAGTTTGGCCACAAAAAAAGTATAAATTTGGGCCTTTATTACATTTTAAGTGATGCTTGTTGTATGATTTACATGGCAATTATGTTCAGGGTGCGGCTCATGTATGGGTCTAAGAGCCAAGCAAACCCTCGGCTGAGCTCTAGCTCGGCTCGCCACCTCTACTGGTGAAACATGGCCGTACAGTACTTGGAGAGCTGTGCATAGGAGGGAAACACTGTAACTTGTTCCCTGTGGTGCTAGTTTTCACAGCCTTCTGTATTATTGAATGGACACCATCAGGCTTCAGTGTTAACATTTTCACAGCCATTGATAGACTCAGAAAGTTGAAGACTTTAGCTCACCGTCCGGCACTGTGGCATGAGGAGGCCTTTAGAGCTGGCCAGAAGGTACATTAGCCTACTGAGAGATCTCAGAGAATATAAGACTGCTGAAGACAAGAGAAACACACAACTCACCTTGAATACAATGAGCCAGTACACAGCAGTTCCATAAACGATGAGGAAGAAGGTGTTTCCGAGCGACCCAGCAAGAAATGCGAAAAACTTAGCAATGACCTGAAGCAGAGAAAGGGTTAATAATTATTAGACCATGCACTAAGTAAAGTGTCGCAGAACAAATTAGACGAGGAGGGAGAGGCAGAACGAGTGAGTAAATCTGGAAGGAGAATTGTAAGGACGCTGGGTAATATGCAGGGGCGTAGCTTTAGGTGGGCTGTGTGGGGTGATACACCCTCCTCCCAATAAATGAACTTTCTGATAAATAGTTGGGTACAGGTGCTTTTAGTCAGGTATGGTGAGATGTCTCCCAGATTTCCCCAGGAATTTTTACAGACATTCAGACAAAAACGCGCGCACACACACACACACACACACACACACACACTCTCCCTCTCAGTTTTTAAAGTTTTTAAAGTCATCAAAAATATTGGTAATTCTACAAAATATTGTGTTTTCCCTCTGTTAGTACTCCTATCAAAATGCATTCCTCTCGCTTCCCACTGCCCCTGAGGCCCACCAATGCACCCTGCTTGTCTCCTCCCCCAAACCCTCCAAACACACACAGGCACACAATCTTATTGACCAAGCTGCACCTCTGGTAATGTGTGCTTGTGGTGAGCAGTAAGTGGAGACAGGAAGCAGGTACTGAGGGGCAAAGAGAAAAGCAAGGACCAATAGAGGAAGCGAGTGTGGGTAGAAAGAAGCAAGGACATCAGTGATTCAGGGAGAGGGGAATTATGATGCAGTGCAGAGGGGAAGGCAGGAATAAGGGAGTGTGTGACCAAGAGTGCAAGTGAGAAAATAGTACAGTAAAGGGAGGTGGAGTAAAAGAGGCAGTGTGAGAGCTGGGTACGAAGTGGGAGACGGTCCATTGAAGGTAAATAAAATCACTTAATGAAGGTATTTTTACAGGTTCTATTTTGCATTACCCACACTCAGGGGCATATTTATACTCCGTTTGCGCCGAATTTGCGTCGTTTTTTTCGACGCAAATTCGACGCAAAACTAACTCCATATTTATACTTTGGCGTTAGACGCGTCTAGCGCCAAAGTTCATGGAGTTAGCGTCATTTTTTTGCGTGAACACCTTCCTTGCGTTAATTATATGCAAGGTAGGCGTTCCCGTCTTAAAAAATGACTCCGATGCATATGCGTCGTATTTATACTCCTGGGCAAAAATGATGCCCGGGAGTGGGCGGGTCTAAAAAACCCGCATTTGCGCCGGATTTTAGCGCCTGGGTCAGGGCAGGCGTTAAGGGACCTGTGGGCTCAGAATGAGGTAAGTTCAGGTAAGTATTTTTTTTTTTTGTGGCATAGGGGGGCCTGATTTGTGCCCCCCAACATGCCACTATGCCCAATGACCATGCCCAGGGGACAGATGTCCCCTGGGCATGGCCATTGGGCAAGGGGGCATGACTCCTGTCTTTGCTAAGACAGGAGTCATTTCAATGGGGGATGGGCGTCGTAAAAAAATGGCGCAAATCGGGTTGAGGCGATTTTTTTGCCTCAGCCTGACTTGCACCATTTGTGGACGCCCATACGCCATTTTCCCCCTACGCCGGCGCTGCCTGGTGTACGTCGTTTTTTTTAACGCACACCAGACAGCGCCGGCGGCTAACGCCGGCTAACGTCATTCAATAAATACGGCGCCCGCATGGCGCTTCACAATGGCGTTAGCCGGCGCTAATTGTTTTGGCGCAAAACTGCGTTAGCGCAGTTTTGCGTCAAAAAGTATAAATATGGGCCTCAGTGCTCAAGCATTTACTGTGAGCAAAAAGCATCACAATGGGAAAAAGCAGAAAGCTACAAGAGTGAGCTGAAGGGCAAGGAAGTGGCTGTAAATGGATTGAAGAGGCCTGAGATGGCTTTAGGATTATGCTGCCACAGTATTCCATGCTCGCACATTTAATTGCAGCAGCCGTGTGTTTAAGAGGAGGGCTTTGTGCACCGGCACGTTTTTATTTACAAATTAAGCACTGCCCACACTAAAGTGGCTGCACAGCGAACTTGGCCTTTGCATATCGGGAGTCAGTTTTTCGGCCTACCCGGTACTGCTTCGTATGGTGACTACAGCATACTGTGGGGTAACTTCTCCACACCGCCTCTCCAGATGAGTGAGGAGTTAAGATGTCGAACGTGCAAACAGGGGGCAACGATCCTACTTGTGGTTACGACCGACACCTCTCTTAAAGTATGTTATCCTCCTGGGCAAAGTGCATTCTCTGCCAGGCACTCTTTTGTTCTCTGACATATTTGGGAGCACATCGAAATATTCCCAAATGATGTAGATGCAGCTGTACACTAGTGCATTTCCCCCTCACAAAAGTCCTGTGTGCCTGTCCTCCATTTAACCCAAGTTATGGTATATTTTCAGACAGTACAGCTCCAAAATGGTGAGCAAGGTTTGTAGGCGCGGCCTGTCCTTTAGGGTGGAGGGGCCATGCCCCCCACCTTTTGCCCCTCATGAAGAGGGCCTGTCAGGCTGAAGGACACTCTTCATGTTCAGGCCGGGCCGCCAGGAGCAGACATGCGCGATTTGCGCAGACTCCTGGCTGCCTGAACTGTGCTGGGCTGAGGAGGTCAGAGCTCCTATGGGTGTGACCTCCTGGGCTCAGCAAAGGTGCCTCGAGGCCCTCCCCTGGGTGATGAGGAAAGTGTCCCCCATTGACTTCGACCTGGACACTTCAGGTTTAAGCCCTGAAGCGCCCAGGGCGAGTGTCAACCAGTGACACTTCATCACAGAGTGGGGTGGGGTGGGGTCAGCAGTCTCACTGACCCCATCCCACTCTGTGACGAGGCTGAGGCTTCTGCCTTCCCTCATTGGCTGACCTAGTCAATGAGGGAAGGCAGCAGTTCCCACCCTCTTGGGACCTCTGAGGCTGAAGGTGTGTGTGTGTGTGTGAGATCTTTTAAAATGAATGTTTGGTGCGTGTGTGCATGTTTGAATGTTATGAGGTTATTAATGGATGTGCATGCAGCGTGAAAGAATGAGTGTGTGTGATCTTTTAAAATGAATGTTTGGTGCGTGCATGTTTGAATGTTACGAGTGTTGTTAATGGATGTGCATGCATGTGTGTGTGATCTTTTAAAAAGAATGTTTGGTGCGTGCACGTTTGAATGTTATGAGTGTTGTTAATGGATGTGCGTGCGTGCATGAAAGAATGAGTGTGTGATCTTTTAAAATGAATGTTTGGCGCATGCGTGCATGTTTGAATGTTATGAGTGTTGTTAATGGATGTGCGTGCGTGTGTGAAAGAATGAGGGTGAGTGATCTTTTAAAATGAATGTTTGGTGCGTGCGTGCATGTTTCAATGTTATGAATGTTAATGGATGTGCGTGCCTGTGAAAGAATGAGTGTGTGTGTGATCTTTTAAAATGAATGTTTCTGTGCGTGCGTGCATGTTTGAATGTTATGAGTGCTGTTAATGGATGTGCGTGTCTGCATGTGTGTATGCTTCCCGCCCGCCCCCCGCCCTTCTAAAGCTGCCGGCCGCCACTGAAGGTTTGTCTCTTAGAATAGCTGAGGTGTTTTGTCTGAAAGTAAAGCACTATTGCAAAGTAATATCCAGTTAAATGAATTCACTTTACGCTCTCCAGGAGCATAGAAGGCGCTCGACTCCTCACTGCGCCAGCAAAGCGGATCATGAATACGACTGGTCTTCACCTTGGCAAATATTTATCAACGTAGGTTAAAACTAAATAACACCACTCGAGTTTAGAATGTTGATTTTACCGTGCTCTGGCTGGAAAATCATGATGTCTTTGGAAGCAGTGTCCTCTAGTGGCAACCTGACGCATTGCAATTGAGGGAAGGCGCAAACTTTTAAGATTTGAAATTTAGAGTGTTGGAATATACAAAATTGGATTGAAGTCTCCAGGCTCAGTAGATAAGACTGTGCATTGCACCTCATTTGGAGCATTTTACTTTAACAATAGAAAAGGTTATCGAGGGATATAGATATTCAAGGCATATCTGAGTAATGTAGGCAACACTTGGTAATTTTAGAACATTCAGTGGTACTTAATTAGCAGAGCCCCCTTTGGATGCAGATCTGGTCCTAGGGAGAGGAAACAACTGAGTAGCCATCTGCCACAAGTCACAGGGGAAGAGTCTAGATTTCAAAGTGTCACGATGATTACAGAATTCTCTGGCCAGAAAGAATAAATGTTTGAGCCATCAACCGCAGAAAAGGAATATATGGCTTGGCTGCACACATATCCCCAGGGACGTTTTAAGGCATGGGCAACGCCAGCCTGACCCCAGGACCCCCCACTATCGAATGGGGCCCCCTCGGAAAGTGAACTTTCTCTTTTTTACCTCTATCTATTCCATTTTTCTATCTCATCCTGTCTCCCTCTCCATCTACCTCTACACCTGTCGCTCTACCCCGTGCCATCTTGAGGATTTTTGGGGTCCTGAGTAAGATATATTTCATCTGTTTTTGTGTGACCCTGTCAAAGTTTAACATATAATTTAGCATTGCTTGGCATTATGTAGGCTTGAGATAGGAGATGGGTAACAAAATGCAAAATTTGTTTTGTACAGGGGCCCCCAAAATATGTCTTGCATGGGGCTTACAAAATCATTAAGACAGCACTGATATCCTCGCAGAAAGGTTTAGTTTTTACCTTTTTTACATAGCACAAATCTAGCCCAATGACATTAGAACGCTTTCCACGAGCTCCGAAAGTTACTTTTTTTTTAAGGCATGGGGAAGTTATGTGATTTGTACAGTCGCATGATTTGGAGTCCGAAGTTCCCCAGGTCTAGGCTCAAGGCCACACCTCCTCCCCAGTGCTGTTGTAACAGCATCTCTGCCAAGCTTCAGTAGCAGCAGTAGACTTCGATTTCCACAAAGACACGTTTCCCACAGTTTTCCCTGCAAGACAAAGTCGAGGCTGGAAAATGGAAACCTATTTAGTGATCGTCGGAAGTGGCAAATATCTCCATACCTTGCGCGCACACAGATATAGTGATGTTCAGGTGCATTAATACCATCATTCTCAAATGCAAATTCACGTCGGGGGGTCACGAAATGTGAATTTGGCCTCATAAAGGTATTTCATTGAAAGAAAAGATTCAGAAAATATAGAATATCTCCTTCCTTCTCCAAATGCTGTGCATAGAAAATCTTTTCAAAAGACAGTTAGACACACAATGTCGCAAGGGTTGAGATATGGACTTGGAACGATCTCTACATTTAACATCTATTCAATGGATGACAGGAAAAACTATTTGGCTAGAGAGTGTTCTCATGATTTGTGATTTCAATTGGCTTTGAACACGAATGCATGGTGATGATCTTTTCTGTTTTACGTGCAGTATTTACGCAAATTGCTTTTCAATTTGCATATCGTTTTTTTAAAATGTATTTATCTTAAAATTTCATGTGGGAACTGAAGGGGTTTTAAACCGTTTATATATTGTATTGGTTTCTATATGTTTTGCTGGTATGGTTAAACTAACCGAAAAAAGCACTTCCTGACTGGCTGACAATAGATGTCACACCGCCATACAAGTTTATTGAATTTGCTTTCACTTACACATATTGCTCGACAGTACATAATTCGTCAATATTTGGTACATTTACTTTTACATATTTCTAGAGCTTTCCATGTGTATTGACTCATAGGTCCTCGAACATTCAGAGGAAATCAGAAGAATACATTTAATCACCTGTTTAGTGTAAAACGACATTTTAATTTCTTAGTGAGTGAAGATAGAGAAGTGGTGCTGTAGTAAGGAACAGGTAAGTAGAGTGACTTTCACAGCAGTATCTTCGATGAAGGATCTGAACAATTGGTCTACATGTACATTCATTTTGGAATGAAGCGAAAGGCATTGCAGGTAGCTCAATCAACCTTCTGAAAGACACATATCGCCACTTCATAAAAGAGCAACAGTTGATGCAACATTAAGCACACACTTCATACATTAGGCTCAGAGTGGGAATATTGCAGACAAATATTATGCACTATGAGCCCCAGGGAGGAGGGACTGTTGCCACCTTTGTATATATCTGACCTGAGAATGAGGGGCTTACTCTATATTTTGCCACATACATTCAAAGCCTTGAAGAGAATGGATTCGATCAATTTGCTTAACTTTGGAAGTAAGGAACTATCAAGTGGCATTAAGGATCTGACAGGCGGACACTCAGGGCTACATTGTTTTGGACTAAGCACATATTTACATGCGGCGCGGTGTTTAAGGAAGACAAATATGGACTTAGAGCCGTGGTTGCACTCTGGCATTTATTATTAAAGTATAATGTTTTTAACACTGGATTTTAATATTTATTGCCCTCTGCTCTATACTTTTAGTATGTTTTTAATATGTCTTTGGAATTATGTCTTTGTAAATGAAACAGTACGTTTTATGAAACCCTGAAATGAACGTTTTTGATGATGATTTTCACAGTTCACACAGTCCAGCCCATTCATTAACTCATTGAACAAACTGCTTGAGCAGCCACGCAATGCACATTTTAAACCCATCATCAAAAATGTCTTACTTTCAAATCAATGATCGGGCTCCCCGAGCGCCGAGTCCAGCTGGTGATTTCCAGGATTGCGTACAAAAAGGCAAGAGATCCTAGGACTCCGAGAGATATCTGAGAGAGCGAAAGAACATTTAACAATGACCAAAAATAAGGAGAGAGATACATTTTCTAACAAAAAATTGAGACAAAAGACAAACGACATATGAGTGTAATTTGTTTTTAGGACTAATCAAAGAGATATATCTGCATGTGTCTTTTTAGCTATATAGATATTATATCATACTGATACCCACTGATGACATACACATCAATTGGACCGTGGAGGCACGGCCAAACTCATCCTCCTCGACCTCTCCGCTGCATTTTACACCGTCTCCCACTCCACCGTCTGCAACAGACTACACGACACTGGCATCCAAGATAAAGCCCTGGATTGGATTAGGTCTTTCCTCACCGGAAGAACACAGAGCGTCAGACTACTGCTGTTCACATCAGGAACCCAAAGACACTTGCTGCGGAGTGCCCCAAGGATCTTCACTCAGCCCGATGCTTTTCAACATCTACATGGCCCTTCTTGCCAAGATCACCAAACAACACGGACTAAACATAGTCTCCTACTCTGATGACACCCAACTGATCCCCTCTCTGTCCGAGGACTCTGCTCAAGCCAAGAGAAATGTCCACAACAGGGCGAGAGCAGTCGCCACCTGGATGGAGGCCAGCTGCCTCAAGCTCAACTCGGACAAGACAGAGATCCTTGTAATTGGCTCCACCTCTTCTGCCTGGAATGACTCCTGGTGGCCCGCCGCTCTGGGAGTCGCCCTCGCCCACTGACCACACTTACAACCTGGGCATTACCCTGTATACCTCACTATCCATGACCCGCCAAGACAACACCATCTCTTCATCATGCTTTCACACCCTCTGACTACTGCAGAAGATTTTCAAGTGGATTCGTTCCAAAACAAGGAAGACAGTCACCCACGCACTCATCACCAGCAAACTGGGCTATGGTAATGCACTCTATGTCGGCATCACCAAGAAACTCCAATCAAGACTTCAAAGAGTCCAGAATGCAACAGCTAGACTCATCCAGGATATCCCCGAAACAGACACATCTCCTCCCACCTCAGAGACCTACACTAGCTCCCAGTCAACAAGTACATCATATACAAACTCCTGATTCACACCTACAAGGTACTGCACAACATAGGACCAGCATACCTCAATCACCGCCTTGTCTACATAACCAACAGACGTCTCCATTCCTCCCAGCTCGCCCTTGCAGCCATCCCCAAGATCCAGAAAAGCACAGCAGGAGGAAGGTCCTTCTCCTATCTAGCAGTACGGACATGGAGCATGTTACCCCTCAAGCTCAGGCAGACTGCATCACTGATTCAGTTCAGGAAGGACCTCAAGACCTGGCTCTTCCACTGAGCAGCACACCCACAAACAGCACCTTGAGACCCCATGGGGGATTAGCCACGCTTTACAAATCCATGATTGATTGATCATCATATAAAACTATACATATGGGTTTCAATTGAAAGGGCATTTTTTGTTTACCTAATACATTTGGTGCCAATCAATAGATCTGCAATAAACATTATAATACAATTTTTCGTCTGGTTTGGGTTGGGCACAACACTATAGCTACTCTCGACCCCAGCGTAATTCAGACCAACATCAAGTCATCTAAAGAAGATGATGTCACAAGTTTCGAATAGTCTTCCAAATAAGCTTTTAGGGCATATTTATACTCTGTTTGCGCCGAATGTGCGTCAAAATTTTTGACGCACAATCGGCGCAAACCCTGCCCCATATTTATACTTTGACGTCCGACGCCGCGGGCGTCAAAGTTCCACCATGTACGCCATTTTTTGGAAGGGGGAACCAGCCTTGCGTTAATTATATGCAAGGTAGGCGTTCCCTTCCAAAAAATGACTTTAAGGCCTGTGCCCCATATTTATACTCTGACGTCATTTTGACGCACAGGAGTGGGCAGGCCTTAAAAAATGGCGCCCAGCCTGATGGGTGCCGTTTTTTAACGCCTGGGTCAGGGCAGGCGTTAAGGGACCTGTGGGCTAGGAAGGAGCCAAGAGGTGTCCTCCCATGCCCCCAGGGACACCCCCTGCCACCCCTGCCCACCCCAGGAGGACACCAAAGGATGGAGGGACCCATCCCAGGGAAGTTGAGGTAAGTTGGGGTAAGTATTTTTGTTCGTATTTTTTTTGTGGCATAGGGGGGCCTGATTTGGGCCCCCCTACATGCCACTATACCCAATGACCATGCCCAGGGGACATAAGTCCCCTGGGCATGGCCATTGGACAAGGGGGCGTGACTCCTGTCTTTGCTAAGACAGGAGTCATTCCCATGGGGGTTGTGCGTAAAAAAAAATGGCGCAAATTGGGTTGAGGCCTGAATTTTTCCTCAGACCTGACTTGCCCCATTTTTTGACGCCCAACCTCCATTTTCCCCTACGCCGGCGCTGCCTGGTGTGAGTCATATTTTTTGACGCACGCCAGTCCGCAGCGCCGGCTAACGTCATTCCATAAATAAGGCGCCCGCATGGCTCGCTGGAATGGCGTTAGCCGGCGGTAAAATTTTTGACGCACAACTGCGTTGGCGCAGTTGTGCGTCAAAAAGTATAAATATGGGCCTTAGAGTCTAATCATGATTTTTGAGCCAACATTCTCACTCCTCTTTTCTGCTCAGTTTTTGAAGCTCACAGAGTCCCATCTTCTTGGCAAGGACCCATACTGCATCTATGCATCTAGCATACAAATAAGGATGACCCCAGTCAATAACAAGTATTGAATGATTACATTTCTTGATGTCAAAGCCAAATACTATGCAAAATATTTACTGAATGAGTTAGAGACATGGGCTGAATCAAAACATGTAATTCCTCAGACTCACACTGCCTTCAGAGGCAACAGTAACACAATTGATAACAGACCGCATTTCTTTAACTTTAGTGACTCATGAGTCAACATCAATAGGACAAGTATGTCTGTTTTAATCAATTAACATATATCCTTAGATGGAGTAGACTATGCTTAATTAGGTTCTAAATTAATTAGGGCATTCCCCAACGTTACTGAGGGCCATACAGTTGCTGTACAGGAACATGTAGGACACGTAGGTCCAGGTTAAATTGACACATAATGGTCACATTATAGAAGGATCACGAGAACAAGAGGGCTAAAACGGGGCTGTTTACTGGTTCCGCCACTTTTTAATTTGTAATCTGCCGATTTATCAGATGCTCTCAAGGTTCAAGGCTGCCATCCACCAAGATTAGCTATGCTTAATTTTCGGACCCAGTATTACACAGGAGACATTATTATTTTAAGTCTTACTGTATCAGCCTTACTGCAGAAGACTCTAACTATAACTCTAGCAACACACAAAATCAATGCAAACAAATCTGCAGTTTTAGTTTTTAGCAGTAAACCGTGAAATGTGAGGTGATGGAGGTGACATCCCAGTTGAGAAACAAAGGAAATATGCCTATTTAGAGGAAAGGATTGATGATAAGGGATCATCCAACAAATGTAAAAGCGTAAAAACACAAGGCCATATTTATGGCCACGTTAAACAGCACAGCGAGTTACCTCACTTAGCTGCATACTAGGGAAAGGGCAGGAATGCACTGTATTTGGAAGAAAATGGTGCATTCCTGCCTTTCTCCCTGCGCTGGTGCGGTTTCGGTAGCCTAGTGAAAACACAGGCCCCCTGCACCATGGTGCAAGGGTGCCTCAGTTGTAAGGAGAATTGTTTTTGTGCAGGAAGGAGTGCCTTCCTGCACAAAAACAATTGCCTGAGTCATATTCCTCTTTCTGTGTGAACTGCACAATGCAGTACACAAAGAAAGAGGAAGTAACAGGTAGAAATAAAGTTATTTCTCGGTACTAGGCCTCCCCTGGGAAGGTGTAACATTTTGGCACATTGCCAGGTTTACCACTTCAGGTAAATGTGGAAATGGGTCAAAATCCATGACAGTTGCATGCGAGAAACTATGGAACGCCTTCACAGGGCAGAGTAATGCAACACAGTGATTTGGGCTGTGTTGTGTTACTTCAGATTTATGAAGTCAGGCAAGGCTACCTCAAGGTGGCCTTGCCTGGCTTCATAAATCTGCCTTAAGGGTTGCATCAAACAAGCCATATTGCGTGGTGCAAGCATGAGACAACGGGGTCTGTAAATATGGCCTTCAATCCATCTCCTTGACAAATGCTATGCGCAACCTCAACAAAAATCTGGGAGCACTATCGACAGCCTTTTTAGGGAAGTTACTTTTTTGGGTGAATGGTGCTCAGTGCAACTTTTTTGGGCAAATTTTTCATTTGCCCAACTTAATTTGCCAATCTCAAATTAGCCTGCTATTTAATCTGCAGTAACACTTGTTAAAATGAACGCTTCAACATCTGGTCAGTTACTTCGCAATTCAATATGCCAAGGAAGACTCCCATAGCTACTTTTTGGCTCGCCCTTTCAACCAATCGCCCTAGAAATACTCCTTGGATGGCATCTTTAAAGAAGGCACTCTGCACTTCACAGACATACACACTATGGACTTCTTCAACAGCACTTTAAACAGTTGTCAAAAACCGCTTTAAGGGACATTGGGGCACTGAACACAAAACAATATCAAAATTATATTTGGGCAGTTTCTCCGACATTAATCTATTAAATTATTTATGATGCTATTTGACAAAATCAGAAAGGTACTCCTTTATGAGCATTGGCTTTCTAAGAGCTACATTATTGGAAATAAAACATGCTTGGCTAACATATTAAATGTTATTTCAAAAGTTGCCACTTGTGTGGTTATAAGTCTGAATAATTACTGCTGGGATAGAAAAGTCTTTTGGTTTCATCTTGGGCAATGATTTGAATGCCCCTGGCTTGGTACCAGGCAAGGTAGTTTGCAGGAAAGGGCAGGTTCCGGAAAGGCAATAGCCATGGAGGTCATCGCTTCTGTTCCATGCGGAGGGGAGGATGAGGTTCCTGAAGTGGACCAGTTGCTGGAGGCTAGGTAACTCCCAGAGCTGCAGGGTTTGTTTGCTGCTGGGGGCCTACCTGGGAAGATTTTTGCATGGCACAGGAGGAGTGCCCTACATTTGTGGAACTTTGGAAGGAAGCCCAGAAACAGGTTAGCAAAGAAAGGAGTGGTTGGGGAAACAATACGCTGGAAGAGAGGATGGTCTATTTTATAGTGAACTTCACAACAACAAAGGACTGAGGGCTGGAAAAGGTCCAGCTTACATGCCCCACCTAACTATAACTAAAGGTCAGTATGCGGTTGCTACAAAAACCAAAAGCACTTTGTGCAGGTCAGAACCCAAATGTGAGGTGCAGAAGAGGTGTGGCATTAAATAGGCAAGAAACATGTCCACCTTACTCCATTTGTACACCTGAGTCAGAAGGATCATTGCGCTCATTACTGACTCACTCTGCTGCTTTTAATCATGACAGGGGCTCCTACACAATAAACTGATTTTGGATCCTCCCTAGTTATTTTAATTTACCTTTACTGTACCAATCTACTCACTCTCATAACACCACACCTCTTCTGCACCTCACAATTCTCATCGGCAACCACAAAAGATCTTCGGCAAAGAGCCCCTCCACTGGGGCTTATTGGGCATTGCAGCACCAGTTCACTCACCATTTTAAAGGTTCCACTTCTGTGTGCTTAGCTCGCCATTGGCCTACATCAGGTAGATGTAGAGTACTGTGAAGCATAGTGATTGTATGCTGAATGTATGTGTGCCTGGGAACAATACAGTACAGTGATCGAGCAGTATTGTGTAGGACTGGTATGGTTAGTGCATGCACTGAGTGTATTTATGCCTCCAAGCAATACATTACATGAGAGATGTAGTGCTGTGCTGTGCAGTGCGTGCACAAGGTAAGTATATGCTGAGTGTATGTGTGCTTGCACGGAGCACACCATGACAATACATAAAGGTACAGTACTGTGCAGTACACACAGAGTGATTGTCTGTACTAGATATGCGTGTGCCTGGGATGGAACAATACATGGAGGTGGCAGTACTGGATAGTGTGTATGCTGTTTATGTACACCCCGTGCAAGTGTGGCTGCAAAGGTACATTTCGTGGACAACCCTGGGTTCCATTTTAAGAAGCACAGGCCTGCCTGTTGAAGACATTAAGAGTAGAGGAATCGCCCAGACAGATGTGTGTATTGCTGCATTCCTGTGAGCTGGGTGTGACACACTGGAGGAAGGGAGAAAGGGACTCATCCTTTACACTTCAAAGGGGTGCTTTTAGATTCAGTGATAGATCAGGAGAGGAGGAGCCTGGACACATCTCAGGAAGGAGATGGGGCCAATAAAGGAACCAAAGAGTGGCTGACATCCACGTGTGAACTCTAGTCACTCCCATGTCCTGTAGTGGGCCTAACAGCTTTGGGGACTCTCCTGCTGTGGCAGACAGACTTTCAAGAGGAAAGAAGAGAATCAGAAGAGCACCCTTCAAAAGAAGCAGAACCCCAACATAAAATTTCAAAGACTCAGACCCCAAATCACTTTTCATGTCTGGAAATTAACTTTAAGAAGGGGAGGATGAGTCTCCAATATTTGTAATCTGCCAAGTAGCTAGACAGGCTCTGTGAGAAAGGGAAGCTCTGCAAGTCATCTGCCTGTGTCCCGGACTGGGGGTCAAAGCCTGCTAGTCTCCTTGCTGGGTGAGGGGGCATCACCAAGAGAAATCAAGACCACCTGGCCCTGGAGCCTGGAATACCAGTGCCTGACTGCTTGCCAAGAAAGTGTGCCCTGTGAGGAAGAAGAGAGCATTGGCGAGAGTGAGGTCCAGTGGGGAGTCCTACCGAGAGGACTCTCTCTGCAAAAATACAGCTGCACAATGATCAGTTGTTACCCGTGTGAAGGAGTGATTCAGGGACCTCGTAAACCAGGAGAGGGCTGCAAGGAACACAAAGACCATACCGCCTCATTGCTGTGACTCTGTATACCAAAGGGGGTGACCACTGAATTTATTTTGCGGAAAAATGGGCCAAGACTCATGTGTTCCCTAAAGATGACCCCATGTGCCAAGAGAGGCCATAGTGGTGAGGGTGAATGCACCAGAGGAGCCTGCACTTTGCCCGCAAGTACTGCAGCAACTTTGTTTGCCAGGAGCAGCTGCTGGTACTATGTTTGTCAAAAGTTTGGGCTGTCGCCCTGAAAGAAGAGGAGCTCTGATGAGCAGGCCAGCCTGTGCATCAAGACCTGCCTCTGACTGACACTGATGACTTTGGGGGGACAGCAAGGAGGATGCTGCACCATCTCAAGACTGGTCGGTGCCAAAGATAAACCACTCTCCACCCCCACTCAACCCCCCTGCCAACCCCTACCCTCCCAGAGCCCCCCCTCCTTATGACACCCCCTTCCCCTCTGTGGGGAAGACAGACTTAACATGTATACAAAGGCTGGGAGCATCTCTGCTCACTGGAGAAAGCCGGCAGTGCAGCTCGGGAAAGAGCCTGCACCTGCCAGATGCTGCCAAGTGTACCGGGAACAACCCGACTTCTATGAACAAAACTGGGGGCACCCACTGAGAGCTGAATGCTTCCATGCTGCAGGAGCCGATAAGACTTGAATCTGGTCTGTTGGGCCTCAGGGAACTCATTGCTGAAGGTGATGCAACACTGTTGAAACTTTTTACTAATTCCTAAGAGTCAAAGGGGAACTCTCGAGTAAAGCCTACTAGTTTGCATTCCATGGATGCGGACACCAGTGAACGGGAAATAACCCAAACACATGGCAAGGATTGGACAAGGATATGCCAGAGAAACACTACAGCCCTGACCTCTAGGGGATTGTCTTGTGGCTTGCAAATGTCATTTTTTCATGGAGTGCGTAGAATTAGCAATACAATTCTTCTTTTACATACAAAATAAGTATTTGGATGGACACTGAATTATTGACATTGCTGAGTGCAGTTTGAGTTTCAAGTTGTGTTTACTAACCTGTATCGTTACATGGCCCTCTGGACGGGGCTCTGGCAATTACTATACATTTTGTTTGAATGTCATTAGTGGAATGATGAAAATGGCTCAGACCCCTTTTCCTTAAAAAGGGGTGCCACAAGGAAACAGTTGCTGTGCAACATGCAATAGGTAGGAATTTCCATTGAATGTAAGGTTAGTGAAATACATAGATGAGGTACTGCTCACTGAAAAGAGAAAAAGATAATACAAATGAACGCAATGGTTTTGCGCCTGGAGATTGCTCCTGGGAAACCTTTTGTTATAACTGAAGCTAAAAAGTGCATTTTAAAATTATTTTTACTAACTGAACTTATTTTTTTTTTTTTACCATTTGGTATCTATGTATTAGATGTGTTTTGGTGTGCTGCTTTGTTACATTATTGTAAGATTTTAATTTGTCTACAATAAACTACAATTCATTAATCCATTCCATTGAGTTGTGTGATGCTACAAAGCTCGAGCTATACGGCCTCCTGTGCAAGCTATGTACTTCTGTGTGAAGGATGGAGGGTCTGCTTCTTGTGCTAACCCTACCACATCAAAGCATCCCACCTCTAAAAGTGTGGCACTTAGCAGACTTTCTATAACTGCACCCTGTTATGAATAGGCATAAGAATTCAATTATAGCATTTTTTTTACCAACTTGCAGGAAGTGGAGAGAAAGGATATTGGATTAAAATGTGGCACTTGAGAGCTTTTAACACCCTCTTTATTTGAACCCTCATTCACTGCAATACATTGCTCTTTGGCAAATCTAAGCCATAAACATGCATTAGCAAAGCCAATAGGTCTGGCAGTATCTGATAGCTTTTTAGTTTCATCAATACTTGTTTGTTTTGTCATGATTTCTGTAAAATGTTATAGTTATTAGAGTTGCTGTGCAATCCCCAATAATAAAGAAAACGGAGAAGAGCAAATACATTGTTTTGGTCTCAAACAGAATTCATTGCCATAGCAGTCCCAGACTGTTGGAAAATGGCCCTTTCTGAATGGTCACCCCAAACTTTTTGCCCTATGGTAGACCTGAGGTAGTGCATAGGGTAGGATCCCTCGTAAGTAAAATGTCGGGCATGTACTTTTAAGTTTTGCATGTCCTAGTATTGCAAAACACCCAAATTCGTTTTTCACTACTCTGAGGCCTACTGATTGAGGAGTAGCTATTTCGTTTGTCATATCATTGGAATGATAATAATACATCCTCCTCACTGGTAAAGTCAGATTTAACATTCCTAGTTTTAGAAATGCCACTTTTTAAACATGGGCATTTCTCTGCACTTACAGCCCTGTGTGCCTGCAGCCAGTCTCCAATACATGTCTGGGGGGCTGACAGCTACACTTTCTGCATTCTCTCTAGCCAGCCACAAACACAGGAAGATTAGGTGTGTGTGAGCACTCATCTGCATTCTAATGGTTCTTCTTGGGCAAGAAGAATGGGAGGGCTGACACTTATACCTGAACAGGCCGTGCCTGTTCCCACACAAAGGGCTAATTACCTCCTGCTGACAGTTTGGAGCTAGGGCTGAGGAAGAAAGATTAATTGTGCACATGCAAGATCCTTCTTTGAAGTCACCCCCACTTCAAAGGCACATTTGTGTATAAGAACTGGGTCTCTGACCCCACCAAATCAGACACTTCTGGATCTACAACTGGACTTTTTCAGAAGAACTGCTGTGCTGCATCAAGTATTGTTACTCTACTGGACTGCTGACTTGGGAGGCCTGCTTTTTCTGTTGTGCTGTCCTGCTGCTCTCTGACCCTGCTGATGGAGAGCTGGACACTGCCCTGCAAACCAAAGTGATCTCTAAGGGTTTGTTGTCTTGCCTACTGTTGCTGGATACTCAGGGATATTAAAGTCTTTAGCCCTGGTCGTGTGCCTGGTTCACTGGAAGTGGACCCAGTTACTCGCACCAGTGAAATCAAGGCATCCTCTGCCTGTGAAAGTATCAACCGACGCACCAACATTGTTGCAGAAGTAAAATCAGCTCATCACACTTGGGGCCTGAGCTGCATCTCTGGAACCTCCACATCGACCGATGCACCCACTGCCTGCTTGAAACAGCACCTGGCGCATCGGGGTTGACACAGCACTGAAACCACTGCATCGCCACCATCTCTGATAGATGTTTGACACATCCCTTTGACAGCATGGAGAAAACCAGTGCATCAACTTTGGATTCAAAGCACTCAGTTTCAACGCTCATCTTCGGAAACCAATGCATCACCAACAGTGCGTGGGAAAAATCAACGCATCCCTCAACTGTGGGAGTGACACAAAAGTGTCAACCCTGCATCTCATGTTTGCAACCAGGATCAAGGTACTCTGTATCCGGGCCTGCGTGGCTCCTGCACCTGGCCCACGCTCCATCATGGTCGGCTTGAACTGTTGAGTTTGCGCTGATCCAGCATGATCTCAAGTAACCCCCAAAGCGCTATTTGCTTCTAAGTGCTATTTTTACACCTCGTGTTCAAATAATTCATAACTAAAATTTTTGTTGTTTTGGTCTTGATTTATGCATACAATTATTGTCTATTTTTCTAACCTAGTGCAGATTCTTTTTGTGTTGTTTTCATTTTGTTACTGTGTATGTGTGTGTGTGTGTTGCACAAATACCTTACTCATTGCCTCTTTATATAAGCCTGAATGCTATCTGCCAAGCTACCAGAGGGTGAGCACAGGTTATCTTTTAGTGTGTATCAGACTTTCCGTGACTAGAGTGGGGTGTCCCTACTTGGACTGGGGGCATACCCCTGCCAACTAGAGACCTCATGTCTAACACTAACACTGGAAAGAGCTACTCTGAGGGTGGATGTGTTCCTTGTAAAATGGCATGGTTCACCACAGGGGCTCATTCCCACTCACATCCACCTCTTGTTCTCGTCATTAGGGGCCACCCCTTTCACTGGGTACTGCCTCTCAGACAGCATGTGCACTGGCATGACAGAAGTCATGCTCCTCCAGGATTGTGGGTGCCACATGTGTAGTGCCCAGATGTGACCCTCCATCACCAGCAGATATGTCTCTTTGAAAAACACATGCCATTACCACTCTTGCCTTTCCCACACGTCTTGACCTTTGCAGTAGGATTCAACAATCTTTTTGCAGGATTTGAGGATCCCAAGATTCAATGATCTACTGTAGAATTCAAGGAGCCAGGGATTCAAGATTTTACAACAGTAGTTATGGATTTTTAGTCTATAAAATCCAAATTATGATCATGACAAGGTGCTAGGTTGTATTCCCAGTAGATGAAAAGAAGCCTGAGCTTGGGCACTGCTCTCCAAATGTATTCATCTGCTTGGTTTCTGCTCTTCACTTGTGTTCCTGGCTCTCTAGCTGAGACAATATCAAGTTGGCCGTCAGGTTCATCTTCTCAGATGCTTTCTGCTTGTAGCACAGCTTGAAACAACCTCTGCAGTGTAATTTCAAAAATGTATTTGCATCCTTAGAACGCTTCAAAGAATTTTCTTGAATCATTGAAACTCTCTGACCTCTTGCCACAATGTATTCACACTAAAGATTATATAAAAGTGATGGATGGAATTCTCGAGTTAATCTGACCTACTGGTAATTACTCGGGCCACATCCCAGTCCATTATTTTTTTGCACACCATGTCTCCTTAGTTTGGACCCACCCATATGCAAATCAGTCTTGACCCTGCTCAATGGAAACAGTTCAGCCCGAAGTGCCAGGTCAGGTTCTCCCTGAACAAGAACACAAGGAACACAGGACTAGTTTTGGCCTAGTTAGTGCTCATCAGCAAGGTACAGCTTGGTTCCAGTGACAGAGTGTGGATGGGACCTATGTCTGGGGATAATCATTACACTGGTAAACATGCAACCCAGGACCAGTTTCACCCTAGTTAGGGCTCATCAGCCAGGTATAGCTTGGTTCCAATGACACGTGCATGGGCCTGTTGTCTGCACCTTGTTAGTAGAGAAAGAACTGCTGATTAGGTCTTCCTGAGCACACCATTTGGTAGATGGTGGGGGTGAGACTGCATTTTCTGTAGTTCAAGGTGAGGAATTTTCTAGGCAGCCCCTGTCCTTTTGTCTGTCTCCAATGATTGCTTTAGGAAGGCTAATGACAGCCAGGTGTGGATATATCACACTTTATAGTGTCCATATTTTGGACACTCCTGCTTGGAGCCAGCCCCATTGTTACCTGTTGTGAGATCGATCACTTTAATTAAGGCTGTGTCTAGAGAGCAGCCTGAAAGTGGAATTTGAAGGAAAATCAATCCAAATTGGTTCATAAATTTCAGACATTTAATTCACATCCCCTTCCTGGAAAATGTGTATAAAAGTGGGATCCAAACCACCCCATGTTGTCCAATCCCCATTCCTTCTTGATCTGGTAAGTGAGTGTTCCACACAGGTCTAGAAAAGCTGCTGTGTAACCCTCCACTAAAGTTGGAAGCTCAGATCGACCCAGATGCCACAACTGCCGAAGACTACGGCCCCAAGGTTTCAGCCTCAAAGCCAGAACTGCCACACAAGAGCACCTGTCTACATCTGGCTTGAAGGGTATTTGCTGCTGAGGATAGGTGTTGCTATGCAGATCCTCCTCACCAATTGCCCCCGCAAACATAGTCACACGTGAAGCCTCATGAATGGCCTTATCAGGATAGAAGCCACTGCCATGAGATCCGGAATCTGGACTGCCCAAATATCAGCAGATAAAGTGCAGGGCTCAGCCTGTAGCAGGTACAAAAGTCTAAGGGGGTCATTATGACCCCGGCGGTACGTGCTAATGTGGCGGTAGTATTGCCAACATGCTGGCAGTACATGCCGCCACATTATGACATTGGTGGGTTGGCTGCAGCAAACCCGTCAATCTCCAGCCCGGTGGCCGTTATTGTACCGCCGGCGGCATTTTGAGCCTGCCTATCACCATGGTTTTCGTGGCGTTCACAACGCCACGAAAACCATGGTGGTAGGCCCTACCAGTGACAAGGAATTCCTTCCCAGTCACTGGAAGGAGGCTCACCCACCCCCCCAAACACTCCCCAGATGACCCCCAGCCCCCCTCCATCCACCCTCCTCCCCTTCTGATTCTCCCATACACGCACACACTCACAGACACGCACTACGCATACACCCACTCACCCACACTGGCAAACACGCATTCATTCATGCATACATCCATTCATTCTCACACACATCCGTACACACATTCACACTGACATGCAGACATGCATTCACATTTCCATTTTTACACGCACACACAAGCATACACCCACGCAAACACTACACACACAGACACACTCACACACTCACAGATTCATGCACACAACCGCCCAAACACACACAACACACCCACCGCCCTCCCTTGTCAGAAGCCCAACTTACCTGCATCCAGGTGATCTTCCGGCAGGGAATGGGATGAGGCACCGCTGCCGCCAGCAGTGCCCTCCAGCAGAACACCGCCAGGCCAAATCATGTGTCATGATACGGCTGGCGGCAGTTTATTGGCATGGCAGTGCTGGTGGTATGGCCACGCCTGGATTTCCGCCCTTCTTGTGGCAGAAGTCCGGCTGTGGTCATAAACTGGCAAATGGATGGTAGCCACGGTGACGGTCTTTTGGCAGCCTTCACTGCGGTGGTAGGCAGCTTATACCGCCAATGTCTTAATGTGGGCTTAAATGTGTGCAACACGTCAATCACGTGTGCAACGAGTCAATAGCACATGCCTAAGACATTTTGCCAAATGGGTCAACAGGCATTTAACTGAGTTGCACTTTGATCTATTAGACTATTTAAACAAATTGCACCATTAAACCTAATGTGAATTGTAGATTAAGAATCCTGACCGGAGGGGGAGGCAGGGAGGGTTTGAGAAAAAAGTGGTAAAGCATCTTGCTGTTAAGTGCAATTAACTTTGCAAAGCTGTATGTCCTTTTCATTGAATTGTTTATTATTTAGTTTTGCTGTATGATTAAAGTATTTTCTATTTGCCTAACAGTGACGCACTGGGTTGGACAATATGTTATTGAGTATGCTGGTGGATGTTTGAGTTGTGAGCTTTTGTCCCCCTTATTCATCCCTTGTGAAGTCTGTGATTTCTCCCTACTCTATGGTTCAAGTGTGGAAAGGGTTGTCCGTGGTCCAGTTTGCCCAGTCATAATTTGATGGACCCCCAAGACACCAGTGGCAATGACCACAACCACCACAATTGCGGCCCAGTAGTCCATGTATGCCTTGTGCCTCAACCTCTTTCTCCCCCCCACAAGAACAGTGTCTGACACCACAGTACTCATAATGAGGTCCTGCATGTGAAAAACACTGGGGAGAGAGTTCTGAGTAGACACACATTTTCAGCTCCTGCATGCTTTCTGCCTTTGTAATCGCTACATCCCTGTGCTTCCAGGAACAACCATATTCTCATCCTACTCTTAAACATAGAACAACAAATATCTTCTATGTTAGCAGATGTTCTGTGGCAGCACAATTTGTCTGAGGGTGTTCTTGCCTACATACTGTGGTCCTGTGAATCAGATCAGGATCTGGTCATTTGTGGTTTCAGGCAGTCATTCCCAGTGCAACAAAGAGGAAGACATGAGGGCAACAAAAGCTGTTAACCTGACCTATACATCAGAATCAATTCCTAGCATATCTGACACCCAATCAAAAAATAGTTGGGCTTCATATTATTGGTTGAGAGTGGTAGTGGAGAGGAATGTCTTTGGTACATAAAAATAGGCTTTGAGACACAGACATGCTACATGCCGGACTATTTTGCTGTAGCAAAACTGAAAATTGAAAGCTTCTATTACATTCTCAAGTATGCTCTATATGGGGTTGAATGGCTAGAGATCTTGTATGCTTTCAAAGGGAAAGCACAGGTTGTTAAGATAACACACAGATAAATCTTAATTGTATCACACTAATACTCACATCTGTGTTTAGTTTGTAGTTTCCTGATGCTTGGGAATATACTACAGCAAACGCCACCTGCATTTTTGGAAAAATAAAGATGTGCAAGGGAGCATGGGTTATTAAAAGCAAATTATTTGTTATTTTAAAAACTTTGTGCCATGGAAAACTATGCTTTATGTATTATATACAGCTTATAGCCCTAAATAACTAAGACATAGGCCAGCCTTTCTGTAAAGTAAAGAGGCGTGAACATGCATGCATTCAACTCCATTGGAAATTAGGACTATTTCTCTCAAAATAGACATCCGAATTGTACACAATGCGTACAATACACAGGTATAGTTTAATAGAAATGAAGGAATTTTTAAAATATTTTAATTAAACCTTATTTTCCTATGGTATGAATATATATTCCACACAAGCCTCTCCATTCTCGACAGCACAAACTGTATAGATCATGACTAGTGCATTTCTGCAACGTTTACACGGTTTAAATCGTGATTCAACTGAGTCTATGTGAAGCTTTCAAAGAATGTACAACAGACATTCCCCAGCTCAACTGGGTCATCAGTAGCATCCTCTGTTATCTTCCTTTACTATTCCGTCCCCACTGGGTCACATGGGTATTTGTAGTACCTGTATCCAAATTATTGTAATGCCCTTAACACTGGCTGGGACCTCCAGCAAAAACATACAACAAACTACAAAGAGCCCAGAATCTGGAGGTACAACGGCAAACGTTTTGCAGATTCATATCATTGTTTTAAACTTTGCAAGCTTTGCTATGTTGGCAAGTTTTTTTAAAGAAGCTAAATTTGTGCCTGCCTGAGCTCCCGACCTAAGAAGCGGGACTTCTCTAAGATGATTGGCAGTTATTGCAGCATTTCCCTGATATTTCTCATGACTATGGACAGCTTTGAAGTGAGTCAACCGCTCTCACAGGCAACCAAATCTCTACTTCATGAAGACTCGAAGTTCATCCCCAAGCTTGTGATCGAAACAGCTAAATACAAGTAGGTCTGAGGAACATGCTTCTAAACTTCTGGCCATACCACATTGCATTCTCTTCCCCGCTATCTCAAATTGAAAGAAAGCTTTGTGAAATCAATTTTTGTCCTAAATGCCTATGCCATAAGCACATGATGAACTGATGCAAAGACTCATAACTGGCTCTGCACCTTAACAAACCAGGAGCCTTTGCACAAAGACTATAGACTTTATCAACTTCCCCACTTCAATCCTACTCCTTTAAGTTCTGTAAATACAACAAAATATATAAATAACATCACTACTTGGAGAGGAGGATGGTGCACAAAGCCTTTTGGGCCTTGCACTAAGGATGGAATGATCAGCACCGTTAGGTGATTTAGTTTGCACATGCCCTATACAAAAACACACTTGCTTATAAATAGTATGTTTAGGTAATCTGCAAAGATATTTCTTAATATTTTTGCTTTATATGTTTCTCTGTTTTTCTAATTCTTTTGTACTCTAAAATGATCTTGGTTTGGAAACAACTCCCTACTTATTTGGTCTTCTCAATACAGCCTTCACTAGTGTTAGGTTGCCATCTCCTGGCCGTGGCACAATGCTATGGCTCAGGCCTGTCAAAATATTAATAGCTCACCCATATGTAACCAGTGTTAATAGTTTAAGGTAGCTTGTCCCACTGCAGACTTACCATTTATGATAACACTAATGAAGGAGAAGCCACCCGCTAGTATGTTCCATATAACTAGCTGTAAGCTGCACTGAGAGATTATTTTTTCTTCAGATGTCTAGACCCACTATGAATTTGAATCTCAAATCTAGTAAATCCAAGTGCATCTAAAATCATATCCTAAATGCCATTTAGCCTGAAACAATCACATTGAAAATCAGATTTGGACCACCGGTTTAGTTTACTGACATTTGAGACCTGAGATACTGCATGCCTAACCCATCTAAGGTGGCCTTGTATGATCCATAATGTAGCAAAAAAACATTCCACATCTTCTTTGAACCTTTTCAAAGTGCATTAGTTTCAGATCAAACCTCTTGCTATTCTGCCTGGAAGATGCCTGTGCTCAAGCTTGAAAGAGAAGCAACCCAAACATCAGTATTATGGGCGAAGAGATGGCTTTTTAGGAAGGCTGGAGTTTCTGTGACAGAACGTGTTAAGTCACACTTGGTTCTTGTCATCTGCAGTGCCTTCCCAGACCAATATTATCTATTACTTAACAACAATGCCTTGAAGTGGGCTAGTTAGAGTTGTTGTTAGTGGGTGCTGTTAGGGTGAGAGGAAGGAGCTTCTTAGCAATTGATTTGTCCACTGTCATCATGGATTAGTAAAAACTGAAGGCATGCATGGAGTATTTCAGTGCAACTGGCAGAGGATTTACATTACTGAAGTAAAGGGATTTGGTGTGCCAGTTTTACAGGTTGGTCTAACATCACCCACCACTGCTGTACTATTTTCCATTTTTTTTGCAGTCATAGGAGATGCCTTCATGGTTGCTGCAAGGAGACCTTTTAGTGCTGTGCCCAGGACTTATTCCAGGAGTAGGGGAGCCCATTTCCCATCCTGAAGGATATTTGAAACTCTCACGTTTGATTAACTATTCACAGGAAGAAGCTAGCTACAAGCAGCTAAACGCAGAGGGACAGCAAATGTCCTGGACGCAGGAGCCAGTGCAGATCACAGTGAACCCTGAATAAAATGCACTCTGAGCTGTAAATCTGTCCTAAATGACATAGATTAGGTCCTCTGAAGGGCCCTTTGAAGCCTAAATTAGTTTCCTGCTGATCTGTGAGGTGCTGGGAATGAAGGTGCAGACTCATGTGGATTTGGAGAGCCACTCAACCATTGCCCAAGATGACTGAGCACTGTGGAACCCGTCCTAGACTGCCTGAAGACTAAAAACTCATTGTACATTTCATAGAATGTTCAAATCAGAAGCAGTGAGCATCAAATGAAGGTAACTGATTTTGCTCTAGTCCTGGCCTGGTTGAAACTTCCTTCGTCTGTTTGCGATTTCAATGTACTGCTGCTCCTTGTTGGATGTTTGTGATAAAGTGTTACTTCACTTATCAAAATTCCCATTTTGCTAATAGTTTCAGTAATATTGTTTTTGCTTTTGATATGACAATCCTTCTCCTATCATTTATTGTTTTTTGATAAGCAAAAGGCTTATCATTTTAGCTAAACTGAGTTCAAAACCTTACATTCTATATTTCTTACTGTATTGTTTTTGAATGTGGCCTTACACATAAAACCTCACACATTGTCATTGCTCTGCCCAACCAACCATAGTTGAGCCATGGAACCCTATAAGATACTCATTTACCTTTGAAACTGGATTGCAAGTCATAGCTCATCAGGCCACCATACCACTTGCAAGCTGGTGATAGGAATCTCAATGACATTCGCCCATTATACCACTGAGGATCTAGCATGTATACTTTCCCACAAATGCTAACACACACATAATTTCCACTTAAGAGTCCGCATTGGAGTTATCTGTCCAGGTTTCTAAAAGCCTCTTGCTCCTTTTGGCTTTCTAAGAGATTACATCTTCTTTTTAAAGACATTACCTAACTTCAAATTGTAAGAATACGTACTGTAAATAATGAACTAAAAACTCACCTCTTCAGACTGAAGTATGACGGGTGGCACACCAACTTTCGATGTGACAATTTTTTCTGGCATCGAAACACATTATCATACCTTTCACCATGATTCTTTGCTGTCCTGGCAGATGCTCAAGATTAGCTTGCACCAGCCATTACCCAACTGGCTGTTCTACTGAAATATATGGTTTCTTCATCAGGGCTTTAATGAGTTGCAACCTTTGTCAAGGATGTAAGGAAGGCATACTCGAGGTGCCTGGATTAATTCCATGGATCTTGCTTAATGTTACACCTGGCACATCCCCAGCCTGATGGATTTTACAACACCTATCTTCCAGTGCAAGTCCTAGAACCACAGCAACTCTATACGTCACTCTTATCACAGCTACACTGCACCTGTATCTACAAAACCTCTTGTAGAGGATTGTGGGATAACTGCCAAGTGTACACATGAGCTCACAAAAAACGTTAAAGAAATAAATCACTAGGGGTACATAGTGAGCTGATTTAAGGATCAATAGGTATAACGAGGTGCATTGTAGAAGGACGTTTATTTTGCTCAAAAAAGTATATTTGGAGGTTGGCTAGCAGTCAGTCAATACCTTCTCAAAGTAAATGGTTGCATAAAGTATTAGACCCTACTTCATGGAATCCTTTCGTTTGTGTACCTTTGACTCACTAAACAGCTGCAACAGAAAGACTGTTGCCATCCTGAACTTACCTGAGCCGAGGTGTTGTTATTCACTTTTTCATAGTTCACAGACAGCATGAAAGGAGGATCAGTTCTTGTGGTGGTTGGCATGGGCAAGTAGATGCTGTATAAATGAATAGCAGTTAATAAAATTGTAATAAAACAGAATTACCATGGTATATATGCTGCAGACCAATAGGGTTCAGCATTGGTGGAACAAGTCACCAAAACAAAGATCTGGAGTTTAGGATTTAAGGCATTTTAGAAAAATATTGCTTGTCTTAGAATACAGAGCTTGTGGAGAGTATCTCATGAGCATGGTCTGCTGACGGTAATTCTCTATAAACACCCCATTCAGGATATGGGCACATTTGTGACAAAGGGTGGCGGTATCAGAGTTGGCAGACAGGAACTATCCTTAAACCACAGTTCTTTAAAGAAGCATTGTGAGTGGTTTACTTCCCACCGTTTTCATTCTAAGTCACACGCTGAAGAGAATTTTAGACAATTTCATCACAGTTTCACCTAAACAGGGAACACAGTACCCACAGAGGTTTGGCTAATGGCGGGAGAATAAGTGGAATGCACATGGGAAGCAACGAGATGCCTACTTACATTAGGAAGAGGGAGCATGTGTGCACGCGCACAGACCTAGAGCAGAGGGTTATCTGATACCATAGTGAATCAGGTGCAAGGAAGCATAGATATTTAGGTAGTGACTATAAGTAAAAGAAGTGCGCACAAAGAGAGCAAAGGGCCGACTAATATACAACAAGCAAGCACAGTGCAACGGAGAACAAGAACTTTAAAAATGCTCAGCACGGTGGGAGAGCAGAGTCACAGCTACAGAATTTAGCACGTGTGTTAGAACAGGAAGTGTAGAGGTGGCTGATATGTAGCTCACAATGATCAGACAGTGGACCAGAAAAAAACTCAGAGTGAGTGAAGTAAAAACTCCAGTGCTATTACCACATTCATTGAAACAGGTTGTGGTCCTCTTTCTTTCTAGACCTCTTACCTTAGGACTAGGCTTGTTGCAATGGTAACTGTTGTTGGCGGGTTGTTCAAATTTCCTGTCCTTCCTGAAATTCCATCAACTAAAAAGAACCTTGTCACAGCTTGTCTTCCAGCTGAAAGTAACATGTATTTATTTATTTAGATATTTGTTTATTGACAGCTTGAGCATTTTGAAATGGTGAATACAAAAACATTGTTGGTACAAAGGACAAAAGCAAATGATTGACATAAAGCAACAGAAAATATAAGCAGTAGCCAAGACCAAGAGAGACACTGCTATTTATCAGTCTACAGTGAAGAGGGACAATGTACAGGTGAGCCTAAGTCAAACCTACATTATACTCCACGGAAAAGATAAATCAGGGCACACTGTGGTAGCATCCCCTGCAGCCCAAAAGACAAACTCATAACAAGGCTACCTTGGTGGACTCCAAACCGGGTCACACCTGAGGATATTTGTCTCAAACACCAGGTGCCAGTGATAAATTGTAATGTTTTGACTCTTAGAAACCTTTTTGACAAACTCTCACCTACCAACCTAGCAGGCATGCTTCATCATGTTCATCACATTTGCCCCACTGTTTTGGAGGGGAGTGAACAGTCTTCCTGTCTGAATAACAGTAAGCTCTTAGATTTAGATGGTATAAGAGCTCAATGTCATCCAGACAAAATGCCTGTTTGCCCCCCTTTAAAACTGTCAGGCAAACATGACAAACATGATGATGAAGCCTGCTATATAGGTTAGTGGATGAGAGTTTGTCAATTTTTTAAAAACATTCCAGACATTATGATTTATCACGGGCACCTAGTTATTGAGGAAAATATCCCTGGGTGCAACTCAACCGATATCCCACCGTGGTAGCCTTGTTATGAGGGAGGATTAATCTATGCATTACACATTTTAAAGCAATCAATGGCAGGTATTGAACATTCATTTTCTTCATATTTCTGGTGCATATAATTTCCCGTATATTAACTCTGTTGGATGCTACAACATCATTGTGAGTCACCATCAAATTTCAAAGATCTCCCCATACAAATGTCAATGATACCATATATAATAGATCTTGTTATGATGAAAGTGAAATCGCATGAAAACTAGTGATACACATTGATATGGGCTGTACAGACTTCTAACACATTTGTTTGACATCCAATACACTTTAACTGCATAAACATTAATACAAGTGTATCATATTTATGACCAGGAGATAGTGGAGCTGGAATTAACAATATTAGCCAATGTCTTGCCATCTAAATCTGGCCGCTATGATATAATGCCCCAAAAAACATGGGGAGCATCTGTGTTGTCCCAAAAATACTGAGTCTTTTTGTGCTGGTTATCCCCGATTCTCAAGATAATTCTTCTCAGATTTACCACCTTCTCTGAGCAGGTGGTAAGTCTGAGTTGGTGAACAGAGAGGGAGGCGTGGTAGGGAGGGTGAGGGCAGTCACGGTACGGTCTGATGTAGCTGGAGGAGCATTGCATACCCTCCACAACATGCTACTGCAGTGTGTCAGGTACTGCTGGACTGAGGCTCTGCTGCCTGCATAAGAACTCTGGTCCCAGTTGTTTTACCAGTTATACTTTGCCCTAATATTTTTATATTTCTGAAAGAAGACACATCCTTAGCAGAATTTAGGCTTGAAATTATTGATTAGTTCCAATTTTGAGGTCAAGCATAACATACAAAGTAGGTTATAATGCAATACTGTTGGCCCTATAGTTCGTGATGCTGACTGGGATGGTAATTTACCCTAAAATGTTCTAGTGATAATACTTAATATTGAGGCACATGTTCAGGGACCTAAAGTTTCTTTTTGGAACCACAGTTTGTTCTGTCAAAGGCCAGGTTTGCTGAGTACTAAGGCTGCCTAGCTTTGATTCCACCTCATGCCTCTTTTTCCCCAACATCCTACACTCCATGTCCCTTTGTTGCAGTCTTCCGTGCTCTTGTTTATCACTTCTTTCTCCCCTTTGTTACATATTTTCTAATTTTCAATTTTTTCCCTTTTCTCACTTACTCCAGATCAAAGTCTGCGATTAAAAAATAAGTGCCAGTGTACAGCACCTGGTACGACATTTAAGCAATGCAGTCAGGCAGAAGGATGAGCATGTGTTTGACCACACAACTTACAGCCAAGGAATTCTGCTGGCCACCTTGCCACCACAGGCTACTTTCCAATTTTTTTTATTTTTATTTTTTACAAATTATTTTCTACGCACTCATAATACCTATCCACATCAGGACCTTCTCAAAGCCTAGGTATAAATACATAGACAACCAACACATTTGTAACTGCCTGTTGATTTCTTCAGACTTTCCAGAACATCTAAGTACCTGTTTAAACAACCTTTAAATTATGAACCACCATAATTAATCCATATTTAGCAAAGAATGTGCTTAATTGAGTTACAGACAAGTTTATTTTACTATTGTCTTTGATGATCCATCAGGGTATTCATTATTTGTGTTTGAAAAATGCCTAGCCAGATCCTTGAGATAACGAAGACCCTGGGGTGAAGTGGAAGAGATTTTCAAGGCCAAGTATTCTGCTTGGAATGGCCATCTGCTGTTCTCCCCACTGGGCCAGTGAAAAGATTTGAAGTGGGCCCCACTGGTGGCTGCTTCTGTTTTTGCCAGGAACCATGAGCATCGGATTTTAAGTATAATAAAAACCCAGTGCTTCAGGGAAACACAAAAATGACATGTCATTTGGTGCCATTCATGGGTATGGCCATTTATAAAACAAAATATGTTGTAGGAGTGCAGGGTCCTGAAAAGTGTGAGGCCTCAGTGACTAAGCCCCCAGTGCTCATTGTTAAGACAACCCTGTTGTCTGCTAGAGTGAAAAGGATATGTATTTCGATTATGCTTCACAGTTCATAAGCGCTTTTCCTCCTTAACATCCAGAGAAAACAATTTCTTGGCAGGAGCTTAATGTTGCAACAATTAAGATAGTCACCTTAGGATTCATTCCTACTGATAAAGAAATGGTTCTAACTCTCCCCTAGCAGTATAAGCAGCTCCAAGTGGGTTCCACAAAGTTAGCTCCGGCCACATCTGTGTGGGCACACTGAGCAGAGGACCTTGTTGTCCCTCACATAGGCTGGAAAATAGGCTCTTAGTGTGCATTGTGACTTCTCGTCACCACTATAGTCACTACTCAGCTTCTTTATATATTTTTTTATAGTGCATAATTCCAAATGGAAGCTTATCAGATACATTTCGAGAGAGGTGCCAATCCAAAATGCTGGCACTAACCAAAACCTGAACTGAAGGTTTCCGAGATGTGAAGTGTAAACAGGCAACCAAGAAAGGACTCAATTATTAATTCCTTGTTCCAGTGGTGATTTGTTCCAGGTTCTATCAAGGAAGCAAGATTCAAGAGATCAATGGTTAACCTCATGGTAATCAGTTGTCTTACAGTTGATGCCCATTGAGGGAAGGGGGTTGGTAGTTATAAATAATAGTTATTCTGCACTTTCTTTCCAAAAGTAATTGAGCATGCCCTGACATTTGCTGAACTCAATTGCCAAGGGGATGTTCTGGATGGCTCTCTTGTTTATGTTGCCTTTCCGTTTACAGGTGAGAGTGTTCATACAATCAGTTGGAACCTGAAGCACTTCAAGATCAACACACGAACACACACACACCTGCTTTTATAAAAGCCTCCTCAAAAACCCTCTATACTGGAATTTATATTTAGTATTTTGAAACATTTCCTCCACGTTTTGTATAACTTTTAACAAATGTTTTCTTCTAATTGTACGTTTGTGTGTAAGGTGTCGTTGTGTCGAAACACTTGAAACTGCTTTGATTTGTGTAATTTCCTGTGAAGTTTATATCATTGAACATGAATGCAATGAATGACAACCTAAATCTCTGAAACTGTGAATTACATGACTTGTATTATGACAGGGCAAAGGGCTTCTTAAGTTATGTTTTAAAAGTCTTTCCCATTGTGTCCAGACACTTGCTGCTGCTTTGAACTGGGCATTTGCCGTTGTCACCCCATCACAAAGAAGCCAAGGGCAGACTTTCGCTCTTGTAATCACTGAGGATGCATGCAGTGCAAGCCACCAAACTTTAGAACTGTGAAACTTTAGATCACACCCCATGCAGGAGTGTGGCTGCTACCATGCCATTGTCACCATAGGCGTACACAAGACAATAAGGGGACATAGCTTGAGAGATCAGAGTAATCTTACATTGTGTGTTCGTGTTCTGTACCGGAATGGGCCACAACAGGGGCGTGCCACTGCTGCCCGCATACTGTAGGTACGGCTGATAGAACACAGGCTCTGGGAATCGCTGCAGCAAGCTGGACACCGCTATTGTACACTGTGGAAAAAGGAAGATCACTGTGAGCACCATTTAAAGCGCCTCTAACACCCCAACACAATCACTAAAGTAGGCTTCCCATGCACAGGTTAAGGCTTAAAAAACACAGGTAATATAGCCACAATTGCTTCGCATTTTACACCTCTTCCCAATGCATTGGGTGAAGGTATTATATATTGAGACCGGAATGGCTATGTAAACAGTGTACTTTAAACAATGCTTAATTTGTAAAAGAATAAGTGCCAGGGCCCTAAGTTTTTCTCAAATGTACGCCACTGCCACTGCCGGGTGTCAGGGTTGCTGAATACCAAGTCTGTGCAATCTTGATCCCACTTCAAGTCATTTTCATGCACTCCCTGACCCTTCATCTCATTCTTGCAGGTTGTTTCTCATCCCTGCTGTCTACGTTTGTCACTGTTTTCCCACCACAATCTAACTCTGCCGCACCCTCACTTTCCTGCCTTTGTCTCTCTTGTTATGGGTCCAAGCCTGATGATGAAAAGAAAGTCCTGGTAGACCCCACCTGCAACCGCCAGCGCAACTTAAGCGCAGAGTTTAAATCAACTCAACATTTGTTAAAGAACTAAAAGCATTTTTACTTTGTGTTTCAGTCTTTTTATTAATGCTTACAGCATTACAATGTGTTCAATAATTTAGGGGAATAATTTCAATAGTAAAAAAGCTTTCACTTTCTTCATATGTCATTTTCAACCACTTTTGGTAATTATAATTGTTTCTACTGGGAATGTACAGTAAGACTTCAATTCAAGTAGGAAAAGCTCCCATGCTCCAAGCACCAGTCGCCTCTTAAAGAGCGACCCTTTTCTGTGAAGCAATACATTTGCACTCTCTCTAACCATTTACGGGGCTCCATCGCTTGATAACTGGATTTGCACTACACAAACATCCTACAAATATTCATACATACATATAAACCGGTCCTAGCTTTCTTCCCATGATAAAACATCAAAAGATGTGTAAAGTTGGCAGCGTGGAATGCAAACAAAATCGTAATAGTATTTAAACATCGGTCCTAAGGAGTCTCTCACAGGTTAAGTATAGCCACAACCCCGGTCCTCATGTCACTTTTCCCAGATATTCTCTCTCAACTCCATTCTGAAATCACAGATTTTGCCCTCAGTCTAATAAGGTATCGACTTACAGTTTTCACATCTCTTTGCATACAATTCAGCAGCTCCTTAGATGTTATCATTATACCAGAGCTTAGATCAGGGAAGAGAAAACCTTTTTTATCATTAACTGTAACTTCACGGCATTCACTCTCAACATCTTCTCCGTGTGGCCCTCATCTTCAAGAGTAACTAATATTGTACGAAAATGATTCCCCACTTTTCAGAAACGTCCATCTTGTGTTTCCCCCCATTTTCTGTTACTTAACAGTGACAGACATTATTCAAGGAGCTGTTAGCTTTGGAAAACTAAATTGAGTTATCACCAGTATAAACTCTCAAGAGGAACATATACATTAGCAGTACTCACCGACTGATTGTAAGATGTCCCAAATGTATACGCTGCATTCAAAGTGCTCTGAGTGTCAGGGCACAGCTGATGAAGGAAGGCAACATGGAAAACACTTGTCAATTATTATAATTCAAATACACACTCTGCTATTGAACCACACTCTTGTTGCCCTCTTCTTGGCTATATCGGTGATGTGCTCAAGGGTCCTGGGGTTCAACTAGGGAAACTGAACAAGCAGTGGCAAAGCCAATAGGCCTTGCCTATGTGAGCTATTGTCTTTGCCAATGTGTTTTAGCCATGTTGAACACCAGATTGGCTGCTACTGAGCATGGCTAAAACTTAGTGGCATAGAGGAGAGTGCATGGAATGTCAAAGGGGAATGGGGAAGAGTAGAGTACTGTAGAGTGGACTAGCAGAGAGTGTTGTGTGTTGGAGTAGCATAGTGTGGAGTCACGAACAGTGGCAAACACTGGAGTGGCAGAGTAGAATGGACTGGTTTAGTTAGAGTGCATTAGAGATTGCAGAGTGCAGTGGCATTGAATTCAGTAGCGTACAATGCAGCACCATAGAATGCAGTGATGCAGATTCGAGTGGTGCATAGTAGAAAGCAGCAGTGCATAGTGGAGTGCAGTGATGCAGATGAGTGGCACAGAGTGGAGTTGAGCGGTATAGAGTGCAGTGGTGTAGAGTAGTGCAGAGCAGAGTAGCAGAGAGTGGTGCAAAGTAGAGTCGAGTGGCATAGAGTGCAATAGCATAGACTACAGTGGCATGAGTGGTGCAGAGTAGAGTCACGTAGCATAGATTGGTGCAGAGTAGAGTAGCATAGAGTGGTACAGAGTTGAGTGGCATGGTATGCAGTGGTGTAGAGCAGCATAGAGTGGCCATCGAGTGCAGTGGCATTGGGTAGATTAATGTAGAGTGGAGTATTGCACAGTGGAGTGGTTTAGAGTTCAGTGGCAAAAAGTGCAGTTTTGCAGCGTAGTGTGTTAGAGTGCAGTGGTATAGAATGGCGTAGAGAGCAGTGGCACAGAGTACAGTGATGCAGAATAGAATGCAGTGGCGTAGAGTGCAGTTGTGTAGAGTGCATTGGGGTTGAGTGCAGTGGTTAAGAGAAGAGTGGCATAGAGTGCAGTAGCATAGAGTGGGAGTGGCCCAGTGTGGAGTACAGAGGCATAGAATACAGTGGCATAAAGTAGATTGCTTCAGAGTTGAGTGGTGCAGGATAAAGTGCAGTTGCATACAGTGACAGAGTGTAATGGTGTTGAGAGCAGTGGCTGGAGTGGTGCACAGTGGACTACAGTGGGGTAGACTGAAGTGGTGTAGAGTATATTGCTTCAGAGTACAGTGTCATTGAGTGTAATGGTGTAGAGTGCAGTGGAGCAGAGTAGATTAGAGTGGCCTAAATTGGATTTGAGTAGAGTGCAGGGGCATAGAGTTGAGTGTTACAGAGTTAAGTGCATTGACAGAGTGTAGTGGCATAGAGTGCGGTGTTGCAGAGTGGTGTAAAGTTGTGCAGAGTAGACTGGTGTAGCCTAGACTGGAGTGGTGTAGGGTGCAGTTGCAATGAGTGCAGTGGTGTAGACCAGAGTGGAGAAGGTTGCATCACTGGCATAGAGTAGAGTGGTACAGGATAGAAAGGCTAGCATGAAGTGACATACAGTGGAGTGGTGCAGAGTGCAGTGGTGTGGGGTGGTGCAAAGTAGAGTGGAGTGGCGTTGAAATGACCATTACAATTGCACAACACAACAGTTTTACTAATAAAACTATACAGTGCACAGACAAAAATGTGTGGAATTTGTATCACCTAGTGTAATGATTTGTTTTGATCATATTAAAGTATTTGTTTCCAACACACTTCAGGAATAACAACAAATGTGCTTCATTTGTGTTCCTAATTCTGATATAATCTGAAATTCTTACAGTTCATTTAAATGTTGTTGAGTGCTACCAGAAAACACTCTTTCCTGACCTCAGTATCCAGCAAGATTGCCACAAAAATCCTCCCACTTCGTAGTCAGAGAAAGAAAAGTAAGCAAACGTCCTATGATGACAGTGCTTTACAATTGACCTTGATCCACAGCAAATGTTACAAAATAAGAACAAGGCTAGTTCACAGAAAGGAGCACTCCGAATGATACTGTAAATAAGGTTTGGGCAAGGGAAGGTACAAACTCAAGCTGAACCGGCTAAAACCAATAAAGCCAGTAAACGGAAAGCAAGAAAATGTGAGGTACAACGCCAATGGCAAGCACAGACAGAATGCATTCATAGTTTAGCTTTCTGAATGTCCCGAAAATATCTTTAGCAAACCAGACAGCTGCACTGTCTGGTAGGCTTGTACAAGACAGCGCCTTTGCTCCATCTGTTCCTTTTGTGCTCAGTTGTCTGTGTAAATGTCTGTGACCAGGTATAAATGTCAAGCATTCATTTTTTCATGCAACAAAAGTAAGTAAGTTAAATACCTGAAATGACCACAACATCACAAAGTAGCACCATGTCATGTTTGACACCTTTAGATCCTGAGGCAAGACTTTGGGCCTGATTTAGAGTTTGGCAGATGGGTTATTCCGTCACAAATGTGATGGATACCCTGTCCGCCATATTGCAATCTCCATAGGCTAATGTTTGTGATGGCGTAACAGTCTCCGCCAAACTCTAAATCAGGCCTTTTATTTTTAAATCACTGGCTTTTCCAAAAAGAAGATAAACTTCTGGTCCTCCTGAGGTTACTGGGCTGACTGTATCAAAATATTTCACAGGGAATGAACCAAACACAGGAGAAGGTTTTATAAGCACACATCCTGAAGTCATGTATTTCGAGGTCCTCTTATATGTGACATTGAAAATAAAGGAGAAGTGAAATAAAACTTTTGCCAGGATCACACAATTTGGTGAAGTGGGGAAGCCGGGATTGAATCCATGTTTTACTGGTTTCACACTGTGCAATTCAGTCACTAGATGTACATTCTTCACTACCCCTACAATCACCCCTGCTATCCCACCAAACTGCCATCCTGCTGCCATCAGTGTGGCCCTCTGTCACACCACTGACCAAACTCTGTATCCACTCTGAAAATATTTGTGAGTACCCATGGCATAGAGTGGAGTGGCATGGAGTGTCAGAGGGGAGTGGCGTAGAGTTGAGTAGCAGAGTGGAGCATAGTGTCATAGAAAAGAGTGGAGTAAAGTGGCATGGAGTGGCTCAGAGGGAGTGTTGGATAGTGGCACAGAGTGAAATAAAGTCTTGTAGAGTGGAGTGTCAGAGTGGAGTGGAGGGGTGTAGAGTGGAGGGACTTAGAGTAGAGGGGCACACAGTGGTGTAAAGTGTTTTAGAGTAGAGTGGAGTGGTGTACAGTAGAGTCCTGTAGAGTTGGGTGAAGTAATTTGGAGTGGCACAGCAAAGAGTGGGGTGAAATGTCAGAATGGAGTGGCATGGAGTGTCATAGATAGGAGTGGCTTAGAGTGTCATAGATTGGAGTAGCATAGAAAGGAGTAGTGGAGTGGCATAGAAAGGAGTAGTGGAGCTGGGTGTCACAGAACAGAGTGAAGGAAAGTGGCATGGAGTGGTGTAGAGGGAGTTGTGTAGAGCGAAGTAGATTGTCAGAGTAGGTGTTGTAGAGAGGAATGGCATAAAGTAGAGTGGAAAGGCATAGAGTGGAGTGGCATACAGTGATGTGTAGTGTCTTAGAGTGGAGTGGTGTGGAGTATCATAGAGTGGAGTGACGTGTCAGAGTAGAATGGCATGTCGTAGAGTGATGTCTTGTAGAGTGTAGGGGGCGTGTCATGGAGTGGCATGTCATAGAGTGGAGTGATAGAGTAGAGTGGAATTGAGTGGAGTTGCACCGAGTGGTGTGGAGTGGTGCAGTGTGGAGTGCAGTGGTGTAGAGTGGAGTGGCCCGGAGTGCCATAAAGTACAGTGCTACAGAATGAAGTAGAGTGGTGTAGGGTGCAGTGGCATACAGTAGTTTGTTTCAGAGTAGAGTGAAGTGACCTCGAGTGGAGTGGTGCAGGGTGGAGTGGAGTGGTACAGGATAGAGTGGAGTGGCGTAGAGTAGAGTGGCATAGAGTGCAGCGGTGCAGAATAGATTAAAGTGGATTGGCACAGCGTACAGTGATGTAGAGTGTAATGGCATAAAGTGGTGCAGAGAAGAGTGAAGTGGCATAGAGTGCAGTGGCATACAGTAGAGTCTTGCAGAGTATAGTGAAGTACAGTGCAGTAGTGCAGAGTACATTGGCCTAGAGTGCTGTGGTGTAGAGTGCATTGGTTTTGAGTAAAGTGGTGTAGAGTGCACTGGCATAGAGTGCAGTGGTGTAGAATGTGTTTTTTTAGAGCAGAGTGATATAGAGTGTACTGGTGTGGAGTAAAGTGGTGTAGAGTGCACTGGCATAGAGTGCAGTGGTGTAGAATGTGTTTTTTTAGAGCAGAGTGATATAGAGTGTACTGGTGTGGAGTATAGTGGCATAGAGTAGACAACATTGCGGTTGAGTTTTGTAGAGTGGAGTGGCATAGACTGGAGTGATGAAGAGTGCAGTGGTGTAGAGTAGAGTGCAATGGCACTGGGTACAGTGGTGGGATCAGAGAGAGGATTGTTTGACAGTAGAACAAAGCAGCTTAAAGTGGAGTTAGAGTCTAGTGACGCAGAGTAGAGTGGTATAGAGTGTAGTGGTGTAGAATGCATTGGCTTAGAATGCAGCAGAGTGACAAAGCAGAGTGGTGGAGAATATAATGTCAGAGTTCAGTAGTGTAGAGAAGAGTGCATTGGCATAGAGAGCAGTAGTGTAAAGTTGACTGGTGCAGAGTAGAGTACAATGATGTAAAGAGCAGTGGCATGCAGTACAGTGGTGCAGAGTAGAATAGAGTAGAGTAGAGTTCAGTGACAGAGTGCAAATGTGCAGAATAGAGTGACAGTGTGCAGTGGCGTACAGTAGAGTGCTGAAGAGTAGAGTACAGTGGCGTAGAGTGCAGTAGCTCAGAGTAGATTGGCGTACAGTACAGTGGTGTAGAATACATTGGTTTTGGGTCAAGTGGTGTAGAGTCTAGAGGCATGGAGTCCAGTGGCTAGAGTAGAGTGGCATAGAATGCAGTGGTTAGAATAGAGAGGTGTAGAGTGAAGTGGCAGAATGCAGTGGCATAGAGTAAAGTGGCATAGAGTAGAGAGGTGCAGAGTAGAGTGAAGTGGTGTGGAGTCGATACAGTCTAGTGGCATAAAGTAGATTTTTTAGAGTAGAGTGAAGTGGTGTGGTGATGGTAGAGCTGAGTTCAGTGGTGTAGAGTACAGTGACAGAGTGCAGTGGCATAGAGTGATTTGGCATAGAGTAGAGTGGTACAGAGTAGGAAGTTGTTAGAATTTGGGATTCTAGTGGGCAGAGGTTTGTACCCTCTCCAAGCAGGAACCACACTCCTAGTCAAAGTAAGTCACAAACATACCCTAAAATAATCTGTGCTCACCCCCTGGTAGCTTGGCAAAGAGCAATAAGGCTTAGTTTTAAGAAGCAGTGTGTTAAATATTTGTGCAAAAGTAAAAGAGTGAAAACACCACACAAGAAGGTACCATACCTGGTTAGAAAAGTAGAACTTAATTCATCAACCATGATGGCTCACAGGTCAGATACAGTCCCAGACAAGCAAAGGGTCCCATTCATGGAGAAAATGTTTGCCGGGAGCAAGGAGAGCATTGCTGGTGGTAGTCTGCATACATAAATTCAGGCGGGTGTCGCGGACAGGCAGACTAGGGCCTCGCCATCGTGAGTCTTTGAAGTGCGCAGAGTCCCTGCCCTTTGTGCTTTGGCTCCAAGCTTACTACAGGGGATTATGCATCTCTTTGTGTGGGATCAGGACATAGCCCACTCACATTACGTGCCAGCCATCTGACTGTGGATGGCACATCAGTCACATCTAAGCTCCCTTTGTTTGTGGCCTAGAAGTAGTGAAAAACAAATTTAAGAGTTTTTCACTACCAGGACATATAAAACTTAAAAGTACATGTTCTACTTTATAAATAGACTGCACCTTGCCCTTGGGCTGTCTAGCGCCTACCTTAGGGGTGGCATATGTATTAAAAAGGAAATTTTGGGTCTGGAAAGATTGTTAACTTGCCAGGTCAACACAGCAGTTTAAAACAGCACACACAGGTTCTGCAGCGTCAGGCCTGAGACATGTTTGAAGAACTACTGAAGTGGGTGGCACAATCAGTGTTTCTGGCCCACCAATAGCATTTAAGTTACAGGCCTGGGAACAGATAGCGACTAGGGACGTATAAGTAAATTAAATATGCCAATTGTGGATAAGCCACTGTTACCATGTTTTAAGCAGAGAGCACATGCACTTGAGCACTGGTTGGCAGTGGTAAAGTGCCCAGAGTCTTAAGGCCAACAAAAACGAGTCCAGCAAAAAAGTAGAGGGTAAAGGCAAAAAGTCTGGGGATGACCCTGCAGAAATTGACATTTCTAACAAGAGGCGTAATGTGAAGTGGCCTAGAGTGTAGAGGTTCACAGTAGACTACAGCGATGCAGAGTGTAGTGCAACAGAGTGGAGATGTGCAGAGTAGAGTGTAGTGTTGGGGAGTGGTCCACGTAAAGCAGAATGGCATAAAGTGGAGTATGTATGGCATGGTAGCACACTGCCATTAAAGACAACATATTTTCAATTGAAATGACATTCACATTTGCCCAGATGTACAGTTTTACTGATAAAAGTATACAGCCCACAAACAATAATGTGTGGAAATGTCATCGCCTAGTGTACTGATTGTTTTGATCGTATTAAAATTATTTTTTCCACCACTCTTCAGAATTACCAAAACGTGCTTTATTTGTGCTTTCCTAATTCTGATATATTCTGAAATATCTGTACAGTTCATTTAAAGACATTTAAATGTTGCTGTGTACTAGAAAAAATAACATTGTACAGCCTCCCTCCTGCACACCACCGCTAGCCAGCATGATTGGCACATAAATCCTCTCACTTCAGAGTCAGAGAAAGTAAAGTAAAAGGCAAATTCCTTCTGAAGACAGAGCCTGACATTTGACCTCTGTCTTTGAACGCACAGCAAATGTGATAAGATAAGAACAAGATGTAAAGGTCTCTTTATAGAAGGGAATGCAGTAATTAGGGTATGCCCCTTGAAAGGGTCAAACTCAAGCAGGTCAGCCTAAAACAAATAAAGCTAGGAAATAGAAGGCAAGCAAATGTGAGTTACAAACCACAGAGCCAATGGAAAGCAATGGGCAGAATGCATTCCCAGGGAAGCTTTCCGAATGTCCCCAAGATATCTTTAGCAAACTAAACAGCTGTGCTGTTCAGTAGGCGTCGACCTAAAAACTAGAACCTTCACAAAATATATTATTTTTTAATGATAATCCAAATTCATCCATTTTTTTTCTCATGAGATCATACAGATTCCATTTTCGCTTAAGATATAGCATTAAGCAAACAGAAATACCTAATATCCTGCCCATTGTCATCTGAACAATTAGAATCATCCTTCATAGTAACCATAATATGCATATTTGGCATGACCTCATGTCTTCTTCAAAAGTAGAAATGTTGTAAAATGTGAATAATTTTGTTACAAGCTCTTTTTCCTATGTCATTTGTACCTGTAGGGTTCCACCAGTTACTTCTTCCCAGCCCAGGAAGTTACCTCGGACATCATACTTAGCAACTTGAATCTTTATCTGTTGGAGAACAAAAAGTAAGTTTGTGAATAAACAACAAACTAAACAGAACTAGATGAAAAGGACAGATATAAACAAATCATTATCTGCCTGACAGTGGAAGGGATATGGTGTCTAGCATTCAAGCAAATTTTTTGATGTTTCCATTCTATAATCTACCACATATTGTTGCTAACGTATCATCAATTCAATTAGCCTATTACTGTGCAGACCGCCCCTTTTTTTACACTCCCTCAAACTTCATGCTCTGTTCTTGAGGTTCCAAAATCTGGAATCATCCCATATACAGTGCTCTGCTTCTTCTGAGCTAGGTTAATATTTATACCTATATAACTCCCCCGATAAATACTTTCTACAATCAACTTCACCATTGGTGAAGGCCAATTGAGAAAGTTTAGCCCTGAACACATTGAAGGTAAAACAAATTATTTCTATGCCCACAGGAATGCTCAGCTGACCCTTATAGGTCTGGGGACGGTAAAAGGTGTTGAATCCTTTCAATGACGGTCCAAACAACGTCTTTAGTACAGGGTATATTCAAGGGTGGGTTCATCAACCATGACAAGCCTACTTACTGGTTGTTTCAAAAAGCTAGCAAAGGATGTTTCTAGATTGTGCAAAAGGAACTTAAGTCTGATTGATGGCATGATATTATGGAGGCACCCATATGACTTTATTGATTTTAAGCCCTGCAGCGGTTCCTATTTTTTCTCTGTTCTCATAGTATAAGGCTCCACAGATTTACGATGTTATGTGGCAACCTCCTTATCAGACTACGTTGTCTTTATACTTGATGATTTCGTACTGAGTATTTGAGCATATGGCTTTTGTTGGTTGTCAGTAGGATACTGGGTAAGTTGCTTTGGGCTTTCCAACAATTCGCTGAGGGGCAAGTTTTTCATAGTGAAACATTGATTGACTAACATTTTCTATGACTTTATTGTTTTGTTTGGGAGTCCTAAGTACTGATAAAGCCTGCGGAGTGCAGCCTGTGCATCCAGGGTGTGGAAGGGAATTAGTTTTGGACTGCTCATACAGGGCGGGCCAAGACTCATTTAGAAATGATAAGTCCCAATCTCGACTGGCACAGTGGAGTTTAGAAATAAAAGAATTGAATGCTGCCCAAATAAATCTTATTGGCTATGAAGCACTGGATGGATTATTTCCATCAGGAACTTTCTGGTTGTCTTAAGCATCCATTCACAGGTAATCTTTGTACATTATTCGACCGGGTGCTGCATTTATCTTGTTGCAATGAGGCTGAGGGCAAATAAATTATATTAATAGTTTCTGAAGTAGCACATTAATTCTAAATGCAGAGAAAACAAGCCTGAATCATTGTGAGAAGTTTGCTAGCAACGACGTCCATGAATATGATCATTAAAGACATGGTCCTGTTTCTTTCCATGCTGAACTGATTTACCATTAGCTTTTAGGGAATTACGTTTAGGCCCTGATTACAAATTGTTTGGGGTTAGGTTTACAGGTGAAAGTTTGCTCTACACAATCATCAGTAGGTAGGTGTTCTAGCACCCGTATTTCCTCTGTGCAGGAATGCTGGATCCAAGGTTACTCGTGGGGAAACGGTCAGTATAATTGCTTTGGAAATGGGCTGCATTGCAGCCCAGGTCTATTCATCAGCACCCTCAGCCAAGGCATGGGGCAGCACGTAATGCCACCCCCTCACCAGATGATAACTTTGCCTTGTCTCACTTACCCTCCCAACCATCCTAAGCTCCAAATGCCTTGTACATAATTTACTTTCAGCTTAAAGTAGGTGGAAAGCATTTCAAACCACATGAATTGTGAATTCCACGTGGAAAACCAGCTGGTAAATCCAGTGCCACCTAGTTATTCCCCATTCTGTGGGAGTTCAACATACAGTATTAGGATTCTGTCTACACAGACTCGCTTCATGGAATTCCACAGTACTTGTAATCAGGGCGTGTGTGTCACGGACAGGATAAGAGCACAATAATACAAACCACAAATCTGGCCCTGAATAGCAACTGAGGTGGTGCTCAAGCGAGACAAAGGGAAATAGAAAGAGGTAAATGATAGAGGTTTCTGGTATAAATATAAAGATATTAGATATATCACAGGGAACGTAAATGCAGCTTTGTACCAGATTAGTGCCTAAAAGTGTGTATTTTCTGCACAGCAGAGCAGTCATTTTCTCCAGGACTGGACAGATGAGAATGAAATGAAAAGTTATTTCACATTTTCCTTAACCTGAGGGTCTGTCTCTTCACAAGTCCAGGGGTTTCCTTATACCAGTAGAAATCAGCGTGCTTCTTGAGTTCTCTGCTCATTGTGTATTCTTCCAAAGGCTTCCATATAAACAATCCATAATATAAACTGACATCTGACATTATTGCTAGGGTCTATATCAAGGTTCCTCCCAAATTCAACTAAAAACGAACTCTGCCCAGTCGATGGCCCATGGAGGGACAAAAGCCAAAGGCCTTGATTTACTGTTCATGCACTGTTCCTTCAGGGAAGACATACGTTACACTGGCCTTCTCAGTATTTATTACCCTTTTAGCCACATACCAAATCCACAAATCATGGCAGCATGGTGAGGTGACAAAAAAGTTTAAAAGGAACTACCCGACACTCTTTCTACAATAATCAGCACTTACATTAAAAAAAACTGGAGCCTCACCTGTGTTCCTGCCCAGAGAGTCTAGACCCATAACTTACCGTGGCATCTCTCTGGAATGTGAGGGTGGTTGGAGCAGTGGTCCCGAGAGCTGCCCCTGTACTGGAGTAATTCACGCGTGGCAAATAATCACTCCTTAAAACAGAGAAACAGTATTTAACTCTGTGTACTACAATAAATTTATTTTTGACATTCATTATCTTAGAAAAAGAGCTTTATCAAAAATGCTGCCATTACTTCATTCACATCTTTCTGTTTCATAGAGAACATGCAATAGTTTAGAATTGCATCTCAGGCGTTCTCAGGGACATTCTCCTTGATTTCATAACATCCATGGCTCCCCTCGTGCCCATGGCAGTCACAATGGAGGAACAGCTGGGGCGGTATGCCCCATGCCTCATTCTATTCAGGGTTCTGCGCTGCCACCGCCAAATGTACTTGCATATCAGAAAAGGAGACCTTACCTGATTGTGTGATGCAGTCTTGATAAGGCAGGTAATGTCATTTGCCAGTAGGTTGCACAATATACTGAAGCTGCCTCCAAATATGTCCCACTACATTGTTCTTTTGAATGTGGTACTTATGCACAACAGATGAGCTGTGCATGACATTATAGACCCGGGCCCCACATAACATTCAGACCGGTGTGCTTTTTTGACACCCCTCCCCCCGGATCCACCAGTTAGAGGAGCACATATGGGGCAACATATTAAGGTGCAGGAAACACAGTCATAATGCATATGTTTTGTATTTACTTGTGTAATTTAAAGAAGGTGGTTTTTACAACCCAGGCTTAAATAAATGATAAAACAACTAGGGATTATGGGACTTCAGAGTATTTATCTGAGGAGCGATTTCTGTCCGAGGCTGCTGAATCCTTGCATAGCTTAGGATGCATTAGTCGGTATATTATTAAGGCCAGTTGAAGAATGTCTGTTCTCATTGCTTTCAAAAGGTTCATGTGCATTTAGGTTTGAGGTTAATTTGAACCATCCACAATACTGCCTATGGATCATCTAGGGGATGACAATACTTATCCTCATAATGGTAGGAGACCTTATTGTAAATGTAAATTACTGCATTAGAAGAAAAATGTGAAGGTAGCTTCAGTGATATAATTAGAACTGTAATGGAACAAACTATTGTATTTGGTACGATGCTACCGCTGTCCAGCCAACGAGTGTGCAGTGACCTTCTCCTTGTGCAATCGAAATTCATTGAATAATCATCGAAATTCAGAACTCACAGATGAATGAGGGTAGTAAATGTAGTGGATCTGGTAGAAGGAGTAAAATAGAATGGAAGAAAAAGGAGGAAGAGTATACTGCTGATAAAAGTTCAATGGAGTGAAAAATTCAGCGAGTGAAATGCAATGGAAAGTTTAGAGCTACATCTTATTTACAACAATACAAAGTATCAACATTTTAAGGTATAGAAATGATCCTGCAGTGGTACTCACGAAATGGAGTTGTATATAGAAAAAGCATCGTTGTTTGACGAGAGAGCATTCATAATGACCATGTTCAAAAACATCTGGCAAGCGGTCACATTCTTATAGTTCTAGAAAGAAGGGAAGAGATTGTGCTTCATCAGGATGAGACCAGATAAAGAATCATTATACTTATTATTCAGTAAAAACAGCTCACCTTATAAGTTTGTGCTTATTTTCTCAATAATGTCCTACAGTGAATGGCAACATGTACCTGTAGGGTTGGAGGACCATGACATGACAAGTGGTGGTGGTGAAGGAACTGGATATCTAGAGAGGATGTGGGAATTTGGTATACCAGGTGAGGATGGGGGAACTAAGTTGTTAGAGAGGTGTGGGTGTGAAGAGAGAATGGTGGGACTAAGTTATCTGTAGGAGATGGGGGACCTAAGTCCCTAGTAAGAGGAGGGAATGGAATACCAGAGGAGGCATGGTAGGGGTAGGGTAGTTGGGGGCTTTCAGGAGTGGGAATGTGGAGGTTTGAAGGAGTCAGGTACCCGACTTCGGAAGAGAAACATACTTTATGGGATAAGGGTATACCAAGTACCAGGTGGAATTAATTATTGATGTATTGATGTTGATGATCATGATGATGATGTTATTGCAAGATCTAATGCACATTCCTGATGCTGGAAAAAGGTTTCCAGTGACAAAAGGCATCCATTTGCTAGAAAGGAAAGATTGGAAACATTCATGCAGAATCACCTGGTGCCATGGGGCTGATAAACACATCTATTGTAAAATTACGGTCTTCTAATGTGAAAAAATGCACTTTGTACATATACAGCAAAACGTTTTGCTTTTACACCAAGCATTTGCATTACTCCTTGATCACTGCAGATCACCACCCATCAAAGTCATTTAACAGTAGGAGTGGATTTTTTCCTCAGTTGGTTGAACCTTCCATATATTTTTCACAGCAGTGTCTGCCAACCAGTTAGAGTGCACTGTAATGAAAGGATTCCATGATTTGTGGAAAGTTCTTCTGACCTATATACTTCGAGGCACTGCACTGTCACCACTACCCAACATCAGTGAAAGCATCAAAAAGCCCTGTGACGTACACCTCATCCCAGTGATAAAACTCATAAACATTCCATATCGCATCATACTTGCCAGAGTTGGTGGAAAGTCACAAAATCAGTCCCCTCCATGGATGCATCTGTAGTTAATGCACTGCTAAAATCAGGAGTTAGGGGCAGAGGAGCACAAAGAGAATTACACCAAGAAACTCTCGACCTTCTGTGAACTTCAAGCAAAGGCGATATTTGCATCCGCACTGTTGGCAAATGCGCAAGAAATTTACGTAATTAAACAAAAAATAGCTTATGAAAGAAAGTGGTCTGTTTGCAGATAGGGTGATAACCTTCCTACAAAGATGGTACTTCATGAACTCGGACTATGACTGGACTGATTGAAATGAGTGTGTGAGGTTCCTTGAGCTTTTGAAGCCGGTGGGATATATCGTGCTAAAGTGGTCCTTGTGGAGAAATCCTTGTATGACACCAAAATAGCATCAAACGGCCTCCTCTTTTCAGACAGACAATTCTTTAACTCGAGGAACTGGAACAATCTGCCTTAGCATTGGCTGATGGGGGAGAAATCTCTCTGTGAGCCTCTAAGAGACAACCATCGAAAAAATGAAAGTTTGTAAAAAATTATATTCTGGAAAAGAAAACAAACACCTTTATCTTTAGATAAGAATCCCAAAAAGAGGGCAAGGATAAGAGAAAGATGTGTATATTAAGACCAAAGTGTTTTAAAGTTTAAACTGGTAAGATAGACCACACTTAACCATACCATCAGCTACATTAAGAGCTATTGGTAAGAATGAACCACCCGTTCCCCATCCAGACCCTGAGGCCACGGCCAGCTCCCGAGCCAGCACCCAGCCAGTGTGCGGCAGAAGCCAGATCCATCCTTTACTCCCACTCGGGTGGGAGCAGCTTTTTTTCTCTGCTTCCACCAAGGCTGGAGCAACGTATTGTTCCCTGCCCAGGAGAGTGCGAGCAGGGAATTAAGTTTGTATTTCCTGCCTGCACTATCCTGGGTAGGGAACAACATTGTCCCAGGGGTATAGCATCCCCAAGGCTGATAAATGGCTCAAAGGAGAGGGGGGCTGCTTGCCATCCCCTCCTTTAAAGTTAAAACTTGGCCAAGAGGGATAAGGTCCCTGGGGCCTCCATTAGGCTCAGGAAGGGGGCCACATTCCTCCTCCACTATATTGAAAACTCAGCACCAGGAATATGGCCCCCAGGTCTTCAACAAAGCTCAGGGAGGGGCCCCCATGCTTCCTCCCATGTAATAAGACATTAGCAACCCCCGGGCATGGACCACCCCAGGGGCCTTTTTAAAAAAAATGTTCCTGCAGATCCTCTGCAAATTCATCGTAAAATATAAAAATATATATTTTGTTTGCCCCTGGTGGTCCCTCTGGAACTCCTCACCAGGCCTAGGGGGGCAGGATATCCAAACCCTGCCCCTCATGCCTTTTACTTGTTTATACAGGGCAGGAGACTGGGTCCCCGAGTTCGGTGATGGCTGCTGACACATCTTTGTTGATGTGGTGGCAGCCAATCAGATCTTATCTTTATATCTGTTGGCTTCGTGTATGCTCTGCAGCATGATATATCAATATATTCTCAACCTTTATTTCTCAAAAACTACTAAACATATTTACACAAAATCACAAAAAGCATGCTTTCTGGCCCAAGTACTAGCTCTGTTCAATTTTCCTATGGAAAACTGCATGAGGAAAACGTGCTTTGGGACCCACTTTTCTCTCTGCTCTTGCTTAAAGGATCACCCCAAAACTTGAATTAACTTTTTTTCTGGAGTTTTTTCAGAAGATTCATGAAACAGTGTCAGAGTTATTAGCAAATCAAAAAATGATTTTCCTATGGAAATGTGGACCTAACTATAACTATCCATGTGTGAATACCACTGGTTAACATATATATTCATTGAAGAAAGCAAAGGTTAAAGTGAAGTTGTAGTTAGGTGAGAATGGCAGTTTAAACTTGCCATTATAAAACAAAAAAACACTGAAATTCACCAGTTATAGTTATTCTTTACTTAGTGCACTCTTTGATCAGTGACAGATGAACCTGATTTTATTTTCAGAAATGTCATTTACTTTGAAGTTATGTAACAACCACTACCAAATTAAAGATTATGCACACTGCCCTTGCCTTCTTAATGTTGCATTCTTAACTGTGTGAAAGGTGCATAATGGGACAGTGAGCCTGATTACAGAGAAAATGAGATTTCCCCAATGTAGTTACAAACTCTCACAGTTCCTGCCTACACTTGGGAGAGTGCATCAATAAAAGATTAAGCTGCAGTTTAGAACTGTTACTCCATTTTTCATTTTAAGTGGACCCCACCACACATTCAAGAAGTGACAGGGATACCCCTGCAGGCAGGTGCAGTCATTCACTCAGACCGCACAGTCTATGCATCACCTTTTAAATAGTGCATAATCAGTACACCTCTCGAAGGCTTCTTTACTCTTGTGACTGCTCTGTAATACTGTGATGTACAGGGGCAAAGGCTCTGCCTCGTGCACTTTTGGAGCTGTCCCCTTGCACATGAGGACCCTCCCCTTGGAATGTCACTGGTGCCCATTTTGGTCCAGAGAGGACCAGATTACAGAAGGGTCCGCACGAGTATTGGTTTTCCCTTCTGTAACACTAAAATGCCTCAAGGGTACTGAAAACAGGCACAAATGTCAGTTGTACACTGTGTGCAACACAGCCCCACTTGTGCGCTGATTTTCATTACTTCTAGAAATTAAGGCATTTGCAAAATTTCACTTTCATCCTTCCTGATTGGAAAATCTATTTTAACAATACATACAGGACACAAGGCACATAACTAGTGCTTAACATGCCATCGCTTTCTGGAAATTCAGTCCATATGTGGCACTAATGAAGAGTTATTGAAAACAGAGTTTTTTACACTAATTCATCTACACTAATTCATCCAGCACACCCGTATTGGGAAAAGGTGATGGGCATGCAGAGAGAAGATCAATTTACCTTACACGCCAGAGCACTTGACTGAAGGAAAGTGTTCTCCCAGAGGGTTGAGCCTTTCTGTCGAGCATGAAAACAGTGAAATATATGGTGAAACTTTGACAGGGTCCAGTTGTCTTTAGAAACAGTTTATTATAGTCTATTGATTTGAAAAAACAAACCCAGCAGTCTATAGAATCTGTACTGTAGTATATGTTTGTGATATAGTGATATTAAGGAAGCTATTCATAAAGTTACACTTGTGAGTAACTTTACAACCTTTGGCTATACATAAAATACCCAGTGTAAAGTTACTTAAAAGCGCAAACTTACATGTCTCGACTCCCTGAAAAAGCTGGTGAAGCTAGATTTACGAGTGTAAGTTACAAGTATCAAAAAAAGTAGTAAATCCAGCACCACAACTTGCCAATCACACACACTGCAACACCCTGCCATAGAAAATAATGGAGGTGGGGATTTAACATACAATCCCATGGGAAACAATGTTAAATTAAAATATTTAAAATAGGTCAAAATATAAATGAATTTAACTTGTTAAAAAATGAAAAATCAAACATTTATTATTTAAATATAACATATTTTAACAATCTTTTTTTAAAATTAAAAATAAACATAAGATTAAATGTTAATAACACATAATGAAAACGTTGAATCAATAATGCACACACCAAACGCAGATCTCATGACCTTACTCTTAATGAAAGAGATGCAATTGTAAATGATTTAAATCATTTTTCAGACGATAACACATACCACATTACCTTTATCACTTTGACAGAGATGACTACGAATATAGGATTGTAAAATGCTTAGATTGTGCGTAGTTGTTTAATTCGATTTCACTTCTACGTGTTGTTAGTTTGTTGTTACTAATGTTGTCAGGCATTGCATTTTAAACTGAGAAATCAGTTATTACGTCTGGCCTAAAGTGCACATGCTGAGGCAGGACTGGAAACTGAAATCAGCTATGGCAAACATCAGCAACCCTGACCCAATCTGCACCAAGTTAGTGAGCCCAACTTCTCACCCCCATTGGGGGTTTGGGTGGCGCAGTCTCCTATATTTTTGGAAAGTGAAGCTGGCAACACATTTTGCAGCACAATATTTAATTTATACATCCAAAAATCCTTAGGATTACTAAGTATTTGCACAAGGGAAATAATGAAATATTTGAAGAATGAGAAAACGAAATCTAGGTAATCATAACACTAAAGAGTTTTGCATGTAGATTTTTAAATATGATCACAGGGCATATAAATGCGATGGATACAAGTTGTAAATGATTCTATAATGAGGAATCAAATACATGCAACTAAGATAGGGTTCACTCTGCTAATGCTGCCACAGAGGCTTTTCAATGCAAGTGTGATTACTTTTTTCATACAGTGAACAGACTTAAAAACTTTGTGATGAGACAGGGGGCATAGAAAACACTACATTGTGTGCCTCTGCTGATCCATGCCACAGTGAGTAGAAAGTAAAAGGGGATGAAAAAATCTGTCTCTAATGCCTTTAGTCCTTTAGGAGATTGCCTGATGTTCAGAATGGTCATTTCAGATGTGTTTGTGTGTGTGTGTTTGTGTTTTTAAAAGGTCAACATCCTGATATGACTTTGTTTCTGCTTCCACCCTATGTATGCAGTATATGTTTTTAGGGTCAAGAGCAAAGAGCTCTGTCCCTGGTGTAATCTCTCTGTGGGCTTTTAACCACACCCATGTCAAGCCCATCAGTTTGGTTGGTTCATGTGCTTACCTTTTAAAATAAGCTTGATTTAATTAGTGAAAGACATGCATATGTCTTTCCCTTTCTGTTGTTTAGCCTGCCTCGAGCACACTGGCCAACTACTGAAAACATACGAGGCTCCATGTTTTCCGTATGGTTTCTGCACTACTTTTTCCTCTTTATTTCATAGGCAGCGCAATCTCGCTGGGCAGTAGTAAAGGGTGTTGCATGACATCGACCCTGTTACATAGATATTTGAATTTTTGCCGGTTATATGGAGAATTGCACTTTTGTCGGTTACATGGATAATTGCACTATTGCCAATATGTTTTACTCTGAGCGAACTTCTGTTTCCTTTTTTGTGTTTACTTTGTGCTCATGGCGGCCGTCGGCTCGCTTATGTGAAACTGTTTTACTTTTCAGTTTATGTGGCAAGAAAAGTCCGGTTAGGAGTTTACAACACTAATAGCTTCAACTCGAGCAAACGCGAGACCTACTGCAAATGCTTGTTTACCATTTGCTGACAGCTTACAGATGGGCATGTACATCTGTATCTGCATCAAATGCAGACACCAGGTGCCTTGCTAAAGAAAAGAAAATAAGGACATTAGCACCATTTTTTCACTTGCTTAATTGTTAAGGAATAAATCGGTATTTGCATCTGGGAAAACATGGCACAAACTGATCTTACTGTCTGTGACATGTTTGCACAATACAATTATTGGAAAAATCCATGTTCTTCACTTTTTTGATTGTATAAATAGCAAAAACAATGCAAAGTTAGTTTGCACATTTTGTTTAAATGAGTTAGTAGTTTATGGACTGGGATTTGTTTGACACATGTAATGTGATTCTTAAGTGATGAGAATATATTCTAATCTATATTAGAACATTGGAATGTTGGGAGCTCCATTGAAGTCAATGGAGTGCTCATGACTTCTAATGGCCGGTAGAAGCCCAGAGCTCCAACACTGCAATGTTGTAATTCACAGCTGTTACTGAGATCAAAGGCCTCACGGAGCCCAAGGGATTTTAAGCCCCTCGGGCTCTGTGGGGCCTTTGCTTTAGTGATTAGAAAATTCTGCCCTCTAGGGGTGGAAGGTTCTAATAGTCCTATAGTTCGCTGTAGCGGGCTATACCAGCCATTAAAGGCCCTCTCCCTTGTTAACGCTGGAGCTGTCCTTAAATGGCGGGTATAGCTCCCTACATCTTTATTTGTCCTACTGCAAAAACCTTACTGTAATAAATAGTTTTATACTGGTACTTGCACAATTGAAATGTGTCTAATCATAAAGCATAGCTTCTTATTCAATTGGGAAACAGCCTTTACAATGAAGATTTTACCACCCAAAGCCTTTGCCATTCTTCCGTTACCACACACATGCCACGCATTTAAGGTAAGTATAAGTGTTTATGTGTGTGTGTGCATGTGTGTGTATATATATATATATATATGATAATAATATATTTTAGGGGTGGGGAAGGGTATTGGGTGGTAAGGGTATGTTTAGGGTGGGTAAGGGTACTGGGTGGTAAGGGTGTTTTTAAGGTTTAGGGGTGGGTAGGGGTATTGGGTCAGAAGGGTAAATAAAAAAAGAGTGGTTTGTGGGGGTTTTTCACGAATTGTAATGGTATACAGCCATTCCATTTTGACACAAAACAGAATCCTGGAAATAAAGTTAAATGTTGACGGCCTGTGACTAGCATATTAGGTTTACCTGTGTTCCAACTTTTTCTGCTAGGCAGAGTCCCCCACTCTGAAAAAGAAAGGAAAAATAACAAGCACATTTTGGAGTTACAAAAACACAGGAGAGTTATGATGACACGTTTTAGAACTACAGATCAAGCCTTGTACAATGTGCAAAGCCAACAGGTCTCTCCTTTGAGCCCTACTGGCTTTACGGTGCCTTTTGGTGATGATCTATAGCATCAGCCAGCTTAAGCCAGGAAAAAAAGACGCAATGGTGAAGTTGCATTATTTTGTAGATGCATGCATGCCTTATAACGTATATGCATCCATGCGTCATCACATAGGTACACACATGCATGTGCTTGCCTAAAAAAGCCGTGGGTTCCATTATTTTTAATTTTCTGATTCAAGATGGATTGGGAAATTTAAAAAAAGAAATACTCCCTCATCAATGAGTTTAAGGGCAATCGTACCTCAACGAGAGCAGAAAGCAGGCCCTATGGCAAAGCATGCCATCCATTGAATAGTTGAGCTGTCATGACACATGACTGATAGAGAACAGTACAGTCACTACGTTAAAACTCAGCCTATAAGGAGAATCGTCTTTTCACGTTCACTTCCCCTTTTACATATATGTTTTATATGCTTGAATTTGGAAGTAATACTCAAAGGTTGTACCCCGCCTCTCCTCTTTTGTTGTGTACTAATGGGGTGTGTTTGATGGTCTGTATTTGTGTGACATGTAACATAGTTTCAATGGTGTAGTTCTGGTCGTGAGACATTGCATGTGTACATAGCTATGATGGCACCCTTCAGAGTTTGTGAAGTGGTGTGAGTGCATGAGGAGGTGATGAGTTTTTTTCTGTTTGAAGCAGGATTGTGCATTATACTGTCGGTTACAGTGTGGGTGTATATAAAATGGTATGTACTGGTGCAATGGTGAGAGTTGTGGTATTTGTGGTATGTGTGCTATGGTGTATTTGTGGGATAGGGGTATGTTTGGGTTGGGGTGGGGTAGTTTGTGATGGTTCATCATGCGAGCCTTGGGCACGGCTAACAACACACAGCAAGACCTCAAAAACACATACCACATTGTCAGAGTTACAGGAGCAGTCCGTTTGAATGGCATTTGTAAATGTCTCCTGGCACAGCACACACCTGAGAAAAAGAGAAGATGGCTTAAGTCACTACTTTCTCAAAGTGAGTGGACCATAAACATTGCAACGGTGCTATTCCTGGACCACGTCTATGTTTAAAATAGTAAACTGAAAAGTGGTTCAAAACAAACATATGTGAACTGCAATACTTATAATGCATAAGATTTCTTATTAGCAGTTGGAAGCTAACACACCCATTTTGATATATCAAATTATATATTGAGTAATGATGCTGCAGGGGGGCATCTGTTTAGTCAGTGGAATCTTACAGTACAAGTTCTGGCAACATTACTAATAGTATTTTATTTTTAGAAAGACATAGGGAAGGATTATTTTTCATAGGTTGCCAATAAATCCTACAACGAAAAATGTGCATGTATGCCATATTTGTTGTGCTCATGTGAAAACTTCTAACATCTAGATGTTAACCCCAGAAAAAACTGCTGAAGGAATTTTATGCACGATTCTACATGCATTCTACAGACACCCAGCTGATCTATTGATTGTTCAACAAAGCCTAAGCTAAAAGAAGGCTTACCTATCTTTCTATGGTCCGATGGAAAATGGCCACCATTTTCTTACTAAAATTGCTCATCACAAAAAATTACCTTGCCAAAAGGAACTCTCACTTCCGGCCAGAGGTCAACAGCCTACCACAGAAACACATATCTCAGGTCTGTCACCTTGGAATCCACAGAGATTACAACCTTTCCCTGGACACCCGCATGAAAAAATTTCCTGCTTGTTGTTTTTGCAGCTTTAAATTCTTAATTGAATATATGGGCTGTTACATCATGGTCCAATACGTCGTGACTAATTACTTGAAGGTAAGTACATATGGAGTGCCTTTACTTCGCATCACTGAAGATAAGTATTTTTTGTGTGTAAACACACGCACACAAGTTTTATTATTACATTGATTTGTTTAAACAAGTTAATTTCTGTTTGAATGAATTTCTACTAATGTTTATATATATATATAACATTATATAATACATACATATATATATATATATGTAAGTTGCCACTGTGTAGTTATAGTTAGGACAATGTTTCCATGGGGATGTTGTTTTGCTCATAAATTTGGAGCAGTTGAAGAATGTTCATGCAATTTTCCCCATAAAAAGTTCAGCCAATTCATCTGCTTCCTGGAAAGTTTTGGGGTTATCTGACAAGCGGAGGCTGAGTAAAGGGGGAGGAGGGGTCCCCAAACATGTTTTGTTTCCCTTGCAATGGAAAACTGAACATCAGTACTGCAAAAAGGGCTCAATGGAATTGCACCGATTTGACAGAAAGCAAGATGTGGTCCAGAAAGTGTGCTCCTTGTCATTTGGTGTAAATCTGTTTAGTAGCTATTGAGAAATTAAGGTTCAAATGTCATGTATATATCACACCATGAGGTTTCGCGAATCTGACAGATCCAAAGGTAAGATCTGATTGGCTGCCACCACATTAACAAAGATGTGGTGGCAGCCATTTTAGGATTTGGGGACTCACTCACCTGTCTGGGAAAACGAGTATAAAAACCTTATAGGGGCAGGGTAGGGATATCTACATTGAGAATGAACATCCACCTCCATTTCTGGAAAGAAGAATCGTCCCTCTAAAATTCTTGCTGCAAGTTGCTTCATTTTATTAAAGCTGGTTATGCGTTTCAGATGTATGCCTTTTGAGAAATTCCAAGACTTTGCCATATTGCCAAACATGGAGTAATTCTGGGTAAACTAGCAGCGCCTTGGAATGTAAAAATATATAGACTCAAGGTTATACAAAAATAATCCAGTGAATGATCTTTCAGTCCAGTGTACCTATTGTGGTACAATGCTCCCCAGCTATGTCTGAGTGATATAAGTGACAATTTAAACCATGTAAACGCAATGCAAAGTCTAGAACGTGCCCATTCTGTATTCTACAAAATGGTGGATGACCAGACTACAAAGACTTTCTTCAGACAACCTAGCCACATTTGAGGTGCTTTCTTGGGCTCGGAATAATAACAATATATAATAACGTGTTGTACTGTGGTGCTTCAAAAGCATAGATGCTAATTCAAACTGCTACAAATTACAGGTGTTATCACTGCTTATTTAATATAATTAATCTTATCAACTTCAGAAATATAGGCGGCTGTGTAAGCCTTAACACACAGCCTGCAGATCACAGCATACAGCATCACTGAGGTACAACCCACTGAGCCACCACGTTAGCGTGTGAGTCACTGAGCCATGTTGCTGGCTGAAACTAGCCTATCAGATATTTTCCAAACATGGTAGTAGTCCCCCACGGCAGACTATAATTCTGAGAAAGTCTTTAAAGCATCTGGCAGCCCTTACCGATTGCCAGCAGCGTTTGGAGTGGTGGGATTCTGACACGTTGTGCATGCAGCAGTCCCAGCAATAATGTTTTCATCTAAAAAGAGAGGAAGCACTTTATCACCAAAAAGAATAACATATTTTAGCACATCTTACTCTGTGTTAATAGATGCTATCAGAAGGGAGGACAAGATTACATAAACATTGTCATTGCACTGTTGTGTCACTTGTGCAATGGAGAAAACAGATTTTCTACAGTCTTTCTTACATCATTTTTGCACAAGGGCAGAAATTCTGAAAGGGGTTTGCCAAACAATTGCAAACATATAAATCATTTTACGAGCATAATACCTTTTTTAACATAAAAAAAAAAAGAAATGAGTGGAAAAATCTGTTAAAAATAAAACAACCGATTTCTCATTCTAGATTTGTAATATGGGATGACACATGTCGATTTATCTGCAAATTCAGTTTCATTATTAGCTCTTTGAAACTTTATACATGTTTATCAAATTCAATCATGATTATATACAGCTATCGAAAGAAGAGCAAATCTTCGTTTGTCATACTCTCTAAGCCGCATTCATTATTGTGCGAGTGGAAATAATGGTGCCACAGAACATTTTGCGTCAGTGCAACGTTTCGTATCCTGGCCCCAATGACTGCCAGATGACCTAAGTTTACTGAAACTCTAGGTTTTCAATTACGCTGTCTTTAGTTTTGCACGTAGATATAATAATTATACAACAATTTGATACTTTGTATAATACCCCATGCAATGCATCTAAATGTAAAATTGACCCTTCAAATTACTATGCGCACCATGTCTCACTTAAGAAACTCGTACCATCTCCTCCAATCAGGGTGGGCTCTCGACAGTCTCTCACCTTCGCTGCAGAAGACAGACAGAGGTCGCAGGGTTTCCTGCACACAGGACTGGAGATACATTAAGGCAATTCTATGCCACCACCTAGGGCAGTGGTCTCCAAACTTTTTGATGCTGCGCCCCCCCAAGTTGAAAAATTAAAATCATTGAGGCCCCCTCGGAATTTTTCACATTTATTTATTTTATAAAGAAGGCAATGTTTAAATATGTCTAGACCTATTTAAACATTGCAGTTAAGTACTATTACCTCTTAAAAAAATTCAATAACATGCTTCTGCTTAAAACAAAGCCCTGTTATCTGTATAATGCTTCTTTTGGCCACAGCCTGGCGTCCCCCCCTGGGATCACTTGAGACCCCCCAGTTTGAAGACCTCTGACCTAGGGTGATATTGGCAAAGGAAGAGAAAAGGAGGAGGATTGCCACTAGAAGCAAGTATGATCTTAGTGTAGGAAGAGAGGTGAAGCAAAATTTAGGTTCACCTAGGGAGCCAAAAATCCTGGGGCCAGTCCTGCCTTTTCCCACTCTAAGTAGCTTTACGTTACGAGGGTTACTTTGAACTTGTCCTCTTGCTTCAGTTGGTGGTGCTAGTTGTACTGTGACAGGCAATTACAAATTTCCCATTGCACATCCAAATATTTTGTACTGTTGGTTGATAATTTCGGAGATAATATGGTAAAAGAACTTTTAGGCTCTGGCACAACTGGAAACACTGGTTGTGTTCTAAGGACCCTTGTGTGTGCAACAGATATTGTAGAAAACAATTCTAATAAATGGTAAAACCACTCACCCTCTTATAAGTAGCATAATTCATCATCGGGGTCGCTCTTTCACTAATACCAACTTAGTGCTAGACTGACACACCAGAGCTCTTGGATTCATACTATAGCCCTTATTATGACTTCGGCGTTTTTTTCAGCAGACTGCCGAAGCCACGGGCACCAGAAGACAGTCAGTGCTGGCGGTCTTCTGACCACCATAGTACGAGCACTGAGGGATTTCTGACACAATTTGGGTGGAAATCCTCCAGTAGTCGTGTTGGCGGTGGGAGGTACGTGGGCGGTTCCACCACCGGCCCCACCCTGCCCAAAGGATTCCACCAGCCGTATTATGACCTGTAATGCGGCCTGGTGGTGGAAGTGTCTGTTCCCTGCCGGAAGACTTCCTCGCCGGACAAAGGAAGTCGATCGTCCAACAGGGGAGGGGGGTGTGTGCGTGTGAGTGGGTGTTGTCTGTGTGTGTGAATGTAAGTGTGTATGTGTGTGTGTGTGTATGAGTGTTTGAATGCATGTGTGTATGGGTGTTTGAATGCGTGTATGATTGTTGAAGTGAGTGTGTGTTGGAATGTTTGTGTGAAAGTGTGTATGATTGTTGAAGTGAGTGCGTGTATGTAAGTGTTGGTGAAAGAGTGTATGCCGGGGGGGTGTGCGTGTATGCAGAGGGGGGTGGAGGGGGTGCTGTTCTGGAAGGGGGTGGGGGAGGGTGGTTCTGGTATGGAAGGGGGTTGAGGGGATATTGGGATTGAAGGGGGGTTGGGGGAGTTGTCTGCTGGTGACAGGAAAGAAATTTCCTGTCGCCCGTAGCCTTTCCGCCAGGGTTTTCATGGCGGTGCTACCGCAGTGGAAACCCTCGTGGAAAGTAGAAACGTGATGCTGCCACCGGTATTCAGTGGGCTGCTGGGTCGGGAATGCTAATCTCCGGCCCGGCTGTCCACTCGCCCAGGCGGTAAAAGCGGGGATGTGGCGGTCTTCACCGCCGGCCCATTGGCGATGAGACCTCCACTGTAGCACTGGCGGTCTTCGGACTGCCAGGGTCATAATTAGGGCCCATGTTTGTTAGGTGGAGACAGAAGAGGGTCTCTGTGTAAACTGCTAAAATTGTATTAGGACATTTTTTATACAAATCCTTTATTAGATCACTTTGTGAAGTATATCCTACACAAGGTTAAAAACACAGGGTCTTGTAGGGGTTAGGTAGTTATTAGGACACCATTCTTACCATTTTATCCAGGTCTACGTGCTTCAGCTCTGTACTGTTTAAAAATACATCTGTCCACGAGACTCTGTCTATATGTTTGAGTCTCCTAGATCCCCCAATTCTATTGATAGTAAGAAATTCCACCTAACCAAACTGAGGGTCTTCGGGAAAGACACCCCAGTTTGGTACTCCACCTGGTGGCCATAGACCTTGGACACACCCTCATGCCATGCTCACATGTGAGAAACCTCAGAATCATCACAGACAACAAATTGGATATGACTGGCCAATACATAGCCTTATCTGATTCAGCACTCTAAAGATATTGAAGAAAATCTTCAAGTGAATTTCAGACAAAAACCAGGAAAATGATCACCCAAGTCCTCATTGCCAGCAGACTGGACTATGGGAGCGCCCTGCATGCAGGGATTACCAAAAATCTCACAAGATGACAGTCCAAAACACAGCAGACAAATTATTCCTCAGCCTCCCAGGCAGAGCCCATATCACACCATATGTCAGAGAACTCCAATGGCTCCAATACACAAGTGTGCATCCGTCAAACTCCTCATCCACCCCTACAAAGCACTCTACAACATAGGCTCTGCCTATCTAAACCCTACAGGCATGTTCCCTAACCTTGCCGACATCTCCACTCTGCTGTGTCTCATTAGTACGCACCCCACGCATACATAAAAGCAGAGTAGGGGGCTGTGCCTTCTCATACCTCACTTCTAAGGCCTGGAATGACCTCCGATAACACAGCAGAGCCTCCTGCTCTCATCTGGACTTTCACAAAAGCTAAAACCTGTCTTTTCAAGTAAGCCTTCCAGGGGGGCTGGCCTCACACAGCTGCTACAGAGTGCTGGGATACTCTCACAGGTGATTAGAATGCTACAAAAAAACACTGATAACACATTATTTATAATTGAAAGAAATCCCTAATATCAATGAATGAATTATACAAACACAACATAGTGTTTCATTCTTTCAACAAAACAAAATTTACTTAAGTATTGTAACCACCAAAGTTACCTTTTATTTTAGGTCACACAGCTCTCTAGACAATAAATAATCTAAGTACAGGGAGTAAACTGGTTTAGGCACATCTAGGCTTATGTCACAGTCCTGTTGTGATTAGTTGTGCCTCACGTCTATTGGAAAAAAAGAACACACATAAATTAAGTTTAGTTAAGCCTCTCCTGAGTGTGGGCTAAATTCAAAACAAGGAGTCATAACTGTATAGAAACTTTTAAGGGGGCTCATTATGGCTGACCTGGAATATGTGGTTAGAGGAAAATTTATGGATTACACCCAAGGGTTTCTTGGTGCCGTAACAACCAGAAGGAAAAGGAGAGCGGGATCAGGATAATTAAAACCTTGCTTAGACAGTCAGGCTTTCAAACGCTTCCTGAACCTCAGAAAGTTGGGTTCCAGTCTGACAGAGGAAAGGCGAGAGGTCCATAAGATGAAGGGCAGGACAAAAAAGCTCCTGCCACCCACTCTCTGTACTTAATCTAACGCATTCTCAAGTGGTTGGCAAAAGAGGATCTGAGAGCTTGAGCAGGAACATAACTCTTCATCCTGCTTGCTACAAAGCCTGGTCATGAATGGATTTGTAAATAATACAAGCCATTTTAAAAAGAGCTCTCTGTTTGGTGGGGAGCCAGTGAAGCTTCGTTAAGACATATGAGAGCGATATGCACATGTCAATGCAGTTCACAGATTATCTTTGCTGCTATAACTTGAATAAATTGTGGTTTGTGTAAAGAAATTGCAGAGAGACCGAGTACAGGGAGTTTGCATCGTCCAAGTGGGGGACACTTACAGCTGAAATAACCACTTTCGAATTCTTGGGTGATGGAAGAAGAGTAACCTTCCTAAATGATTACAATAGACCAAAGCATTTCTCATTGGCTGGATTGATCTCTGGGGTCTTGGACAGTTGATTGCCTACCCACGTTCAAGCTCTTGGCAAAGGCCGCTGGGACAGGAGGGGCACCAAGCTCAGAGGACCAACAGGAGCTGGCCCAGACATCCATCTTGTGACTGAGAATAACCTGCTCAATTTTACCAGCATTTATGTAGAGGGGGTAGGTGTCTATCCAAGTGAACCCAAATGAACTTTAGGGTGACTGAAGTTCCAGATGGGATTGGGCAGTCCTCTCAAGAGGAAAATGAGATTCATAAGCTTAGTTGTAGAATCTACAACCACAACTAGCCAGGGCTGGGATCAATGGGCAGATGTAAAAAAATATACATCAGAGATAATGCTGTGCCCTGGGGGACCCCACAGATGACATTAGTCTTAGAAGAGGAAAATGGACCTGAGTGCACATCCAGTGTGTGGCCTCCTAGGAGGGAGGACATCCAATTCAGAGCCTGACCTGATAGAAAGGCCGCCTTCAGGTGATTAAGCATAATCATGTGGTTGACCTTATCAAAGATGGCTGATAAATCTAGGAGAACAAGTGTAAACACTTGGCCTGAATCCAACTCCCCTCGTAGATCATCAAGGACAGAAAGCATCACTGCTTCTGTACTGTAGGGTGGGAGGATCCCAGTCTGCAATGTGTGAAGCAAGTTGAATGAATAAAGGATCCTGCATAGCTCTGACAAACAAAAATTTCTAAACTTTTGGCAGCATAGAGGAAAAGTGAAATGGGGCGATATGTTTTCAGCACCTTAGGATCGTTGCCTAGCTTCCTCATCATCGTCACCCGGTTTCTTCATCAGAGAAAGTATCACTGCAGCTTTAAATCTGTCAGGGACAATGTCTTGAGCAAGTGACTTACTCAAAAGGTCTAACAGACAGCTGACCATTATGAGAGACAGTGCTTGCATAGTGGTAGGGGGGCAGTGATCCAGCGAGGAGCCAGATTTCACCTTATGCATGAGAGAAATGAGTCTCATGCTGGAGCTGGGGAAACTCTACTATGGAGTGTGAAGTAATGGTGCCACAATTCACATCCTCCCCAAGTTGTTGAGGCAGAGAAGTGGTGGGAATGCTATCCTTAATTGATTACATTTTCTCACTGAAAATAGTGCTGAGTGTGTTGCACAAAATTTGGGAGGATTCTACCCTCCTGAGTTACTCGCTTGGCTCAAGTGAGTTTGTTTAATATCTTAAAAGTTTCCTTTTGTGTATTTGCTGCTAAATTAATGCAGTTCAAATACAAAAAGAGGATTTGGTTATGAGAAGCAAGCTTTTATACTCTCTTAAACTCTCACTAAAACATTCTCTTTATAAAGTGACATAGCTCTTATGCTACTGGCTCTTAAGTTGGCATAGCTTGACCTTTGTTACTTTCAATTCATCATTGAACTACAGAGTGTGTTTAGAAGGAGGCCACATCATTTGAGTACTTTCTGGGGCATGTACATCACAGGCGTGCTTCAGCCAGTTCCAGTTAAAAAAAAACCAAGAGAAGTTTGTTCAACACAGGGGTTGGGAACTGGGGTAGGTTTTGTGGAGGGTACTAGCCATTTCATGGCTGATCCAGTTCCGGAAGGTGCTCAGGCACGCATTAGTCAATGAGTAAGCTTAGAGTACCATTACTGTTGTAATCAAAGTGTTAAATGTATACATGATCTCAAATGAAGAGTGAAGCAGACTGTGTTTCCAATCAAAAGGTACAGGGCGTAGTATCAAACTTGGGCATGTATCATGGCATACAGCTTCTAGAGTCAGGCAAACAGTGTGAATCTATTTTATGACACACTAGATGTACTGTATAATTTGTATCATATATTCTAGTAGCACATAGATGACAACAAACATGGTTCAGTTGACTCTATAACTCTAATGATATATACACATAACATCTTTCAGGTAATGAGCTGCCTTGTATTTTTCTATGTGATTTTGTCTTCCTTGATTTCAATGCAGCCGTTACTCCGAGGAGACTCGACTAAACTTCATTTATGTAGCACCTATACTGTTTTTCCAATACAAGTAAGGCACAACTAATTACACCAGGACTCTAACATTTGCCTTTATGTGTCCTAATCCATTCATGCCCCAAACTTAAATTATTAACCATCTAAAGAGCCCATGGAGCTAAAACTAGGTGATATCATTAAATACCTATCTTAGACCTCAATGGGGCTCAGCGAGATCATCTTTACTTTCTTGTCCAATGTGTTGGCTGTTAGCTATTTGTTTCCTGACACTCAGCATTGACAACTTATTGCATGTGGTTGATGTTGAGTTCAGTTCAATAGTATCCTGAAGTGTGAGAGCGTATGAAATTAGGAGGCAACCAGTACTCTCAAGGCAGGCCATGCATTTTGTTTGCTGTGCCACAGGAGTGTGATAGTAGCTTTGGTGGTTACAATGCATTAAAATATGCTGTTTTGTAGAAAGAAATGAACTAAACTGTCACATTTATGTGATTTCTTCATAGGTCATAGGGAATTACTCTCAATTACAAATAAGAGGAAGCTTTTGCCTTACAAACTCTAAAATCAGGTTATCTAGGATAGTCATAGGCAGGGTCTTATGATCCAGCGGAAAGCATGACAGTAATATTTTGCGCCAATACAGGGCTGAAAAACGTAGATCTGGATAAGATGATGAAAAGAGTGTGAAAATAACAACAAAGATTCCTCCTTCCTTTTTAAAGTTCTTTCTCACTATCCTAAAACAATTTTAGAAGTTCAGAGACCCCCTTTTGTCTCCACCTAAAAACATAACAAGTCTCCAAAAGCTCTAGCTGAGCACACCTAGCTCCAAGTTGGGGCTGGTGAAAGAACAAACCTGATGATGAAGCATGCCATCTGTAGTGGATGAGTGGGCCGTCCTTTTTTTTTTTAGCAAGTGTTTCCAATTGAGCCAGAGTCTACAAATCCTTTTGATGTTTTGTTGTATCGTTGATAGTGAGGCAAAACTTGATCATGTTCTTTAAAATTCCTCTCATTCTCCAATTGTGAATTTACAGTTGATTGATAAACCAGGACTAGCTGCAGATCAATGGCATGACAGGGGACAAGTGGAAAGCAAGCACCACACCCTTTGGCCAATTACAGGCCTTTCATCCAGGATATGGGACATCAGATTCACAGTGAAGTTGACCAGCTCCAGGTGCAGAATGTTGGATAGGTCCGCCTGCCTAAAAGAACAACCATTGTTGGTGACAGCAATACTAAATGGCTTTGCATCAGAGGAGATGAGAAGATTGCTTCTTGGTTACAGGAAGTTACAGAAAACTAAAGAGGCACAGAATGTAGAAAACAGTTCAAGAGAAACAGAAACATTAATGAGCATCCATGACTCAGATTTTACAATTTACAATGCCCCAGAGAGCCACTGCACTCCATGGTCAGGATTGTCATATGGTGAACATCTAACAGGAAAGAAAGCTCAAGAAGGCTACTGAATCTCTGTCTATCGTACCTACAGGATCTACACCTGGCACTTGTGGTAGAGTTTAGGACACTACACCACAATGTGTTAACCATCCAGGATCCAACTTCCTCTCCTATTACTAATTAGATGTCAAGCTTATCTTTGACCATGTGCAGTGCCCTGTTGCCTTTGGGCTACATTTGTGTTATAGAAATACCACATACACACACAAAGTTGTAATTGCTGCAATTGGGAGCTTAAATTCAGCAGAAGTAAAATAGCATCTACAACACATCATAAAGCTATTATTTGAAGATTTCTTCTACTTGTGGATAGATGCAAAAGAGTTGTCAGTAGGAGAGGCAAGTCAGCATGAATCCGACAATGAGAAATGGTCTCCCACCCAAAAATGTTAGATCAGATCTGCCATTTCTGACCCTTAAACCACTATTATATACTGTAAGGAGTATACTCTACCTCGGACACTGCCAGCGCCACATGAACAACTAGTGTTTAGACACTGAAGGCACAATCTTCTATCAAGTGATACAGTTCTCCCCTTAATTGGAAGGAAGAAGAGGGTGACAGTTAGATTCATGGATACTGGATAAAGAATTCTTTAAAAGGTGCATAAAGTATTTGTGACATTGTTATTTACACCTGTGAGGGGTGATTATTCATAAACACTGCTTCTGAAATAGCTGTGGCAAGTTAGTGAAAACCTTAACAAAAGCTGGTTTCCTTTAACATCCAACCTCCATCTCCTAGTGCTGATAGCCATGGTGCAGTATTTCCTCTGCACGGAGGACATGATGTTGAAAACAATGCAGCTCAATGTACCAATATAATTCAGTCATGCGTAATATTCTTTGGCAATATTATTATTTAAACAAGGATAAACACAATAGAATTCATAGATACTGCACCCAAATTGATATCTCCTCTGCTAATACATCATTGAACACTTTGACATCACTTTTGTTTCCAAGACCATTACCTTGTAAAGTTCCCCTTACCCAGTATATAACTCTCACACTAAACTTCCAGTTTATCCTTACCTTAACCCTAAAGCTACACCTACCCCTATGTGAATGCTAACCTGAAAATTATCTCTTACCATTTCCTTCACCCTAACATTTCGAAACTTGTCTCTGATCCTTCCCCCTAACATGCCTTGAACTAGTTACCTGTCCTGACCAAGTCCTATATCATTGCCTTAGGTCTTACCATAAACCTGTACATTTTCCAGGCCCCCTACTCTAAAACATCCATTGCCTTCAGTTCAGCCCTAAATGTGTCCCTTATCTTCAACCTTACTGTTGCCTTTTACCAACACAAATGCTTACTCTAAATCTAAATCTAAACTGATTGTCTTCTTCACCTACTTCAACATATTTCAGTCAAAGTTATGGTAATGATTATGTAGCAATGCTGAGGCGAGTGCGGATATGAAGTTAACCAGGCTAAGGTTAAACAATGCAGTATTTGCGAGATAATGTTAAGCTGACATTCTTCTGTCACATTTACCACCTATGCACAAAACCTCCAATTCGACTCTATCACATAGAGTGCAATAATTCAGGGAGTCTTGTGGGCCTCTTGACTGCTTCTGTTGCAATCGTGTGAGAGGAAAGGCTCTGCAATTGTAAATTCAGCAGAAACAGCCCATTGCAAGTAGTATCACAAGTCATCGATATTGAGGGTGCTACTGAGGTAGGTACTATGTTTACTTTCCACTCACAAATAAAGCTATCATGGCTTCAATGTATCCTTGCCCTGTTTACATGTACCCACACACCCTTTCTCTAACTATATAATAATTTAAAGAGTTCTTAGACTAGAATTGCTTCTGGTTCTCTTAAAACAGATCAAACAAAATATAATTAGATATTATGGTGACAGATAAAGTTGGAAAAATACAAAAGGCTACTTGTAGATTAACTTTGGAATCAATTAATATTTCTACAATCTGAATTATTTGCATCAGGCATAATCTACTGCATAGACAAAGCCAAGGTTCGTTCCCTGGGGATATTCTTCTCAACATCATTATCTGTAAAGCCGTGGATTAGACTGTGTTTTTACGTTTGACCAAATTATTATTCCAGGTTTAGAATTAAATTATGAACTAGGACCGGAACATCAGAAGCTATACCTCTGCGAAGGTCACAGGTCCCTCTTTGTGGTGGCATAGTCAACAACTGTGCATCTGAATGGAATTAGCATAGATAATAGAAGCATACTGTCTACCCCTTTTTGTCTTTTTCTGTGATCTGTTTGCCGTCACAGGCCACTGGCACTGGAGATAGAAATGGCATGGAGACCTAAACTACACCTAACCCATGAGGTGCAGAGGCTAGCTCTTTTCTGGGTTGTTTGTGCTCATGTACGTTTGGGTGGACTTTCCTTTTTGGGGTGGAGTTAAAAGTGATTGTATAAGGTCATCAAAATCCTCTATTCCCACATCCAAATACAAAGGAAAATGCCAAGCACTCGGTTCTTCTCTGCCCCCTGTCCCCTTGCACCCAAAGCCATTCTTGCAACTCTCAATTTTTGAACAGATATCTGGCAGCGCCCTGGCAGTGGCTGTGAAGAAAGTGCTTTTCTTCGCAGACTGCGATTCCAAGTCCCCTGCGTGTCTGCACAGACCACATGCGTCCCCACTCTCCCTCAGGTTGACCTGAGAAAAGCATTCAAAGGAGCCCATCCTTTTGCATTTAACCACTTCGTTTGGGAGAGCACGCAAGGCAGGAGAACGCTTGGAGTGCTTCCCTTAGGGGCATCGCAGGAGTGAAAGCCACCATTCGCTCTTCATTGCTGTGATGTAGAAACACTGACTTTCTGGCAGGGTTGGAATTCGTTATTACGAGGAATGAATTTCAATAGAAGCCATGCACAACACAAGAATTAGAGATATCGGATTCATAACAGTTATGATGGGCTTCCCTATGTTATAAATTACTTACAGCACAGGATGTACAATCCACCAAAGGAGAGCCTTTGTTTACTTCTCTGAATCCAGATGCACAGGTACATTTTAGACCTAAGAAAGGAACAAAATGATGGGTTTACACCTTATTCAGTCATATCAGTCCAGAATTACAAAAAAAATTCAATGTGTCCTGCGTATATGCTATGTATGTGTATAAAAACTAGGAAAAAGTCGAGCAAAATATTTCTACTGCGACCCTCCAAGCTATTCCGAAGATGTAGTCTATCAACTGCTGCAATATTACCCCAACAATGTCATGAAGTATACATATAATACTCCAGACTTGTAAAGAATTGTGCCGCTTTTAGGACTAGAGATTTTATCTCTGTGACCGTGGAGCTAACTGTCGTCGCAGTTTTTATCTAGAACTGAACACAGAATCAATTCTGGGCTTTTCACAGAGATGGCATTAAAATAGCTATTTTCATTTGTGAAATGTTCTGTTTTGTAACTTTTAGTCTGCAGTCCTTTGTACCCTTTATTTCCCAGCGCGAAGCATTGGCGGGTCTGTAGTTCTCTAGTGTCTGACGGAAATTAAAGAGGACAACCCTACGCACAACATTAAAACACAAAAACCTAAGCACTGTAGTAATAGTATGGGTCTCGCATTTGCTCGAATTAGAGTTCTTAGCGTTATAAATTCCAAACCCGACTTCTCTTGCCATATCAATTGCGAAAAGTAAAGGAGTTTCACATAAGCGAGCCGATTCACAGCGCCACGGCCGCCATCAGTGTGAAGAGACACACAAAAGGAAAAAGAAGTTTGCTTGCAGTCAAACTTATCCGCAAAAGTGCAATTAGCCATGTAACAGGGGCGATAGCCAAAGCGGTAACAAAACCGCCCCAAGGAGGGAAAAACGTAAACCATTTGCCAATGTCAACATAGGATTTTTGAAGGGCAAGCCCACGAAGGAGTGGTACTGATGGGCGTGAGGTGGGTGTGGTTAAAAGCCAAGATACATACCAATACGTCAGAAAAGCAACGCTTGCGTGCTGCTATGCTCGACCTAAAAATAGTGACAGTCCAGTTGCTATTCATCACGTTTGGGGTGAGTGACAGTTGTGCCTGTTATGTGTATGGATGATGAATACCAACAATGAAATTGCAGATTTCTAAGCAGTTCTACTGACCAAAAGGCCAATGAGCAATACAAGAGGTGTGATTTTGAATGATTATTGTTGCAAGGACGGAAAAATCTATGATATTCCCAAAGTTTTTTTCAGAACACAATCTATAGCTCGCACAAGTACCATGCAAAGTATAACTTGCGCACCAAATACAATACTCATAACCTCAACCTTAGTGCAACAGATGTAATTAGAAAGGCTGTAAATAATCTTACAGATTAGTTTTTATCAAGTTACCTTTACCACTTTGAAAGAGATAACTATGAATGTAATATTCTTTATTGGTTGAGTGTGTGTTGTAAGAAATCGGGGGATTAGCTGCAGAGGATGGGTGTCCTTCACAAGTAATAAGACTGCGATCTCCCTGTACCTGAAATCAAGTACTCCTTTGTAGCACTTGACCTACTCAGTGGAGGTTGTGCGAGCTTGTACCCCCGGTCCTTAGGTACCGCAAAAACAACACTAAATAATTCATTGTCCAGTCAGTGATTTCACGTATAAGACGCAAAAATGTACTTTATTACACACACTGCTCACTACTGCACACTAATTTACAAATAAATATATGATGGTGGGTGGATACCTACGGTGATACCCTCTTAACATTTCACATTTCTAGCAAGCCCTGAGCCTTAAAACCACAATTTTCCCAACATATACTAGACACAACATAATTGAGTGTAGTTATAAAAAGGCAGGCCTACTGGTTTTATCAGGGTGACAACTCAATAATAAAAGCAGAAATATGTCATAATAAACCAATGCAACACCAATAAATCTTCTGAGAACGGTACCGTTGTACAATGACATTCATTAAGACATTACGTAATGATTTACTATAGCTTTGTCAATTAAGCATTTTAATGACTCATTAGTGCAGGTATTGCTTCACTGTTAACATTGTCATTGTAAATGAAGCACTTCAATTTTCTGTAAGCTGTTTGTGTGTCTTTTGTCTACTTTTACACATGCTACAAAGCAACCTTAGGTCTCACCAACAGACAGCCCTACATTCTAACCTTTAGGCGATCAGCCTAAAATCTCATCTTTAGGACTGCTTATGACTGTGTGGAAAGGTTTCCCCAGATCATTTGTTCCACTACCTGTTTGACTTGCGGTGCCAAGAAGAACTATACTGGTGGGGCTGCTGTCTTTTGGAGTAGGCCTACCATTGCTCCAGGGTTACACCTTAACATTTAGAACTGGTGCTGCAATGCCCCTACCTTTCTTGGCATTGCGTGCTAAAAAGTTGCAAATAAGGCGGCTCCAAAGCCTTCTGGGGTGCACCTTTGTCTTCAGGCAGTGTGTTTTTTAAGACACAGTATTGTGCCATACTAAAATATTTTTTTCAACTATTTTTCCTAATGGTTCATCTGGCCGGAAAAGGTGCAACGATGAAGCGCAAGTCTGCAGGCCCAGCCCTGATGGCTCTATTCCCAGCCAACAGTGTTTAAGTGCTAGTTTGGAAGCTGGCAATTTTTCTTCTCCAGTTGGAGAGGGAGCACAGCTGCTTTGGCTCTAAAGCTTTTGCAGGAGTGTCAAAGCACAGTGTTGGTAGAGGGGAGCCCCCCCACCCCACAAGGACCTCCTGTTGAGCCTTGGGACTTCCTGTATCTGGGGACAATGCCGCCAGGGTTCTACTCCTCGCCAAGGACCTTGAGTTGGGAATGTGTTGGTACTTTAGACTTTGCTTGCATTGGCTTTGTTTTACATCAGTCCTCATAGACATAGTGGTCCTCGGGGACAATTTTTATTCCAATGAGGCGAGACCCACTGGGTAATTTTTCTGCTGCTTTGGTACCTGGGGAGATGGTACCTGATCCCTCTAGGGGACTAAAGTTTGCACCACATTTCTCTGGCCCTGGTGGGGCACTTTAGACAGAGAATGTGGTCTATTGCTTCTATTGTCATGCCCCAGTCACCAGGTGTGGTTAACTTCAGGCCTCCTGGCCTCTTCATTTTTGCAATTTGTGGGGAGCATATTTGTAATGCTTTCCCTCCTCACATAAGACCTGTCTCTTGTCTGAATGCCCAGCACTTCTCCTAGTCTCAGGATTTCCCTCAGCAGCAACTCTAGGAGCCAAAAGCAGACTAGCCTGCCTCCTGCACTCTTTTGCCCATAGCCTCTTTTAGCTACCTCTATGGCACCTGAGTCAGAGGAAGTCAGTCCTTGAATCCCAAGTGAAATCAGAAGTTCTTGACTCCATCTTTACATTAGGAGTTAAGTGTCTTCTCTCTTCCAGCTGGGCATTCCTCTGGCATTGCTTCACCTAGGTTCCTACTGTTCTCATAAGTTATTTATCCCTTACACATCCATTTTAAGTGGCAGTTGAAAGTTCTAGAAGGTTGACACTTCCTCCCCATACTAGGGTGGTACATCATGTCTACTCCAACCCGGGAAACATCACTTACATCGCGGTGAATGCAACAAAATGCATTTACCACAATGCATTTACAACGCATATGTGTTTACCACGCATGGCTTTACCATGCATGCCTTTACCATGAATATACCTTTACCACGCATGCCTTTACAACGAATTTCGTTGTAAAGGCATGAATGGTAAAGGTGTATGCACAGTAAAGGTTTTAAAGGTAAGTACAAGTAAATATTAAGTGGGTTGAGTGATATATATATATATATATATATATATATATATATATATAGAGAGAGAGAGAGAGAGAGAGAGAGAGAGAGAAAGTGTTTAGGGTGGGTATTGGTGCAATTGCATTTTTATGTTTTAGGGTGAGTATGGGTTTTGGGGTGGTAAGGGCATTTTTAGGGTGGGCATGGGTTTTGGGGTGGTAAGGGTATTTTTCGGTTTTAGGGTGGGTAAGGGGTTTGGGGTGGTAAGGGGTGTTTAGGTTTTAGGGTGGGTATGGGTTTTGGGGTGGTAAGGGCATTTTTTGGTTTTAGGGTGGTTTTGGGTTTCAGGGTGGTAAGAGCATTTTTAGGTTTTAGGGTGAGTATGGATTTTGGGGTGGTAAGGGATGTTTAGGTTTTAGGGTGGGTATGAGGTTTTGGGTGGTAAAGGGTGTTTGCGTTTTAGGCTGGGTATGAGTTTTGGAGTGGTAAGGTAATTTTTAGGGTAGGTAGGGTTTTTGGGTGGAAAGGTGTGTTTGTGTATATATATGTGTGTATATATATATATATATACATATAGATACACACACAAACACATATATAGAGAAATGTATATATATTACTTATATATGTATATATATATATATATATATATATATAGAGAGAGAGAGAGAGAGAGAGCGAGCGAGAGAGAGACAGAGAGAGAGAGAGAGAGAGAGAGAGAGAGAGAGAGAGAGAGAGAGAGCGAGAGTGTTTAGGGTGGGTATTGGTGCAATTGCATTTTTATGTTTTAGGGTGAGTATGGGTTTTGGGGTGGTAAGGGCATTTTTAGGGTGGGCATGGGTTTTGGGGTGGTAAGGGCATTTTTAGGTTCTAGGGTGGGCATGGGTTTTGGGGTGGGAAGGGCATTTTTAGGTTTTAGGGTGGATATGGGTTTTGGGGTGGTAAGGGCATTTTTAGGTTTTAGGGTGGGTATGGGTTTTGGGGTGGTAAGGGCATTTTTAAGTTTTAGGGTGGGCATGGGTTTTGGGGTGGTAAGGGCATTTTTAGGTTCTAGGGTGAGTATGGGTTTTAGGGTGGTAAGGGCATTTTTAGCTTTTAAAGTGGGTATGGGTTTTGGGGTGGTAAGGGTTTTTTTAGGATTTAGGGTGGGCATTTGTTTTGGGGTGGTAAGGGTATTTTTCGGTTTTAGGGTGGGTATGGGGTTTGGGGTAGTAAGGGGTGTTTAGGTTTTAGGGTGGGTATGGGTTTTGGGGTGGTAAGGGCATTTTTTGGTTTTAGGGTGGTTTTGGGTTTTAGGGTGGTAAGAGCATTTTTAGGTTTTAGGGTGAGTATGGGTTTTAGGGTGGTAAGGGATGTTTAGGTTTTAGGGTGGGTATGAGGTTTGGGGTGGTAAAGGGTGTTTGCGTTTTAGGCTGGGTATGGGTTTTGGAGTGGTAAGGTAATTTTTAGGGTAGGTAGGGTTTTTGGGTGGAAAGGTGTGTTTGTGTATACATATGTGTGTGTATATATATATATATATATATATATATATATATATATATATATATATATATACATATAGCTACACACACAAACACATATATAGAGAAATGTATATATATTACTTATATATGTATATATATATATATATATATATATATATATATATACATACACACACATACACATATACACACACACACATATATATATATCTATATATATAATATGTTATACTTACCTCCAGTTTGTACTATGCATATGCCTTTACCAACTATGCCTTTACTACGAAATGTTTGTGGTAAAGATATTCGTGGTAAAAGCATATGCATTGTAAAAACATTTGGTGGTAAGTGCATGCAGGGTAATGACCATGCATTGTACTTTCCACGTTGTAAAGGCATGAGTTGTAATTGCATGCGTTGTTCCATCATACATCCCTCCAACCCTCCTGCAAAGTATTTAGAGAATTTCCAAGATTGTGCATTCAAGTGGTCTGTTTAAAGACGCTTTCTGTGAGCCTAATTTTCACCCCTCACTGCCAGAGCTACTGGTACCTTTCCTCTAAAATGTCAAATGGTAGCCCCGCCTCTGACTGGCTCCAAAAGTCTTGGTACTCTCCCTTGTTTCTGTGAGGATTACCATCCCCAGTCAGGTGCAGTATGAAAAATAATTGTCACATGCAGATTCCACTCCCACACTTTCCTCTCTCAGGAGCAAGCTTAATTACTGGCAAATGCCCCTTTTGTGTGGGAATGTCTTTGATCCTCCAGCAGAGTAATAACCTTGGTCCAGCAAGGTGATTCAAACACTAGAATCTATTAGGGAAGGGATCAGAGAAAAATGAAAAATCTAGAAGTGCCACAAGGAATGCTGATATGTGAAAATTAATTTCAGACCTGCATTTGGGATCCTGATTTACCAAAATATATCTTCATCAACTGAGTTTCTAGGCCTAACTGTACTTTGGTGCAGAATACGCCCATAGTATACGATACAGTAAAGTGCCCTACATACTTTAGTGAAGCACTACAGATGTACATACTGACACCAGTAATGTCTACTCATATCATGAGGCCTGCCTAGGTCAGCACCAATTCATGACAGATCCACTCTACTACAGGCTACCTATGGCTCAGATATTGAGCTGTTAGGAAGTAGTCTCATAAGCTCAGCCCACACGTGCCCATGCGTGGGAGCACGTGTCCATGTGCAACCAGTCTAGACCCTCTTACCCTCACTGAGCAGCAGTGGCCCTGATCTTAAAAGGACATGGGTGACTACCAGTTCTAATTCGTTACAACAAATCTTTCAGAGGTTGGTCAAAAACACCTGTAGTGCACCAACTTCCTTCTAAGTTTTTTTCAGGGTTTGTAAATCCTGTGCTGAATTTGTGAATTGGTCTTCGGGATTCAGGGGTGGTCTAAGGTTCAGGAATCTAATGCAGAATTCACCAATATTACTTTTTAAAATAATTTTATTGTGGGAATCCTGTTCAGGCTTTCCCATGTGGGCCAAATGGTCGGAGTAGAATCACCCTTCCCTCTTATGTCCTTTTTGTGTTTATGTTTTACCACATGGAGTTTAGAGTATTGAGTTAGGTAACAGCCACACAATCAGAGTGTCATGGATTCACAAATCCCCATCGGGATCTGCCACTCTTTCCTACTCACCATATCACCCTAATTATTTTCACCTGTAATGTGATACTTAAGGTGTGAACCTTGGTTTCTAAAGTCAATTATTCTCTACTGTGGCATTAACACCTTAGCACTGTAGTAATACATGTTTGCATCTCTATTACTACACTTGTACCACAATAAACTGTTATTTGGCCAAATTTGTCATCAATGGTAGTGCAGATTTATACACAGAGTAAAAGACAATTGCTATTGTTGAGTGTTACTAGGGGCCATGACTGAAGAAAAGCAATGGCTCGAGTGGGTGCTGGTGCCCACCCCTACAGAGTAATTAAAATGAAGAATTTATTACAATCTGTGAATTTGCATATATGGTGCCTGTTATTTTCTTATGTGACTGCACGGAAAAGTGACTTTTACAAACCCACTTCACAATACAAAGAATTTGAACTGGGGTCTGTCCTATCTTTTTATGTGCGGAGTTCGCTACCCAGTCTGTGGAATCTCCACAGTTGTAAGGTTACTTTTAAATCATAGTTTGTTAATACAAAAAAAAATTTAACTTACAAAAAAGTGTACGTTTATCTTTGTGAATCAGGCCCTAAGTGTATGAAAGTCTATAAAATGTAAAAAGAGTAATCGAACCATAATCAATATTGACTTGTCGAAACAGGTTGAGGATTATTTTTAAGTTGCGCACAACAGCGCAGCTGTTGACAGACATTATGTGGTCAACAATAAAGAGTTTTAAGAAGCACTACTGAGAGAGGGACTTTGGCTCTGTCCACACGTTGCCTACTTTGAGTACAGAGTTTGATTTGTTACATTCCGGTGAAAAACAGTGTTTGCAATGCACTCTTTGCCCTGTGGAAAGACCGATGCATAGTGCAGCATGACTGAGTTGATTGTGTTGACAAACCAAAGGTCAATGCTATAGGCCTGATCTGTTTATTATGAAACGTTATGGTAAAGGCAGTAGGCATGAAATATGTATTGTGATAAGAATATGTTCAAAACAACAGACATTTAAGGATGGATTAATATGACACTGAATCAAATATTGAAGACAATTTTGGTATCATAGATTGACATAGTAGGCAAGGCTTTGATATTGGTTAATCCCTCTGACAAACCCTGGGAACATTTTCCCTCCGATAATCCTTTTTAGATCCTCCTAGTAGTGGTTGTACGTTGTTCTGCTAACTGTAATTTAATTTTGTATTAAACAGTGTTCAAACCTTCAGAAAGGGACTGTGTTACATTGGATCTCTTAGATTACTGTGCTGGTCGCCCATTCTAACAAACCTGGGGGGAGAATAATTTAACTTTGATAATCTTTGTTAACTTTCTTAGGGGTTTTATATTGTTTTGCAACTGTAATTTTGCACATATTTTTAATTTTATGACTGCGGTCCTCATTATGACGGTGGCGGTCTTTTTCCAAGACTGTCGCAGCTGCGGCCGCCGGAAGACCGCTGTTGGCAGTCTTCCAACTGCCGTATAATGACTGCCACTGGATATCTGCACCACCGGCGGTCGGATATCTGGCAGCATTCATCACGGCGGTCGGCGGTGCTTAGGCGGTTCCACTGCCGGCACCGCCACACCAGAAAACACCCCCCACAGAATTACAGCCAGTAATTCCGTGTGGCGGTCTTTTGGTGGCATGGCGGTGGGAGCCCCAGGTCCCGTCTCCTCACAGAGGAGCACCAGGGCGGACAAGGAAGTGTAGTCCGCAAGGGGAGGGGGTGTGTGAATGAGTGTGAATGGGTGTGTGAATGGGTGTCATGAATGGAGAGGCGGAGGGGGAGTGTCTGTGAGTGCATGCGTATGTGCCTGTGTGTAAATGTGGTGATGGTGATACCTGTGTGTATGCATGTGGACGGGGGTGGGTGGGTGTGCATGGGTGAATGTGTAAGGGATATGGAGGGTGTGAGTGAGTGTGTGCAGGTGCGTGTATATATGTAGTTAAAGGGAGGGGGTGGGGACAGGATGAGTGTATGCATTTGTGTGTGATGTGTATGGGTAAGTATGCATGTCTATGGGGTGAATGTTGTGAGTGCGTGTGTGAGTGGGGGTGTGTGTGATTGTGTGTTTGTGGGTCCATGCATACGGAGGTGTTTGGGGGTTATCCCGGTGACAGGAATGCGAGTTTCTGTCGTCGGGATACCTTACCTCCAGCATTTTGTGGCGATGAGACCGTCAGGAAAATGCTGGTGGTGTCCCAAGTCGGAATAACCTCGGCGGTTATCCGACTCCCACCGGGCTGCAGGTGGAAACCTTCAGCCCGGCAGGCCATGGCAGAGCGGTGGGACAGGAGGGGATGCGGCAGTTTGGCAGTGGCCAAACTGCTGGGGTCATAATATGGCGGTCTGCACCAGCTGGTACCATGGTGGTGAGCCCGCCACAGCGGCCCTGGCTGTCGATGGACCACCAGGGTCACAATGAAGGCCTGTATGTCTAATGATTCACATGCACGAATGGTTACAATTTATAAACAGGCATTTTGTTACAAAGATTATCATAGATTACTGAAGAAGGCAAAAGTTGTGGGGCTATTTATTCCTCTTACAGCCCCTGTTTCTAGAAGACATCTACTGTGACACCTGATATGCTGTTTTAGGATCTGTTTTATATTGTTATGTGTATTGCACCAATGTTCATATTTTTAATTATAGGTCTCTATGTGTGATGGTGTTCTCTATGAGTGATGGTTTCTTGCTGAAAAGCTTATGCTCATTACAGTAGGCCTGAGCTAGTTAATGTGACAAGCCAGTGATAAAGGCTAGAGGTCTGTACGTTTCACTGTGAAACATTTTGTGAGATGCCATAGGTTGGATCTGTTTATTAAGAAATGTAATGACAAAGGCAGTAGGATTCCTTTATTGTGAAAAACATATGCTAAAGCTAATAGGCTCTTAAGTGTGGATTGTTAGAACACTGTGCCAACATTGTGCCAAAGCACGTAGATGGGTATTTTGTTTCATGTAATCTAACCACTTACCACAGTAAGCAACAGTTTTAGTGTTTGTTATGCCTCCCCTGGAAAATTCCAGGGGTAGACTACATCCACTAACAGAATGCTGATAGAACTGCACAAGAGGGGTTCCATATTGATTGCCATTGTAATTATGTGCAAATTGAAAATGTATCACTATGGCCCTCAATTTAACCCTGGTGGTCTTTTGACCGCCAGGGTTAATGTGGCGGTATTACAGCTAACAGGCTGGCGGTACATACCGCCACATTATGAGTGTGGCGGGTTGGCTTCAGCCTACCTGCCACTTCACCACTCATACCACCATGGTGGTATGAGCCGCCAGGCTGGAGATGTCAATCTCCGACCCGGTGGCCCACACAGTATCACCGGCAGCATTATGAGCCGGCCTATCGCCATGGTTTCAGTGGCGTAAGCAACGCCACGAAAACCATGGCGGTAGGCCCTACTGGTGACAGGGAATTCCTTCCCTTTCACCGTTACGTGGCTCCCCCACCCTCCCCAACACTCACCTGACACCCCTTACACCCCTCCATCCAAACACCCTCCCCAACACCCCTGATTCATATACCCCCACCCCCTCCGATACACGCATTCACCCCCTTAAACCCACACACACGCACACATCACCTCCCACCCCACTACAGTCACAGCGCCCCTCACCCCCACCCCCTGGCAGCATACACGCACACATACACCCACATGCACCACACATACACCCATTCACTCATTCATTGACATACATGCATTCACATACGCATTTGTCCAGACATACTCACAGACATACTTACACAAAGACTCACTGACTTGCAGACGTACTCACTTCACCATTCGTACACACATTCAATAACACGCATACAACACATCACACAGATGCATTCGCACACGCACTCACAAACTCAAACACATACAACACCACCCCCACCCCCACTGCCCTGTCAGACGCCCGACTTACCTTGGGCGAGGAGGTCGTCCGGCAGGGAATGGGAAGGGGCACTGCTACTGTCAGCAGCGCCCCGCCAGCAGAGCACCGCCAGGCTGTATTGCAGCTCAAAATACGGCTGGCGGTGTTCTACTGGTGGGGCGGTGCTGGTGTCTGTGGTGGAAGTCAGGCAGTGCTCATAATCTGGTTGGGCACCACGGTGGTAGGCGGTTATTATCACCAATGTTAAAATGACCACCTATATGCCTTATGGGTTCCTTCTAGGAAACCTTATGCCCTTTATAGCAGCCTGGGCTAATTATGAGGTGCACCCAATTTCAAAGAGTATAGGCCTGATTGTCGAACTAGAAATGGGCATGTCAGATGGCAGAGGTCTGATTTCTTCTTTATGAAACTTTACAACAAAGGTTATAGGCCTGTTCTATTTCTGATTATAAGCATATGTTAAAGTCAATAGGCCTTTTAGGATGGATTGCAATTACACCACATTGAAGCCTGTAGACTGACTCTCTCAGATTACTCTAGCAGTCAAAGTTTGTTTTGTGTTGGCTACCCCTCTCCTAAACCATGGGGATAGAAGATTGGCACTGCAGTAATCCTTGCTATGCGCTGGAAGGATGGTCTGACAGATTTAGTTTAGTTGTCTGCAAACATTTAAAACAAATTCCCCCCAAAATATAAACACAAGTACAAATAAAGAGGACTCTTAGATGAGCTTGATTATGCCATTGATCTGTTAGAGTATCATTCACATTATGCTTCTGCCTATACTAGCAAACAGCATGAGGAAAGAGGTCAGTCCGCTTCAGCTGTTGGATCTATAGCTCTGTGAGGGAAAACATTTTGCCTGATAACATGCGCACATCCATCTGAAAATAAGTTTTCAATTTTCTGCTTCTACAGATCACATTTTATTACTTTCTTCGTCTTTTTTTATTTTGGTTTTCTGTTTTAGAATATCCTGCAACTCTCCAGACAGTGCTACTCAATGCTTGCTGCTTATTGTCATCTGCAGTGTGCAGCATCCCGTGCAGCCACTGCTTCTAAAATGAGCGGCCAACAGGGAATGGTATTGTCCAAAGTAAATCACTGAATCTAAACATGGAAGCTGTCGTAGAATTTTAAAACAATGATACACAATTTGCAATACACTATTTATAAATACAAGATGACTGTCTGCTAATATGTACAATTTTATTTTTTGTTTCAAGAATATGCCTGTCACATTTAGGGAGCAGCATTTTTTTTTAGTTTTTTTTTTTACTTTTATTCTTTTAACTTATCGTGCATATATTTGCTGAGTTTGTGTCTATGATTTCTTGTGGATGTCTAAGTGGTGAATGTGTCAGCAGCATAAACAGGAATGAGTCAGAGCCTGAATGTGATTCATCTGTCACTAAGGCAGCTAGAGTGCATGTATGATGACATGTTGAGTACCTAAAGCCGCCAGTGATTGAAGACACTGCTCATGCAATATATATATATATATATATATATATATATATATATATATATATATACACTGTGGCGATCGCCACTGGGTAGTTATAGTTAGGATTATGCTTCCATAGGATATGCATTTTTTTGTTGCTATTAACTATGACACAGTTTGATGAATCTCCACAAAACTTTCCAAAAAACTGCTCCTTTTTGCCTAGTTTGTGCATGTAAAGTGTGATCTGCCAAGTGGGGCTGAGAGAAAATGGGGTTATCTTACAAGCCCTAGTCACCAACCCAAAGCACTCCATGTAGGAAGCACCTTACACCTCCTAAAGAGACTATAGACCATACAGAACTCTGCGACCAGACTCATCTTTGACCTCCCCAAGTGGACCCACATCACTCCTCACCTCAGGAAGCTCCACTGGCTCCCAGTTCAGAAGAGATGTCACTTCAAGATGCTGATCCATGCCTACAAATACCTGCACAACCAGGGACCCGCATACATCAACCAGCGCATGAACTTCCACCAACCCTCCAGACACCTATGCTCTGCCTCCCTTCTCCTTGCTCACACCCCTCTCATAGGTTGAAGTCACAGGGGAGGTCGCTCCTTCTCCTACCTTGTGGCCAAGGACTGGAATGACCCCACTCTAGCTACCTCCGGGCCTCTCCCTCCCTGCTGAAATACAGGATAGAACTTAAGATCTGGCTGTTCGACTGAACCTTCGCAAAAGATCCTCAGCACCTGGATACTCTCATGGGTGATTAGCCACGCTTCACAAGTCCAGCTGATTGACTGCAAATGAGTTTTCCCCATTTATTTTCTCATAGGAACTTTAGACATAGTGGATTTCCACCAAATTTGGCAGAAAGCTTGATCTAGGTCCAGAAAGAGTGCTTTTGTCTTTTGGTGTCAATCTGTTCAGATGTTTTTAAGCAATTAATGTTCAAAAACGTTGTATATCTAGGGACTCAGAGTCTCCGCGGATCCCAACAGATCTCAAACTGATTTGATGCCACCACCTCAACCTAGAAACTGTGGCAGCCATCTTAGGTCTCTGGACTCCTGAGTCCTTAAAAAACTAAATGAAAAAAAGACAAGGGGCAGGGAAGGAATACCCTTGACACCGTAGGCCTGTGGTAAAAAAAAATATATATATATATATATATAAAAAAAAAAATGTTATTCTCCTACAATTGTTTTTTTAAGCTCCAGCGTGTCCCAGGTCCTGTGGAGAAGAGATGTTTATATGTTGGGGGGAGGACAGGTGGCTCCCCTCCTTAGGCGGATTTTGGCCGTGGGGACCCCATCCCCCTGGGCAAGTTTCGGCACAATTTCCTCTCCCTGGGCCATTGTCGGCTGCAGAAACCCCATCCCTCTAGGGCCCAGCAACATGTGTAGGTGCCCCAGTGCACACCTGGGGCACCTACAACATATCCAAATCTTGGGGGATGTGAGGGGGTTGAGACCCAATCCTCTACGGTCCCTGCCGGCTCTCCCAGCCAGCACCCATACTAGATACTGACCAGAGCAAGCTTTTTTTTTTTTTTAAGTGAGTTCCACAATGCCCACTAGAATCAACCATATCAGATCATTGGGGGTTGCTGGGGAGCCCCAGGGCACCACAGTCCCTGCCGGCTCCCCAGCCAGCATCCATTGTGGTAAAAGCCGGCTGTTTAATTTTGCTTGTGCACATCCCCTCCCCTATCAAACAGAAAATGCTGACCGCCTAGTCACTAACCCACCACGGGCGGCTTATTTTTTGAAGGTGTGAGTCCCCATCCGCCACCAGACATAGGGCACTATTTATCCCTACCCTGCCCTCCTATATGTTTTTTTCCCCTTTTTTTAGGACAGGGGACTGAGTGCCCGAGTCCTAAATGGCTCCAACTACATCTTTGTTGATTTGGCGGCAGCCAATTAGATCTTATCTTGAGATTTGTCTGCTCTGCTGATCCACTGCGGAGTAAAATATGCATAAATCTTGAAGCATAATTTCTCAAAAAATTCTTGAAAGTATTTACACCAAATCACAAAAAGTATGCTTTCAGGACCAAGATCTAGTTTTCTGCCATTTTTGCAGTATCACATTTCAATTTTCCTATGAAAAATAGCATGGGGCAAACGTGTTTTAGGAGTCCTCCTTTCTCACGGCCCCCACTTGACAAAACACTCTGAAACCTTCCGGGAAGGAACTGAAGAGGATGAGACTTAGGGCCGGATGTAGTAAGAAAGCAAATTGCGAGTTGCAATTTGCGAGTCCGAGCGACTCGCAAATTGCAACTCGCAATTTGCTATGCAGAAAGGTGTCTCAGACACCTTCTGCGACTCCCAATGGGGTCGCAAAGACCCACCCCATTAATATTAATGAGGTGGGTCGCAGTTTGCGACCCCATTGCGAGTGTGGGCACTCATGGGGATGGTGGCCTGCTGGAGACAGCAGACCTCCATGTCCGTGACTGCTTTTGCAATAAAGCAGTTTTTTTTTTTCTATCTGCAGCCCGTTTTCCTTAAAGGAAAACGAGCTGCATTTAGAAAAAAAAAAAAAACCTTTTGTTTCAGTTTTTTTCAGCGCAGGCAGTGGTCCATAGGACCACTGCCTGCTCTGAAAAAATATTTTTGTGAACATTCACAAAGGGGAAGGGGTCCCATGGGGACCCCTTCCCGTTTGTGAATGAGTTACCATCCACTTCAAGTGGATGGTAACTGCGAGTTAATTTGCGACCGTTTTCGCGGTCGCAAATCAACTTGCATCGCGTTGTGAGTCGCAAATAGGAAGGGAACACCCCTTCCTATTTGCGAGTCGGAAACGCATTTTGCGAGTCGGTTCCGACTCGCAAAATGCATTTCTGCATCGCGTAGAGGCTTTTGCGCCTCAAAACGCCGCTTGCGAGGCGCAAACGCCTTGCTACATCTGGCCCTTATTTTTTAAAGTTATGTCAAATGGCTAGGTGTGGTCTTAACTATAGCTACCCAGTGAAAAATGTTGGCAAATATAGTTTTCCTTACCTTACGTATATTTACCATGGATTGTTAAGGTGTATGCATTATAAAGACTGCATGGAAAAAGGCATGCATGGTTAAGGCGTGTGTTGTAATGTCATACAAGCTAAACAGAGGGACCATTTCACGTCTTTAAAACAGCAGCTTCTACAGGGAACACTCACTGGACAAAGTTGAAATTTGCTTGAGTTAAATCTTGTCTGAACAGCTAAGGTGCCACACAGCCACACCCTTCTAGGCTTTATAGACTCCAGGCTACCCCAAGCACAAGTATGCTTTTCCTGCAGGCTCTGGATTTTGGTGCATTTCTGGACTGGAATGTTCTATTTTCCAGTACTTACGATACAAAAGGCAAGGTGGTTAATGCTATAAAGTTTGCACATCCAATTCAAATTTTGTGAACAGTTTAAGGAAAATTCTTGGCTTTTAAAAAGGCGAATAGCGAGGGTGCCAGCCTGGTGTGACCCACGGGTGTCAAAATGCTGATCGGGAGGCCAATCAGAATTCAATCTAATTATTCTCTTATCATATAATCTTCTCTTCTCGATATGTAATACCAATTTCACTGTGTTCCACTTAACAGCTTACTCAAAGATGGCGCTCGTTCCCTTCTCCTTTCACTTTCCTTTGGCTAATCCCTTTTCTATTACTTGGGTCTTATTTAAATGGGATGGTCACTTTCGCATGTAACAAACACAATCGTTATTCGCCACACGGCACAGGGTACTGCTAACCAGATGAGCACGCTGTCTGTTATGAATGGAGACGTGAGGATAACACCGCCTTCTACACTGATTCTGCTCGGTAATTGGTGCTGCTAACTACCATTTTTGTAGTACCATGCTTTTTTGGGATTTTTTTTTCTTTACCCTTAGTCAGGTCAGCGTTTTACTCGCATGAACGAGGATAACAATCCTCTCCTTCTAATCTTCCTTTTTTACAACAATGCTATGCTGCTGGCTACCGCCTCCATCTTACATCACTGATTAAGTCTCTTAATAGCCACGATCAACATCGGCCAACGCTCCCGGTCACAGTCGGGTGAACGGGGCACTAATTGTTTATTTAGTTCATCTTTCCCTTTATTTTTTCTACTACTGTTTGGAAATTGTAAGTCCTTTTCCAAAGTTTTTTTTTCATACGCCATCACGTGAATGTCGAGGTTTAGATATACCTTCTAGCAATGCCTGATAATATCAGATACTTTGTGCATACTATCCAGCATCAAGGCCTTTACGGCATGGATATCAAAATAATACCTTATGTTATTTTCTGTAAAGTCCATTTCCATCTACCACATTGTAACCATATGACCGAACAGGTGTTGCCACCAGTACCTCAACGCCGCTATGGCACATTGCTTCATACTTCCCAGACCCAGCATAATCATCAGTTCTTTATCAGAAACTACAGTTCACCATTTATTAGTTAGTTTCTACTTGGTTAATTCTTTTTTAGACTCATCATTCTGTTCGTTTACACGCTCTCCTACTTACAGAAATTACATTTGTACACTATTATGCTTGTCATCTCTCCCATTACTTAGACCTCTCGTTTTACATGTCAATATTTTTTCAGGCTTATCATGGCCATGTCCTATAGATGCATTCTTTGAAGGACAACCGAGAATCTGTTTTGAACCAACAGTAACTATATGCTCAAGACATCTTATACCCGTCCTCCCACTGACAACTGGGGATATATTTACCACCCAATACTTCTGGACATTATCTCCCAACAATATGCTTTTAGGTAGTTTGTACATTCCCATAAATGTTTTTAATTCTTCACTGGGACCATGGTGGCACTACAACCACAAAAAAGGTTTCTAATAAATGCACATTCAATGATTCCATCACATTATATCGGTGTCTTCTATGACCTCTTTCTTTTCTCTGGTCTCCACTCCACACTGAAGCTGTTCAGTGTCAACCACTTCTTACAGATATGCTAGCCAGTCTACTAGATGGCATGATCACCGCAAGAGTTTCTCTCTCCTTTTACTTCTTACACTATTTGATGAGAATCCCCTGTTATCATCTACAATATTCTTATTGTCATCCTCTTTTCTGCATATTTTATCTGCAGCCTTGAGAAAGTCAACATGACGAAACACGTGTCGGCTGTTCTTGTATTTACCATTGTTTAACAGGAATAAACCTCGATCAACTACAATAACGTGTTTTTGGACTTTGAATTTACTTCTCCAATGGATGAACACTTCTGGACTACATTGGTGTGCCCTAGTTTACATTGACTATTTTACAGTACTGTTGGGTCCCTGCACTGACAACAATTTCCGGATAAAACATTTTTTCAACCTGTCGGCCATCACACATTGCAGTCACAGTAAGTGGTTTCATTTTATTTTACTTTTTGCATTTACACCAATATGTTTATGTTGCTCCTTCAACATTACATAGCTAGCAAGTGGTCTGTTTGACTATTTGTAATGTTTTCACAGTGTGACATTTCAATGTGTTATTTATGACACTATAGCCCCAATTCTAAGTTGCACTGTAATGATGTGGTTCAAATCTTGCACCTGTAATTACTGGTACAGTACGGTAACATCCTGCCATTGTGGTGGGATTATGAATTAAACCCCTCAGAGTGAGGAATACGTGTGTGGACCATGAATTACAGACTGGAATTCTGCACTGTATTGCCTATTATGAGGGGTCTAATACACACCGCTCTGAGCAGGTGGTTAATGTGTAAAGGGGCTTCTGTGCAAGGTGGAGGAATATGTGTTGCGCCGCGTGGTGCGGCGCGAGCCGAGTGTTCGGCGCAAGCCGGGCATTCGGCTCAGGCCGCGCATCGCGTTTTCATGACGCGGCGCGCCCCTAGCCTTTCCTGCACTTTACGAGGCCCCAGAATTGGCATGGGGCCTCGCTCTGCTTTCTCCCTCCGCATTTTTGGGGACTCCTGACCCCTCTTACCTGTTCTTGCTCCTTCTTTTTCTTTTCTTCTTTCTTGGGTCTTTTTGTTGCACCTTCCTTTATGTCTTTTCCCCCTTCCCAGGTTACCTTTTTCTTCCCAGCATTCCTTATTCCCTATTCTCTATGGTTCCTACTCTATTCTGTTCTATGTACTTTTCCCTATCTAAGATGGTGTCCTTTTTCTTCCTGTGGGTCACTTCCTGTTTTTTGGTATTTAAGGGATGTGTTTTCTTCTTTTCTTTGCGCTGCAACACTTTCTGTTCGGATGGTGTCTTCGCTCCTGATTTCCTTGCCTTTTGGTTCTGGATTTCGCCAATTCTGTATTATCTGAAGTTAGTTCTTTTGATTCCTGTTCTTTTGTTCTTGTTTTTCAGGAATCATTCTTTTTGGAGGTTTTTTCCCCTTTTTGTAAGGGTTTTTTTCCCTCTGGCGCTATTTTCTGAAGGTCACGGTCTGTTCTTGGCGTCTCCATTGCCTACAGCACCGTGGCTACCAGAAAGAGTCTCCCCTTTCTGGGCCAAAGCCGAACACTCAAGACCCACGCCACTAGATCTGCAGATTCCAGGCGCAAGCAGCACGTGAGTCGTGACAATATGAGGATCTGCGATGAGAAGATGGTGTCTGTGAGGAGAACATTAAATGCTGCTCCATGTCTTGGCTGAGGGTCAGGAAGGGACCGGGAAACTGCTCCAGGCTGCCATGCAACCCTTTTCTGATGTAATTTTACTAGTTGGACTTTCCAGCCAGTAACATTCATTTAGTTGTTCCAGCATGAAGAATTCTACACTGGAATAATAGTGAACTTTGAGTGAAACTTTATTTCTGAGGGGGGTGGGAAGTTGTGAGGAGGTAATTAATGAAACACACCCACTGGTCACTAATACCTCTCACCAAATGTCTAACCTACCCTGATACACAACTTCTAACCCTCTCAAAAGTATATTAACTTTTTAGGACTTAATTGAGAGTCTAAATCAACACTTAGGGATATAGGAGATTCTAGAAGACTACGATCATGTTAGAAGACTCTTACTGGGCATCACTTAAGGGTCTCAAGAGATGGCAGCTGATACCCCTGGCTTGTCACTGGTGACACCTGACACTGCCCTTGCAGCCCCCCAGATACAGAGGCGGTGCCAGGAACAGACAGAAAATAGGACTCTAATGAGCCCTGTTTACTTTCTTTTGCTTCTCCACAACCTGAGCATTTTAATCTATTAGACTGTGCAATGAACCTCTGAAAATGTTTATTTTGAAAAATAAAGACATTCTGAAGCGTAAGGTACTACTAATGAATTAAAATAATACTAATGCAGAGGAATGACAAACATTTCCACAACTTTCCCCAAGGGGAAGGGTTCCACTGTTCAATTGTGCTTTTATTGCAAAACCACTTTAAATTGAAGCAGGACTCAGTTGCTTTAGCTGAGCCTGCTGAAGGAGGTAGGGAGGGCTGGACTGACCCCCATGTTCTGTGGGCATATACTTACATGGACGGTTTAGAGTTATGGGCGTTGTGGTGTCGACAATGACCCACCTGCATGGATAGTGTCATTTCAGGGCATAAATCGGAATAATTGCTTCACTTTCTCTCCTCCTGGGGCCATACAAGACCTCTTTCTAGCCTGTAGCCTGGAGAAGAAAAGAAATCCCAAAAAGAAAAGTGCCTGAGATCATCATTGCAAGTCAAATGGTAATCCTGATGAGGCCTATAACAGCACTGACCCGTTTAGTCAGTGGTACAACAACTGTGGTAAATCCACAGAACTGGTGCATTTCACCCAAACACTTCTGAAAGCAGCCAAAATGACTAATGGAAACTTTAGAGACAATGGGGTGCAGGTAACCGGGTGTGATCATCTTGATTTCTTTGTTATTCCTCATTCCAAAGAGTACCCTCAGTCTGCATCTTGGATTGTGTAATAATTATAATCCCATTGGATTTACCCATTCCCCAGGTTTTAGTAATTTCTGGGGTCAGGTGACATTCTTCATGATGCTCTGAGTCTGTGGTTTCCTGTGGGATGCTTCTGGGTGCAAGGAGTGTACCCTGGTCCTACAGCAGAGTGTCCCCTGGTTGGTGAGGCATCCTGGCTGACCATTGATTCCAGACCACAGCACCTTCTGTGGAGACTAAGCTTTTTTTTTCTTTTAGTTAAATTACCTCCCAGAGAAAGGGGCCAATGGAAAGATAGGAGCATAGAATACACTAAGCACGAGCTGGATACATGGGACAAACAGCACAAAAGTGATACCATGAAAGTGACGGCAAAAAGGGAATTCAAGATACAGAAGTTGGCAGAAAGAAGGAGAATCATTGAGCTATTCAGTACAAGTTGGGTGCACTAAGAAGATGAACCAGGATGTAGTAGTCTGAGTGGGGAAATGGGATGTCAAAGGGAGTGATCAAGTGATGCAAGGGCATGTGTAAAGCACTGAAATAAAAAGAGAGAAGTGAAGCAAGAAACAGGAACAAAAGTGACTTGAGATCAAAACTGATAAAGGTGGATGTTAGAAGGGAGTTATTGAAGAAGCTGGCTGATGGAAGAACATGAAATCTGGAAGATGGATGTGAGAGAATGCTTGAGGAAGAGGAGAGGTATATGAGATAGTATGTGATATATAAAAGTGAGAACATTAGAGTTGGGGAAACTAAACAGATAGTACTGATTAGTTGTGAAGTATATGGGTGAAGATGTATTAGATTGAGCTGCAAAAACTTAAGACCTAGTGACCTAAAGGGAAATGTGGATGGGGTTTGGCAATAAAGGGTAAAGCAGGGAGGGAATCTTGGAAATGTGTAGGTGAACATGGGACATGCAGAGATAAATGTGAGAGAATGAAAGATGAATTTAGAGGTAAGAGGAAAATTCTGGACAAAATAAGAGTGAATGGAGCTCAAAGGAGCCCAGGGAAAAGAAGGGAGAGCAACACTGTCAGATACAGAGTTGAAAGAATGAAAGGAGGAAGTGTTGCGAGAGACGTGCGCAGTGGGAGTGACAAAGCAAGGGGCGGTAGAGGGAGACAACATGTGAGAGAGCTGTAAAAATAAGACAGAGTAGGATACAAGTACAAAGGCGTGATTAATACGTAACGTGGCGGAGAGGAAGAAGAATAAAAGGGTGATGTAGAAAAATTGCTACAAATATGCCTCTAAGATGAAAGGGTGGACGTTGGAGAAAGATGGAGAAGGAAGACAATGAGAAGACAGCAGTTTGGAGGTGAGAGAGATCCTGAGACGAACTGTGAGAAGTAGAGATAATGAAAGAAAGACATGGAATGATATGACAAAGGTATAAATGTTATCTATATTTCTAATTCAAGCCTAGACAGCGCTTGTGCTGTCTCTTTGGGACATGTTGTATATACTTTGGGGGCTTACAGCCCGCCCACTGCATTTCATTTGTTAGTTTTAGTGTCCTTTAAAAATCCTTGCTTTTAAGTGATTATTTTTCCTATTTGAACCTCCTTTTCATTGTTTGCTCATTCCCGTGGAGCAGGGCCCCATTCCTTGCAGCATTCCACTTGTCCCATTTTAGTTAGAGGCTCAGGGACTATTTTTTCTTTGTTGCTCTGAGCACTTTTTGCAAGCAAGAGGCAATGTTGTTGTCCCCTCTAAGCTTATTGTTGCCCTCCTCCACTGCGTGCCTACAGAGTTACTTATTTTTAAACATAGTCCTAAATCACTTTATATCCTGGAGTCTTTGCCCCACCACCACCTTCTCACGCATATCGCTGCTTACATTTTATTCCATCTTAAATCTCCCCCGTTTCGTCCCCCCGTTGCTGCTTGCCAGGCTAAAACCCTCCTCCCTCCACCCCTGCTTTCACCATTTCCATAGTATGCACTCATGTTTCTGAGCTCCAACGGCCATGTGAATCTTTAAATTCCTTTGCTGGCACCAACCTTTTCATTTCGGCATTAAGCACAGAAATGTTTGGACACTGACTGCCTTGCACAGACATGAGAAACCACTTTGCTCTGCCCTGGGCAGAGCGTTTAATCTTCCCAAGCCAGGTCTAAATTTAGAGTGAGAGTTTACGAAGGACGTAACCTGATCCTATGCAGAGCACTGTAAATTCCAACTGTACAGTTCCCAAATAAAAATGTGTGGCTTCCTGCATATGCGAAAACAGGATTCGAAGACATGAAGGCTTTGTTCAAATGGTCCGTGAAACCTTTGTGGGGTTTCGAGTCAGTGAAATGTGTGATCGACCTAAATATATTTAAATTGCAAAGTTTCCTGATTGAAGGTTGCCTTTAAAATAAATGTGTTCTGCTTCTGTCAGCTTTTTGACCCATACCTGCCTCTGAGAAGCACCAACTTGTCTGTAGGCTCCACAAATGTGCAGACCAGTCCGTCTTTGCTTCACCCAGAGTTGTAGGTTTCAAAAATCAAACTGCACCTCCAGCTGTCTCCTCAGTGGAGGCTTTTGTCTGTCTATACAATCAAGCATCAAATACACATTCTGTAGCAGGACCAATCATAGCTTAAAGTTCGATCATTCAGTCATTCAATTCAAACTAGTTATTTTTTGTGGTTGTTTCATACGTTCAGATAAAGTAAATAAGCAAACATTAATTGTCTTCATTCAGTACTCCATCAGAGGAAGCACACAAGATGGGCTCAAACATTTCCACCATTCATGTGTACCTTCTGGCTTTTGGTAACTATTTCAATTGTTCAGTCTATGAAAATAAATTTAGACAGTTTGCTGCAGTTGTGTTATACAGTGCTGAGACAGGCAAAGTTACGTTTCTGCATGTGTTTCTCGATTGTTTGTTTGTGTGCGAAAGAACTGAAATAGTTCTGTACTCCCTGGCTGTTTGGTTTTATGTATGTGTGCTTCGAAACCTTGTCAAGCATTCTGTCAGTCATGGGCACTGCTTACCATAAACAGCAGGGGTGGCTCCTTCGCTATGGTGAAGAAACGTTGCCCCACTGGCTGTGCCAAAAGCATATAAATAAAATTCTAGTTTTCTATTGTTTCTTTTTCCTGCTTCTGGCCCGGCAGTGCAGGGTGAGCCACGGGAGGTGGGATGGGGAAGAGGGGAGAGTGCACACATCTGAGGCATACACACTTAGGTTTCTCCAACTCGGCAGCATACACAGCCGGGTTGGAGAAACTGCCCAAACCCCAGGCTTGTGTCTGAGCAGCAGTGACTGCCACTCAAACCAATCCTGATGCTGCTTACATGCTATGTATAGCATGTAAGCAGTGCCAGGGTTACTGGGGAGCCTAGTCTGGTGTCCCAGTGAATGCTGGGACACCAGAACAGGCAAGGAGGGCGAGCGAGGCAGCAGGAGTGGACGGCAGCAGCAACGGAAAGAGGGAAGTCTTTTTTTTTAACTATTCGTTATTCCCTCTCAGCCCCCCCTTTGAGATTTGCAGCGGCCGCCGCTGATGAACACCAATTTTTTTGTAAATGTTATGAGAATAAACAATATTACATCATAAAATACAGGTTGATCACAAATTACTTTTTAAAGACAAATGTACAAACTAGTGATGTCCAAAGATGTGCAACTAAGCACATTAAGACGTTTCTTATGCTGCAATGAAAAGAGTACAATTTGATGTGAAATTTCCATCTCCCGAGAGCTGGAAAAAAACATTTAACAGCTGACCTTCGCTTCCATCCAGGAGGTTCTGTAAACTTTCCACAAGTACCTGTTTCCATGAGAAGATGCACTTCTGCTCTCTATGTACCCGTATATTGATTTTTTATACAGATTTTTAATATCACTATTTACACGAAGGGCCCTGGCACCGCCTGCATGTCCGGACACGACATTATTTATGTAAAACGCCTCTTGCCTCAGAGATTGCATGTGATTGGCACAAGTTTATACAACTAATAAAGTGTTTATGTACCCAAACAATATATCCAAAGGCTGGAGAGGACCTGTTGAGGACACAATGACGTCAAAATATCTCCTAATTTTAGACACTGTTTGTATACCCTTATGGCTGGAGTACAATATACAAGTGACCAAATCTCAAAGTTCAAAAACAGGGAGTGAAAGGTCTGCAACTGGGCTTTTCTCATTCTAAATAAAAACAAAAAGCTTTGGCCACAAAATAGTAAATCTGACTTTTAATTAAAGGTAAAATACCCCCTTGGAGAGATTATTGATTTTTTTTTAAGGATTCACATGATTTGATGTACATTTACGTGCATACCTCTAGTACCTACTTTACTCATGCCCCTTTACACCAATAACTTTCAGCCATACCGAACAGCATCCACACTAGTGTATAACATGGCTAAAACATATTGGCAAAGCAATAGGTGAGACCTATTGGCTATTCCAATGCTTGTTTAATTTTGGACTAATTGTAGGGTTTTTAACTGTGGTGATGTACTTGCTGTGATATAGCAAGGATCACTTCTAGGGAAGGCACCACTGGTCAAATAATGTCATTTCCTGTGATGTCGTTGGAGTCACAGGGCATTAGATGTCACTTCCGATACACCTGGAATTTTGGTGAATTGACCTCGATCGAAGGCACCTCATCCTATACGCCCCCTCATCCTATATGCCTGCCTATCTCAAGGTTCCTCATGACTCCATTTCTCGAGGGTGACTTCTAGCAAGACCTGTTTTTTCGGCTAACATCAGAAAACATATTTGGACTTGCAGTTTTACTTTTCCCTTGTTAGGCATCTCGCTACCTATTCCATTATGTTTCATTCTGTTGGAGGAAAAACAACAACTGGATGGGAAGGCAAACTTAAAGAATAAAACTAGGCGATCGATGAAGGTAAGGGGCAAAATAGGGATGGGGCTGTTGAAAGTACAAACAGAATGTGGGAGAAATTAGGGGAGGTAATGAATAAATGTGAATGAAATATTAGGGCAGGGAAAGAAGACAGGGAAGAGAGTAGAGAAGGTGAGGAACCAGGCCAGGAAGCTTAAGAGGGTAGGCAAAAACGTGAGCCGCTCGTTTAGTAGGGAGGGTAAAACAGGAGTGAGGAAGGGAAACAGTTACAGGTAGGGGAGTGATGGTGCGAGGGGAGTGGACGTCTGGGTGGGACAGTGAGCGCAGGAGACACATAAACTATGAATAAACCACTTTTTCAGCACTGAACGGAAAAATGGTCTGCACTGTTGCTTCTTTCCAAGAGGGCTGCGATTCTATGAAGCAGGCGGCGTCCTACTGTTGGGAATAATCAACCGCACTCCATTTAATGGCAGTTATATTTAAATATGGAGTTTCACGAAACTTAGCATTTTCCAAACATATCCAAATATATGGCCTTTCGCCAAGCACAGCCCATTATTGGAGAAAGGCTTCGTTTCCGGGTTTTCTGCGTCAGCAACCTCGGCCCTAGACCCCTCCCCCGCACCCTCTCCAACCACTCACCATCTGCACTCCTGATGCTGCTGGCCCCACAGCTGCTGCACTCCAGGGTGGCCGTGTTAAAGAACTGTGTGGTGCCGCAGCTCGCCGGCTGGGTGAGAGGGATACTGGTCTGGGCGAAGCCGAGAGAGGGGAGCAGGAGGACGAGGCAGGCCACAGTGCCCCTGAACGGATGCATGCTGTCTGTCAGGCGGCCGTGTCTCTACGAGCAGCGAGCGTGTGTCGCACCTGTTCAGGGGGCTCTCATGTGGACAACCTGTGCGCCTCCCTCTCTGTGTATGTGTGACCATGGTTACCAACTACTAAATATCAGGTTACACAAAGCATCTCCAAGCAGGCGGCACAGCCCCACCCACTGACACCTCCCACAAACAGAGCCCACTGGAGTCAATGACTACCCTAAAGTGAGTGTGAGTGCAGCGCCGATCTGAAGTGTGTGCAGTGAGTGATCAGTTTCAGACCGAGACACAAGGGAGTCGGGTCCTGGACGCACAAACCCATCACGATTTAGGTTTTACACGACAGTGCCGGGAGAGGGGGCTGAACCCTGAGACAAAAGCAACTTTTTAAACAAATGAGACAATGCCTTGCGTTTATGGTACATAATGCTATTTTGCTTTTTAAGTCATCTTGTTGTCTTGCTCTTTGTTCAATAAAGAAAAACAAAATTCCTATGTCTTTCTCGTTGTAAATGTCTTTGCAACATCACTGATTCTATTTGGACTCGACTCTCACATACATGTCGTTTTAGGACAGGGAAGTGCGAACATTTTAAATAAAAATCGGGAGTATGTAATTTCCCCATTAACTTCTATTGAAGAAGTAATTTCAGGAGGGGAAAGGTAAAATAAAGTTATTTTTGCCTAGAAAAATCGGAAGTCTCTCGCCTGAATCGGGTCTAATGGCATGTATGCACATGCAATGGGACCTTCGAATCAGTATTATGGATAAATCCTGGATAAATGTAAATGGGTAAAAATACCCTGTATCACTTAAAAAAAATGCAGGAATCATTGAAGACATACCGATTTCCCCGCGTAAGCTCCGCTTCAGACAAGAAAACTCGTAGTCCAGAATAGGTCTTGCACCAGGAATAACTGAACCCCGCTGTACAAGTAATTTCTGGGTGCGGGAATTCGGATCTGATGACCTGTGAGCGCGTATCGAAGTTCTTAGTCTTCACCACTGTCTTTGCTCTCACTCTTTAGTGATGGCAAATTGGCAATAGAGATCCTATAATCACTGGCCCCTTTTGTTCTACAGCAGTTTCAAAAGTGTTTCCCCAGTTAGGGGTGTGATCAATGGGGGTACGTGTACCTCACTCACACTTTCAAAAAAGAAGAAACAACAGGACCTCCAAAAGTGCCAGCTGGTTCACCTCAGAGCTCCAGACTTCAAATCGCAAATGTTACCAACTTGAGAAGCGATGGCGCACCACCAAGAACACCGCCGACAGAGCCACCTACAAAGCAGCCCTCAACACCTGCCACCGACACATCAAAGAGGCCAAGAAAGCAGCCCCCGCTACCCACATCGACTCAGCAGCCAACCGCACCAAGGAACTTTTCAAAATAGTCAAATATTTTTACAACCTGACAGCCACAGAGAACACCCTTCATCCCACCCAAGAGCTCTGAGACACCCTCTCAGATTTCTTCAACAAAAAGATCGTTAAAATCTACCACAGTCTCAACTCCCAACCAGCTACCTCCAACCCCAGCAACCCGAACTAACAGGCTAACGTCAGCCAGACCATCACCGCCTGGACCCCGCTCACCACCTCAACCATCATGACCTCCAGCCACTCTGGTGCACCAACCGACCCCTGCCCCCACTACAGTTACAACCTCAGAACCAACCAACCGGATCAGCACACACCTCACTAGCATCATCAATGCCTCCATCTCCACAGCAATCTTCTCAGATAAGTTGAAAAATGCCTACATCAGACCCCTACTGAATAAACCCTTCACCGACCCCTACCACCTCAAAAACTACCACCTAATCTCTCTCCTCCTTTTTCCAGCCAAGGTTCTGGAGAAAGCCATCAACCTCCAACTCACCACCTTCCTAGAACAGAACCACCTTCTGGACACCTCACAGTCAGGATACCACGCAAACCACAGCACTGAGACTGCTCTGATCCCCCCCCCCCCCAATAGACAACATCAGAAGACTCCTCAATCACCAGAAATGGCTGCTCTGGTCCTACGAAACCCCTCCACAGCTTTCGACACAGTCTCCCACAACACCCTCATTAACATACTTCACCACTTAGGAATACAAGAAGACGCCCTCAAGTGGATCGCCTCCTTCCTCACAGGACACACCCAAAGCATCTGCCTGCCCCCTTCACTTCAGCACCCAAATACATCATCTGCAGCATACCCCAAGGATCAGCCCTCAGCCCCACCCTTTCAACGCCTACATGACCCCCCTCACAAACTTTGTCAGATCCCATGGCATCAGCATCATCTCCTACACCAAAAGGCAACTTATCCTCTACCTGACTTGTGACCCAGCCAACACCAAAACCAACTTCTCCAGTGCCATGATCAACTTAGCCAACTGGATGAGAGACAACCACATCAAGCCGAACTCCGACAAAACTCAAGTACTTATCTTTGGGAGCAACGCCTCTGCCTGGGACAACAGCAGGTGGCCAATCCAATTCAGTCTCTGCCCTACCCCTACAGACCACGCCTGCAACCTAGGGATCATCCTCGACAGTCAACTGACCATGAAGCGTCAGGTCAACACCGTCTTCTCCTCCTGCTTCCACACCCTCCACATGCTCTGCAGAATCTTCAAATGCATCCCCTCCGAAACCAGGAGGACCGTCATTCAAGCCCTTGTCACCAGCCACCTCAACTATGACAATGCCCTCTGTGCCGGCATCTCCACCCAACTACTCAGAACACTGTAGACCATTCAGAACGTGGCAGCCTGACTCGACCTGGACCTCCCCAGGCACACTCACATCACCCTTTACCTGATGAACCTCCACTGGCTCCCCATCTAGAAGAGATGCCAATTGAGGATAGTCACCCTCGCCTACAAGGCCCTCCATGGTCTTGGACCCTCTTACATTAACCAACTTCTGAAGTTACACCAACCCTCCAGACCTCCACCTCTCTCGCCCTCTCACACCACCCCCGCGTAAGTCGTAGCCACTGTGTTGGCTGCACCTTCTCATACATTGCTGCCAGAGCCTGGAAAGACCTGCTACCCCACCTCCGGACATCCCCCTCACTGACTGACTTCATGGAGAAGCTTAAGACCTGGCTCTTCGAATAAGACACAGCGCCCAGATACCCCACAGGGTGATAACATGAGCTATACAAATGCATATTGATTGACTGATAAACAGGGCTTTAAGTGGGTTAAAAAAATGGCGGGTCTCTCAAGGGGTCGTGGCCTGTTTAATTAAGGGCATGGAACAAAACCCGTAAGCTAAAAACCTGTGCTTATCAGTGTGCCTCCCAACTGGTCTTTTGCTGCTTCTTTCACTTATTGCATCCAGATATATAATACGACTGACATTACACTTAAAACAAACCAGGACTACTGGCTTTGTCAATGGTTGTTAGTTGCAGAAGATAAACAAGTACAACAATGGCTTTGTTGTATTTAATATTGAAAATGGTTCCGTTCTAAAATTATTAGACTGGAAATAACTATAACAAGTCTCCTTGAAGTTACACCAGAGGCAGTGAAGGGGGGTACTACTGCAGAGTTAATATTTTTTCATTCTAAAAGGTAAGGGCAAGAATGGAGAGCCCAATAGGGACCCGTCTCAGCCCCCACTTTTTAGCGGCAGGACCCGGTCCACTTAAAGCCCTGCGTATAAAATCAATGATTTGTAGTTGAATTGCTCAGTAATGAAGACACTGCCAGTAATGCCCAGTAGTGAGGACGTCACGCTACAAACACCAGAGAGGCAAGTAGGTGTGATGGTCATTTAACACAATCCTAGCCCACATTCACTCCATCATGAACAACATCACTGCAAAGTCACACAACCAAAGAAACAGCTACCTGGGAAAGTGCTAATGAGAAAACATCAAATAGATAGAGAGTCCCTGTAGAGCAGGGGTCTTCAAATGGGAGAAGGGGTGGGAGGGGAACCCTGGCAGGCCTCCCTATGGGATCTTCAAATGATCCCAGGGGGGCACCAGGCTCTGGACAAAAGAAGCATTATGCTGATAACAGGACTTTGTTTTAAGCTTTGTTTTAAGCTAAAATGAGCAGTAACCATTCTGTAATGGGCCATCAATAACATGTTTTGTCATTTATATCCAAGCTGGTAATATGTGTCAAAAGTGATGCGACTCAAAATTCTCTTCAAAATCCCCACTCCTAATAATCACACTGTGAAATATTTTGACATGTTAGTAATGCCCCCATGACTGGAATTGCATGTTTGGCATCATGTATTTGATTGCTTTTTTAAAACCGTATTAGAAAAGCAGTGTTTAAATAAGTCTAGACATATTTAAACATTACCACTTTAATAGAATAATTGTGAAAAAGTTGGATGGGAGCCCAGATGATTTTTTTTCATGTGTAGGGCATTAAAAAGTTTGAAGACCACTGCGTATAGAGAGAAGTAACTTCTTTCCGGGTTGGGAGCACATACCTTCCACCAGCTGTTTGGATGGTGCAAATGGTTGGTACCAGTAGATGAGGGCAAGGCTTTCAGTGGGATAAAAAAGGGGGCTGGGTGTCTCTGAAAGGGAAGTGGCTATGTAATTAAGGGTGTGGTTTAAACATGTACACTAAATTTCTGTGATTCCCATAATGTGTTACTCAAGTGGTATTTTGTTGCCTTTCAGCTTTCTAACCTTGCATCATCATACTGTATATAACACAAAAACTGGTGTACACCTAAAATCAACCAGCAGTATTGTCCCTATCAATTATTGTTAGCTGTTTAAGATAAAACCCTAAACAAGAGTAATATGCTACAGAAAAAAGAAAAAAAAAAACCATCCTGGACATATCTAACATTCATAGAGAATGCAACATGAAATTAAATATGTGGAATATAAACTGTAGATAATTAAGTGACATGGATTACCTTAACGTTATTTACAATCATTGTTCAGAAATCAGTCTGTGTTTATAGCAGTAAGGCTAAACACAAAATTATAGGGCCTGATAGGGAGCCATTTCAAAGTTCATTTGTAATTACTGCCAGGTCTGAGACCCAGCTGGACCTGACCAACTTAAAGCCCTGGACGAGGTAGTGCCCTTTGGAGCTGGAGGTGAGTATATACAATTCTCTAAGGGTTGAGGTTGCTAGAGTGAACACATAGACAAATCTACGGCTTCACAGTGGTGTGAAAGAGAACTGCACCAACCTGAGTCTAGCCTAAAAAAAAGCTGAAGGAGCCAAGCATCGTGCAGTGAGAAGGACGGAAACTGCTTTACCTTTGGTGTTAGATCACAGATTAATAGTGGTTGGCACCCGGGCAAAGGTAGGAAGCCACAATTTTGCTCCAGTGAAGTCACTCCTCCAAGTACATAGTTCCCTTTAGCTTTAACAATTCATCAGCTCATTTCTTCCTACGGTGGATGGCCTTCAATTCCCTTGGTGAGGGTGGAGCAGTCTCTTCTTAGACTTACGGGCACTCACCAAATGTTGATACTCTAAGCTGCAGGATTCAAGCTGGATGCACAAGTCATCATCTGTGGCTAGCACTTGCTGAATGTGGAGGCAACCGAGATTCCAAGACTGAAACGTGGAGAGCAGATACTCCACTGCAATCCAGGTGCACTTCTGTTCTGTGCAGTAACTATTAATGCATCCACAGGAATACAAAACAAGTGACGGAAGGAATGCTTGAATTAATCTCAGCCAGTAAAACATAGGCTTGCAAAAGTCTAGAGGCAAAAGACAGATCATGCCCCCCCTTTTAAAGACCACTCATATCAGCTCCCTCATGGTATAAAGCTCTGACCTCTAGATCCTCTTCTATCCTTAGGGTGGACCTGCAGGCACTCTGAGAAGGTTGACTGCTTAAACCAACCAGCTCTCATCTCACCACAAAGAATGAGGGTGGAGTGTTCTTGATGTCAACGGGTTATCGCATGCTCAAAACCAATCAGTTCACAATCTGACCTCAGATCTGTCTGTGTCTCTTGCTGTGTGGTATACTCCATATTTGACCTGTCCCAAATCAGTACCTCAGTCAGTGAAGTTACCTAGCAGAGCCCCAAATACGTTGGTGTCAGTGTCCCTATGTCAGTCCAACCCACAAGAGCGCTCCAGCTTGGCATTGCTTTCACAGAGCCTGCTGGGTGCTGCCTTTTCACCAAAACATCCAATCTCTAGGTACCAGGCCACGCTTTCATTCTGATCCTGTGCTCAGTTCTCCTGCTTGAGGCCCTTTGGGATAGGAATTTGTCTTTAGATGTTAATAGTTCATTGGAAAAATGCATGTAGAAAGCTGATAGCATTCATCCTGTCAGCATCATAAATGTCAACCAGTTATATTTTGAGGTTACTATGATGTCATTGGTATTTGCAAATGACACGATATGTCTGAATGGCAATACCATTGATAATATTAGTGGTTATGTAAAGAATTGACTTTTCACCATTGATAAAGTTATTTGTGATGTGTGATGCCTAAAAGCTTAAAGCCTAGTGAGGTATTGCCCTTTGGAGCCAGAGGTGAGAATATACAATACTTTATGGGTTGAGGCTGCTAGAGTGAGCACGTGAGACAGATCTAAGGCTGCAGTGGAGTGGAGGCTGAGAAGCTCATCATAGCTTTCCAACTTCGGTTTTCCTTAGTTTTTTGATCATAGCAATACTATATTTTAGTTTGAAGATTTTTTGGTGGGGATTTATATTACTTTTAAAATAAATCACTTGATGATGAGTAAAGAACCAAAACTTCCCTTTAAATAATTTTATTTCCGTATGTTTATTTTTCTTTGTTAAGATATAGTTAGCAGGGCATTGTCCCTTCTCCAGAGCTCTCTGCTCACTGTTTGGCAGAATACACTGGGCTTGTGACACAGGGCACAGCAATGGTGGCATGTCCTGCTGCTAGTGCACTAGTCTCAGAAAATGCAGTCCTAGGCAAAAATGGCACTAGGAAGGGTGCTCAGGGCAAGGCCTTTTGCCATGGCATGCACACAGTTCACACAATATATACTACTCACTTGGCACGCCTAGACTCACGTGGCACAAGCTTGAGCGATGTAACACTGGATCATGATCTGTAGTTATTGCCCAGGTCCTGAAGTTAATGGGTATAGACTTTGGGTAATATTATTTACACATTTCCCTATCAGATACGATTTATCTGTGACCAGAATTAGAAATGGAGTTGCTGATTCTGCCTCACCCACCAAAAGAAAACTCTGAGCACTGTGCTTTAGGACTTGGTCCCAACAGAGGAGATTTAACAAGTAATCTTCGTCACAAAAATTACCAAGGACCTGTGAGCCCCCGGGATCTGGAAAGCTGCTCCTACAGTCTGCAGTTCGTGGTTGTGGCGCCGGCAGGGAGAGCCTCAATAATGTGGAGGTGGCACTGACAATCTCTGTCACTAAGGGCAGCACAGACCCACAATGCCGTCTATATTGAGCGATATGTGAGGACAAAATTAAAATCAAGGCTGGGTTGGGACAAGCAGTGTGTGAAGGCGGCACAGGCCTTGAGTCGGATGTCTGTGATTATGTAAGTTAAGTAAGCACATGAATGGCACATAATCCATTTAACACCTCACAAAGAGCGAGAACGCAAATTCATGTGAGATGTCAATGAGTTCCCTCACTGCCCAAACGGGTAACCCACCCCCCAAAGGTATTATTGGCTCTTCTTCAGTAGGTTGGCCATAGAAGCAAGTCAAACGCTCCAAAAAATCCTGCTTGAAAAACAAACACAAACAATATAGTAAAATAACGAAGACTGTTAAAGTCCAAACCATTTTCTGTTCAATAAAAAATAATGCATAGTTAAATGTTACAGAGTGGAGAAAAGTAGACACAGCGTTACAAAATAAAAAATAAAAAAAACGAACATTTCTATGGGAAATAATGCTAATGGGCATTTCAGTTAATGTCAATGGGTGTGGTCGAAATCTTGAAAAATTATAAAATGTCATGTCTCTATTTCACCCGAACCCTAGGGACCAATTAAGACCCCTGATTGTCTAAGCAAAGAGATAGATGTTGACGGTTTGATCAAGTCGCTTTTTTTTACCTTTTTGGAAATTATTTATGCAAGCAGGTTGAGTCAGGAACCTGTATCCGGTAAGGGAAACCCCAAAGCTAGATGCATTAATATGACAGCTTGGTCAAGACAGACCGTGGAGTTGAAAAATTTACAAATAGCACAACGATACTCATGTATACTATTAGGAGTCACCTTTGTTGGGAGGATATTCCGAGGTCCTGTCGATCTCATGCAGCTTACGGTGTTCCAGGATCTTCCCAGCAAGACTAACAACAGCTTGCAGAAAGGGCACGTTCACAGGTCTGGGACAATTCTTTTCATGTACATCTCCAGTGGATGCTTAGGACAGCTCTCACTGTCATCCTCAGGCAAGGCAGCGACTGAACATTCTTCTTTTCCTTCTCATAGCTCCACTGAGGAACAATGGCCATAGCCTCAGGTCTGAACAGTGATTGAACATTCTTCTTTTCCTTGTCATAGCTCCACTGAGGAACAATGGCCATAGCCTCAGGTCTGAACAGCGATTGAACATTCTTCTTTTCCTTGTCATGGCTCCACTGAGGAACAATGGCCGTAGCCCCAGGTCTTAAAAGGGACAGGCCAGCTAGTTATTGACAGATGCAGATAAACAGATCCTCCGCTTTCTCTGAAGCTTGTTGCTATCACTGTCTCAGCAATATGATGTCACATATCATGTGAGATGCCTGCAGCATAGGTAGGGGAATCTCAAAGACTATCTCATTCAGGATGGAGAAAAGCCTCCTGGGAAGTTAGGAGTTCTAAGGGACCTGTGAATAAGCCCCTGTTAGCACAGTCCAGTGACCTGCACATCAAAGACATTTCTCAGTCAGCTGGTGGCATAGCTCCCCAAAGTAACTGAAGGCAGAGTGCAGAAAGAAAAACAAATGTCTGATGTACTGAGAATCAATTTGTAAGAAGTGGCTACAAACTGAGACTTCTTGCTCACAGATTCTGAATCAGCTAATTGACCAATGCACTTTACATCAGTTTGCAAAATCACCATTTGTAGGGCATTGCAAAATGACCTGCCTAATGAATATTAAATAGGTAGATCACACTTTGCAACCCCCCGAGTTTAGCTACCACTCCCGGGGTTATCCCATTATCACAACCAAAACACTGGAGCACAGCCAGGGGCATAGCTTAGTCTGAAAGATTCAGAGGTTATAAAGCTCGAATTTCCCAACTAAAAAAGCAGTGGGCTGCAGCGAGGACGAGTTAGATGGCCAAGGTTCAGGGTGGACTGTTTCCATAAGGGACAGGGTCAGTACTGATTTCAATTAGGGGGGCATGTTAGCTGCCACTAGCATGGCACAGGTGGTGAAAAATGATGAGATGAAAAAGAACCTAGAGCAAATGCCACTGGTTACACTACTTGCAAGCATTCATCCTATAACATTTTCGGTGTTTGATTGCCAGTAGTATGCCTAGAAACCTGAGACTGACACAGGTTTCCAAGCCTATCACTGCCAATATTTTTGAATCCCAAAAAGTAGCTTCTTTGGATCCATTCAAGGAATACTTTCACTGGTGTAAATTAACTACTTTTTTGGCAAACCACTATGTATATTTAGGTTTCTGATCCAAAAAAAGAACGTTAGGTTAAAAGCTCTCAGTAAAATGAGGAGTAAAACTGAGAGACATAGCAGAATCAAATCACAGCCACCCAGCCCCAACTACTAAGTGATGAATGCATTTGGTGAGTTTCACACCCTAAACAGCACCCCTTGCTTCTGAAATGTACATCCCTGCCAGTCCCACCAGGCCGGGTAGTATCCCCTGAACTAATGACTGAGGTCTCGTACAATAAAGCAGCCTTGAGTGCCTGACCTGCAATCACTTATTTTAAATTTATTTTCTCTGCATATTTTCTTCTTCATCACTACTACAAGAAGCTTTGATAGTAGAGTTTTCAAATCAGTGTATGTAGGCAGGGTTCCATGAATTCAGTTCTCACATTTTAAGAATGATTTTATCAAGTGACTGATCTCTCCACACACTAAGCCTGTGTCACAAATTGAGACAGATGCGCCAACAAATTAATAGGAAGAGCTGAGCCAGAGCAGAAAGGAGTGCCTTGGTTGGCTCGAAGAGTCTTAGCACGAGCCAAGCAATGAAACTATTTGTCATGCATTTCATGCAACAAAAATATGGTAAAAAATAGCATAGAGTTTTCAAAACGTTTAAAAAGTGTACCTCTTTAAAATACAGAAGCATTTCACCTCAGGACATCAGAATATATCAATGCATAGACAGACATTTATTAAAACTGCTAGTTTTAAAGCATGAACTTAGTAACATTAATGGTTCCAACCCCTTCCCTCTCCCTGCCAACGACAATACCATTTATGAACTAAGAGGCAGGTTAGTCATGTAAACCCTAAACGTGGCCTTATTATAGGTGGGGAAACATTATGGCCTATTAAATCAAACATAATAGGTGCTTGTACAGTGCACATCCTAAATTCAAGTATTTAAAAGTGCTGTAACATTTGATAAAAGAAAAGGAGGCTCAGTGAAATTAAATATTTGCCTAGGCTCACACTATTTGGGGAAGTTGGGAAACCAATATTAATTCCAGGTTTTCTGGTTTCAAATTTTGAAATTCAGACACAAAATATGTACTTCTGTGTAGGTTTCTCTCGCCTGTTTTACATTGAAGGTCACTGTTTTGTCTTTTTTCTTGGCACATAGCAAGAAAAACTGTGACAGAGATAGCAAACCAGACTCGGGACCCCCAAACCCCACTACCAATCAAGAATGCATTTTTTTGGGAGGGGGTGTAGATAGAAAAAGCCTTTGGGCATCATGGGAATGAAGTTGAATCTCTTCAAGAAAGGAAGGATTCTAGAAAGAAAAACAAAATGACACCCTGGTTACATTTAAATTCTGGAGATACTTTAAACACAAAACCTACACCATGTCTAAGAACCAAGTGATCCAGAAAAACACAAGGACAGAGATAATGATAAATTGAAAATTCGAGCTCACCTCCTATTCAAGCTAAGTGATATGCACTAGAAATAAGACCTTGAAGTAAAGAGACCTAAACAATGGATTCTCAATTTTCAAACTGAGGGGCATATTTATACTCTGTTTGCGCCAAATGTGCGTCAAAATTTTTGACGCACAATCGGCGCAAACCCTGCCCCATATTTATACTTTGACGTCCGACCCCGCGGGCGTCAAAGTTCCACCATGTGCGTCATTTTTTGGAAGGGGGAACCAGCCTTGCGTTAATTATATGCAAGGTAGGCGTTCCCTTCCAAAAAATGACTTTAAGGCCTGTGCCCCATATTTATACTCTGATGTCATTTTGACGCACAGGAGGGGGCAGGCCTTAAAAAATGGCGCCCAGCCTGATGGGCACCGTTTTTTAACGCCTGGGTCAGGGCAGGCGTTAAGGGACCTGTGGGCTCAGAAGGAGCCCAGAGGTGCCCTCCCAAGCCCCGAGGGACACCCCCTGCCACCCTTGCCCACCCCAGGAGGACACCCAAGGATTGAGGGACCCATCCCAGGGAAGTTGAGGTAAGTTGGGGTAAGTATTTATTTCGTTTTTTTTTTGTGGCCTGATTTGTGCCCCCCTACATGCCACTATGCCCAATGACCATGCCCAGGGGACATAAGTCCCCTGGGCATGGCCATTGGGCAAGGGGGCATGACTCCTGTCTTTGCTAAGACAGGAGTCATGTCAATGGAGGTTGGACGTAAAAAAAAAATGGCGCAAATCGGGTTGAGGCCTGAATTTTGCCTCAGACCTGACTTGCCCCATTTTTTGATGCTCAACCTCCATTTTCCCCTACGCCGGCGCTGCCTGGTGTGAGTCATTTTTTTTGACGCATACCAGTCCGCAGCGCCGGCTAACGTCATTCAATAAATAAGGCGCCCGCATGGCGCTTTGGAATGGCGTTAGCCGGCGGTAAAAGTTTTGCCGCACAACTGCGTTGGCGCAGTTGTGCGTCAAAAAGTAGAAATATGGGCCTGAGAATCTTGCAAAACAGAAAGCACTAAAGGCAAACCCAACATAGAAGTTGGGCATTGAAATCAAGGGCAAGACCAGGAAAAGCCCTCCGGCAATCTGGAAACCAAACATCTAGGCCCTCATTACAACCCCGGCGGACGGTGGTAAAATGGAGAAAACTACTGCCAACAGGCTGGCGGTATTTTTCCCCATAATATGACATAGGCGGTTTGGCTCAAGCCAAACCACCAATGTACCACTCCGTCTGCCACGGCAGTAACAGCCCCCAGGCTGGAGACTTCAGTCTCCAGCCCGGCGGCCATCACTAGCCCGCCCACGGGATTATGACCCCACCTACTGCCATGGTTTTCGTGGTTTCCTTACCACCACAAAAACCATGGCGGTAGGCACTATCAGTGACATGGAATTTCTTCCCTGTCAATGATAGGGGTCTTCCCCGCCCCTCCCCCTACCCAGGTTTCCCCCCACCCCCGCTCACTCCAGACCCACCCCCCAACATACACGCACCTTCACACATCATCGTACACGCTCATATACACACTCATACCCATATTCACCCACGCATGCATATATCCATTCACACACACACTGACATACATACAAGCACACACGCATTCACACAACACAACATACACGCACTCACACATCCATACATGCACACACATATAACACGCAATACACACCCGCATTCACGTACACACAAACATTCACACACACCCCTACACACACATGCAACACCACCCTCCCCTGTCGGAGCACCGGACTTACCTGATTTCAGGGGGTCCTCCGGCAGGAGACAGGACGGGGTGCTGCTGCCAACAGCAGCGTCTGCCAGCAGAACACCGTCAGGCCATATCATGCGTCATGATACAGTCTACTGGCGTGCTGCTGCCGCTGGCAGCAGGGCCACCTTACAGCCATCCTCCGCCATGGCTGCAGCCGGAATTCTGCCATCCTTCTGGCGGAATTCAGGCTACGGTCATAATTTGGCGGATGGCTGGTGGCCGCGGCGACGGTGTTTTGGCGGCCATCGCCTCAGCGGTAGGTGGTTTTTACCGCCAATGTTATAATGAGGGCCTTAATGTTTAAATACTCCCCTAGAGTTCACAAAAAAAACCTATAGCAGCACACTGTACCCTGCAGTTAGAAGGAGAAAGCCCCACATTAAAACTGTAGGAAAACAGGGTTTTTACATGTTCCCTCCCCCGCTTTTGGCCCCTATTTGGACTACTTGTTGCTGGTTTATGACTAAAGTGCACTGGAGCCTGCTAACCTAATGTGCACTGGAGCCTGCTAACCAGGCCCCAGTGCCAGTGCTCTCTTCCTAAATGGGTATTTATGAATTTGTATCCCCAATTAGTAAGTATTTTAAACCCCCCCTTATAAGTCCCTAGTATATGGTACTAGTGGTACTCAGGGCATGGGTGTTAAAGAAGTCACCAGGACCGGAAGCATTATTTGTGCCACCCTGAGTGACTCAAGTAAACTACTGGAATTAAAATGAACCTGCAAGAGTACAATAAAACAGCAGAGAGAGAGAGTATGGTGGTAGATGAAAGAGGCATGAGGTGGACTCATGACTAGATGGCCTTGTAATTTGCAGCTTCAGCTGTGACCTGAGAAAAACATTTGGCACTGACATCTATTCTTTTAAAAATTAAGCACTGACTAGAGCTCTAGACTTTCAACATACTAAAGGAGTAGAACTGGAAGCCTAAGAGAACAAGGAGATAGTGGGAGAATTCATTCCTTGCTTATCAGGAGAGGAAACCAACATGCCCTACTCCTATCTCTAGGCTGGATCCACCAACTGTAGAACAGAATTGTCTTCTCAAATCGAATACAGGGCTCCATGTTTGAATAGAAATGAATTGAAGGAGTGTAAGAGAAGAGATGGCCAAAGACACAGGACAACATTCTGCCCCATTCATCTTGTTCTGGATAACAACTGCAGAACTGTGGCACCAAGACATTGGTTCTCTAACCATGTGGTCCAGATATAGACTCTGAATCTGTGGCAGAAGCCCTTACAAGAAGGAAATACTCTGTTCAATGAGTCTGCCATCCCATTATCTAAATCCCTTAAGTGAACAACTTGGTTGTGGGGGAGGGGGCGGAGTTCTGCCCAGAAAGATTCTGTAATGTAACCATTGTTAGAAACTGATCCTCCCTGTCTTTTGACATTATTTTTGGAAACCATATTATCCTGACAGACCACCACGGACCGACCCTCTTCAGAAAGTTAAAACACCTGAAAGGCACAATATTCCACCAAAGTCAAGGACATGCCCAGTTGGTGACCTGAACATTGACTCTGTGCTGAGTGTGACCACAATGGCTCTCAGAGCAGAAGCATCTGTGGTCAGAATAAGAGATTAAAGGAATGGGTACCTCAATGAGACGAGTTATAGCATCCCAGTGCTTAAGGATGTGAGGAGAGAGACTGTCCCTAGATGCAGCCTTGTTCATGGAGTGACAAAGATGTCAGCAGCCTGTAGAAAACCGAAAGAAAGCATAGAAATAGAAATCTTTAGATAATAGAGGATCATACATGTAAAATGTTCACATTCACAATATTGTCCCAGATTTGAATCTAATCCAGAGCAGAAGCTGCCTTTTGCCTCATCAAGGATGAAACGTGGTTGTATGTTGAAGAGTCTGTTGTGTAGAAGAGACTCTGCACCCAAATCTGTCCAGCACAAGCTGGATATACTGTGTGGAGGCTGATTGATAAGGAAGCCATGATGAAGGACCACCATAGGGTGGATAGTGGAGGTTTGAACAAGGGAGACAGACCCCATGTGTGTTAGCCAGACTGTTATCCAGTAATGAAGTATGAATGAACTGTGATATCCTCATTGTGGAGAAGTCTCACCAATAGTGACAGCACCCGTCTTGAGACTGAATGAACGAACCTGGAATTGAAAATGTCGTTCTCCAATGGCAAATCTAAAATAATCCTATTGGTCCAGCTGGACAACTCTACATGTTTTCAGTGTTTTTTGTATGACACTATCTGGACCCATTGCTGTGTAACACAGCGCTTTACAGACAACAGGTACGATAAACATAGAAATTAAGTGTAGGTGAACCAGCTAAAGTATATAGTAATTAGGTAATTGGAACATACAGTTGTGGTTGCATTTCCAGCATTATACATTTAGATTAAAAAGGATAGAGCAAGATATGAAAAACATGGCCATATTCAATAGAGTTCAGTGGGGAAGTCATGAAGGTAAATATCCTCCAGGTCCAATGAAGTTATGGATTTTCCTGGAAGTTCCAGGGGTATGATGCATTACAAATATTTTACACAAATAGGTTGAACTGTGGAATGATGATCATCTTGACTCCTACTGTCTTCTTGTGTTGAACCAGAAATATATTATGTTGGAAATGGCCCTTTCAGCAGAGTCATCCTCAGACTTGTTTGCCTTTTTACTCCACTTTTTGCAGAGTTTGTTTTTGTTGGCTGTAGGACTCTGGGCACTTTACCACGGCTCCAGTTTTAAAGTGCATGTGCTGTTTGCATAAATCTGTATAGTGGACTATAGGAACCCAGGGCCAGTAACTTAAATGTTACTAGTGGGCATGCAGTTCTGATTGTGTCACCCACTACAGCAGCACTTTAAATATGACGCAGGCCTGCCCCCGCTGGGCCTGTGTGTGCAAGTTTAAACTGCCATTTCGAACTGGCAAGTGCACTCCCTAGAAAGGCCCAAACCTTCCTTTTTATTACATGTAAGTCACCTCTAAGGTAGGCCCTAGTTAGTCCCAAGGGCAGAGGACATTGTATTAAAACAGTTGGACATGTACTTTTAAGTTTACCATGTCCAGGTAGTGAAAAACTCCACCAAATCAAATCTCTACTTGAACCAAGGACACTGCCAATAAGGACTGCTGAGCTACCAGGAGGGACCGCCCCTCTGCAACTGCATTGCTGTGTTGGCCTACTGCTTGCTGTGCTGTAGGAGGGACTGCCACTTTGCTACTTGCTCTGCTGTATTAGCCTGCTGCTTCTGCAGTGAGAGGGACTGAACTTGCTCTCTACATCCTTGAACCCAAGAATCTCCAAGGGCTTGTTGGATTGCCCCCTGTTCTTCTGCAGCCTTAGGGACATTAATGACTGCTGCAACTCACCTGCTACAGCACCTGTACTCTGCCATTTGTGAGTCCACCCTGCCAAGTAGTGCATCCCAGTCCTGGGCCCTTGGAAGTGGGCTAAGGTGCTCTGCCTTTTGTGGTTTTCATCAGAACCACCAGAAAGCAATGCAAAGTCCCACGAATCCTCACCACACAGTTGCCAGCCCATTGGAACTGACGCAGAATGAAGCAAAGGCTTACAAAGCCTCACCACTCAGCTTCTCGCAACTGAAGCTGGACAATGCAAAGTCTTGCAAAGCAAAGCGGCGCAGACTGCAAACCAGGATTTAAGGTACGTGTTCAGCAGGCCAAAGTGGGCCTCTGTAGTCGGCCCATGCTCCATTGTGGTCGGCCTGAACTTGTGACCTTGTCCCAGACAAGCGTGACCAGATAACTACTATTGGTGCTTTGCACTTCTATGTGCTATTTTCACCTACATTTATAAAATTGCATCTACTTATTGGATTTTTGATGTTTTGGTCTTGTTTTAAACAGAGAAATACTCTCTACCCTTCTAACCTGACGTGGAATCTTTTTGTGGTATTTTTGACTGTATTACAGTAATTAAGTTTTGCACAAAACTTTATAAATTGCTTAAATTAAGCCTGAATGCTCTGTGCAAGCTAACACGGGGTGCGCACAAGTTAAGTTAGGAAGTGTAACTGACTGACTTACCATGACTAGTATCGTGGTCCGTACTTGTACAGGATGAATACCTCTGCAAACTAGGACTCAATTTTTAACATTAAAATAGGTTTTTTGTCCTTTTTCTGACAGGGATAATTGGCAGATCGCCTTCTTGATGAGAATCCAATGGAAGCGGTCTCAAAAAGAGACCTGATGAACTAAGTTTGAGGCCACTCGGTCAGGACAAAACTGGAAGCAGGATAGATCATCACAATTTTCAACCTGTACTCCTCTATTGCCAGCTTCAACGGCCAGTAATTTCCTACGGAATATTGTCAGGCTTAAAAAAAAAAAAAAAAAAAAAAAAAATTAGGGTGACCTCTGACTGGCGTATAATCAGGAGCGCAGACGAGGGGGAGCGATACATTGTTCATCTCTACCATTACAATATGAACAAAGTTTACAGTTGTATCAGTTCTTGCCTAACCAGTTTCACTGTCATAAAGAAAACACTATGGTGGGATTGTATCTGAAGACGTCTCTCTAGGTAAAAAGGCACACAATATTTACATACCTTGAAAGCTTTATGTAACATATTGTCTGATGCCTGAGCAACACATTTAGCGCGTAGAAAAGGCAATATCAAGACGTTAGCATATCTGCTCCCATGCTTGAATTTAATAGAAGAGCAAAAGCCTACTTTGTAAATATAAACCAGCGTCAAGCAAGCCCGAAAAAGTAAATAAAGTAATGGTAGTAATTAAACAATGAACGAAAACACATTAGATGATAGCAGGGAACTCTGTCAAGGACAGACTAAAATAGGGTGGTCCTGAGCGCCTGGAACAGGGTGTATGAAGCCTCCCGTTGGGAAGACCAATGACATTTATAGGGACTGCAATAAGTACATATTAATTTATAATATAATCCCTTTTTGATAAACATTTAATCCCTTGCATACTATGAAATAATGTACAGACCTTACTTGCAAATACATAATGGACTGCAGCCTTTGATGTATATTTTGAACTCATCCAGTTAGAATTCGGAATGTTTTTTTTCTCTTTTTTATATAGCACTATCGAACCATTTTTGGGTGTCACAGCGCTTTGCAGATATGTTTGAAAAACATAGAAAATGAATTGGAGAATCAATGAAAGAATACATTAATCAGAATTAAAACCTACAGTGGTGATTATATTTGCAGAATTATACATTAGGATTAAAGTACATAGGACAAGTTGCTAAAAACAGTAGAAAGGGCACTAGCAGCTCAGGATATCGTTTTTTAAGCCTCAAATGTAATTCTTCTAGAAAGGTGAATGCAGGTTGGCAGTGAGTTCCCAGGACATCTGCAGCTTTTCCATACACGGATTCAGAACGAGATTATGGATGTGTGAGGTAGGAGAACATGTTGGGTGACCCTGCTGTGAATTATTGTAGCTCTGTCCAGAAATGCACCAACAAGTAATGAACTGATCTGTTACCTCAAAATAGTTCATTCACAGAAAATGAGGACGTCGAAGTGGCAGCACTTTCGCTTGTTCCTTAAAGAAAAATCTAATTATAGTTGAATTGTAACACCTCATGACATGGGAATTAAAATTGAATTATTTTTGATGCAGTAAGCTGTGACACATGGCCCATGAGGTTTATGGCCATATCTACATTTTATTGACACTCTGAAGTGGCCTTCTGCTGTATAAGCATATTACAAAAGAAGAAAAACAATATAAGCACAGAGAAACCCCTAGCAGAAAAGTTTTGATTTCAGTTATACTTTTTATAAATGACATATTCAGTTTAACATCGCTCTCAATTGGCCTACTGATTCCATGTGCGATTTAAAAGACTAAAAATCTAACCTGACAGAACAACTGACCTTCATAACTTTTTAGGTCGAGCATAGCAGCGCACAAGCGCGGCACTTCTCGTTATGTTGTAATCTGTTCGGAGGGCTTTCACCACACCCATCTCAAGCACATCACTTTCATTCGTTCCTGGGCCTGCGTTTCAAAAGTCCCTTGATGAAGATGGTAAATGCTTTACTTTTGTCCCGCTTTTAGGCTGTTTTGTTACTGCCTTGGAGACTGACCCTGTTACATGGATTATTGTATTATCGGAAAGATAGCTTTGTGTCAGCGCACTATTTTTTCTTTTGCCTCGCCTCTTTGCTCATGGCGGTATGTTGTTTCTTCGTCTCCCTTGGTTTTGGGCATTTTGCTGTTTCTTTGCAATGTATGTGGGGGCTTTATTTTGTTTTTGCAGTTTATTTTGCGCAAACTCGACAAAAAGGTACTGGAGCGCTTTATTATTTTTGCAGTGCTTTATAGAGCACCATTTCCATTACATAACAACACATTCATTTTTGGTATCAAGGGGAGATTAAGTAATTTACCCAGAATCACAGGATGTTGAGCTGGCGCTGAGACTCAAACTGTGTTCCCCAGCCCCAAAGTCGACATCTCTGGCCCTTACGCCACATCTTCCCCCCGTCTTTGTCTGGTGCATGTTGGGACAGTCTGGGAATAACGCTTTTTTATTTATAGTGCTTGGTAATACAGGCTTTGACATTTCCTAGTGCTGCAAAGCAGGTGCCATTCTTAACAAAATCACTATAATTCATTTGCATCAGCCTTGCAGATGTGAAGAAGCTATGACAGGATTATTTATTTATTTATTATTTTGGCAGTTTTATGTAGCACAAGCGCGACATGAAGGTATTGGAGCCTTTTTTTGTTGCAGTTTTACCTTTCAAAAATTCCTTTATGTCATTGCTGAATGCTTTACGTTTGTCCTGCCTTGAGGCTGCTTTGTTACCTCCTTGGAGGCTGACCCTTTTACATGGATTATTGCACAATTGGCCAGATAGCTTTGCGTCGGTGCACTATTTTTTCTTTTGCCTCGCCTATTCGCTCATGGCGGTATGTTGTTTCTTCGTCTTCCTTGGTTTCGGGCATCTTGGTGTTTCTTTGCAATGTCTGCGAGGGCTTTTTTATTGATATTTTTTGCAGTTTTATGTAGAGTAAAATTATCACAAAGGTATTGCAGCGCTTTATTTTTTGCAGTTTTACATAGCACAATCTTGATACAAAGATATTACAGAGCTTTACATGAGCACCAGTTACATTACACAAAAACACATTCATTTTTGGTAGCAAGAGAAGATTAAGTGATTTGTCCAGAATCACAGGATGTTGAGCCAGGGCCAAGACTCAAACCGTATTTCCCTGCTCCAATCTCAGCAGCTCTGGCCCTTACACCACATCGTCTCCCCTAGGATTCTTTGTCTGGTGCGTGCTGGGACAGTATGGGAATAACTTGTTTCTTTTTTATATAGCACTTGGTAATACAGGCTCTGCCATTTCATAGCGCTGCAAAGCAGGTGCCATTCTTAACAAAATCGCTATCATTCATTTGCATAAACCTTGCAGAGATGAAGAGGTGAAAAAACTATGTCAGGATTGTAATCTGTGACATTCTCGTTCTGTCAAGACCTCTGCAGTGGGTGCATTGACAAACTGACTTGAGTATAGCTTAATACTAAGCGATATCACATGCTTTTGATATTCTCTGGAGGGTCATAAACCGAGCACATAGGTTCGTTCTAGCTAAGAATATGGTGAAAGGTGTTGTCTCCAAAATGGTGGAAAAGGAGTCATGACTCCAGACCTAATCACTTCACGGGCTCAAGCTTGCAAAAAAACATCTAGCCTTTGTATGTAAATTGGACCTCTACAAATAGCATATTCAGTTAGCGTGAACTCAATAAAACGGTATTACAGCATATTACATGAGCACCGGTTACATTGCACATTCATTTTTGGTAGCAAGGGGAGATTAAGAGATTTGCCCATAATTACAGGATGTTGAGCTGGTGCCAAGACTCAAAGTGTGTTCCTCAGCTCCAAGGTCAGTATCTCCGGCCCTTATGCCACATCCTTTTACCTAGGGTTCTTTGTCTGGTGCGTGTTGGGGCAGTCTGCAAATTACTTTTTTTTATTTTTTATATAGCGCTTGGTAGTACAGATTCCTGCCATTTTATAGCGCTGCATGCAGCTGCCATTCTTAACAAAATCGCTATAATTAATTTGCAGTTAAGCTGCCTCTTCTGTTATTCTTTTTGTATACAGTCAAGGTTTTTAAAAGTTAGGCTGGTTTTTCCAATGTACAGGAATAATTCCTTTAAACATTTAACATACAGAAATGTATGGCTGCCCCTTTTCTTTGCTCCTAACTCTTTTGACCCCCTCGTTCTCAGGGTTAAATGCCACAAAGGTGCCTCTTTGTGGCTTGTTTGATACTATAAAAGTTTAGGTAAACAAACCAAAAAGGGTTGCATCTCTAGAGTATCAGCCAGTCTGAAGGAATGAAGCAAAAACACTCCCAAGATGGCGGCCTTGATGTGTCCTCTCTCCTGCAGCAACAGGCCTGGGAGGGTTGCTGTGGCACCTGGCATACATCCAATGCACTCCAAACCAAAACACGTAGGTAAAAGACATTGGCAGTTACAACGCCAATAGCTCTAACTCTTACAAATATGAGACCTGTTGCATTGCAAGTGCTTGTTTATAAACTGTGTCTGTTTTCCAGATAACAATATAAAATGACTTAAGTGTTCAATGTTTTTAGTCAGATATGTGGTATTTGGTAACTACATTTTTAATCTGTGATCCACTATATGTAGGAATACACCAGTACATTTCATTTAAAAGTTAACATTTCACTGTTATTTGTTTCCTTCTTGCGGGTGCTCTTTCACCAGCTTCAAACACAAAATCCCCTCACATTCTTGCCTCTTGAAGTGATGGATGAATTAGTGGGGTGTAGTCATCTCAGTTATTCACAATAAAGAGAACTAATTCCTGGACCTTCTGACTGCCAAAGAGTTGATGCACCACATTTACTAAGACGGGTGACCCCATCGAGTTATTTCCATGCACACAAAAGCAGTGCTGGGGCATAAGGTATTACCACCAACTCTTCCAGTCTTCCCTGGAACCTCGCCTACGTCCACTCCGACTTGTGCCCAGGCGTTTGGATGACATCTAGCTCAGTCGTTCTACATTGATGAGTATTTTCCAGGAAGGAGGAGGGTTGCTTTTTTTCTTCTTGTACAAGACTTCATTTGATAGAGGAATATTAAAGGTAAGGGGCTTTGTGAGTGAGATGTGGTGAGCGTTTTTTCCAAGGCAGCACTGGACGTCTTCCTTTCTTCTTGCTCCAGGAATAATTTGCTCATACCCATTTTTGAAGGATGGTCAACATAAACTGGATAGTTCATTTGGGATGGGGAGATTCCTACCAGTTTATTAAACATACTCTGATAAGGGAATCTCTAATCACTTGTGGTAGCAACAGTGCAAATGCAAACTGGAATCAATTGTTCAGAAAAATGTTAGTTCAAATAGTTCTAAGACAATAACATTTGTAAACCAATAAAAAAAAATAAAAAAATATATAATGAAATAAAACCATAAAAACATTGGAGACACGCATCAGCAAAGCCAATAGATTTCGCTCATGCAAGAGCTATTGTTTTTGCAATGTGTTTTAGTCATGTTGTACACCAGCGTGTCTGCTGTTCAACATGGCTAAAAGTTTGTGGTTTAGAGAAGCATGAACTGCGAGTGGAGTGGTATTGAGTGGTGTGGAATGGCACAGAAAGTTGTAAAGTGGGGTGGCTTAGAGTGGTGTAGAGTAATGTGTCAGAGTGGAGTAACGTGTTGTGGAGTTTCAGAGTGGAAAAGTCTGATGGAGTGGTATAGAGTCGTGGAGTGGCATAAAGGGGAAGGCCGTAGACCGGAGGGTGCATAGATTGGTGTGAAATAAAGCATGGTGAAGTGTCAGAGTGTAGAGTGTTGTAGACACATCGAAAGGCATATCCATGAATGACACCTGTATGTAGGATCTTAAAACGCCACAGTAGTTGGTGATGACTAGATAAAGCTTTGGTATCTATTCAAAAGGTGAGGAATCTGCAGTTAGAATTATCCAGCAGAAGAAAAAGTTAGTTACCTTCCATAATGCTGTTTCTGGTGTATACCACAGCTCCAAGGGCCAGATGTAGCAAGTCGGCAATTTGCGACTTGCAAATTGCGAGTCCCTGCGACTCGCAATTTGCAAGTCGCAAATTGCTATGCAGTACGGTGTCTCAGACACCGACTGCGACTCGCAATGGGGTCGCAATGACCCACCTCATGAATATTCATGAGGTGGGTCGCAAATTGCGGCCCCATTGCGAGTATAGGCACTCGCTAACATGGAGGCCTGCTGTCGTCAGCAGACCTCCATGTTTGCGACCTGCTTTTCAATAAAGCAGTTTAATTTTTTTGAAGTGTAGCCCGTTTTCCTAACAGGAAAACGAGCTGCACTTCAAAAAAACCGAAACCTTTTGTTTCAGGGCAGGGAGTGGTCCTTTGGACCACTCCCTGCCCTGAAAAAATATTTTGGGGTCCAGTCACAAACTGGAAGGGGTCCCATGGGGACCACTTCCAATTTGCGATTGGGTTACCATCCACTTGAAGTGGATGGTAACTGCGATGCCATTTGCGACCGCATATACGGTTGCAAATGGTATTGCATCCCAATGCGACTCGCAAATAGGACGGGAACACCCCTTCCTATTTGCGAGTCGGTAACGACTCGCAAAATGCATTTCTGCATTGGGATACGCGTTTAGCGAGTCGCAAACGGCAAATTTTGCCGTTTGCGACTCGCTAAACGTTTGCTACATCTGGCCCTAGATTCCTAAATGCCTTCAGGCCTCCCAATATCTGTGGTTCGATATTTTCTAACTAAAAAGAATCCCAATTCATCAATCCACTGCTGTTTAGGCTGCCAACACAGCCTCAGCCCTGCCTCCTACAGGGACGAGTCTCTGCTCTACCAATCTGCAAACAGCCATGTCCATTTCAGCACAGTCCGGAGCAACGGCACCATTTGACAGACAAGTTAGTGGCCATGGGCGTTATATTGGTACAGCTGCTCCAGGCTGCAGTCGGTCAGGGTTTCCTCTGGAGCACACCAGACCCTGGATTCCTCCTATCATGGTTCTTCTTCCCGCTTCGGACTCAAGGACTAACACGCAGGGTATTTTTCTGCCTGTAAAAAGGTGCTTTGATTGCTAAGTGAGCTGGGTCAGAAAGCAGTAGTGGAGCTCTGCGACCTACTGCATGCCTAACTTAATCACGCCACCAACTTTTAATATTTGAAGGTAGGTATAGACCCCAATATTGCTAAATCTCCCTATTTTTTGCTCAATTATCACCATATACGTATCAAAAGATTACAAAATAGCAATTTCAATTTGATCATACTGCTGAGAGAGGGCAGAAGCAGTTGTAGCTAATGTGGAGCATAGTCTACTTGGCAAGATGCCATCTAGAATTTCAAGCAGACCAATATCATGAAACCTTGGCACTTTGCAAGAGTCAGCATAGCAGATGCAACACCAATAATGCTTTGAGTTTGATCACGCATGATGAAACCTTTTATGCATGGAACAGGCCAGTCCCAAGCCAGTTATACAGGGGCTGCTCGTGTCTCAGAGAATAACTGCCACCATATAAAACCTTTGAGTAAGTGATTTGGGGTTCGCAGGAACCATATTGACTTTGTGGTCTATAATGAAGTCCTGTTCTTGCACAACAAGCCCACCGCAGAAGCTAGGCATTCCTACCTTTACAGTCATGACCCACTTCCGACTTTATGGTCCACCTAACCTGTAAAATGTGCCCCAAACAAGTAGGTCCTAAAGCATGTTAAAGCCCATTAAGGGGAATAAAATCTAACTGGTCACCCAGTTCTGCTCTCTAGATGCTTCCTTCTCTTAGACTGGACCACCAGCTCCCTTGTCGGGAGAATCAATGTTCTATGAAGGGCTAGTATGTTCTTGAGCCTTCAGTAAACATGTGTGCTAGCTTGATAAGACGTACATGGTACTTAAGCCCCCCTTTCTTCTTGACATTGTACTAAACAAAAAACAGGAGTTCCGCAATGTATGCTTTGGCCTATTACCAGATCTAATTAAGTAGTCTGACCTTATCTATTCAGATGATAACCAGGAAACACTCAAAGTAGAGAATCCCAAAGATAGAGGAAATTCTAAACTTTAAACGGTCTCAAGGCCATAGACCAATGGATGACTTGTGACTACCACAAACTAAAGGCATTAAACATTGAGATACACAAATGAAAAATGGAAAAGTTACAACCCATTAACACTTTGGCCAGACAAACTAGGCCTACCAGCAAAAATATTTAAAAAAAAGTATGAAATCTTGGAATTATCAGGCACTCTCCACTCTCAATGAATGCCCAAATTAACAAACTTATCAAGTTGGCCTTCCATACTCTGCCTAATATACTATGAAGACACTCCATTAAATATGTCCACATCCTGGATTTCCACAAAAGGCTTACTCAATAACATCACTAATCTTCTAAAAAAATAAAATAAAAATATGCAAATGTACAGTATCATTAAGGTATCTCAGAACTCAGCCAGAAGAGTAATTGTATTTGTTAAGGTACACACACACACACACACACACACACACACACACACACACACACACACTTTTCTCCCTTACCCTGAAGGCCCCTCACTTGTTTCTAGTCCCAAGAACATCCACATTCAAGCTACTATTTAAGATGGGCAAGGAAATAAACAGTAAAGGTCCATATTCCTCCAGATGAAAATCAACAAATTCTCTCAACATAAGAATTTACTTTCTAGGCCTGCACTGCAACTAATGAACTCACTTTACAAAAAACAATTAGCAGCACTGCTTGTGCTGCACAGGCTAATAAAATAGGTTTTCTCCCAGCAAAAGAGATATGGACAACCACCTGAAACTTAGAAGAATGGTTAAGAACTGGCTACTCCCACCCGGACCACGTTGGGCACCTTGATGCGCTATTCTCTCAAATTGAGAGACACAAGAACAATTCCTATATTGTCTACAGGCTCCAACCAACTTGTCAAAGATATTATGCACCCAAGAAATCTTACCTGCTGACAGATCTGCCTTTTCCCAGTCATGTATAATAATATACAAAACAGAAGTACTATCTCATACCCAAATACTTTCTACTAAGACTGTACAACATTTGACAAGCATCCTCCCACAATATTACACAAACTCTGCAAGAAACAAAAACAAACTTATCTCAAGATCATCAAATACTTCCCATTCTCTGCATGACCTACTCCCCTTACAATTCTCTAGTTCATAACTACATGCCCTTATTTGCCTCCTATGAAAACTGCACAACCTTTGGAGATCACATTGAATTCCCTCTGAATCCCAAATAGATTGAGGTAATGCAAAAAAGAGTTTTGTGTAAGACTTAACCCACTAACAAACAAGATTGGGCTGTCACTTTTCAGTGATGTCAAACTTGTTTTGCTAAACTTCAATTTGAGATGCCACAGAGCCCTCACCATTATAACAAATAACACTGGCTAAAAACAAAAACACATTTTTGGTGTCACAAAGTACACTTTACCATAGCATTATCTTTGTAAAATAATAGAATGCCAGCTCTCACAGTGACATTAGCCAATGGTTGAAGTGTGCTGACAGTGAAATTAGCTAATGGTTGAAGTGAGCTGACCCGCAGCCCCAGGCTGTATTTTGTAGTCAGAAGAATAATGTGAGTGATACCACAACTGAGCAGTGAATGAAGTGTTGCCTGAAAACCAGCATATTATATCGATAATTTCAAGTAAACTAAAAAATGTGCGGTTTATGGCAGGCCTAAACAACACTATATTAACCACAGTACCCTTCGGTCCTGGAGTAGTGTGATACTCATATAATATATGCCAATACCTTCTCAGGAGTAGGAATCACTATATAAATACAATTACAACAGGCATCTTTAGAATAAGATTCCTCATCCTTTTCTACATCAAAAGCCAACACCACCCCTCTTCAGCAAAGTACACATCCACCCAATAGGTCTTGTATTCACTTCCATAGTGTGGCTACCGTATTAGTATTTTGGCCTTTTCCCTTACTCTCTCGCACAGCAAAGCCCCACCTCCTCACCAGACAGTCTTTTTCCAGCTTGTTGAAATGCCCAGAAGCCAAGCGACATCCATTGCAACTCCAGGCAACTGAGTGAACTTTGGCAGTGTGTGCTGGGAACTCCCTGGTCTCGTTATTCACTTTAAAAATCTCCTGAATCTCTTGTGCGTACAGAGAGACCATGGCAAGAGCAGGAGTCAGCATGCTACTGCAGCTGCATTAAGCTCTGTCCTTAGCTGCTCATGCAGACAGTCACTGTGGGAAGCTGGCTCTATATATACTATTTCAAAGTGAGATATAGTGTGCACAGAGTCCAGGGGTCCCACTTAACAGAGGCTAAACTAGATAAAACAAATGCTCTCTTTGTGGTAGTGTGGTCGAGCAGTTAGGCTTATCAGAGAGTAGTGCAAAGCATTTGTTGTACACACACAGAAAATAAAAGAAGCACACGCTCAATGACTTAACTCCAGACCAATGGTTTTTATATTGCAAAAATATACTTTCTGAATTTATTTTTAGAACCACAAGATTAAAGTTGCAGGTAAGTACCTGAAAAGATTGTAATTTCACACAGGTATCAACAGCACTTGTTTGAATTAGGTAAGAAATACAGTTTTTGAATTATTGGCAATAATCTGTCTTAAGTGGACACAGTACAATTTTCAGAACAGTTTCTGGAGGCAAGAAATGTTAGATCGTTTTACAGGTAAGTACAACACCTACAGTTTCAGTCTCCGGGTTTTAGGAAGTCTATCGGTTGGGGTTCAAGTTAACCCCAAACACTCACCACCAGCAACAAGGGGCCGGTTGGGTGAAGAGGTCAAAGTGGAGCAAGTTTAACGTGGGCTCCTATGGACACAGGGGGTACTCGGAACCAGGCCTGCCTGCAGGTAAGTACCCATGGCTTGGAGGGCAGACCAGGGTGGATTAGAAGAGCACTGGAGGGGCAACAAGTAGGCACCAAACACACACCCTCAGCGGCACAGGGGCGGCTGGGTGCAGGGTATAAACAGGACATCGGGTTTCCAATGCTGGTGTATGAGGAGACCCTGGGGGTCACTCAGAGGCTGCAGGCGAGGTCCAGGGGATGTCTCGGGCACACCACTGGTCGGACACGTAGGAGGGCTCACTGCTGGATGTTAAGGCACCGGGGGTCAGTTTCTCCAAGGCCTGGGGGATGCAGGTGCAGTGTTTCCTTTAGGCATCAGACATCTTTGTGCGGAGCTCGCGGTCAGGGGGTTCTCGGGATTCTCTCTGCAGGCGTTGTCGTGGAGGGCTGGAGAGGTCAACCCAGGGTGGGCACTTGCTCATAATCGCCTGGGGACCCTCTCTTACTGGATCGACCACCTGCACACAGGCTGTGGGCTTCCGGTGCACAGGGGTCAAGACTCACGCATCTGGAGTGAGGTGGGAGTCCTTGGTTGTAGGTTTCTTTAGACAGAGCCACTGTCCTCAGGAGTTCTTGGTCTTTTTGGGTGCAGGGCAGTCCTCTGGAGTTGGCAGAGGTCATTGGGCCCGCTGGACGCATCTCTGGTCTTTTTGCAGGTTCTTTGAAACAGGAGACAAGCCGGTAGGACTGTGGCCAAAGCAGTTGTCATCTCCCTTCTTCTCTGCTGGGGATTTCAGCTTAGCAGTCCTTCTTGTAGTTCGCCAGAAAACTGGTGAGCTGGGTTCAGGGAGTCCCTTAAATTCTAGATCTAGGGGCGTTTTAGGGGTCGGAGGGTAGTAGCCCATGGCCACCGTCCCTGAGGGTGGCTACACCCTCCTTGCGCCCACTTCCTCTGGGGAGGGGGGCCCATTCCTATCCTTATTGGTCCCTGTCCTCCAAACCAAGATGGAGGATTCTGCAGGGAAGGGGTCACCTCAGCTCTGGGCACCATAGGAGTGGTCCAAGCTGGGTTGGTCACTCCTCCCTGTTTTACCAAATTTTTCAGCCGGACTTGCTGCCAAAAGTAGGGCTTTGTCTGGGGGGAGGGGGGTGGAGGGCATCTCCACTAGCTGGAGTGCCCTGGGGCACTGTAACCCGAGGCTTGAGCCTTTGAGGCTCACTACCAGGTTTTACAGTTCCTGTAAGGGGGAGGTGTGAAGCACCTCCACCCAGGACAGGCTTTGTTTCTGGCCACAGAGTGCACAAAGGCACTCACCCCATGTGGTCAGAAACTTGTCTGAAAGTGGCAGGCTGGCACAGACCGGTCAGTCCTACACTAGCAGTTTGGTTAACATACAGAGGGCATCTCTAAGATGCCCTCTGTGTGCATTTTTCAAGAAATCCCACACCGGCATTAGTGTGGGTTTATTGTGCTGAGAAGTTTGATGTTAAACTTTCCAGTATTCACTGAAGCCATTATGGAGCTATGGAGTTCGTAATGACAAACACCCAGACCATATACTCAGTATGGCTACATTGCACTTACAATGTCTAAGAATGGACTTAGTCAAAGTAGGGACATATTGCTCATGCAGTTATACCCTCACCTGTGGTATGGAGCACCCTGCCTTAGGGCTGTAAGGCCTTCTATAGGGGTGACTTATCTATGCCACAGGCAGTGGTTTGTGGGCATGGCACCTTGAGAGGAGTGCCATGTCGACTTTGCCTTTTTCTCCCCACCAGCACACAGAAGCTGTAAGGCAGTGTGCATGTGCTGAGTGAGGGGTCCCCTGGGGTAGCATAATACATGCTGCAGCCCTTAGAGACCTTCCCTGGCCACAGGGCCCTTGGTACCATGGGTACCTTTTACAAGGGACTTAACTGTGTGCCAGGGCTGTGCCAATTGTGGAAACAAAGGTACAGTTTTAGGGAAAGAACACTGGTGCTGAGGCCTGGTTATCAAGGTCCCAGAACACACACAATCAAAGTTGGCATCAACACTAAGCAAAAAGTTGGGGGTAACCATGCCAACAGTGGCACTTTCTCAGTCACTATCTAGGACAACTGGTGAAGACAGTGCACCTGCGCACAATGTCACCATAAAACTGAAGAATCTGGTTGTCTAATGAAGTTCATGCACATGCTTAGTCATGGATGCCATTGTTGGAGTTCATACATGGGATGAGGTCTCCTCTGTCTTTATGAGAAGGATGTGAATTGTGTTTAAACTCCTAACCATGGCACAAGTCCTAAAACAAGATTTACAACCCTGTTTACATTGTTGCATAGTAACAGAAACAAGTGGGGTGGGGGAGGTGGTGGTTGGGAGAGAGCACGGGGAAGACAGGCAAACATTAACACCAGAAGGAATCAAAGAAAAAAGTAGTCCCACAGAACAACAGATAAAGAGCCAAAGCAAAAGGTACAGTACTTGAGCGTTGCTCCATGGGAGGAAAAAAAGATAAAATGGAGGGACAAAGAAAAAGGATTGGCCATTAGCAAATAAGGATTTTTAAAGGACACTGAAACAAGCAAATCAAAAGCAGTGGGCAGGCTGTAAGTCCACAAAGTATACACAACAGGCCCTGAAAGCTTGACCTAAAAAGGAACAGGAGATATGAATTTTAAAAGTTTCACCAACACTTATTTAAAGTCACAATACAGGTTCATGTGATGGAGAGCTGAGGTCACGTAGGCCAAGCATCTCATGCCAGCCAAAGTTTTTAAAGTGACTTAAACATTTTTCTAGAGCTCCAAGTCTTCCAGCAGAGTAAGACAGTAAGCTTAAGCCTGCAAGGGTTCCTTTATTTCTGATACCTTGGTGTTGAGTTCCAGTGGAAACATTGAACTTTTGTACCAAAACTAGAATGTCATAGCAGCAGAGGTCACTTTGGTGCCAAAACCTTTATTTAGTGCACTCACAAAGTGCAAGTTGCTGCCCCCCTCAGAGAAGACTCACAAGGAGAGAGACAGTTTTGATTATGGTTGAGCTAAGACATACCCCTTTATGTTTATTCACACAGCATCAGTGAGAAATGAGAACCATAGCTAAGCAGACATTATAGTTATGAGAATGCAGGACATAAGATCAGAAAAAAAGCTCAAAGATTATACAACTGTCTCCACTTTCCATTACAGCACAACGCTCCAGAATGCATAATGCCAGAAGGCCCCTATTCCTTGTACATCACCCATTCCTTCAACCAAGTGCATCCGGGGATTATTGGCAAGCATACCTTAGTGACAAATTCCCCTCCGTCTGACAGAGGGATGGGAAATACCCGCAGTTCCATACCAACACATACATCAGGGCACCACATAGCGCTCCATCCTTGCCGAGGTACCTGTCACCAGGTAAATTCTCACCAAAATGTTCAACTCCAGGCATTTTGGGGTAGGGCAGAAAGGTCCAGGACCACCAGCAGGTCAGTCCACCGTCCTGCCGACCCAGTATCCACACAAATTAACACCCCTCCATGGGGCCTGCTCAGTAAATCAGTCCAAATTTTTGGGAAGACCCCTTTTTCTGCAGCTAGCAATTCCCATGGAGCGACTAATGATGCCCTCCACTATTTGCAGGGGGCGCCTGTCCATTTGGATATAGGACCTTATTTACCATTTGGTAGAAGCAAAAGAACAGTCAAAAATTGTCACTTTCTCTCTCTTCTACTCTTTTTAGAGTTTGCCGGCACAGCAGAAGTATTTCCACTGTCAGCACCACCAACTCCGTAGACATTTTTAATGGTGAAAATGAATTCATGGTCCTTGGAAAACCAGTACTTCATCCGCTGTGGAAGACAACTTTTCACATCTGTTGTCGAGTTAAAATACAAATAGCCAAACAATGAACACCCTTGGTCTGCAATAAACAAAGGGAAGATGTCTCTGCTGCTGAGCCCCCTGAGAAAGCATGTGAGTTTGTGGATCCAGTGGCTGCTACAGTACATAATGTATGGTAAGTTCACAGCACACAATAGCATACAATAGAATCTATCTTATCTATCTATCTATCTATCTATCTATACATATATATATATATATATATATATATATATATATATATATATATATATATATATGCATATATATATATATATATATATATATATATATATATATGCATATATATATATATATATATATATATATATATATATATATATATATATATATATATATAGAGAGAGAGAGAGAGATGGATAAAAAATACTTAGTGGGGGTTGGCACTAGGTAGTTCTCGTTAAGACCTAGGGCCAGATTTAGGTAGCCGTTTGCATGGTGCAAACTGCGAAAATCGCAGTTTGCGCCATGCAAACGGCCTAACGCGATGCACATTCACAGTACCGACTCGCAATTTGTGAATGCGACTCGCAAATAGGAAGGGGTGTTCCCTTCCTATTTGCGACTCGCATCGCAATTCAGAATTGCTTTGTAACCGCAAATGCGGTCACAAAGCAACTCGCAGTTACCACCAGTGTCACACTGGTGGTAACTCATTTGCAAAAGGGAAGGGGTCCCCATGGGACCCCTTCCCCATTGTGAATGTTGCCCTGAATGTTTTAAGGAAAACGGGCTGCAAAATGAAAAAAAAAAAAATCTGCTTTATTTAAAAACCAGTCACAGACATGGAGGTCTGCTGACTTCAGCAGGCCACCATCCCTGTGAGTGCAGGGACTCGCTATGGGGTTACAAAATGCGACCCACCTCATTAATATTGATGAGGTGGGTCTTTGCGACCCCATAGCGAGTCACAGGCGGTGTCTGAGACACCGTTCTGCATCTGATATTGCGACTCGGAAATTGCGAGTCGGACAGACTCGCAATTTCCGAGTCGCAATATCGGAGTTTGCTTCATGTGGCCCCTAGTTTCCATAGGAAAAGTGTTTTTTTTGTTTTGCCAATAACTTTGGCGCTCTTTGATGAAACTTCACAAACGTTTCAAAACTAGTTTGCCACTTACTTCAGCAGCTGTCTGGAAAGTTGTGGGGTGATTCTTAAAGTGGGGGATAAGAAATTAAGGGGTCCCAAAACAAGTTTTCCCCATGCAATTTCCCATAGGGATCCTAGACAAAACTACAGGCGAGACTGCTTGAAGGAGTTACACCAAACTTGGCAGAAAGCTGGCTCTTGGTCCAGAAAGTGTGCTTTTGTTCCTTGGTGTAAATCCATGCAGTAGTTTTGGGGATTTTACCCCCTTGGTTGCCCGGTACAAGCTGGTCTCGTCCTCGACCACGGTCACAGTGTGCCCAGGACGAGACCAGCTCATCCTGCACCCGGTTCATGGGGAGAGCGCTAACCACCCACTACCCCCTCTAACTCCCCCAGTGACATCTGATATCCTCAGTGTGCAAAACGCATACTGACCTCATCAGAGGTCACCTCCCATCGTGCTGGAAGCGGAGCTTCCAGTGCGATCCAGAAGAGAAATGCTTTGCACCGGGAGGTGGGGGCAGGCAGAGGCATGAAAGGAAAGGCCTTTCCTTTTATGTCTCTAAGCATTTCTGCAGCCTGGGGCAAGGGTCGCTCCCTAGGGGAGCATTTTTTTAAAGGCCTTTTCTACCCCTCCGGGGGGGTGGGGCAGAAACCATTAGACTCCAGGGATTGTTTACTTTTTTTTTTTTTTGTAACAGGAGTGGAGCAACCCCTTAGGCAAGGGTCACTCCCCTGGAGGGCAAATTATTCTTAGGCCATTTCATTTTTTTTTTTTTTTTAACACTTTCTCTAAAGGGGAGTGACCCCTTAGGCAAGGGTCGCTCCCCTGGGGGGCAAATTTGTTTTAGGTCTTTTTTGCCTCCCTTAGGGCTGAAACCACGTAGGCACCGGGAAGGGGGGGGGGGTAAATATTTGTGTGTGTGTGTTTTTGGGGGGCAGCCCCTTGGGCAAGGGTCACTCCCCATGGAGGCACATTACTGTTGGTCGTGGTCGGCCTATTTTGGGAAGGCCCATCTGCCCCCGGGGGGGTGGGGGGCAGAAAGCCCAGCAGAGACCAGGGACATTTTTTTCATTATTTTTTTTTAGAAGAGGGATTCTGACCCCCTTACTGCCAGCCTGTTTCTGGCGGTTTTCACCGGCAAGAAGAGGCTGGTGGTAAGGGGTGTCCTGGGGCCCCTGGGGGCGCCTGCACTGCCCATGCCACTGGAATGGGCAGTGCAGGGGTCCCCTAACAGGGCCCCGGACAGCTTTTCACTGTCTGCCTAGCAGACAGTGAAAAGCGCGATGGGTGCAACTGCACCCGTCGCACGGCCGCAACACCGCCGGCTCCATTCGGAGCCGGCTTCTGTGTTGCGGCCTCATTCCCGCCGGCCCAGCGGGAATGTTGGAATGCCGGCAGCGGTCTTTTGGCCGCATGGCGGCCGATTGGTGGTTACCGCCTGGCAGGCAGCTACCGCCGCCCGCCAAAGTTGGAATGAGAGCCTTTGTCACTATCTAGCTCGGTGTGGATAGGACTCTGCTGATACAATGCTTAAAAACTATGTTAGATAAACAGACATTTGAGGTGAGCAAATCTAGAGTGTTGCTGGTGTTGCAGGGTGCTCCTTACTGGAGCTGCTCTCCACCTAAACTTGGGAACTACCCAGAGTTCTCTCTTCCTTTTTGCATAATTTATGTGTCACTCTAAACCTGAAAGGGATTTGTTTTGACTTATACTGGGTGTTCCCTTGTGTCTGGACAAAGCTAAACCTCTCTGATGAGCTCTAATGAGAGCGAAACACGTGTCAGGGTTTGCTTTTATTCATTCCAGGTTTGCTTGGATGGTATTTTACCAGTCCAAAGCTGTATTACCGTGCCTGGAGTGGTAAATGGCTTTTGTCATTTTACAGCTCGGCAAGGTTGACATTGTGTCAATCCTATGCTTAAAGACTTTGCTGTACAAATGGCAAAAGACTTTGTCACTATCTAGCTCGGCGTGGATAGGATTCTGCTGATCCAATGCTTAAAAACTATGTTAGATAAACAGACATTTGAGATGAACAAATCAAGAGTGTTGCTGGTGTTTCAGGGTGCTCCTTACTGGAGCTGCTCTCCCCCTAAACTTGGGAACTACCTAGTGTTCTCTTCCTTTTTGCATGCATATTATATACATATACACACACCCACACATACATACTTTGGGTACAGACAAACCAAGTTAATATATTACCCAGTGATGATCACCACTGAGTAGCTATAGTTAGGTCTGTATTTCAGTAGGAAAAGTATTTTTTTGGTTGCCTATAACTGTGGTGCCGTTTGATGAATCTTCAGGAAACTTTCCAAAGAAAGTCTGATTGACCTCCACTCCAGCCTGAATATTTTCGTCGTTAGCCATCAAGTGTTGATCAAAAAAGAGGGGGGGGGTCTGAAAACTAGTTTTCCCTTTTTTTCCATAGGCAAAAACCAGTACCACAAAATCTGCTGAATGTAATTACACCAAATTTGGCAGAAAGCTAGATCTTCATCAGGAACAGCATTCTTTGTGATTTGATGTAAATCCATTGACTAGGTTGTGAGAAATTAAGGCTAAAAAACATTATATATTTTACACTCTGCAGAATCCGTGGAGCTGAGAGATCTAGAGATAAGATCTGATTGGCTGCCATGATGTGATGGCAGCCATTTTAGAACTCAGGACTAAGCCATTGTCCTGAAAATGAGGTTAAAAAAACATAGTGGGGATGGGTAGAGATAAACTGCACCCCTAGGCCTGTTGGGGGGATGAGGCCGATTTTTTTATTTATTATTATTATTATTATTTAAAAAAAAAACTTTTACTGTGAAGCTGTGGTGGATCTGCAAATCCACTGTAAAAATAAAAAAGTGCAAGCTCCAGCACATTAACAAAAAACACCCCCAGGGTGGGTCAGGGCCCGAAGGCACAGTGCTGCCTTTATGTGGCCTCTGGGAATCCAGCATCCAGGGAAACCCCATCCTGTGGGGCCACTGCTTTATTATTTAAGGGAAGGGGCCCTCTCCCCCTCCATGAGAGAATAGAGTCTGTGGGTGACACCCTCCTCCCCGAGCCTCACTCAGGCCCCAGGGACGCCATCCCCCAGGCTGGCTCGGTTGCAGTGTTCCGCAGACCCTAACCCCTAGAACACACAGATCTCCTGCCTGTAAGACCATGGGCAGGGAAGTGTAATGTACTCCCACCCAACAGGAACAGAAAGTTGCATCCGCCAAGTGGGAGCACAAAAGTTTCTCCTTGCCCAGGCTCTTAGGGACAAACTAAGAATTGCTCCCGTCTAGTAGGAGGAAAAGAAAGTGACTCCAACATTGTGGGAGCAATGCTGGCTCCGCTAGTACCTGGGTTGGATACAGGCAGCAGAGCTGGCGGGGAGGCGGGGTCCTCGGGGCTCTCCCCACAGACCTCAAAGTTAATAATGTTGTGGGGTGCCCCAGTTGGGCATCAGGATAATCCAAGGTTAGAAAGAAAAAAAAAATTATGTTGCCAGCTCCTGTGTGGCCCCCAACAACAATTATAGACTCAAAGCCAAGTTTAATGTTTTGTTTATTAAAACCTTATTATAATGCTCTTATGACAATAATTTCTAATAAACATTGCAATGTGTGAATGAATGAAATGTTTAATTGTAATTATTGCTAATTTTTAGAGAAAGTCAATAGGTTTGCTTTATGTAGATATGTTGACCCAGTTTTTATATTTTGGTGTTCTGACTTTGAGAAATTCAGTAGGTGTGATTTGCTTAAAATAACCACCACATAGTGAGCCTGTGGGGGTTATGTGCAGGGCCTCGCTGCACCCAACCCCACTCCCAAGCACAGCCAAAGGACTTGCGAGGGGGGGGGGGGGGAATGGGTGCGAGGCCTGGCCACAGTCCATCCCCTGCACACAACTGTATGCTGTGCACGACCACGGTCGTAAAGGTTGTAAATTGCACCACTTTGTGTTACTTTATGCCAGGTAGGCATTCCATGGGTAAAGCATTGCCATTCCTGTGCATGCACCCATGTATTTTGACGCAAACCCATATTTACAAAGAGCTTTAAGTATGGGTTTGTGTCAAAATGGTGCAGCCATGCCTGAACCTGGCATAGCAAGGAGAAATATCTTTATTTCTCCTGGTTATTTCCTCTTTGCATGGTTGCTGCATTGTTCAGCACACATACAAAGGGGGACAAGCCCCCAAAGAAAGCTTTTGTGAGGAAGGTACTTCTTCCTACACAAAAACTTTCCTGACCAAAACGGAGAAACCCTTGTGCATGGAGAGAGCAGAACTGTGCTATTTCTTTGAAGATATGGCACAATTCTGCTATCTTCGGGTGACGTAACACATTGGAGCAACTGTGCTTGCTGCTTTGCCAAAATTATTTGCAAACATTCCTCTTAGTGATCTGATTGCCAGAAAAGTAGCAAATCTGCACCCATAGAAGTGCACCAAGAACAGATGCAAATGTACTTTTTTTTTTTTTTTTTTTTTTTTTTTTAAGAGTTCACAAAAATTGGCTGTCCTAGACTTGGAGAGCTATGCCAATCTCAGGTTTCCAACCACACTACTGGCAATCAAACACCCAAAAGGTAATGGAACATATGCTTGCAAATAGTAAAGCCACTGTCAATCCAAGCTATACAAGCCATTGTTCTTGGTTCACCGTGCCACTCAAGACAGATGGTCTGATTTAAAGTTTTGTAGACTGTGTAAAGGCAGAAAAGGGGTGGAGGCCTACTGCCTTTACTTAGCTCACCAAATCTACAGATGTTTGCCAGCCCAGGCAGCCCTCTATATACATTGACAGGAACTGCTGTCATGGCAGTTCTTGTCAATGTAGGAAAAATATAACAGGCAGCTCTGTCAAACATGACAACTGGCAATCAAACTTTTCCAAAGCCTTTATTTGTCATAAACAAATTCCCAAAGTGGGAATTTGTTTTGGGAAACAAAACCTAGTGACCTCTACACCCATTTTATACCATAGTGTGGTAGTAATATATATATATATATATATATATATATATATATATATATATATATATATATATATATATATATTTTAAACTATCGCTCACTGTCAGGTATACCTGGCAGAAATGGAGAGTGAAAATAAATAAATACATAAATAAGGCATCTGTCAGAACCCCTTTTAGCTGCCCACAGGACAAGCACGGGTTAATAGGCCTGACTGTGAGGGTTGAGGGATTTTATTTTACTTTAGATGTCCTGGGACACACCCTACTGTGGATTCTAATCAACTGGGTCAAGTACCCCTTCTGCACTTGATTCCCAGTAGTACTGTGGTCAAGCAATGTAAGGCTTCCTTGGGTGGCAGAGGTGGGAGGTGTGGATACAGGAGAGTGTAAACAGACTCGTAACACCTAATGCACACACCAGCAGTAAATCCTTTTTCCAGCCAAATAATCTCTTTTATGAAAAAAGAGAATTGTTTTATTTTCTTCCACAAGCAACACACAGGAAAAATACAACAATCACAAACAATTACAGTCTTTCCTGAGGTCTGGGCTCTAATGCTTTTTTTGGCTGTTTCCTGCCCTACTCCCTCCTTGCTTTAAGGATAGCGGTTATTCCCATTAACATCCATGGTATGCCCCCCTAGCAATCCGAGTCCCAAGAGTCCACTTTGACTCTAATTTAAAGTCAACAGTGTTCCCGCAAAACCATGCTAACTAGCAGCAAGTTCCCTGGGGTCCAACACACCCCAAATCAGTCTTACCTGTCCCAGCAGGTGGGAAGCATCTGGACTTCCTCAGGGCGCCCGGTTCGCAGGCACTCTAAGCAGCTGCAGCTGAGTTCAGGTGAGTCTGCCACACGCGGCCCAGGTGACTGCACTGAGTGGGTGCTGTGTCCCCCCCTTGAGGTCCCTCGAAGTGGCTGCAGGTGAGTTCAGTTGAGTCTGCCACACGCAGCCCAGGGGGCAGCACTCAGCAGTTGCAGAGTCCCTCACTTGCGATCATGCTCCTGAAACAACTTGATGTTCTCTATAGCTCTTCCTGTGCGGTAAGAGTCCAGATCAGCTCGCGGTGGGGGTGGTTGCAATGATCCTGTAGCAAGTCCCTTACCTAAGTGATGGTACGCTGGTACTCTTAAGGCATCCTAACTTTTCCAGTTCTTGATGCACCCAATGACCCCCTTTAGCATATGGGGTCACCGTCTCTCACAGTACAGGGGCCGTCACCCAATTGGCACAGTGACGTCTTCGTTGGGGGCCCCGCCTGGCATACAGGGTCACTGACTCAGCACTATGCATTAGTTTGTCACACCAAATGTTATTTAAAGTCAGAGTTTTATGTTGGGGCTTTGCTTCTTTTGAAGTGTTCACTTTGCTGCTCCTCTGATTTTGTTTCTTCTTGCAAACTAGTCTATCACAGCTGGATGACTGCAAACCAAATAGTCCCCCACACAGGCCATGGGAGTGACTGGAGTTTACACCTGAATGTCAGCCAAAGCATTATGTGCATCAAAAGGTTAGCCTAGGTCCCCATCCCTACTCTTTAAGATTCTCTCATCAGCCCCATCTCCTTCGTGAGATGTGCCTAGGCCCCTGTCATGTGATCTCTCACTGAATCAAAGAGCACCCTTTGAAGTGTGCAGGGGAAGCCTGGCTAGTTCCTCGCCAGTGTGTGTCCCAACCAGCCTACCTTGGTCACCACACATTCACCCTGTAGCCTCCTCCTCTTTTAGTTGTTATATTTTAGATTCACACTCCCTGGTTCTCAGTGACTAAGCTACACCTTTGTCTGGCCGGTATTATGACCTCTCTTAATTCCTGGCTGCAGCAATCAACAGCTGAAAAGTGACCTGTGGATTTTTGCAAAGCAGTTGGCGTGGTGTTGCTCCAAGGCCCATGCGAAATTTCAATTATGCAGGCATGATTTTAAAACTTTCCAGTAACTCTTGCTACAGAAAATTCCCCAAATTATGTCATTATGCCATGTTGCATAATTATGCTGTGTGTGAGAATTATAACGCAGGAACTTCGTGAATGAGCAGCATACGAACAGTGGTTGTTCACAACACTTGTGTTTTTGGGGCTGTGTTTTAGCATAGAATGTGTCTTCAAGTCAAAAATTGAAACAAGGATGCATTTTCATGATTTTTGCGTATTTATTCAGAAGCAGATTACACAGAATTCATACACCAGTACTTGCATCCTGTGCACAATGATTCTAATGATTTTCATTAATTTCGACTATAAATGTGAACATCTTGTCCAGATTATGGACTGTATGGGGCTGTGTTGTATAATTCCTTGCTTCGATATAACCACTTCACTTCTCTTACATCTGCTCTGATGCTCTTACCTATCTTGCGTGGTCTCCGGTGGGTCTCACCTTGATGCAGATGACTTCATTGAGGTTATTGGTTGGTGGGAGAATCTATTTGCTTGTAGTGAGTGCTGGAATGATGGTAGGTGAGGCGCAGGAAGCATGAGCTCTGCTGTCGCACCCTGTACTCCTATGGTGGACGGCACCAGTTGATGAAAGGGGTAGTAGGGTTGCCCCCATACTTGCCAAAATGTTACAGCCGGAAACTAGGAGATTTCAGAAAAGTAATTGGGGAAATGCATTTTCCTCTTTGACATACATTGAAACTGACGGAGTTTTAGGCCTGAGATAGGTTTTATAGTATAGACAGCAATATTTGGCAGCAAAAATCGTGAGTCTCCAGCCTGGATCGGGTCTGTTAGCGTGTATGTCTGCCATCTGACCGGTGTTCTACTGGTATCAACAGTCATTTAATAGTGTGAGCCGGTGCTGGTAAATAAAAAATACTGGCAATGTGGTAGCCAGGTTGTCTATAGTTGCCACGTGAGCGGAAAAGCCGGTAGCATTTCCGACTCTGGTTAGAGTCAGAGTTTGTAGTATTATAAAAAAAAAATTGGTGGAATCCAAACTCTGCAAAAGGAGCAAGCTCTCTGTCTGCCCAGCTCCTTATTCACTTCACACTAAACACAGTCGCTTTCAGTGCCCGGCCCGAAGCCCATCTTCATGGAGCAGAACGTCCACCATTAGTTAGTTTAGACCTGAGGGCAGGTTTAGAGGTACATCCTGGGAGGTGCTATACTATATGATTGGCATTAAAATTCTTCCAAGCATCCAGGTTAGTTTACAGCAGAGAGCCACATATTAGGCAGTTTATTTTCGAGTGTTAAACGATCGACTACAACCAGAGTCAAAACCCAAAGCGGAAAGCAGCATAGGAGAGAGTTAACAAGGAAAGGTTGAAATTGCAGGATGCAGAGGAAGCCAGAGAAGGAATGAAATAATTATTTATTGCAGCTGTGCCAAGTATCATCCATCAGTGGTTAGACTAACGCATTTTAGTGTTGGTGTGCGCATCACTGCACAGAAATGCATTAGTCACGCATTTTGGACGCTGTGGATCAATATGCTATTTAGTAAACTATGCCCGGGCGAGCTTTGGCACTTGTGCAGTGCTGCTCTGCTTGCCCCAGGCAAGTGTTAACTTTTTAGCCTGCTGGCCTGGGCTCAGTGGATGATTTGGTGACTGCAACTCTTCTCAAGTCTTGATGTTGATACATTGTTTCCAGGAGGAGACAATAAATCTGCTCTTCTATGCTTCTAGGAGGCAGGAGTAGATCTGGCAGCAGGCAGGGTGGCTCATCTAGTGAGAGAGGGAGTGGTCTGAACCGGGGGGTCTCCAAACTTTTTTGTAGTAAAAGCTACTTATGTTGGTGAAAATCATCCAGAGCTAGGAATATTATTAGAATTTTAATACTGACAACATCAGACAAGTTTACATATGTGTTTTAAATATAAACTTTTCAGTTTTTGTAGGCTGGGCTACACACAAAAGAGCTACTTATGGGTAGCTCACGAGCTACTCTTTGGAGACCTCTGATTACATCAGCAAGCTCCGGGCCCAGGCTCATGTGGATCCGGTGCCTTCTGCTGTTATCCAGCACACCACTCGCTACAGGTCACTGGTCAAGACTGCAGCAGAAGAGTGCCTACTGACTCAATTGTCAGAACAGGCAGTGGGTGCTGGCAGGCACAGCGCAGGTGGTTTATAGGCACCAGGGAGAGAAGCAGTTCTCGTAGGCTAAGGCCAGTAAAATGGGGGGGGGGCGGAGGGGACATCAGTTGAAAAGAAGGGAGAGCCAGTGACTTCACTGAAATTGGAAGACACTCTCAAGCCAAGTGGTCAGCCAGGAACTCCAGGAACTTCTGGACTGCAAGTCTACTCAGGTGAGACTCACACATATACTGTCTCTCTCTGCACCGAAGTTCTCTTGTCTTATCTCTGAAGCATGTGACTGCCCTTCCAAATAGTTACACTGATAATCAGACTTATGTTTTTACTTTATATTTCAGATGCGCAATTCCTCACAGAGAATGAATGTGTGGTACACACAGCGAACTTGCCTTGCTTGAAAATAGAAAGCTTCTGTTTTCTTAAATATAAAAAAATAATTCTAGAAGTGCATTGTGAAAATAGAAAGAATTAAAAGACCACTACTCTCTGTGTTTGGACCTTACAGTTCATCTATAATGTTTGTAAGGGTGTGTGCTTTTTCTCGCGCGAAAATGTCGCTCTTAAGTGTCACACAGTTAGTCAATTAATGTCACTCATAAGTGCCCTAAAACCATGGAAATGTGACACATAATCAATCTTAAAACTTAGCAGATATGGCCTGGCTGTGACCTATGTGTTTCAGCCTCACTCTCCAGACGGTTTATATGTTTCTCCCATTTTCACTGCTTGATTTTGCTCGTGAGAAAGTGGCATTAAGCCATTGAAATATCACCCATAATTACACTGACTTTATGAAAATGTCACACATAGCAATCTGAAACCTTGGCAGCTATGTTTTTGTAATGTAATTGTATTTATTTAGTTTTTACTGTCCTCAATGAAGGGCTGAAGTGCTTTTTGGCGAGCGGCACGCTATTCCAGAACCCTCAGTGGATTAGTAGGGGGTTAATATAGGGCAATCTAAGTTGTTAATTTGAGCGGTGGACATGTGAGGCTGTAGTTGGACTGAATAAGATAAAAGGAAGGATAGAGGATGGTAGAGTGTAGAAAGTAATATTTGGAAGATCACAGAAGTAAAATGAGAATTGGGATGAGTCAAAGGAGGGATGGAGGAGTCTAGAAAGGGTTATTAGGGATATCATAGTAGAAAGATGAGGTTTGGGGTGAGTCAAAGGAGGGATAGAGGAGGGAGGAGTCTGGAAAGGGTCATCCAGGAGATCATAGTAGTACAATGAGGTTTGGGATAAGTCAAAGTGGAGGGAGACAATATATATTACAAGCGATATAGGATGTGACAGTAGTGAATTGGAGGGAGTTGAAGGATTGTTTTTATTTCGTATTTTTATTTATTTTTTCGACAGTAGGAGTCAAGTAAATATTAAGACTACATAAAAAGGTATACATGTGTATGGAAAAGATGTAAAGTTGCATTATATATAATGTCCCATATGTACATATATGGATAAATAGTTGGAAACTCAGACTTTCAAGTGTTGTTGTTGCTAATTTATGTTTTTTTTATTTTGTTTTAAAATGTGTTTATATTTATTCTTATTTTATATTTTCCTCAATATTTCAGTAGTGAAGCACTTACATACAATTGTCATAATCATATTTACACATTGTGATATATAAAATAAAACAGAGACCCAGAAGCATATAATCAAATATTTTATATGTAAACTATGTTTTCAAGCATCTCTGGACACGTATCTCTGGGTTCATCCCTTCATCAGCAGAGAACAAACATTGCCTTCCTTTTTCAAAGGCCAACTGCCTGGCTGCTCAGCAGATTTAATTGTAGGCTTCTGATATCAGTTGAATACCAGAATTCCTGATGGAAAGTAGTCCTGTTTGATATATTGCATTGTGGGTGATACAAAGCAGCTTGAAGATGGATCTTCTAGCAACAGGTAACCAATGTAGGACTCTCAAGGCAGGGGAGATGTGGGCTAATGTCTTTACATGTAGGAGTAGTCTGGCAGTAGAATTCTGAAATTGTTTTTTTTTCCATAGTTGATATAGAAGATTCATGGTAGTAGCACTGGTGTACTCAAGTTTAGAAAGTACAAGAGAGAATAGCTTGAACCTTGTGCGGAAGTCCTAGGTAGGGGGAAGAGGCGTCACAGAGTTTTCATAGTAATAAAGCTTGATCTTGCTAACAACCACTTGAGCATTCATGGATAGCTTTGGGTCCATGGTAATTCCAAGGTTTTTTGGATGCTTTGAGGAGGTGGTCCCAGACCATCAGGCCAGGCCCAGAGTGGGTCATAATTTTTCCAATCGCAACATGTCAGTATTTCAGTTTTGGATGTATTCACTTTGAGATTGCTCCATGTCATCCACTGTTCAACTGTTCTGAGGCAACTGAAGATTTTTGAGTTTCCAATGTCTTTGGGCCTTTCCAGTTTAAGAAGTATTTGTGTGTATTCTGCATAGTTATAGCATATGAGCTGACATTTTTTGATCATTGCCAGTAATGACTTCATGGAGATGTTAAAAAGCATGGGTGAGATGCTAGAGCTGTGTTGGACCCCTGCTTTTGTGAAGTACTGTTAGGATGAGAATGGGATAATGCATGACATTTGTTCTGTTTTGAAGTTAGGATGTGATCCATTTGAGCGTAGTCCCATCTATGCCAGATTAGAGTGTCATGATCATCTGTGTCAAAGGCATCTGATAGGTCCAGGAAAAGTAATGAAGCTACCCCATTCTGGTCTACCTTGTTTCTAAGCTCATCCCAAATGGTGATGAGGGCAGATTCTGTGCCTCTTCTTGAACAGAATCCTGTTTGGAAGTTGGACACAAATGCTACACATCTTCCCTGCCCGCATTGAGCATTTATTGATAACTAGCTAGTGTAGGACTACATACCCAGTATCCCTTGGGCCAGAGGAGGGCCTGAACAGCATTTATAAGTGCAGAGATACTCCTGCTATATGGGACACCAATGTAACACAACTTTCCTGCCTACACTGAGCCCAACCTAAGAATCTTAATCTTTGCCACTAGCCGGGGTGGGACTATGTCCCCTCAGCATCTGTTGGGGCAAAGGAGGGCCCGAACAGAGTTCATAAGTGCAGGGACACTCCTGCAGCACGGGACACCAAAGCTACATGAATTCCCTGCCCGCACTGAGCACCTTAATTTTGTTTGCTGCTGAGGTGGGACTACGTCACCGGACATCCCTTGGGCCAGAGGAGGGCCCAAACAGAGCTCATAAGCACAGGGACACTGCAGCAGCATGGGGCACCACCGCTACATTACTTCCCTGCCTACACTGACCACCTTCATTTTTTCAGCTGGCTGGGGTGAGACTACATCCCCCAGCATCCCTTGTGCCAGAAGAGGGCCTGAACAGAGCTCATAAGCGCAGGGACACCCCTGCAGCATGGGACACCAACACTACACAATGTCCCTGCCTGCGCTGAGCCCACACTGAGCACTTTAATTTTGGCCACTGGCTGGGGTTGGACTACATCCTGCGGCATCCCTTGGACTAGAGGAAGGCCCAAACTGAGCTCATAAGAGCAGGGACACTCCCACAGTGCAGGAAACCAACGCTACACGACCTCCCTTCCCGCACTGAGAACCTTATCTTTGGTTGCTAGATGGGTTGGGGGCTTTGTCCCCACAACATCCCTTAGGACAGAGGAGGACCTGAACACAGCTCATAAGTGCAGGGACACTCCCGCAGTGTGGGACACCAATTCTACATGACTTCCCTTCCTGCACTGAGAATCTTAATTTTGTCTGCTGGCTGGGGTGGAACTGCATCCCTTACGCCAGAGGATGGCCCAAACAGAGCTCACAAAGCCAGGGACAGTCCCGCAGCGCAGGACACCAATACTACACAACTTCCCTGCCTGCCCTAAGCTCCTTAATTTTGGCCATTGGCTTTGTTGTCCCCTGGCATCCCTTCGGCCAGAGGAGGGCCCGAATAGTGCTCATAAGCAAAGGGACATTTTCACAGCGTGGGACACCAAATTAGGGGCAAATTACTTAACTTACTTTGCAAAAATGACATCTGAATTTTTTAATTTAAGGTAAGCCTTATTGCATGCATTCCACTAAACCACTGATGCCAATAACTGTATAAAAATGTTGCCAATGTCATTCAAAGTCTGTCCGTTTGCATGTTTCCACAATGCTGTAGGTACATAGACAATCAAAAGCTGGCATTGCAAAGTTGATGAATGTACTTGGTAGTCCTAAAGCGGAGACTGAGGAAAGGTAAGCCCAGTTTCAGGGGAAGTAGAGATTAGGGGTGGACTAGGGGTGGGCGAACATGGAATTTTACTCCACAGAATTCCCCAGAGTTGCATAAAAACTCTGCAGAATTCCACCCAGCCCTAATTTGACAATCCACTTTCCTGAAATCTCTACATCAGAAAAAGCCTCCAGCAGACGCTGACAGCTAATGTCACAACAACATAGGAGAGTAATACAGGCAGGGTAAGCAGGGATCTACAGACAATACGCTTGCATTTATCAATCATCAGTCAAACCAAACCTTGTAGAGAGATGGGAAGAATTAAGGGGAAGCCAAGTGCTTCATTTATTGGCTTGTACACACAATTTAAATCTCATTAATAAACATACATCATATGTAATTTTCATCCTCAAGGAACAATTAAACGAGTATGCTGTGAGGCCTTCCTGGTAGCAAGGCCTTGTCTCCTGTTGTTTATTCTAATGTGGGGAGTGGGTGTAAATGGGGCTTGGGGGTGGCTGGAGATCCAGTGCACGTGAAGCGTTTTGTCTCCCACACTCTACTTCTTCAGCCTCAGAAATGCACAACAAACCAGATATCTGTGGATTCACCCACGCACAATTCACATGAATATGAAATATGCCCACAAAGCCTTAGCACAACTATCCAACAGCGAGCGATTAACAGATCAACAAGAGAGCTCCTGTCTAGAAAAAGAGGGGTATTCATCTCAGCAGACCGAAAGCCTGGTGTTTTATCCTCATACTAATTATATCACCTGCTTTACGAGTGCAGGAAAACCTCGGGGGTTCCTTTTGTACAATTACAGCATCTGCGCCTTGGAGGAAAGGTATTAACCAATGCAAAACAAGTATTCAACAGATTGCAACAAAGTCTTTGTATCTTTATGAGCGACTCCTATCCCGCTTCTGCTCCCCAACACCCAAATTAACTGGATGAGTACCTGCATTTATTTTTCCAATGTAAAGCAATGGCATCGTCCAAACCACAGATTATTCAAGGCACCTTTTTTAGTATATCCTGTGCCGATATGGGGCCTGCCATACCTAAAAAGTTAAAGTGAAACCACTGTTTCCAGGACAGCACATACACATCTAATCTATACGAATACAGCCCTCACCAGTAACTGCGACAATGTAAGTACAAATGCTTAAACAACTCGCCAACTGTAGTAAGCGCTACATAAATGTAATTATAAACAGGTGTCTATAGTGCTCAGCCACATTGTCAGAGGAGGACAACCAGTACCCATCCTGGGCCACTGTTTGAACCCAGTACTACCCAGCTCAACAATATTTTAGACACCTTTTCCCCATCCTTTCTTCTGCAAAGCATTAGATGACCCATGTCGTGTATGTGACACCTTCATCCAATCATGGATTCTTAATCAAAAACACTTCACCATTTCATAAGTCTACTGAGTAACTCTGGTTCTTCATCCCTACTCCTCAAAGGCTCCTCCCTTTAACTCAGGGGCAGGAAACCTGCTATTCCAAATAACAAGGTCTCAGTCTGAAAAAGCTCTTATTCTTAGAAACAAGGACAAGATCCTCGGTTGGCCACTCCTGTGGATGCATCTGCACCCGGTACTCTTAGATACAAAGAAAAACTTACCTACACAATACCAAATTCATCCAAAGGAAGTTACATACACTGTGCTTTTTTCATATCACATAAGCAAACACTATATTGAAAGTAGAGTCAGACTGCAAATGCTCTGCTACAGTTTGGTCTCTTTTCTTGCCATGCGCTGCCAAGACCGCAGCTCTCTGAAAGGGCAGAAGCTCCAACTATTCTCTGCCTTATTGGTCTAGTAAGTGTCGCACACAGGAAGAGGATAGAAAATGATAGAGCAGAGGCAAGCGGGCCACAGCACCTCTGCAATGCAACCTTCCTGGACCGCTACAGTTTGCTGTCGGACTCCTGGATGGGTGGTAGACACCACCACGGGTCGGTTGGTGGGAGTATTTTCCTAACTCCGCACACCAAGCAGAGCAGCAAAACTCTGCTACTTTCACCAGTGGAGGAGAGTTCACCACCCACCCATAGTAGAGACCCTCTATGCCAAAAGGCTGAGGTTGTAGGCTACAACCCAGCCACTAGAAGAGCAAACCTTATCTACTGAGCCCAAAGAGGGATAATTACAATCCGAAACACTGAATAGATGAAACAAGCATTTAATCTGGCACATTACTCACAAAGTTGTTCTTCCTTACCAGCACAACGAAGGAACCACAAATACTCCATGGTCAAGCATCTTCCTGGCAAGCCCTCAGAGTAAGTCCAAGCCATTAACTAGGTGGTCAAGACTCTGTACATTTAGTATATGTTCAGATGAATGTGAATCTAATTTCCCCATTTCCCTTTTTTCTCTGGTAAAGAAAAGCCACCGCAATCCACTATCTCAGCCTTGTTCACTCAAACCACCTTCACCTCTTTCCACACTCAGTACCAAGTTTATTTTTATATTTTTGCTCATTAAAGGTCAAAAGTGATAGTAAAATTTGAAATCTTGGTAGCCTTACCAGGATTTTACCGTCAGCTGTACCAATTAAATCTAGTTACCGCCCTATGGGCTATCCTATCAATCATAGTAACGAGTTTATGAATTAAAAGGGGGAAATAGCTACACAAGTCGTCCTAGATTCACATGTGTAAGCCCCATCCATTGTCTCTAAATGCAAAGTCTCTAACAGTACTACCAACATCAACAGACTAGTACAGCCTTGGAAGCATGGAGTACCTCTTTGCTGACAGTTGTACTTGTGGCATAGCCTTTGGCAACTGGAAGAACGGGACCAGTGTCAGCAACATTTTCTTGAAAACAGATTGCAGCAACAACCACAGTGTTATGCCAAAATGGTAGGCTTCTGCTGGCACTAGGACTAGATAAGAGAATTAAATCATAAAATATCCAGGCATGCCCTTACTTATAGTTCAGAGACTATAACTTGCACTCAAAGTCTCTAGCCCCAAGAGCTCCTTGTCTTCAGAAAAAGATCTGTCAAACCTTTCAGTTTGGGGCAAGACCAATAAATATCTAACTGGATTGCTTGGCTAGCAATCTCAAACAATAGTACATCACAGTAGTAATAATTAGAGAAAGGGGCATTGGATCACCCTTCTTCAGCTGTTTGAGTGTCAAAGTGTTCGTTGGCCCAGAGGAAAGCATACATGCAGTACGGAAATGCCTCACCCAGTCTGTACTTATTGGCTTGCTGGGGAATGACAGTCTTGTCTTTGATTAACTCAAAGGGCTGGTAATTATACTGTCAATTTTGTTGAGTGTTGGCTTTTTGAATGAGTACAGGAGTCTGGGCAGCAGCAGTGTGTGAATACTTCAGCAAGGGTGGACTATTTTTGTTCATCCTGATTTCTGGAGATTTTGTCCCGAACTGCAGGGGTGGGATATAAAAAGCATGGAGCAGGGACTCAGTTCAGTGCACATGCTGAGTTAGAGATGAACTAGAGTCCCAACAGGAGCCTATTCTTTGCACAGGCAGTGTTTTCAGGTTAAGCATCAGTCCATTTAAAAACAGTTGAGGACAAGGTGGTACTCAAAACGTTTGTTCGTCTTACAGACAACACACTCAAACACTGCACTAAGAAACTGGGACTTGTTTTAAAAGCCTTGATCTTGTCCAAATGAGATAAATGGTAACAACATAGAATGAGAATAAGCTCTTAGAATGCGGCCATACAGCAGCCCTCATCCTACTGGACCTATCAGCTGCCTTCGACATGGTCTCACACCTCACCCTCTGCTTCAGGCTCCACGCAGCCGGGATCCATTGAAAGGCCTTACAATGGCTACGCTTCTTCCTGTCTGGCCGAACACAGAGTCAGACCCCCCCCTTACCGGTCAGTACCTACGGAGATCAGCTGCAGAGTTCAACAGGGCTCCTCCCTGAGCCCGCAACTCTTCAACGTCTACATGGCCCTCTCTCATCCATCGTCAGGGACCTCAGACTAAACATCGTCTCCTAAGCCGGCAATATCCAGTTGATCATCTCTCTGACCGAAAACCCCACTACTGCCAAGAAGAATTCCCACAACAGGATGGGAGCCTTTGCCACCTGGATGAAGGACAGCTGCCTCAAGCTCAACTCCGACAAGACTGAGATCCTCATCCTGGGGCCATCCACATCAGCCTGGGTCGACCCCTGTTGGCCATCAACCCTCGGCACCCCTTCCACCCCACCCCAACAAACCATGCATGCAACCTTTGCATCACCCTGGACTCATCGCTCACCATGACCCGCCAAGTCAACTCAGTCGCATCCTCCTGCTTTCACACACACGGACTTCTCTGGAAGATCTACAAATGGATCCCAAAGGACTGCCGCAAAACCGTAACCCATGCAGTGGTTACCAGCAGAGTCGACTATGGGAACGCCCTCTAATGCGGGTACCACTCAGAAGAATCTCAAGAAATTACAGCAAATCCATAACACTTCTGCCAGACTCATCCTAGACATTCCCCGCCATGAAAATATCTTCAATCAACAAAGAGACCTCCACTGGCTCCCTATCGAGAAGAGAATTAACTTCAAGTTCCTTGTCAAAAGGCCCTCCATGACCTAGGACCAGCATGCCTCAACCACTGCATCACCTTTTACTCCCCCACCAGAACTCTCCACTTAACAAGCACTAGCCACCATACCTTGCACATGGAAGACCTGTGCTAGTGGAAGATCCTTCGCCTACCGCGTGGCAAAGAGCTGGAACACCCTGCCCTTGCACCTCAGTAGGTCACCATCGCTACCCCCATTCAGGAAGGACCTTAAAACCTGGCACTTCAACTGAAGCTCAGAGGACAAACCCCCTTAGTGCCTTGAGACCCTTACAGGTGAGTATTTGTGCTTTATTAACCCTGATTTGATTTTGATTTGAAGATTGCAGTTAAAATTATTACTATTAATGGGAATGCTAAAAACATTTCAAGCATGTTTGCAAGTTATATAGCATCCTAGAACCAAATACTATTTCTGAACCCTACACTAATTTAGTAGGCTAAAACATCTGATACTATCCGAGTATTTGGAATGGATCGCACAGTATACCTTTTGAAACAGCAAGTCTGGCTGTTTGTTATCAGACCTCTGCCATGGAAGGACAGGCTCATCAGTCAGTCAAAGATGAGTGCTAGCAGGGCTGCTCCCAGCTCCTGAAGCTGGCTATCCCAATGTATCAGTCTCATTGCGAGTGAAGTCTGGATCAGGAATCAGTATGACCTCTGATGATCTCTAGTGTGATGACGTCTCCTACTCAATGGTCAAAAACGTAAGTCTTTTTTCATAGAGATTTGGGCACTGAGTCAATTTAATATTTTCAAAACAAATCAGAGATTGACACATTGTTATCTCCTTAGTCTCAACTTTCACAGCAGAAAATACATGCGTGTAACTCCATATATTTACATTTAAGGACAGAGCCATGTTAGCCTTGAGCACTCAGAGAGCTGTCATTTTGACATGTGCAATCAAGCAAGATGTCACCCTATAGTGAAGACTTCAATTATGAAGATAAAAATAGAAACCCGAAATGCCTGCTGCACTGGAGGTGTGCATGTTTATTAGCAGTTTACATGGAGAAGGAATCTCACACTTTCTATTAATGCGAATGCTAAAAACGTTTCCAGCATGTTTGCAAGGTATATAGCATCCTAGAACCGAATACTATTGTACTGGTATATTTCTTTACCTAAAATAAAACAAGAATGCCATAGCCAAAGAACACTAGGACTGTAAGAAATCCACCAAATAAGCTAGAGGACAGGTAAGGTAAGATTGAAAGGTTAAGTCCAAACACAGTTTGAAATAAACAGTTAATAGTCCAGATTTTTTAAGAAGTGTACTTCAGTGGTGGGGCTGAACGAGAATAAAATAGTCTGCACAAATTTCCCAAAGTCTGTAGGATTCGGAGTCTGTAGGAGTTTTTTTTAATCATCGCAGAACGGGCAGTTTATAGGTGGAAACTCCCAGCTGATGTGCTCAAAGGCACTTTTTATTTTATTTTATATAAAACAGCCACTAGTATACTTAATCAAAATACATTTTCTCTCGATTCTAGGCCACGGGACACTTTCACACATCCTCCTAGGAGGGGGGATAGAGAGTTTTCCCACAGCATTTAACCATCTCTGATGCAATTACTACATACGTTTGACCTTGAGTCATCAAACAAGTTTAGTTTCTGAACAGAATAGAATCCTTATTAAGTAGGGCACGGTGGGACGGGATGTATGTAACAGTTGCAACTGAAAGAAAGCAATTCATCCTTGGCATCTAATGTAATGGATTTGAAGAAAGGGGGGTGACCTCGAATGTTATGGCAACCAGAAACGCTCATGAAGGCAGGATTATCTTTTGTGTAACAGGAAAATTCAAAAAGTAAGACCCATGTGTGGTGGAAAAATAATTGACTAGTTTTTTCATACCAATACAAAGGACTTGCATTTTTGGCATTCATAAAACTGGAAGGTTGAAATGGGAAGGAAAATTACTCTATGCAGCAGCCTTGGTATAGACACATTTTCTGCTATTGAAAAAGGAGCTTCTTCCATCTGCTCTAAACTCAATGCACATATAGCTTTTATTTTAGCCAATGCTTTGAGCAGAAGTCAAATTATAAATAAGAAGAATACACTATCATTCAGGAGTTGCTAGGGCCCTTTTCCAGTCTTGTGGATTACAATGCCCAATTTAATTCAGTGATTGCTCATAAATGATCCTACCCATGTCGGAGGAAAGTTAAATCTTCTTGGAAAAAGGCCAAAATGCTATGATTTAAGGAGTACACTCTTTTAGATAGAGTATGCATGCCACTGTCAATTAGTTTGAACCTTGTTTGAATTTTTTTCCTTTCATCTTTGCTGATACTCTTAGTAGCCTCTTTTGCTATATATCTGCACTTCATTATAAATAATATATCCCATTGAGAACAGAAATAGTTTGGATTTACCTTGGTTCGGGCCTTTAGGGAAATCAGATAAATCCATGTTTTCATTAGTTCTGGATAGACGTTTAACATCTGTCAGGCTGGAATGTATTAACTATTGTTGGCATAGGTTATGTAGATTATGTGGGAAATGGCTGCAAGGGTAAATCTATTATACTTAGGGTCTGGGCAATTCGCTAAAGGACCGGGCATTTTGAAAAGTAAAATGTGCAAACACACACCGGTTTCAATGGGCCATATGGCTATGCCTTCATAGTGTATCACTGTTGAATTATAAGTTCCATTCTGGATCATATAATTTAAATCAGCATCAGAAAGGTCCTGATGTCAACTTTTAGAATTGAGGATGTTTTAATATTCCTTATGGACCCACATCCTAGAAAAGTTGTCTGTTGCATTGTTTTATTCAGGAACATCAATTCTCTAGGTATTATGCATGGTGTAAATAGGGGTTTGTACCTTGAATTTGGAAGAATTGTATTCCCCAAATACTTTATCAATATTTTAATTCCAATACCCATAGTCTTGTATGACAAGGTTTTCAACAAATGTACAGGAGTAAATCAGTTTACTACGAGTAAGGAAGTTCTTTTGGAACTTCTCTTTTTTTGTAAATAATAGAAAACCGATGGGTCTCCCCTTATCAGCACTATTAAAGTATGAGAAATTCTTTAAGAAATGTCGGTGACTGTTCAAAGGTTCAGTCTAGCTGTTTTCCCCCAATTGTATATTTCTCTAGAATAACTAATCCTGTGTATGTAATTATGTGCGTAGTGGTAGAAACAAAACATTTCCTTCTGATTGTTTATATTTCAAAAGGACCCTGATCAAGAATTGTATAAGCCTGAAGATCAACAATCATTTGTTTGACAGTCAGTGTCCCATTCATCTAAAAAAGAACTGGGTGTTAGTATGTTATGACCAATCTTTAACACAAGGTATTTAAATAACCTCTGCTGGTCCAATTATCTGATATGGAACCCTCTCCCAAACCATGCCATCAGGAATAGGATATGCAGTAATAGTACCAGCATAAATATCACGTCATACTCTAAGAGAGGAAGAATGAAGCTGCAGTTCTGAGACCACCCTGATGGCACAGTTTTATCAAGAATGTAATGTCCATACAGCAACAGTAAAACAATGAATCATAATGAGCTGCATTAGCAAGACGAATACTCCTGTAGCAATCCATAAGTAGGATCACTGTGGCAGGAGAACGTTCATGGACCCCATAATCAGCAAGAAACAAGTGGTGGTGTCGAGTGACTGGAGTGTGCAGGTAAATCATCTGTGTCAAAGCCAGGGTCATTTTCATACAATGTTATTTCCTGCAAGGACATTTCAGTTGATGTGGACACATTAATAGGCTTATAGTAAACCCCAATATTAATTGGAATTGCTGAAACTGAAGACATCACAATGCTAGTTCACTCCATGGAAACTGTTGCTTGGTGTAAAGCTGGAGATTATTATGTTAATTAATCTCCAGTTTGAGGCTCAAGTTATCAGACTTGCTGCTTTCATTGAGGGGCACTTCTTTTAAAGTAGGTAGAGGCATTGAGGCTCTAAACTGAAGGTGTATGGGTGTGCAAGAGGGTCCCCTACAGAATCAGCCACATAGTGTTTAAGATGATCGATGGACAGTTTTCTGTTTTCTTTTGAAACGGGCAATTGAGGCAAAATTACAGTATGTGTGTCTTGTATCCTAAGAAGTGGAACAAGTGGTCTGTAGAATGGCAGTTGTTTAATGTGGAACTATATCGCCTCCTTTAGGAATCTTCCCATGAGCAGATTTAAAAAATGTTTATCACAGGTTGCTGAATCTGAAGGCTTCAAATTACCCAGCAAGTCTCTGACCTTTTGGACATTCTACAAGACAACTAAATGTTGATCCAGGTTAGTCATTTGTGCTTTAGCCACCTTCCCAGAATTATCGAGGTTGGATACATAGATTGGTACTCCAAATAGTATCTATTATGTTGCACGACCACAAGTATTTTCCTAGACAGGTTTTTTAATGCCATCTGGACATCATATATGTGATGTAGCCAGCTAAGTACTTAACCTAATGGCCTAGCAGTTACAGCTTATTTGAGCTTGCCATTGGCCTCTCTTTCATGCCATTGATCTCTTCACCATATGGTTCAGAGTAATACAGGTACACTCCCAGAGCAGATATAGAATCAATGTAAGCCTCTGAAGTGAACGCAGGACCAATGTGTGAATGAAAGGTGTGGACTGGTCCCATTGCTAGTACTCACTGCAAGTCCTTTATAACTGCTGGAGCATCTGCATTCCTTTGTGCCACACCCATAAAATACAAAGCATGGGTCAATTGCAACTAAAATTTATATGTGTTAATCAATAAGACTGGACAATTGTAATCCAAATAAACCACACCAAAAATGCTGTTTGAGATAGTTTAAGGTGTCTGCACTGATTTTTGAACTGTAGTGTGTTTAACCTGCTCTACATGTTATATCGCCATTGTAGGAAGTTGGCTCTGTATGTACTATTTCAAAGTAAGAAATAGCATGCGCAGAGTCCAAGGGTTCCTCTTAGAGGCAAGATAGTGGCAAAAAGAGATAATTCTAATGCTCTATTTTGTGGTAGTGTGGTCGAGCAGTAGGCTTATCAGAGGGTAGTGTTAAGCATTTGTTGTACATACACACAGGCAATAAATGAGGAACACACACTCAAAGACAATTCCAGGCCAATAGGTTTTTGTATAGAAAAATATATTTTCTTAGTTTATTTTAAGAACCACAGGTTCAAGATTTACAATCAATACTTTAAATGAAAGGTATTTCACTCAGGTATATTAGGAACTTTGAATCAACAAAATAGCATGTACAGTTTTGGCAAAAATGGCAATACGCTATTTTAAAACTAGACAGTGCAAATTTCAACAGTTCCTGGGGGAGGTAAGTATTGGTTAGTTTTGCAGGTAAGTAAAGCACCTAGAGGGTTCAACGTTGGGTCCAAGGTAGCCCACCGTTGGGGGTTCAGGGAAACCCCAAAGTTACCACACCAGCAGCTCAGGGCCGATCAGGTGCAGAGGTCAAAGTGGTTCCCAAAATGCATAGGCTTCAATGGAGAAGGGGGTGCCCCAGTTCCAGTCTGCCAGCAGGTAGGTACCCGTGACTTCGCAGGGCAGACCAGGGGGGTTTTGTAGGGCACCGCGGGGGGGACACAAGTCAGCACAAAAAGTACACCCTCAGCGGCACAGAGGCGGCCGGGTGCAGAGTGCAAACAGGCGTCGGGTTTTCAATTGGATTCAATGCGAGACCCAGGGGTCTCTTCAGTGAAGCAGGCAAGGGGGGGGCTCCTCGGGGTAGCCACCACCTGGGCAAGGGAGAGGGCCACCTGAGGGTTGCTTCTGCACTGGAGGTCGGATCCTTTAGGTCCTGGGGGCTGCGGGTGCAGTGTCTTCACCAGGCGTCGGGTTCTTTGAAGCAGGCAGTCGCGGTCAGGGGGAGTCTCTGGATTCCCTCTGCAGGCGTCGCTGTGGGGGTTCAGGGGGGTCAGCTCTGGCTACTCACGGGCTCGCAGTCGCCGGGGAGTCCTCCCTGTAGTGTTGTTTCTCCGCAGGTCGAGACGGGGGCGATGGGTGCAGAGTGGAAAGTCTCACGCTTCCGGCGGGAAACGTGGAGTCCTTTAAAAGTTGTTTCTTTGTTGCAAGTTTCAGTCTTTGTGGAACAGGGCCGCTGTCCTCAGGAGTTTTTGGTCCTTTTAGATGCAGGGTAGTCCTCTGAGGCTTCAGAGGTCGCTGGACCCTGGGGAACGCGTCGCTGGTGCAGTTTTTCTTGAAGTGGGGAGACAGGCCGGTAGGGCTGGGGCCAAAGCTGTTGGTGTCTCCGTCTTCTCTGCAGGGCTTCAGGTCAGCAGTCCTTCTTCGTCTTAGGTTGCAGGAATCTATCTTCCTCGGTTCTGGGCGCCCCTAAATACTCAATGTATGGGTGTGTTTAGGTCTGGGAGGTTAGTAGCCAATGGCTACTAGCCCTGAGGGTGGCTACACCCTCTTTGTGCCTCCTCCCTGAGGGGAGGGGGGCACATCCCTAATCCTATTGGGGGAATCCTCCATCTGCAAGATGGAGGATTTCTAAAAGTCAGTCACCTCAGCTCAGGACACCTTAGGGGTTGTCCTGACTGGCCAGTGACGACTCCTTTTTTTTCTCATTATCTCCTCCGGCCTTGCCGCCAAAAGTGGGGCCGTGGCCGGAGGGGGCGGGCATCTCCACTAGCCGGGATGCCCTGTGGCGCTGTAACAAAGGGGGTGAGCCTTTGAGGCTCACCGCCAGGTGTTACAGTTCCTACAGGGGGAGGTGAGAAGCACGTCCACCCAGTACAGGCTTTGTTACTAGCCACAGAGTGACAAAAGCACTCTCCCCATGTGGCCAGCAACATGTCTGGTGTGTGGCAGGCTGGCAAAACTAGTCAGCCCACACTGGAAGTCGGGTATGTTTTCAGGGGGCATCTCTAAGATGCCCTCTGGGTCTATTTTACAATAAAATGTACACTGGCATCAGTGTGCATTTATTGTGCTGAGAAGTTTGGTATCAAACTTCCCAGTTTTCAGTGTAGCCATTATGGTGCTGTGGAGTTCGTGTATGACAGACTCCCAGACCATATACTCTTATGGCTACCCTGCACTTACAATGTCTAAGGTTTTGCTTAGACACTGTAGGGGCATAGGGCTCATGCACATATTCCCTCACCTGTGGTATAGTGCACCCTGCCTTATGGCTGTAAGGCCTGCTAGAGGGGTGACTTATCTATGCCATAGGCAGTGTGAGGTTGGCATGGCACCCTGAGGGGAGTGCCATGTCGACTTAGTCATTTTCTCCCCACCAGCACACACAAGCTGGCAAGCCGTGTGTCTGTGCTGAGTGAGGGGTCCCCAGGGTGGCATAAGACATACTGCAGCCCTTAGAGACCTTCCCTGGCATCAGGACCCTTGGTACCAGGGGTACCAGTTACAAGGGGCTTACCTGGATGCCAGGGTGTGCCAATTGTGGAGACAAAGGTACAGGTTAGGGAAAGAACACTGGTGCCTCAGCACGCTTTCAAATCATAACTTGGCATCAGCAAAGGCAAAAAGTCAGGGGGTAACCATGCCAAGGAGGCATTTCCTTACAGCCATACATAGTCTTTAGTTTGCTTAGGTAAATACAGCTACTAGTATCTCTGCTGTAGCATTGATAAAGTAGCACTCATGCCACCGTGTGCAGATGCTAAGCCTTCATGAGTGCAATGATCTGATCAATTCTAGTTTGCTTACTTGGTATTATTGTATCTCCCAGGCCTGGTATGGAAGCCAAACAAGTGTTATCTGACCTTGGGATGTAGGAGTATTTAATGGGAAAATCCTCTAGGTTTTCACCTTCAATTGAGTCTTATACAGTCACCAGTATATCTGTGTCGATATTCATTTGAGACCTTCTTACCGCTCCCTTTGCGACTGAGGTGGCTGCACAGTTCCCTTTATAACTTCATTCTTATGAGTCATGTTGTGTCTTACATGAACTCATGGTAGCTTATCTTTGAAGACTGACAATTGTTCCCAAAACTGTTTATTATTTATAGCATTCCCTTTTGATTACTTAAAGATGCTTAGGTGCCAATTCAACATTGTAACTCTGCATGCAGACAGAGGAGTCTGACATTATTTGTGTGGGAGCGTTTGAGTCAACTTTCTGGAATGCAAGCAACAAGGCATGTGTATCTTGAAGTTGTGCAGTGCCGTCCTCCAAAGTTTTAAAGTGAGTGTGTAATGGTTGAAAAATGTCTACTTAGAGCCTTCTGCAGGCTGTGCAGAACCATCTATGTAAAAGACACTTTGATAATGCTCAATGGGTAGTGTTTCAGGAGTCTGTGGTATATTTTGTGTATGTTGCAGAAATTCTTGAGTGCAGAGAGGTGGGCTATATTTAAATTTTATATCAACTGCACTTAATGAAGAGGCCCATTTTGGGTGTATAGCACAAGCATTAGGAATGCTAGCTTTTGTTGTCACTTCCAGTATAGGAATGGGGAAAAAAACAATTATACATTTTCCCCATGCCAATGGGTAGCTTTTTCAAAATGGCCATCTGCACCGCAGTAAGAATTTTCTCTGTTGCAGCAAAGGGTACTTCAGTTGATGAATAAAATTGTTATTTGTAAGCAATAGGAACGGTTGAAGTCTACTGAGTGAAAAGGCAGTCAAATAATCACTTCCAAGCACTATATTTTGACTGAAAAGCCCATTGGAAATGTCCAGGGTTGTCATTTATTTATTCACTAGGTTTGTGATGAGAACTGTGTTTTGTGAGCATTTTAAACCACATTCGGTATGAGAGTTTAGCACCCTATTATCGAAGACTATACTGTATGTTATGTTGGGGTTTAAAAGAGGAAAAAGATGGGCATTTGTTGTTAAACTACAAGGAGTTATAATGGCCAGATATTGCAACTGCTCTAATATGACTTATGTCACGCTTTGCTTCTGGCTTTAGAGGATATTGAGCTTGTTTTTGAGATTCACTCTTCAAAGGAATGACATCTGGAATTGACTTGTTATCCCACCCCCCACTTTGTTACTATTCAGTGCTGGGGCTAGTTTTGCAGCCCACTCATATTCATAGATTTTCCTAATGTCTTTAGGTACAATGGCTTTTTTTCATGTACTATGGAGGAAAAGGCTACTGTAATTGCCTCCTCCCTGCAAGGTGCTTTCCTAACAGGCCAGTCATCCTTTGCAAGGATAATGTCATAGGCATCAGATAAATGTGGCCAGAATACTGCTTTGATTATTTGTGGTATATCACCTTCAATTTGTATTTTTACATCATGAGCCCTTTCAGGAGGATTTAGATGCCTATCTGGGGTCTCAACTTTAACAATCTTCAGTCAGTTTCACCTCCAATAACCTTGGAAGAGTTTTATGCACTACAGTCCCCACTGCTGAACTGTCTAGGGGTGCTATTGCCAAAGTCCTGTTCCACAGAAGTACCAGTAGTTTGCACTGCATGTTTCTTTTAAGCAAATCCAGCTACTTTCTTCTTTTTAAAGTATGTCTTGAAATCAGCACCTTTCTCTTCCTTATTAACTCTAACCTCAGCTGATTCACCTCTCGATTGTTTCTGGGGTGCTCAGTCTGTCCATCACTCTCTGTCCATTTGTCGATAGAGTCCTGAAAAGAATGGGAAGAACAGCTATCAGACTACTGATACTGACCGGGCTTTTTAATTTTGTCATGGTCCCTCAAACTATAAGCAACCCTTCTGGACTCCTGCCTTGTCGCAAACCCAGTCCATTTCCTTCTGTTTTAACTTAAAATTTTAGATTTTTAGATTCAGATGTATTTTTTTCCTTTTTGGATCCCTTTGTCTCTCTTTTGGCTCTGAAATGAGGTTGAACAGCTCGTGAACCCAGGATATCATGACCCACAGTTGTATAAGTTTCAGAAATTATTTTTAATAGCTGCTGGTCACATTGTTTAATAGGAACCGCTGGCCGACTCTTCTGCTTCACTCAGATGTTGCGCAGAATGAGTAAACAAACATTCTCAAGATTTCCCACTAGTTTCATTCCTAGCTCTAGAGCTGGTGCCACACCATATTCATTTGTATTTGTATTAATACAGCAGAGAGAACTGCTAATGAAGGAGTACCATGCTTAGTAGTATAAATACATGCAAAGATACTTCCCAAGGTGGGGTAATCCTCTATGGGTGGCACCATCCGAAGGATGAAGACACATAGTAGGGATTCTAGTCTTGGGATGTTGTGTGAGGATAGACTATTTGCAAATGGTTGGTCTTGCAAGCAATCACGGATACATTTTACCATGTTTCATGGGCACTTTGCTCAGGATGACAGTCCGTGGACTGATAGCTTGTACACCAAACTGCCCATGTGCTACAGGTGCTATGGGAACTGCTCTATGTCATCTTCAATACATATTCTATTAGTCGGCTATATACATGAACTGTATAGTTTGACACATAGACACACACACATATATATATATGTATGAAAAAAAACACTACGTAGTTATAGTTAGGACCTATTTTCAACAGAAAAAGCTGGTTTTTTTTTGCTTGCACCACTTGATGAATCTTTACGAAATAACAGTTAATCTATGGGTGAACTTAAGAATGACCTATGAGTATGATTTAAGGCAGAAAGTTGAAGAAAGTGATTTAGGATTATTGTCTGAGATTCTGTGGGATACAAGAAAACATGATGTACATGAGTATGTTACATGTCATGGCACATGAGATTTCCCAGGCATTTAAAGAAAATTCTAAATGAGATGTTGTATATAGTCTCCATTACCTATAAGGGACAACATTGTTGAAAAAGCATGTATTCATCAGTCCTTGGTGGGTTATATATGTTGATCAAAAAATGTATATACAGATTAGAGTAGAAGTATTGTATAACCCATTCACGTCGTTAGGTAAATGACTTCAAGTTACAAACAGGCACAATAATAAGTGTATAATGGTACGAAAACGATATGACTAAATAGTTGACATTGATTATATTGTAAATACAATCGACAATTGTAACAAAAGGGTACTTTCACAGTGTATGGTGATAGCGAACATTATGATTGGAGAGTATTTAAACACAGCCAAAATGGCGATCTACATATTGATGAAGGCGGCAACCTTGTGCTGAGGTCTGATTGGCTGATAACACTTCAACAACAAAAGTGTTGTCAGCCATCTTGGGGACTCGGCAGAAGCAGAGTCCCAGAAAAAAATACAAAATACAAAATGGGCCAGGGTACTAACACCCTGACCCCTTAGCACTGGTGGTGAGGTCCCAAAGGGATCCCCCAACCCCCCCTCCACCCACAGGATGAAAAAGCATTTTTTACCATTGGCTCTGCAGCATATCTGCCGTAAAATATTTTTAAAAACCAAAAAAAACTGCCACACTTCGTAATCATAAAGCCCCCGGGTAGGCCACGTCCAGGGGGCATTTATTTAGAAATGTAGAGGGGGCCCTCCTGGTCCTCTCCCGCTGTCTTGGGGACTGCCACCTCCCCGGGGCTTATAATGTATATGCAGGGGGTGCACCCCCCCCCACTATCCTGGGGACTGCCACCTGCCCAGGGCTGTGTTATAATACGTGGGAGGCTGCCATCCTTCTCCCACTGCCCCAGGGAGCACCACCTCCCTAGGGCATTTAATAATATTGCAGGGGGCCTATGGCATCCCCTCTGCCCCGGGGTGGGCACCACCCCTGGGATAAATATTTAAAAAGAGAAAAGGGGGGGTCCCTTTGGGATCCCCACACCCCGGGGACCACTACCCCCTGGGACACATACTTAATAATGTAAAGGGGGTCCATTTCAGACACCCGTTAGCCCCGGGGACCACCATCTCCCCGAGGCTTAATGCTGGAGTGAGGCAGTGCGCCCTGGGACCACCACTCTCCAGAGCCGGCTTCTGCTACATCCCAGGGTGCCAACCCCCAGGACATAGCTGTTTGCTGTGGCTTGGCTGCATTTCTGCAGCCAAGGCACAGCAAACAATTTGGGTTTTGAGAGTGGGACCTGTAAAGCAGGTCCCACTGTCAAAACCTGAAGCTTTCATCTCTGTCCCCTGCACACGTGGCAGAGATGAAATGCTTCAGCAAGCACAGAGCTGCTGTCAAAGCAGCTCCATACTTGCTTAAGCAATGACACGGCAGGGGAGGCCATGAGGCTTCCTCCGCAGTGCCAGACAGCCTGTAAAAGGCTTTGTATAAAAAAAAAAATAGACATTTAAAAAAAATTAAAGAAATACATTAAAGATAGAAATATATAGGGACAGTCTGGGAGCCCTTGAGATAGCCCATAAAGGGCTTAATTTTATTTTACAAAAAACAAAAAAACAAACTCATAGCTCAGTGTGAAGGTCGCATTGGGGGTTCAAGTCCTGCTGGACTCATTTCCCTCTTTTTTAAATAGAAAACAAATTATTATATAATTAAAAAATAACTACCACCTTTTTTTTAATTTTAAATTTTACACAAATCTCATTCTAAGTATGCCGGACATCAAAACCTGAAAAGAACAATATATTTTCCTCTCACTTTCTTTCACTCTGTTTTCCAATCAATTTCTCCCACCCACACACACCCAGAGACACTCACCTACTCAGATTCATGCACCCACTCACAGACCCACTCATTCACCCACTCACAGACCCACTGACACCCTCATACACCCACTCACAAACCAACAAACATACTGAAGCACCCACTAAAACACTGATGTACGCACTTTCACACCCAAACAGACAATCTGACACTCTCAAAGAAAGTTTAAACTTTATAAAAAAAAGTTATAGTTATTTATTTACAATTTATCAACCTCTTTCTAATCAATATAAGTCATTATCATTTCACTTTTTAGCTTGTGAAAAAGCAGAGTAGTGGAGTAGAGCGGATTACTGTGTCACGGTCCAGTGGAGCAAAGTGGGGTGCAGTGGCATACAAAGAGCTGCGTACAGTGCAATATAGTGGACTTGAGTACTGTAGAGTAGATTGGAGTAGAGTTGTAAAGTGGCATACAGTATAGGACAGTGTTGAACAGTGGAGTGAAGGGTTATAGACGAGTAAAGTGTTGGAGAGTGGCATACAGGGTAGTAGAGTGTTGTAGAGGGGAGCTCTATAGACTACAGTAGCATGTGAAACAGTGGAGCTACACAGAGTGGATTTTTGTATAGTAGCGTAGAGTGAGGTAATATTTGGTACAGTGGAGTTGAGTGGTGCAACGTAGTGTGGAGTAAAGTACAATAGAGTGTATTGGTGTGTCGTAGAGTGGCATGGAATGTACTGATATAGCTTAAGCTGTATCCAGTTATAAATTGGAGTGGGTCTCGTACAGAAGAGTGGAGTGCTGTGTCATATAGAAAAGTGTTGCATGGTGGAAGAGTGTGGGACAGTGGAGTGTACAGGCATAGAGTGGCGTGTAGGATTGGATGGTGGCCTATACGGGGATGGAGTGGAGTAGAATGTCGTAGAGTGTCATGAAGTGTGGTAGACTTTTATATAGTGTGGTTATATAGCATGGTGATATCATACAATGGAGCAGTGTGGAGTGGCGTACACTATAGTGACAGAGTGGATTACCGTAAAGTGGAGTAGCATACAGTGGAATACTGTACAGTGGAGTGTAGAAGAGGGGAGTGGAATAACGTGGAGTGGTGTGTAGTGGAGTGGCATAGAGTAGAGTAGGGTACAGTAAAATGGTGCAGAGTGGAGTAGACTGGGCTGGCATACGCTGAAGTAGCATAGCATTGAGGAAACCTATAAATTGGAGTGGTATCTCACAGTAGAGAGGAGTGCTGTGTCGTACAGTGTTGTAACGTACAGTAGAGTGGCATACAGTGGAGTGACCTAGACTGGAGTTGCGTACAATGCATTGCAATGTAATTGTGAGAAAGTCATCCTTATGGCCCTCATCACCCTCATTGTTTGAATGATATGGTGATTACTGTCTGAGCCCTTGGCTCTGCTAACCAGGCCAGTGCTCTGTTTAAAAGGAATATGGTAATTAGGCTTAATTATAATTGTCTCTGACAACCTATCTGTAAATCCCTAGTATATGGAATGGCATGTAGGTCTAGGGATCACAGTGGAGTTAGGGTACTTATGGGTGCACTGCGGTCATGTCTGATGTCATTTATAAATCAGTCCTGCTTTGCTGGCTGCATTTAAGATAAAATCAAGACCAAATTTGACTATGGAATTAAAAGTAGGGTGAAGTGTAATCCTAAACAGGGACATATAAAAGTTGTTTTATAAGCCCTGGTGAGGACTTCCAATTTTGTTTTTTCGCATTGTAGTGCATTAGCTCCACAGACTAACATGGGAAGCCTTTATTTTAAAATTATTAAAGTCTTACTTTTGATAGAAGTGAGCTAGAAATATAATTCACAATATCAAATATTAAGAATAAATCCAACAACTTGCCAATGTTAGATTTACAACTATTACAGGGCTAGAGTTTTAGAACTATTTCTTAAAGTTACCTAAAATCTGCCCTGTAGTAGCCTTTCCTCATTGGTAAGTCTTTGACAGACTGAGTCGAGTGTTTTGCTTTACACTTCAGAATAACAGAACTATGCACTTTAGGACAATTTAGGGCACAACGTGAAACAATCACTCCTTTAACTTGTTAAACATTTTTTCCCCTTCGAATCCTGCAATCGACTATGTCAAAATGTTCTGCTTTCACTAGTGACCGAGCTGAAAACAATCTCTGGAATGCACTTCTTAGTTCAAAGAACACATTTATTATTACTTCACCACGAGGTTCCTGAGAGAGGAGATTAGTAGGTTGGAGGCACACGATTAAAAATAGTCACAGCAATGAAAGGAAAATATATCAAAGTGATTCTCAATTGCAATGTACACAGCAAATGTGTGTGATTTTATTATAGCATAACTTCAAAGCAAAGAATAAAAGTCAAAATTCATCACCGTAGGGCCTATCATTGCTCTTCATCTTTCTCATGTCTGCAAGTTGATGACTCCTGTTCAACTGCGATAGAGATTTTCCACCCATACGGGACAGGTCAGGCAGCTGACGTCCACTCCAGACTGAAGTCTCGTAAAATTCCACTCGCTGCTGCCCAGGGATACCTTTAATCCCTTCCCCCTAATAGTCAAAACATGCTGGCTACTGTAGGGCAAAGTTGGAAGAAACAAGCGTCGAAGGTTGGCCAAGTCTTCAAGGCCTGTTTTTCCCAATGCTAACTAGAGAAAAAAAACACAAAATATGCGTTTCCTTATCATGATTAGTGTTCAGTGAGAGAATCTATGAAAAACACAGCTTGGTTTACAATGTGGAAAAACACAGCTCATCTGCAATGTCTAACACCATGATAAAGCCAGTAGGCAGCTAAACTGAATACAAAATGTAATGTCTAATGCCACGTTAAAGCCAATAGGCAGCTAAACTGAATACAAAATGCAATGTGCTACTGGTGAACATTGAACAACTAATATGCGCAGTGGTGAAACACAAAGTCAGTGGTCAAACAATTATTTTCACTACATCAAGCTACCTTAAGGAGGTGTGAAGTGGCCTGGGCTGAGAAAAAGGAAGCATCTGGTGGGATGAGAACTTCTGTAGCAGATGCCAGAGCAGTAAGGGGGCTAGGTGGCCAAACTGGTCTTCAAATGAGGGAAAGACACATTGGACATAAATCAGCCTTCCCCCTTTCCTGCACCCCAGCCAGATGGGAACCCCTGTAATTAGATTAGAAGAGGGGCAGGTAAGATAATGTAAGGGAAAGTTAGCCACACCCGTGGGTAGGCTTAGCGAGACCTGAACCTCCAGGGGACATTTTCTCCACCTTTAAATTTTTTAGAAACAGTGTTTTCTGGTAATGAAATGTGCCACACTTTGCAAGAAGGGGTTGTCACAGAGGTGGCACTCTGCACCCCATTGCTCAGGGGTGCCCCCTAGCTTGCCAGCCCATACACCTGCATAAAGATGGAAAAACTGCCCAGCAACTCAGATCGCTGCTGGAAGAAATCAGAAGGACTACCCAGCTAAACCCCTAGTCTGCACCAAGAAGGACTGCACCCACAAGAACTGCATCTGCTGCACATTCTGGGCTTCACTGAAAAAAGGACTTTGCCTTGATTCTCAAGATTCAGAAGTGGACTACCTGTAAGCAAAAGGTACCAAGGAGCTGCCAAGAGTCCCCTGCATCACGTCCTGCAAGAAGAGCCCAGTGTCCAGTGGGCTTTTGCAGATTTGACCAGGTGCACTGTGGGAATTGTAGTCCCAACTCCCAAGGAGCAACTTAGAGCTCTGGAACCTTGGACCAGGATTGTGGACACTGCAGGACCCCAAAAAGGCCTTCTGGATGAGGACCCAGAAGCTTGGAGCTATATTATAATATATATATATAGGCTCTACAATATGAGGTAACCGACTCGTCGTCAAGAGTGAAGCCAGTAATGTCGAACTGTGACCCGGCATGAACTTCAGGTTCGGCCTGCTGCAACTTTTCACCATCGATGAGACCTCCAGGAGTTGATGGGGTCATCGCGCTGAGCCAAGCTGCCATCGTTGAACCACAAGCCAGCCTGAAGAAGAGACTCACTCGACTTTGAGGGAAAAAGTTCCGGAAAAAAAAACTAAGTCTGAAGGTACAATTTTGATTGAGGCCTACATCTCAGTGTATCCAACTTGGGCTCCATCACAGTTGGCCTCAAACTTTCACCCAGTCAGGTGTGACCAGATGTCTGCGGTTGGCACTTTTTGCATTTAAGCACCAGAGAGTACATTTTTACATTTAATCTTTAAAAAAAACATATATCCGGTTCAGTAAATTGGATTTTTGTCATTTTGGTATAATTATAAACATAAAAATATTTTTATAAATTTATGTTGGACTTTTATTGTGTTTTGTACTGTTTTGTTGATATTAAATGCTTTACACTCCAGTCTCCTAAATTAAGAATAACTGCTCGTGGGCCAAGCTTCCAAGAGTTGTGCAAAGATTATTTATTGAGACCTTGAATGGGCCTTACTTGAGATTGTGGCCTTAATACCAAGTGTAGGTACCTACCTGCCCTTACTAATAAATCAGTTTCCAACAGTATAGTGTAGAGTGGGGGAGTGTGGATTTGAGTCTCATACAGTGGAGAGGAGTAGAGTAGTGTAGAGAAGAATAGCGTATAATGGAGTGGCTACAGTGGCATGGCATACAGATTTATGTACAGTTTAGCAGCAGTGTAGATTATGGTGAGCAGAGTAATACAAAATAGCAAAAAGCTCTGCCTTACTTTCCTCCAGATTTACCAATCAGTACACGGCCAAGCATGGTGGACTTGCGTTCCTTTGCAAATCTGACTTAAGTATTGCATGGCCCATGGGGGCGTGGTTAAGATGGCGGCCGGAGCGGACGCTTAGTTTGAGCTCCGCTCGCGGCCCACCACTGATTTGCACATATCTCCGTCCCTGAGGTCGTCTGGATGCTCACCTTGGCACCGCGGAGCCCCCGGGAGTCACCAGCAACTACCGGTGTCACTCACGACGCACAGGGAGACCTATGTGAGGAGTATTGAGCCCTTGCCGGGCCTGTGCGTTGGACGCGAGCAGGGCGGCCTTCCCCCTCGCCGGAGACCACAGAGTTCGCAGAGGAGGAGATAGTCGGGCCCCTAGACATTTTACAGGCGGAGGTAAAGGAGCGAGGCTGGGCAGCAGTCGGGGCAGATTTGGGCCCCCAAAGGACTCGCGGGGGCTGGAGGCGGTCCACGCGCGCCGGCGCTACGGAGCCCGCACAAGTGAATGCGGTTGGATCGCCCGACCGAACAGAGGAGCAGATGGGTGGCCTTGATAATGGAACACCCTGCTGGTGCTTCCCCCCAGTATCATTAAACACCCAAAGCAAATGCAAGAAGCAGGTAAAATAGAGTCTGGCACCGGGGAAACCAGCAGAACAGTCAGGATCAATCGCGGAGAAACAAAGCAAGCAAGAACACCCCCAAGTCAAATAGGACCCTCTCTTTGATGGCGAAGGGGGGCTGGGATCTCTCCTCTTCCCCCCTCCTTGCTCTACCTATGATCCGCTGAACACGGCCCCACCGGAAGAGATCTTGATTCCACCCCTACCCCCCCTCCAGCACCTCAATCAAACACCAGTGGACAGGACTGGGGGGCCCAGTGACACCAGCTCTTGAGCGAGCGGTTAGCCCCGGACTGCACAGCGATGCGAAGGGACACTGGATAAGCTGCAGATCAGCCTAAGAGCTAACAATCCTAAAATACGACAAACATAGCAGTCCCCCCGATCATTGCTGCCTAATAATGCTGGAATAATCGCCCCTAATCTTTCCAAGGGGGCAACAGCATTAGCGACTAGCACGCGGGGAGCCCCAGCGGGGTGTGAGAGGAGAGGAGGACAGACACTGCAGGTATGGGTCGGGACGAAAGTGCCTGAGGGGGGCCCTGCGCCTTGACGTGAAACCTGAACGGACTATGACACACAACGGAACCTGGGCAGCTGGCGCTCTATTCAGCAGGCAACGCAGATACGCCACAGGCAATTATGGTTAAACCAAAGCCACTGAGGGCACACACCAATGCAGAGTCTGGGACCCCTCCCTCTGAGGGGGAACTGGGACTTTAAGCTGGCGCTCTACACAGGATGTCCGAAACCTTGGCCACTCACTCAGCGCAATTCAATAAAGTGCTGCAGGCGGTACTGGACACTAAGGCCTCATTAGAAGGGAAAATAGACTCGGTGGTGCTGGAAGTTAATCTCCTCCGTGCGGATCACCGAAAACTGGCGGACAGAGTCACCATCACTGAATCGACACTTGAAACGACCCAACCTGATATATCTGAAATGAAAGCACAAATCAGACGAATGGAAACTAAAGTAACTCTACTACAATGCAGAACTGAGGATGCTGAAGGCCGATCACGCAGGAACAATGTCAGGTTCCTAGGTATTTCGGAACAAGTGGAGCTTCCCAATGCTGAACTCTTCCTGGAGCGATGGCTAAAGGACAGTATTATTCCAGAGTGTATCACCGATACTGGTAGTGGAACGAGCCCACCGGATCCCGGTCGGGCCGCCCATCCCAAACTATCGAGACAGAGATCAAGTTTTACAAGGCTTCTGGACCCAATGTCCTGTCCGCATGGAGAACACAGAGATAACAGCATATCCAGATTACACAGTGGAAGTCCAGCGCAAGCGTGCCACTTTCACCAAAGTGAAACAGGTGCTTCGAGACAAGAACATCTCTTACTCCATCTTGTTCCCAGCCCGATTGAGAGTGATAGACAGAGATAGAACCCTCTTTTTCCCATCAGCTGAGGATGTATGGACATGGTTACACCCCAAGGGCCTAGTGGACCCAGTGAAGGAGCCCGATGGAAATGGGGAATGGCTGGAACAACGTCCTCGACAGAAGAAAAAAATAAGCACCGGGATCAAAACACGCCCATCAAAGCTACAGGCCGCGGATGCACAGGCACAAGCCTTAAAAGAGGCAAATATGTTCGCGACAACGCAAGCACTGTCCACAAATTAAATCAGGGACACAGATTCAAATTCTTCACGAAGCCGTCTAAGCCCCCCCTCGTCGCCACTTATATTCGGCCCCGCCCTGACACCTCACACGGCTGATGACATATGAAACAATGCATGCAGGCTTGGAAATGCTGAAACTTCGAGCCCTCAGTAACATAAAGGAACACCATGAGACATAAATGGCTCCGAAAAGACTAGCGCCGAGATGGAGGCCTGAGAACAGCGATTCGAATGTGCTACGTCCCCCTGGCCAGGAGTGAGCCAGACCAGGACCCGGAAATGGAAACTGGATCAATTCTCACTCTAGGGTGCCGAGCGCGGGCGGGAGGCCGGGTGACCGAGACTATCAGGGAAACATGATTGTCCGTATGGGCCATGATCACTTGTCGACCCAGATTTTCCCCGACCACGCCTCCACACCCATATGGGCTACCGAATGGACCTTGACTGGAGTAACGTATTTGTTGGCACTGGTTGTGCTACACAGTTTATTGTTGTTTTGGTTGATTTAAGTTTTATCACACCCTTACGCCTTTTTCTACACACGCCATATCTTTCATGCTCGGAGGGGGGTTTGTGGGGGGGGGCATGAGGCGGGGGTTCTTGCCTGACAAGGGGATGCTACGGTACAAAGTAAATATAATGCAAAGTCAATCTAATGCAATGGCTATGTATAATATTTTAACCTGGAATGTGAGAGGAATGGCTAATACCTCCAAATGCTGCAGAATATACAATTACCTTAAGCGCCGTGCAATACACATAGCAATACTCCAAGAGAGACACCTCTCAGCTGATGAACTGGGCAGTATTGACAGGAAGTGGTCGGGAATGACAAATGGCACTAAAACATCAACATACGCAAGAGGGGTGTTGGTATGGAAAGCCCCTGAGGTCCCCTATACAGTCAAGCGCACACAAAGAGACATGGATGGCAGGTATGTTCACTTGATAAGAGAATTAGATGGGAATCAACTGGCCATAACAGGAATAAATACTAAACAGGGAGAATTCTTACTGTCTGTCATGGGATCCGTCAATACCCAGCATTTGGGTATTGGGGGGGGGGGGATTTCAATTGCGTGCCAGAAGTAATCACAGATCGATGCCACCCTCCGCTCGAGGGCGCCCATAATAGAACACTCTCCCAGACGCTGCGATCTTGGCTGATAGAAAGGAGACTCCACGACGTATGGAGGAGCCTACACCCCACTGACAAGGAATACTCCTTCTCCCCGGTGCACCAACTTCACACTCGGATAGATTTGCTATTATGCTCAAGCGAACTTACTCAACTCTTGGACAAGGCAACATACCTGGCTAAAACTATATCAGACCACTGCCCGCCAGTTGCTGCAGTGCTATGGGGCAGGTTGATTACACGCACCCCTACCTGGCACTTGCAGCCTTCCCTGCTATGGGATTCCCCCCTTCCGAGCCGAGTTGGCAGGAGAAATAGACTCATACTTTAAAACAAATACAAAGTCAGCATCATCGAGGGCAGTTGAGTGGGACGGACACAAGGTGGTAGTACGGGGTTTATGTATGTCGGCGTCTGGTGGAGTTCAACGCACGCTGATTGTGGAGTTGCATAGTATTGAGAAGAAGATGCGAAAAGCTGAGAGGAAGGTGGAGGCGGGTGGGGGAGACATGAGGGATATGACTGAGCTAAAAAAACAATGGGTCGAGACAGATGCGCGCTTGAGGAAATTTGACTACCGACACTATGCGGCACGAATACATGTTTAGGGGGACCGCTCCAGCAGATTATTGTCCTGGCTGGTGAAAGGCGAACAACACTCCACCATAAACGCCATCCGCTTAGACGCGGGAAATATAGTCAACACATCTGGAGATAAATGAGGCCTTTAGACAATACTACGCCACTCTGTACAAGGCGGGGCCTCCCCCGCCCGAGGAACTAACTCGTTTGATAGAAACACAATTATCAGAATTGGAGAAACCCATAGCAATGGACGAGAACCAGCAGGCCCTGAAACAAATGGCCCATAATAAAGCCTGGGGGTGGAGGGGGACGGTCTCCCGCCAGAGTATTATCAAATTTTCTCAACACAGATGGTAACACCATATCTGGAAATGCTGCAAGAGGCATATGAACGGGGTCGTCTCCCAGAATCACAACGGGAAGCAATCACTGTGGTCCTCCACAAAAAAGGTCGTGACCCTCTAGATGTCCAATCCTATCGGCCCCTGTCACTGTTAAATTCTGACTGCAAATTGTTGGGGGAAGGTCTCCTTCCACTGATGCCGATACTAGTTCACCCGGATCAATCCGGTTTCATACCCGGCCGCAGCACCTATACTAATATCAGGTGCCTCTTAAGGCTAATAGCTGAGACCCCGGAATTAGACCACTCACGAACTGCAGTTTCACTAGATGTAGAAAAAGCATTCGACACGCTGGGCTGTCCATACTTGATGGAAGCCCTAAAATACATGGGTTTCGGAAACACATTCATGCGATGGGTAGCAACTCTATATGCAGACCCGAAAGCAAGAGTGAAGGCAGGCGGGATTATATCCGAGGGGTTCGCGATAGGCAGAGGCACCAGACAAGGCTGCCCCCAGTCACCACTCCTGTTCGCACTAGCAATTGAACCACTTGCGGCGCGATTGTGATTTGAGGCTCCGCACTGGGGTATTCTTGACGGGAGTGAACACAAAATCATCTCCCTATATGCGGATGACGCACTGATATACTTACGCAATCGATCTGAATCCCTACTGGACTTACTACGACTTCTAGATACATTTGGGGACATATCAGGCCTACAATTAAATTGGTCGAAATCATGTCTGTTTCCGATGCAACTGATTCTGAACCCCCAGAGAGAAACAGTCTTCAGGCACAACTTACAGTGGTGTCACACCACCTTCAAATATTTAGGGGTGCAAATATACCATGACGAACTGTACCTCAGAGAGGGGAACTTAGACCAGACGATTAGATCTATAAGGGGCTCAATACCCTTCTGGTGTTCACTTCCAAATGCAATAGCTAAAATGATCATATTACCTCGGATCTTATATTATTTCTCGGCCTTGCCACTAAAGCTCCCCAGGAATTACTTTCCGCCCCTATCTAGCCTGCTGACGGACTTGATATGGAGCGGGGGACGCCGCCGAGTGGCTCTAGCCAAGACTTATATGCCATTGGAAAAGGGGGGGATAGGTGTGCCGCAGTTTGAATTGTACTATGCAGCGGCACAGATACACTGGATTATAGACTGGATGTATAATCCAAACGCTTGGAGGGGCAAATGGTGAACACCTTGCTGGGATACTTAGACATATTAAGTTGACTCATCAGCCAAGAAAATCCACCGTCCCACAGCAATACTCTGATGGGAGTGGCGGAATGGGTGTGGCGCCGATATGTGATGACGAAGGGACAGACCCCACCGTACTCGCCCCGAATCCCATTGCTCGCCACCCCTGGAACAAACAGAATAAAAGGGCAGTTTAAACTAAGCGCCTGGGTCGCTAAGGGTGTGCAAACAACTGGAGATATATTTGGGGAGGAACACCTCCTATCATATGAGACACTGGCAAACACGTTCGATTTAGGCTGGGGCGAATTTCTCACACACGGGGCACTGCAACAGGTGGTGCGCAATACATGGGGGAATGGCAATAGTGAGCCGCATGCATCAACGGTACTCCATGAACTATTGCTGGGTGCGGGTGCGCAATCCGATATATCCTGGATATATAAGACATTACAGGATTACCCAGAGGAGGCCCAGACACAGGCAAAACTAAGGTGGGAGGCGACCTTGCTTTCACCTTTACCCATGCAAACTTGGAACACAGTGCTTGCAACTACACGAGAAGTGTTGCAAAATGCCCGTTTTCGATACACTCAATTCAATTACCTACACCAGACATATCTTACTCCAGCTAGGATAAAGCGCATGGTCCCACAATCTACCCCAGATTGCCCGAGATGCGGGACCCCGGAGGCTGACTTTCTACATATGACATGGAGTTGTCCACCGGTACTCCGCATATGGCAGGATGTAACGGCGCAGACGGCTAACTGGTCGGAATTACCCTTACTCCCAACTCCGGAATCCTGCCTATTGGGGGTGCGCCCATGACAAGGAAAGGACAAACAGAAACATCGGTGCACCGACCTTGCGTTTGCCTTACTCAAACGCTTAATAGCGATACAGTGGAAATCGCCCAGTGCCCCAGATATGCACCGATGGACATCAGAGATGTTACATTGGGCCAAGGCAGAGGCACAGGCACTGCACACACTGCGCGACAGCAGGGTGGAGATCAAGGGGGCGGACATATGGGACTCCCTCATAGAGCAGCTGGAACAAAAAGATGACACCCGGCCTCCCTGAACCGATACTATCTCATTAGTATGTATGTCTTCATCCCACCTTCCTCTTACTTCTGGGGTCTCCTCGTGATGAGCAGCCCGTTCCCGTCTTCCCTTTCTCTCTTCCGGTCTCCCCCCCTCCTCCCCAACCCCTCCCTTCTTGACACTCCCCTCCACACCTTCGGACACGTGTTGGGACCACCAACGTGCAACTATTCTTTCAAATGGCGTTTCACTGTTAATCTTTTTCTTTTTAATGTTGATCGAGAGATCTGTTGATGCATCATGTAGAAGAGATGTCTTAGATGTAAGATGACTCTGCATGATAATTTGTTGTTATGCTTAACTCACTGTAAAGCATTTGACAAAATCAATAAACAGATTTAAAAAAAAAAAGTATTGCATGGCCCATGTGAAACCATGAGTGACACAAGAATACCCCAAAACATTGCTAGGCCTCAGTTATATTTTGGGCCATGGTGTACTGTGATAACTTTGCAGTATACAGTGGTACATGGCGAGGACAAGTCAGTATATAATTGGATAATGGCTGTTTTTAGAGAGTGAAAAGGCAGCCATATTGTTTTTACTAAACTTTGGCAGTGTTCAGTGTTAGGGCCTTAGATATAGGTAAGTAGAAGTTCCCTACTTCTACCACTTTAAGTGGCAATAGATATGGAAATGTATTTATATTTTTTTATATTTTTTAATTAAGTTTACAGGTATGAACTGCAGTACTTTTACAATATTTAGTGAAATTCCATAATAGCAGCACGTTGACCGATATCACCAATTTTAAATGCCTTATAACTTAAAAAATACTTAACTGCAGTACCCAGAAAACCATCAACTCTGCACCATAATGTATAATCCTGCCAAGTTTCATGTAAAGCCATTCAGCCATTTTTGCGCTAAGTTAAATATAAGAGTCTATGGAAAATGCACTTGTGGAAAATCGCATTTTGGGACCCCCTTTTATCTTTTCACTCCCTTGGGGATACTCTACAAAAATTTACATAACCTCAAAATGTAGAACATGCAAAAGGTGTGGAAAGTTTTGTGGTGATTCGTCAAACTGGTGGAAAGTTATAGGGAACCAACATCAGAGGAATTCCTCTCTTTGGTAATACTGGAGTGACAATCACATTTAATGTTATTTCTTTATTTGTATCCATTGTATTTGTTATGCAGTTGATTATTCAAATAAGCATGTGGCTATACATATGTCTTTTAGTTGTTCATGTAGTAGTTCTGAAACTTTACCTACGCAGTCTAGTTTCTTTTTTGGGCTCTCTTGCTACTTTTAAAAGGATTATGCTGCATATGAAGTCCAAAGTGAAGGAAAGTTAATTATTGTTATAAAAATTAAGACTATTATTTGTGTTCCTAATGGTCAATTATCATGTCCTCCATATAGTAGTTTATGTAGCTCACTGCTGGGTCACTTCCATTTTGTTGCACAGGAGTATATAAGGAAGAAGATTTTGTTTGACTTGTAGGGCAAAGTTTTATTTTGTGTGCCTGAGAGCATGCAAAGAAAACGTACACAGAGTAAGATGTATTCTATTCATTATCTGTTAGACCTGACAGCCTTAGGGTGGTCACCCCTAACTTTTTGCCTGCCTCCCTCCACTTTTTGGACACTGTTTTTGCTGGCTTTTAGACTCTGCACACTTTATCACTGCTAACCAGTGCTAAAGTGCATATGCTCCCTCCTTTAAACATGGTAACCTTGGATCATACCTGATTGGACTATTTAATTTACTTTTAAGTCCCTAGTAATGTGCACTATATGTGCCTAGGGCCTGTAGATTAAATGCTATTAGTGGGCCTGCAGCACTGGTTGTGCCACCCACTTAAGTAGCCCCTTTACCTTGTCTCAGGCCTGCCATTGCAAGGCCTGTGTGTGCAGTTTCATTGTCACCTCGACTTGGCATTTAAAAGTGCTTGCCAAGCCTAAACCTCCCCTTTCTCCACATATAAGTCACCTCTAATGTGTGCCCTAGGAAACCCCTAGAGCAGGGTGCTGTGTGGGTGAAAGGCAGGACATGTACCTATGTAGTTTACATGTCCTGGTAGTGTAAAACTCCTAAATTTGTTTTTGCACTACTGTGAGGCCTGCTCCCTTCATAGGCTAACATTGGGGCTGCCCTCATACAGTATTGAAGTGGTAGCTGCTGATCTGAAAGGAGTAGGAAGGTCATATTTAGTATGGCCAGAATGGTAATACCAAATCCTGCTGACTGTTGAAGTTGGATTTAATATTACTATTCTAGAAATGCCACTTTTAGAAAGTGAGCATTTCTTTGCACTTAAATATTTCTGTGCCTTACAATCCACTTCTGGCTGGGCTTGGTTGACAGCTCACTCAGACACACCCCAAACACAGGGTACTCAGCCTCACTTGCATGCATCTGCATTCTGAATGGGTCTTCCTGGGCTGGGAGGGTGGAGGGCCTGCTCTCACACAAAGGACTGCCACACCCCCTACTGGGACCCTGGCAGACAGGATTGAACTGAAAGGGGACCTGGTGTACTTCTTAGCCACTCTTTGAAGTCTCCCCCACTTCAAAGGCACATTTGCGTATAAAACAGGGCCTCTGCCCTACCTCATCAGACACTTGCTGGAGAAGAAACCTGAACCAGAACCTGCATCCTGCCAAGAAGAACTGCCTGGCTGCCTAAAGGACTCACCTGACTGCTTTCTACAAAGGACTGCTGCCTTGCTGTTGCCCTGCTGCCTTGCTGAACTCTTGTCTGGCTGTAAAAGAGCTCTCCAAGGGCTTGGATAGAGCTTGCCTCCTGTTCCCTGAAGTCTCAGGACCAAAAAGACTTCCTTCTGAAAATTGCCGCACACCGACGCTGACCGACGCGACACCTTCGGGGCGACCGGAACTTCGACGCACGGCCTCACAAGGACTACGCCGCCTGATTTCCAGAGGGGAAATCGATGCGACGCCTGCCATGAGAACGAGAATTCCACGCACAGCCTCCCGAAACGACGCACAGCCAGAAAACAAGCCGAAGAATCCACGCACAGACCCCGGGACATCTGGTAATCCCGCGACCCACAGAAAGAGACTGTCCGCGCGCCGGAAATCGATGCACGACTTCCCCGCGTGAAAAATAACGACGCAAGTCCGTGTGTGCAGGGGAGAAATCGATGCACACACCTTTTTTCCACGTATCTCTTCTTCTGCGGCCCTTTGCGGAGAATTTCCACTTTAAACCAAGTACTTTGTGCTTGAAAGAGACTTTGTTTGCTTTTTAAAGACTTAAGACACTTTATATCACTTTTCAGTGATATCTCTACAATTTCACATTGCATCTTTATTCGTTTTGACCTACAATTATCCTGATAAATATTATATATTTTTCTAAACACTGTGTGGTGTATTTTTGTGGTGCTATGTTGTGTTATTGTATGATTTATTGCACAAATACTTTACACATTGCCTTCTAAGTTAAGACTGACTGCTCGTGCCAAGCTACCAGAGGGTGGGCACAGGATAATTTTGGATTGTGTGTGACTTACCCTGACTAGAGTGAGGGTTCTTGCTTGGACAGAGGGTAACCTGACTGCCAACCAAAAACCCCATTTCTAACATTATCTATTTGCTTATAGATTTCCATTAGCTTGTGACCTTAAATTGGTCTTTCAGTTGTTCATGTAGTAAATCTGAAACTTTACATATGCATTCTAGTTTATTCTGTGACTTCCATGCACTTTTAGCAGGATTGTGCTACATATGAAGACCAAAGTGAATGAAATGCAATTGTTACTGTTATAAAAACTGAAATTATTGTTGTTTTTTTAGTGGCCAAATAAGTCCTCCAAATAGAAATTTGTGTGGCTCACTGCTGGGACAATTTTTCATTTTGTTTACTGTGGTGCCTAAGAAAGTCTTTGATTGCCTGTTGTGCCACTTATTTTGTGAGCCAAGAGCAGGCAAAAAAAAAGTACAAAGAGTAAGATGTATTCTATTTGTTATGTACTGTATTTGTTTATAGGTTTCCACTAGCAGGTGACCAAAAATAGTTCATTGTTGTTACTGTAGTAAATCTGAAACATTACAAATGGAGTCTAGTTTAGTTGTTGGGCTTCCTTGCTGCTTTTAGTAGCATTGTGGTACATACGAAGGGCAAAATGGATGAAAGGCAATGATTGTTATAAAAATTCAGATTATTTTTTCTTAGTGTCTCCAAATAGTAGTTTGTGTGGCTCACTGCTAGAGTACTTTATTATTTAATTGCACATAGGTGCACAAGAAACATGGTTTTTGTTTGACTTCATGGACTGGTTTTATTTTGTGAGCTAGAGAGCATACAAAGAAAACGTAGATTAATATGTATTCTATTTGTTATGTGTTTGTTGATAAATTTTGTATTTGCATGCATAAATAGGTCTTTCAGTTGTTCATGTAGTAAATCTGAAACTTTACATATGCAGTCTAGTTTATATTTTGTGCTTCCTTGCTGCTTTTAATAGTATTGTGCTACAAGATATCACTAACTTGAAAAACCTTATAACTTAGGAAATACTTAATCTACTTACCTGCAGTACCCAAAATAATCATTTATGCATCCTCATATCTAATGCTGCCAAATTTCAGCAAAATCTGACAGGCCATTTTTTTGCTACACGAAATAGACAAGACTATGTGACATGCATTGGATTTCAAGCCCGTTTTGGGAACCCCCTCGCTTTTTTCTTTGCATCTCCTTGACCAAATGCTGTGAAGATTTTAGTACTCTGATATTGAAATGGGGGCAGCAGGTCTGCAAAGTTTCACGTAAAACAATAGGCTTTTGTCTAAAAGCTGTCTCAAAGCGAGACCTAAAAATTCTGATGTAAAAGTTCAAAATCCTTGGAGTCAAATTAAAATCTTGTGGAGCAGAAAGGAGCGACTGCTTTGCTCCTCTGTGGCACACGCTTTGCTGTGTCTCTGGGAGGGCAGGAGCACACTTAGTGTTACATGTCAGGGGGTGTGAGTTTTTAGTAAACTCATGCATATCAGTGAAAGAAGGCTGATCTCTTCCACTGTAACTCCACAGGCTGTGATTGTAGGTCCTAGCCTCTTCAAAAGTGTAGCTGCGGTATATGTTCCCTGGCGAAGTTGATCCAAAAGTCATGTGCTCACTTGTGAAGCAGATTCCAATATCTGCAACTTCTCTGAGAGTCAATCGCAAAGGAAGAAACATGGGCAAGAGACAGCTTTGTAGAGGGTGGGAGCAATGCCGAGGGTGAAATCACAGCAAGTGGGTGGATGGAAGCAACTAGAGGGCAAGGGAAACAACATGAGCGCATGGAGAAGGAAATAAACGGGGAGAGAAATCAACATGGAGCAGGTGTGGGCAGGAAAAGTTAACAGGGGAGGGAGCAACGGGAGCAGGCAAGAGAGAAGCAAAGCGGCAAGAAATAACACTGAGCTTGTAGGGGTCCGTGAAGCACTATGTTATGGTGAAGCTGGAAAATCATACACTATTGAGCAGTGTTTAAACAAAGAAATAATACACCTGAAAAATTATCAGTGGCATGATAAGTAATGCATCGATGTTCCTAGAAAGGTAGACACACAATAAGAGGAAGGAAACTCCTACACAAGCTAATCAATGAGAAGCAAACAAATGAGAGAGAAAATAAAGCCAACCAATGGTAAGCAACGGACGGATTAAGCCCACTGTAAACTAACAATATGTTTTGTATCAGACATCACATGCATTTTTCGTAGGCAAGAACTAAATAGAAATATTATCCTCTTTGTACATTCGTGTGTCAGGTGTGGTTAAATCTCTTTAGTATCTGAGATGCACTGCTGCCTCAAAGGGAAGATGCTTTTCATTGAAGCACAGTGGAATGACAAGCCCAAGATGGACGGTATAGATGCTATCCATCCCGGGCTATGCGGAGAATCAATAAAGCCGGCGATTCTGTGTACAAACAGACAGCAGTGGCATGTTAAAGGAGGCCCGGTCCTGAACGTAAGAAAGTGAAATGGCTCCCATGAACACCCTAGTAAAAAAAAAAAAATACTATAACTGGGGTGCCTTGATCTTTGTGTCCCTGAACCTGCTGCACTAATGGTAGCTACTGGTCCCCAAGTTGCTTAGTCTACTGGTTTCTTTCTCTGTCCCCCATCTCTGCTCCCTTCATTTTCTTTCATCTTGCACACAATTGCCTCTCTAATCCTTCTTTCTTTTCCTTATGTCGTATTCATCCTTGTATCCTTCCTTCCTCTCCCTTTTCCTCGCCTTGCTCCTCTTAAAATATATTCCTCATCACCTTTTGTCCACAAATTTTCCTGTGTACCCTTTGGTCTGAAGCCTATCATTCTTTCCTCGAAACGTCCCATAATATATATGCTCTTTCTATGTTATTTTTCTTCTCTCACAGCTATATCTCGTCTTAGCTTCTCTCTCCATCTCTCATCTCTGTACTCTTGTTCCTTCACGGACAACCCCATTTATGGCCGCTTTCTCTTTTACACCATGTTGGTCGCCTTTCTCTGCCTCCCTCTCTATCTTTCACAGTTGTGTTCCATCTCTATCCTCTTCTCTATCTTTTCCACTTTCCCCTTATCCTCTCCTCCCTAACCCCTCCAAATATCAGACCACAGGTTGTTTTCTAATCACTCAGAGCGGACGCCATTTAATCCATCTGAACTGGTACAGAGCATGCTGGACCAGCCAACTCCGGCTCCACTGCACCAAGCATAGCTACGCTACTAACAGAGAGTAGTAATTTACTCTTTAAAAGCGGAACACAACGATAACACGCATAGCGCGGCTGCCACCATGCGGCACTGTGGTGGAAATGAACATTTTACATTTAATCGATGCTTGTGTGAGACCTTTGTAATGTGCAGCTCAATCAGACGACTACTAACCGGATAGACAAACCCGTGCTTCTGCTCCGGTGTTCTACTCACTGTCGGTGAAAGATACCGTACTTGGAATGCGGCATGTGTTGTATTTAATTAGCTAGCTATATTAGTAGCGCGGCAATCAAAAATTATCTGACAGCGCATTGCAAATGGGCTCCATTTCTGAAAACTGCGCTGTAACCTGTACTGGAGTAATATTACGTGTACATTATATTTTACTATAATAATTATCTTCTGCAAAACGATTCCTTGAAATGGGAAGCACGCAACGCTGTATTAAATTCAACAAGAGTTTAAAAAAAGAGTGGTTTATTGAAATTAACACAAAATGTAAAATCGAGATCGGTTTTAGTAACAATTCCGACGATAAAAATAATGTAATAAATATGAGTAACACTAATATAAAAGTGCGTATTAGCATTGTTCTCTTCTAGTGCTAAGAGACATTTAGTTAGTTTTAAACACTACAGAGGCTGAATCCTTAAGCTGGCATTGTTAGGAGACATAACATGTGGTAAGATGGTCAGGAAGCGCTCGGTGAGGGATTGTGCAGCGCGTCCTAAAGTCAGGTATCAGAACTCAAAGTTGACGTCGGACATGTTGATGGCCCACGCAAACTTATCTCGCTGTGTTTTGTTGTAGATCTTCTCCAGCCCTACGCCCCACTTTTGACACCTGTGTATTAAAAATAAAAAAAATAAAAACAACAACAATTAGCGTTATATGAAGTATTTGTGAGCAAACTGGGCAAACAAAAACAATGACCATCATCACCTGTCGCTCTGACCTACGCTTCAAAGGCGGAACCACCCTGCCAGCTGAGTAAGGGAAGTCCTTCATGTATAAACCAGGTCCAGCAACGTTCACTTAAAGGGCCCTAGATAATGGAAGGGGGTCTTTTTTTTTATTTTTTTTTTTTAACAGAAAACCATGGTTTCTCCTTTCAGAGCAGAAAACACTTGGACAACAGACCAATGGGGAGAAGATCTTATTCAACAGGAAAGTTGCCCCCTTAATGCTCAGACCAATGATGTTGCCAGAAAACAGACACCATGATTAATTCCAGATCCATACCACACCCCAGTGTATCCCTGGATGACTGAACAATGATTTATTTTGATTGTCAGAAACATTTTCAATGAACATAACTCAATGTTCTACTGCTAGCCAATTTAGACATCTCTGTGTGGACATTTTATCAGCGTGACAGACTATACCAAGTGTCATTCCACACTCCATTATAACCCTGGCCTGTTGCACAATGTCAGCCTTGCAAAATCGACTCCACACAACTAGTTCTGCAAGAGGTTTTGGGGCTGCTAGAAAGTAGAGTAGTTGTGGTGGCTGGAAATCTCTGTATTAAGGCTTCACCCTTTGGCATTCTCACCCTTTGCATTCTATGTCATTCAAAAGAAACTTCTAAACCTATTAGAACATTGGAACTTTAGACGTGCAATTGAAGACAATGGAGTAGAATAGGGCTCATAATAGATGGAATACGCCTTTTGCTCCACCATTCAAATGTTTGTTTTTTCTGTTGCTTCCTGTTTAATTTAGAACATCCTGTCCACAGTGGGTAGATTGCTCTACTAGCCTTAGAGACCTTCTGTCTTGGGCTATACTGGTTAAGGGCCCTATCCCTCGTTATAGAACCTCACCTGTGATTTGGGCCTAAAACTCGAGTTTAAGGCCTTTGGTAACTGGTACAGACCTTGGCAGCGGGCTATAAGTACATAGGAGAACACATTAAAGGCCTGAAGTCATTCTGTTTTCATGAGATGCATGGAAACAACATTTGCACTTGGCATTTCTCGGACTATACACAGTTGTTCCCCTACAATGTACAGTGAGGCAGCCATAAGGTAGAGAAAGCATCATAATCAGTACACTAATAGATCAGAACAATGATAAGACTAGTGAAAGAGGTGCAGTCTGCATCACAGAAGGAATGGGAAAATTATTGTACAAATTCTTGTGATCTTCCCGGTGAACGTGGAGTGGTAAGTGGAAAGCATGGACGGGGGAGTTAAAGAAAATGTGCAAACAAATGGTTCATTTGCATACTCATTAGGACATGATTTCCCTCGTACTGAAGGTTTAAAAAGCTACTTTCCAAAAGAGTAGGGCCATTATCTCCCAATGAATTAATGAAAAATTTAGCAGTGAGCAATGCATTTATAAGCATATTAGGACTTGGACTTTTGATTAAACTTGAGCAAATTTAAAGTTCATATTGAGTTTAGAGATTCAGTCCAAAGAATTCAATCAGATTTAGTCACAAATAATATATTTCTAAGCATTTAAGGGCACGAACAAGTTACTTACCTTCGGCACCAAACTATCTGGTAGAGACATTCTAGTTGCAGATTCTTTACCTTAGAATTTCCTCCAGGCGTCAGTTTGGATCTGGAGATTTTTCTTCAAGCAGTACAGTTGCACGCCATTAGATGGTGCCTGTAGGAGACTGGCTCAGTTTATGGTGTACACCTATGGATTGGCACCCTATACTGAGTCCAGGCAACCCTTAGTGATAGTAATTAGTGTCCAGACGCTCTAGGGGTTTCTCTTGTGAGCAGCTTTAAGCTTATCTAGGAGGAGTGTAAAGCACTTGTAATCCCACAATAGTCAGTCAGCAACCATTCACGAGAAAGAACCACACCAGGTTTTATAAAATAAAGTATTCTTTATTCCAACATTAAGTGTATACTAACATTGGTATATCTCCACTTGGAGATATCTACACAAACTGTACAAAAAAAAAAAAAACGGTAAACTTCGTACTTGTATAGCGCACTACTCACCCGTTAGGGTCTCAAGGCGCTGTACGCATACCGTTGTGGAACCCCTCCTGGCTTTTCCCTGTGAGGTGCCCACTGCTGGGCAACCTCCAAGGTGAAGCCAGGCATCTCAGCGCTGTTGGGGCCGTTGTGGAGATTAAGCAAGCTATTGCCCAGAGTTACAGAGTGGGACCCATGAATTAGATTAGGCACCGATGCGAGAATTATCAAGTCTGAGGAAATTGAGCCTAAGACCCGCCGAGGCGGGAATTGAACCCTAGTCCCGGGCCAGATTTCTGCATCAGGGTCTGCCACTCTAACCATTGAGCCACACTTCTCCACTGAAAGATATACACTTAGCAACAGGCTGGAAAATAATAAAAATACACGGGGCCCTACGAGAGACTAAACCATATACTAAGAAAGTGGTATAAGAATGGAGGTGCCCAACTAAGGGAAGTGTGTTAGGATCCCAAGGGCTGGGGGGCAAGAGGAAATTACCAGAGGTAAGTACTAGAAATCCCCCAGGTGCAGAGCTGAAATCGAGCCGGGTGTTCCATAGGCTAACACAGGACTGTCGATATTGGATTGTTATGAATTTATGATCCTGCCCAGTGGAACCTGAGGAAACCAGATGGCACAAGGAAGGTTGGAGAGTCCCATGGATACCCAGAAGACTGGAGTGCCTACACTAGAAAGCCCAGGTGCATAGGGGTGAAGTGGCGTCGGAAACCCTTGCTGAAGTCAATGGAAGTCTCAATTGTCCAGCTGCTGTCGCGACCCTTGGACCAGGCAGGTAGGACCCAAGGGTGGATTCCAGATGTGAAGAACCTGAAAATGAAGGGGACAATGTCCAGACCACTCGGGGATGTACAAGCAGTGCAGGTAGGCAATGCCCACTCTCTTGGAGGTGAAGTTCCAGCAGGACGGTGAAGGAAGAAGTTCAGCTGCGGAGTCAACAGGGATACAGGAGATCCTTGAAGTCACCCACGAGCTGCCCTACGTCTGTCGCTGGATTGCAAGAGGGTCAATGGCCAGCAGGGCCACCAAGAAGCCTTGACAAATACAAATATTAGTTGCAAGGTAAGTTGCAGGTTTTTGAGGACCAGCAAGGTCCTAGTGACAACCATTGGAAGAGAGTTAGGGCAGGCCTTCAGCAGAACGGAAAGCCAGTCAGAGGAGCCCCCCACAAGTGATCCCCTAGCAGCAGGCACAGGGAATTGCAGGGAGGCCTCAGCAGCACAACAAAACATAAGTTCCATGTCGCAGGAGCCTTAGACTGAGGCTGATCTTGGAGTTGCACAGTGCTGGAGGTTGGGCCTTCTTGGAGCCTGAAGATCTCCTTGGAGGAAGAGCAAACAAACCTTGGAAAGAGCAACAGTCGCGGTGCACAGGGGCTCTGTACCATTGGCTACAGGGGGGGCCCCCACAGTCTCCCAAGTGGACCAGGAGGAACCTGAAGAGGGCCACAGAACCACAACTTGTGCTGCAGAGCATTTCAATGTCCATAGTACAGCAGGATCCACCGGCTGGTCATCGTTGTCTTGAGGTGCGTGCAGATGCAGGGGAGTGACTCCTTCATTCCAAGGGAGAATCCTTCTTGCATGCACACAGTGTCCTTGCGACCCTGGATGATGCACAGCCACAGATGTTGCAGAATTTCTACAGGAGCCAGAGAAACAATGTTGCAGTGAGAGCCCTCCCAACTGGATACAGTCTTGTTTCAGTTCTAAAAGCAGTTCAGCAGCGGTTCCGGTGGCCAGAAGCAGATGATGTCTTGCAGAGAGTTCCTTAAAGAGTCTTGCTCAATTAATCTGAGGACCCAGCCTTGGGGGAGCCCTTAAGTAACCCTAAAAGGGGGTTGGTCACTCTTTGTAGTGACACACCTATAAGAGGGGGTCAGGGCTGTCATCTCTCTGGCCTAACCAGTCAGATGCTCCCAGGGGCCTCTGCACATCTTGGATTCAATATGGCAGAATCAAGTGGCCACCTGGCACAGCTCTGTGCACCTCCCTTGGGGAGGAGCTGGACAGGGAGGCAGTAACTCCCCTATTCTTTGTGTGGTTTCATGCCAGAGCAGTGACCGTGGGTTCCTGAACTGGTGCAAACCGAATTATGCAAGGAGGGCACCAAATGTGCCCTTTAAAGCAGTCTGCTGGTGCTGAGAGTCCACCACACCCCACCCCAGTCCAGAGTCACCTATTTCAAACGGAGAGGGGTCACACCTCTCCCTTGCAGGAAATCCTTTTTTCTGCCTTCCTCTGCTTGAGTTAGGCTCACCAGCAGGAGGGCAGAATGGTATCTGGGGTTGGCAGCAGCGAGGTCTGGCAGCCAGACATTATAAGGCTGTACAGGCAAAACTGGGAGATTCTCTAAGGAACCACTATAGTACATGGTATCATGCAATTAACACTGGAATCAGTGTAGTTGCATGATTCAACATGTTTGATACCAATAATGCCTAGGTTTGGAGAATCCATTATGTAGTTGGATCACTTGTGTTGATCAGTGTTGTCCACAACATACCTTAAGATGGTTTCCCCACACTTACAAAGCCCAGGAATGGCGTTTGGGGTTTGTAGGGGTACCTGCTAACAGAGGGGTACTCTCACACTTAGAGACATGCACTCTGCCATTGGGCTGCAGGGCCTACCTGAGTGGTGACTTCAGTGCTTAATTTGTAAATAAAAAGGTGCGGGTGCTCAAAGCCCTCTCAAACACACGCCTGTTGCAATTAAATGTGCCAATACTGAGGCAGCGTAATTCTGAAGCCATCTGGGGCCTTTTCAGTCCATATAAAGCCACCCCTGCCTCTTCAGCTCACTCTTGCAGCTTTCTATTTTCTCCCTTTGTGATGCTTTTTCATTTTTCCCTTTCTCCATCTGTCCCATATGTATCTTTTGCTCACAGTAAATTCCTGAGGCAAAAGAATAAGCACCAGCCCTCAAAAATAAGTGCCAGTGCTCAGCACCGGAAACAGCAAGCACAAATTAAGCCCTGGGTGACTTACAGTGCCCAAGAGCAGTGACTGATTAAAGTTAAGCCCTATATCTGAAGTTAAGCGAAAGGGCACATGCTCCATTTTATGCAAGCTGCAATGGCAGACCTGCAGACACAGTTTGCATGGGCTCCCATGGGTGGCATTACACATGCTGCAGCCCAAGGGGTGACCCCGGTATACCTATGCCGTGGGTACCCAAGTACCATATACTAGGGACTTACATGGGTGCACCATTTGTGGGGTGTAAAATTTACCAGCAACCACATTTAGAGGTGAGAGTAGTCACCTGGGCCCTGGTTAGCAGGATCCCAGTGCACTACAGTCTAAACTCAGTGAGACCAGGCAAAAATTGGGGGTAACTATGTCAGAAAGATGCTACTTTCCTACAGCGTTGGTCGCCTCCTTGTCCGTCGTTGACATCGTGATCGTCAGATATGACGTTGCAGGTCACATAAAGGCACCAGTCCAGCGCTCTGATGTCCGTTTCTTTTCACAACTTTCAACACCAGAAGTGCAGAGCCATGAAGAATACTGACTTTGGTGGGCAAGAACTACGGCTCTGAAAAGGAAGTTCTTGTCGCTAGAAATCAGTTTGCAGTGCATGGAGAATGGATGGATCAGTAAGAAATCTGCAACTAGAATATGTCTCTACCAGATAATTTGTTACAGAAGGTAACTGACTTGTTTATCTGATAGAGACTTCTAGTTGTAGATTCCTTAGCCTAGAATAGATATCCAAGCGATACCACCCCCTGAAGGCCTGCAAGCCAAGACCATAGAAGAAAGTCCTGCTGGAGTGAACAGGGAAAATCCCCGTCCCTTCAGACCAGACGATCCAGGCAGTAGTTACGTGAACGTGTGATGTGACTCCCATGTTACTGCCTGGCAGGTGTCCAGGACTGGAGTTCTGTGCACTAACGCAGTGGTTGAAGCTGTTTGCTCTGATAGAGTGAGCATACAAACCCCCTGGAGGTTGCTTTTTAGCCGATATGTACCACATTTTAATGCAGGAAACAACCCATTTAGCGATAGTTCTCTTCTGAAATTCCTGACCTTACTTCACACCCACATAACCCACAAAGGGGTGATCATCCACCCGGAACTCTTTGATACGATCAAGATAGAACACCAATATTCTTTTTGGATCCCGATGGTGGAGTCTCTCCACTTCCTCAGAATGATGTGGGGGCACATAAAAAGTAGGCAAAATTATGGATTGGCCTTCATAAAAGGACGTGACCAATTTAGGTAGAAAGGAAGCCCTGATATGAAGCACCACTTTGTTAGGATGGATTGGGATAAAAGGTGGCTTTGAGGAAATAGCCTGCAGCTCACTCACTCTGCAGGCAGAGGTGATGGCTACAAGGAAGGCTGTCTTCAGAGTAAGAAGCCGAATTCGGCAGTTGTCAAGTGGCTCAGAAGGAGCACACATCAGAAAAGTAAGAATTACGTTCAAATTCCATAGGGGCATTATGAATGGAGAAGGAGGAAGCAGATAGATAAGACCCTTTAGAAATCTCACAAAAATGGGAGATTTTTACAAAGAGGGTTGGTCAGGTAATCTGAGAAAATCAGAGATGGCAGACAAATAACCCTTTACAGTGCCCAGAGTAGAGGCCCTGCTGGGCCGAAGAAAGAATAAACAAAAGAACCGCAGAGAGGAGGTCAATAGACTTGTCTGTACACCATGCCACAACTTGGTAGCCAGGCATCCTTCCACCAAAATGGTATGTCTGTCGTTGGAACAAATTTAACGTCACAGACTTCGGGTGGGAGGTAAAAAAACAAAACAAAAAGGTGTCAACTGCTGCTGCCCAATCTCCACACAGGAAGGCAGGGACTGGACAAGTTCGGGTGGAGAATCATCCCCTGCTGATGCAAAAGAAGATCCTCCAAAAGGGCAGTCTGATTGGAGGATCGATGGCCATGTTCAAGACGTCGGGATACCATACTTTTCATGCCCAGTCCAGAGCCACAAGAATTACTTTGGCCCAGTCCTTCTTGATCTTCTTGAGAATTCTGAGCAGAAGTGTTATTGGCGGAAAGGAGACCTGAGTTCCACTTGAGATGAAAAGCGTCACTAAATGTCACCTTGGAAACTCCAACGCACAAAACAGCTAACATCATGAGTTCTCTGCTAAGGCAAACAGATCTAACCAAGGCTCTCCCCACTGCTGAAAGAGCCCTTGTGCCACCTCTGGATGGAGACACCATTCATGATCGACCAGGCATTGACAGCTGAGTTTGTCCGCTCGGACGTTGAGAGAGCCTGCCAGTTGTTGAACCACTAGGGATATGCCATGATGTTCCAGCCATATCCAGAGGTGGAGAGCCTTCTGACAAAGGGTGCACAAGCCCACCCGGGCCCTGCTTGCTGCCGTACCATACGGTGGTAGTGTTGTACGTGAACACCTGCACCACTTCCCTGGGAGAGAGGAAAGGAATGCTTTCAATGCGTGCCTAACTGCCCTCAGCTCCAAAAGGTTGATATGGAGCTCAGACTCTGCCTGAGACCAGATGCATGCAGGATGGGAATATGGAAATGTGTGTCCTGCAAGTCCAATGCTACCATCCAGTCTCCTGGGTCCAGGGCAGATAGCACCTGAGCCAGAGCGAGCATTTTGAACTACTCCATCCTGAGGAAGAGATTGAGGGACCAGAGATCTAGAATAGAGTGGAGGCCCTTGTCCTATTTTGGGCCCCAGAATGTAGAGGGAATAACAACCACAACCTACTTCTGGCATAGGGACCCTCTCAATGGCTCTCTTGGACAATAGAGCTGTAACCTCCTCACTGAAAAATGCCAGGTGATCCTCAGGCATCTGATCATAGGGTGTTGGCACGGAGGAAAGGGTAGTCTTGAAGGGGAGGGAGTAGCCCGTTTGGACTATTTGCAAAACCCACCTGTCTAACATGATGGTGCTCCAGCAGGGCAGGTGATGGTGAATTCTGCTGCTAACTGGTCCCTGGTGGGGAAGCGCCACACTAGGAAGGTTTGGAGGCTTCAGCTGAGGGGGGCCGTGGACTGGCTAGACTGCTGGCTCCCTGATCCACGTTGAGCTTGAATTCTATGTTACTGGCCATGCAGAGGTTGAGCAGCATGTGCAGCAGCTGGCGTGGAACGGACAAGGCTGGGCGCCCCTTCCGTAGCCACGAAACAGGCAAAAAGCAGACTGAGGGGGTGATTAGCAGCCGAGATGCCAAGGGACTGGGCCTTATCCTGGGACTCCTTAAAGCATTTGAGTGAAAAGTCTGCTTTGTCTCCAAAGAGAAGGGTGCTATCAAAGGGCATGTCTATCAAAGTAGATTGGATATCCCCTGAAAAGCCAGAAGTCCGTAACCAGGCTTGGCATCTCAAGGCCACCACTGAAGTAACTTATCTCCCCAGACAGTCAGTCATATCTAGCCCACATCTGATTGTCAATTTGGCTGTGTCTCTCCCATCAGCAACAGCCTGGGAGAGAATGGCCCTGCCCTCCTACGGAACCTGTGGTAGCACTTGTGCAACCATGTCCCATAAAGTATGGGTGTAGCGGTCTAAAAGGCATGCAGTGCTCACATACCACAATGCCAGGCTGGAGGAAGAAAACAGCTGCTTCCAAAGGTGGTCCAGCCTCTGATCCCCTATCCGGGGGATCAGAAGTGAACGTGCCATGGGATGTAAAGGCTTAGATGACCAAGCTCTCAGGAATAGGGTGTTGGGTCAGGAAAACCAGGTTATTAGGCATAGGCTTATGGCAGTGGGCTATTTTCCTATTAACAGGAGCCCCTGTGCTAGGTTTGGACCAGGTCCCCAGCAGGACATCCCTGAGGGCTTCATTGAAGGGCAACAGGGGTTCTGCCATGGAAGCCCCAGGCTAAAGCACCTCAGTCAGGAGACTGGTCCTGACAGCCATCAAAGGCAGCTTGAGGCCCAAGACCTGGGCAGCTCTCCGCACCACCACTGAGTAAGAAGCCCCCCACCTCTGTAGCCACGGTAGGGGCAGAAAGCATACCTGCATCAGAGGGGAGGTATCCAAACCGTTGGCTTCACCCAGTTCCTGAGCCCAGTTCATAGGATATACAAGCTTAAATTCTAAAGGTTCCAGCGACCCCTCCATACTCTCACAGAACTCGCACTCATAGGAATAAGGGTCAGGATCCAATCTAGGGACCAAAGTCGCCGCCAAAGTCTGAATCAGCTGTGAGTGACACCGCTGCGGCTCTGTGTCAGAGTTGGTGATGAGTATAGGATTGACGCCGCCCGCAGACCCAGGCAACGTCAGAAGCATAGCCGGAACTGTCATCGGGGAAGGTCACAACGACCAATGCGGTTTCAGATTTTGAAGCAAATCTCTGAGTGCCCCTCAAATCAGAGGCTAAAGCTGCCAGCGCAGAACCCAAAGGGGCTCCTACCAACCCCAAGGGGCCCAAAGGCCAGACTGCTTAAAGATAAGGCACATGGCCTCGTAAAATTTCCTGTAATTGGGAAGGGGTGGATCTGGCTTCTACAAACTTGGGGCGGTGAGGAGCCAACCCAGAAATAGGCTCCAAAGACAGAGGCCTAGAGTAAGGATGCTCCTTCTCCCATGTCGCATCATCTGACCAACGGGGTGAAGTAGAAAAATGCTCGTGCTTCTTTGATTTCTTCTTTTTACCCAAATGTCCAGGTAATTTAGAATGGGACAAGGAGGAGTGGTGATGGCTCAGCGAGCGGTCTGAGGACCTTCTTCTCAACCAAGAGTGATACAGAGACAGACACTGGGCCACAAGCTGCTTTAGGGACGGCTCCCTCAAAGTCTTCAGGTTCATGACCCAGCAGTTGGAACACGACTTCGGGCCATGGTCACGCTCCAAGCACCACAGAGACACCAGGTGCAGATCCATCACCGACATCATGCAGTAACAGGAGTCGCAGGGCTTGAAGCTTGTCTTTCTAGACAACATCTTGACGAGCCAGAAGTCAAAAAAAAAAAAAAAGCTTTGATAAAAAGTTAAAAGGCCAGTCAAAAAGCTGAAAGGGTAACTCTCTCCAATCTGTGCATAGGCTAGTGCAGAAAAAAACAGAACTGACAGCGCACCGGGATGGTGCCTTTATACACCCCACGATGTCATATCAGTCGACCACGACGGCGGACACAGAGTCGACCGATGCCACCTAATGACACGCAAAGGGTACTGCTCGAAGAACAATCCCCGGATCCAAACTGACACCTGGTCGAAATTCTAAGGTAAGGAATCTGCAACTAGAAGTCTCTATCAGATATTTGACACAAATTAAAAATAAATAAAAAATAAATCAAATATTCTACAGAGGTGTTTAAGAGTACTACTCACCTAAAGCTTTTGGTGTGAATGTGGTAGCAAATTGCTTTCTGTTAGTGCATTATGTGAGTAACACTGGCAGTAATCTAGTAAGATTTAACAACCTTAAATGGGTAACTTTTGGTTCTCCTGCAAGAATGTGGGCAAAGTAGAGCATTAAGCAGCAAACAGACTGCATTACTCATTAGCACACCAAATGGGTTTGGTTGTTCTATTGTTCACACACTCCTGCTGAAAATCAGGTAATCCGACAATCATCCAGCAGATCCAAGAACTGTCAGTGAAATGTGTCACTGTTAAGTAAACAATAACAACAACGGGTAACTAGCAAATAAAATCCTTTTTGTGTATGTGCCTGCTTTGTACAGTGTAACATACACAAAATATGGCAGAGAGCAGTAGAGGGTCAAAGGCACCATTAACATGTAATTTTAGAGCTGGTTTTGAACAACAAACGTAGATGGTTCGTACATCACAATATGGAGTCCTTTAAAGAGGGATTTATTCAGCTCTTTCCTGCACATGGAGCTGGCTCAATGCTTTAAATAGGAAGCATTGCAGGTACTTGCCAAATTTTGTGGAGGCTACGGGTGAGGATAGTGGAGGGGCTGGTGGCAGGACTGGACATTTTTCAGATATACCAGATCTTTAGAACAATTTTTGACAGGTCTGTAGAGCTCTGCATAATGTGAAGCAGTGTGATGATAGAGAAGCACTGACTTTGGACACATCCTTTTTAGTCCCATGATCTTGGCTCAACACATAGCTTGCCCATCACAATTTGACCTTGGTCTTGACTCTGTATGAGACTGATTCAGCAATGTATGATCGTGGGCTAGCGCCTAGTCCTAGTCAATTTAAAGACCAGTATATCTCTAGGCCCTGCCTGGAGATTCCACAGTCCATTCAAAGTGGACCATCATTTTTAATTCTGCTCTAAAATGCTCTTTGTTGTATGATTTGGAGGACCTACTTTGCAGTTTTGGCCAAACACTGTGGTCTTGTTTCAGTGTTGTGTGACCTTGACCTGCGCTATGTAGGCAGGGCATATAATGCCTGAGTTTAGCTAACCACTGTTTGATGTTGGCCTCGCAATGCATTGTTATCCAGTTATCGGATTTTGAGCCATTGACATGTGATCTTAGGCCAGCACTGTGTGCTACAGGACCACAGCTTTGCTATCTTGAGCCACACCTGAGGGTTCTAAGCCAAGTGCTGCACACACCACCATTTCATTGGACTTAAAGTCCCATCTCGCTCACGATGCAAAGGGAAGCCAAAACCGATCTGGCGTCGCTTGAGTTCTTGTCTAGAGGGGACTTGGCGTAGCAGTCTGTGCTGCACTGTTCTCCAGTGGAGCAGGAGGAAGTCTGATTTGTGTGTCGATTGTGTATGGAATGGCAAAGCAGGCACAACATGGTGGACTGGTATGCAGGTCCAAATAACTACTAGTGTCTGTGATTAATTCCAGAACATCACTCATCACTTTTTGTATTTCTAAGTGAAATGACTTTAGTGGGATGGGTATGCTCAGAAATGGGTTCTGATTTAGCTTTTCATTTGGATTCAAGCTGCATCTCAATGTGATTGCCATGCGTAAAATGTCATGCACCCATGGAAATTATTTCTTGCAAAACATTGACCAGATCGTCCAGGTGAAGGCAGTAATTATGGGGGCTGGACAAACAAACAAAACAAATAGGAACAAACAAAGTAAGTTTTGGAAGTATTTGCTAATGTTACCGTCGGGTTTTCCTGCAGTGACTTTAGAAAGATGTTGACTTCTCGAGAGAAGATGCAAAACGTCGCCAATAAAATAAGGGATCACAAGACAAAAAGGCTGGAAATAATAGTTGACAAAACATTTTTAAATATTTTAAACTCAGCAATAAATCAAACGTGCTTTCTCTAGTCCAAAATATTACAAAGAGACTAGAATTCGTTATCTCACTAACAAATCCTATGCTGCAAATGTGAAAAAAACAGGTGAGCAAGGCAAACAATGTAGAACAACACTGGAAATAGAAAGGAAATGGAAAGCTCTTGAGTCTTTTCGGACAAGCCGATTCTCCGGTTGTTCAGTTCTTTCCAACAAACCTTTCATATCACAGATGGAGACATTTTGCTCTAGCATGAAGTGGCATGCTACCTCTCAGTAAGACTTTAAAGAAAAGGAAGCAAGCTCCGACACCTGCTTATGTGGAAAAACTGAAGACCTGAGCCACTTCCTATTGAATTGCCTCTTCTATATTAGAGTCAGAAGCTACATCTTCAAAAGTGCACTTGAGAGGGGAAACACGACTGTAACGAGGATTGCAGTTTTTCTGCTGCACAATATCTCTGAAGAAACAATTGTGTGGGAGGATTGCTTATGAAAAGCTGGGAACTCAGAGAAAATCACTTGAAAAATAATGCCCAGGACGAAAATAACTATGTGACATTTGCACAATTTTCTATATGTACAGACAAAGAACCCAGGAATGAGTATGCGTGCAATGTTTGTTTGCAAATATTTTTTAATCGAAGATGTTTTTTAACAACATTATTCATAATATGTTTTATACTATCTTTATGTAAAAGGTAGCTATTAAATAAATTCAAAACTCTAATTCAGTGATAGTAACCCTGTAGGTTGGGCTGGACTGTACCTTTTGGATCAGGACCACATCTGACTGCACATAGCTGATCTCTATCTGGAGGTGCCTACTTGGCAAAAATCTTAAGGACTGAACTTTAGCCCAAGTAATCCTCAGTGACGGATCAATTATACTGAGGGTAACACAGATGTCAATGATCTGCAGGCCAAATTTTATGATTTGGGTCAGAGCTCCCAACTCTTACCTCAAAGAACAAGTCACTTACCTTTGGTAACGATTTATCTGGTAGACACATATTCTAGTTGTAAATTCCTTACCTTAGAATTTCTCCCAGGTGTCGGCCAGGATCCAGAGATTTTTCTTCAAGCAGTACCCTAGCGCGCTGACAGGTGACGACAGTCGACTCTGTGTTCGCCGTTGGTGTTGTGGTTGCTGTGATGATGTAGGGTGTCGTACATAAGCATCGCCTTGGTGCTGTGATGTCAGTTTTATTTGCACGACTTTCCGTGCCAAAGCCTGAGCCATGAAGAACACTGAAAATGGTGCGCCAGAGACAAGGCCCTAAAAAAGGCCACTCTCTGACCCTAGAAATCAGTTCTCAAGCTGGGAGGTTGGTGGGTCGGTAAGGAATCTGCAACTACAATATGTCTCTACCAGATAAATCGTTACCAAAGGTAAGTAACGTGTTCATCTGATAGAAAGTTCTAGTTGCAGATTTATTACCTTAGACTAGATACCCAAGCAATACCATCCTCGGTGGTAGGCTGCGAACCAAGATCATACTACAAAGTCCTGCAGGACCGAATACCAAAGTAGCTTGTTGTGTACCAGACTGTCCAAGCAGTAATGTTTTGTGAACGTTTGCAGGGATGCCCACGTTGCTGCCTGGCAGATATCCGGGACAGGAACTCTGCGTGCTACTGCTGGGGAAACAGCAGTTTCTCTTGTGGAGTGAACGTGCAAGCCCTCAGGGGTTTGGTTCTTTATCAAGGCATAGCACAGTTTGATGCAAAGTCGTACCCATCGTGAGATGGTACGCTTCTGCACCTCCTTCCCTTCCTTCACACCCTCATACCCAACAAAGAGTTGATTATCCACCTGGAAATCTTTAGTACGACTGAGGTAGAACGCTAACACTTTTTTGGGATCTAGACAGTGGAGTCTCTCTTCCTCAAGAGAAGGATGTGAGGGTGCAAAAAAAGTAGGCACCGTGATGGATTGGCCTACATGAAAAGGTTTAACAACATTGGGAAGGAAGGAGGCCCTCATACAAAGGAGCACTTTGTCAGGGTTAACAGACAAAAATGGGGGTTTAGAAGAAAGAGCTTCAAGCTTGCTCACTCACTCTGCAAGCAAAGGTGATTGCTACAACAAATGCAGTTTTGAGAGTAAGGAGCTGCAAGGGGCAATTGTGTAATGGCTCAAAAGGGGCACACCTCAAGCATCAAGGGCTAAAGAAAGGATGAACATAAGAACCTCAGAGAGAGGAGCACAGAGGAGGATCAACAGACTTTTTGGTACACCATGCCCCAAATGTATGCCAATGACAGTCGTGCACCGTTTTCGTGGAGGGACGCCTGGCTGGCAAGATAAAGTCATAGACTTCGGCCAGAAGGTCAAAAGCTGTCAACTGCCACTGTTCAATGTCCACCATGAAGGTGAAGATTGGACAGGTTCGGGTGGAGGAACATCCCCTGTTGCTGCGACAGAAGAGGGCAGTCTGACTGGGGGATCTATAGCCATGCTCAGTAGCTCTTGATACTATACTCTCCATGCCCAGTCCGGAGCCACAAGGATTACTTGGGCCCAGTCATTCTTGATCTTCCTCAGTAACTCTGGACAGAAGTGGTATTGGCGGGAAGGCGTAAAGGAGGCCTGAGTTTCACCTGAGATAAAAAGCATCGCCGAGAGAGTGCCGCCTTGGAAACGCCAATGTGCAAAAGAGCTGACATTGCATGTTCTCTGCAGAGAGATACAGACCTAACCAAGGTTCTCCCCACTGCTGAAAGATACCTTGCGCCACCTTCGGATGGAGACGCCATTTGTGATAGACTATGCATCTATGGCTGAGTTCATCTGTTCTGGTGGCCAGAGAGTCTACCAGATGTTGAACCACCAGGGTAATGCCCTGATATGCCAGCCACATCCAGGGGCGCAAAGCCTCTTGACAAAGGGTCCAGGACCCCACCCAGCCCTGTTTGTTGCACTAACACATGGTGGTGGTGTTGTCTGTGAACACCTGCACCACCTTCCCTTTGACAGAGGGAAAGAATGCTTTCAATGCAAGCCTGATCACCCGCAGCTCCAGAAGGTTGATGTGGAGTCCAGACTCTGCCGGAGACCAGACACCTATGATCTCTGCCTCTCCCATGTTGCCGTCCCATCCCAGGTGTGACACATCTGTCACTTCTGTAAATCTGATTGGGGAAGGGGAGAGGGATCTGTTGTTGACCCAATCCTGATTCAAAAGCCACCACTGCAGTTCTTTTGCAGTCCCCTCCGAGATCTGGACCATGTCAGAGAAATTCCCCTGACACTGCACCCACTGGAACGTCAAGTCCCACTGCAGAGCCCACATATGCCACCTGGCACGTGTCACCAGTAGGATGCAGAAGACCATGAGGCCCAGCAGCCTCAGAGTTATTCTCAGCAAAACCCAGGATAGAGGCTGAAACATTGGAATCATAGCCTGAATATCCTGGACTTGCTTTTCTGGCAGATAGGCCTGAAACTGCACTGTGTCCAGAACAGCTCTGATGAAAGGGAGCCTCTGAGAGGGAGTAGGGTGGGACTCTGGCATATTTATAGTGAACCCCAGCATGTGCAGAAGGTTTGCTGTAGTCTGAAGATGGGATACAACTCTCTGGGGTGCATCTGCCTTTAACAGCCAGTTGTCAAGGTAGAGGAAAACAAACACCTAACCTGCATAGACGAGCTGCAACCACCGCCATCACTTTCGTGAGCACCCAAGGGACACTGGTAAGGCCAAAGGGGAGCACAGTAAAATGAAAGTGCTCGTGAACTACCACAAATCACAAGTATAGTCTGTGGACAAGCAAGACAGCTATATAGAAGTAAGCATCCTGCATGTTCAACGCTACCATCCTGTTTCCTGGGTCCAAGGCAGACCGGTCCTGAGCCAGAGTGAACATTTTGAACTTTTTAAGGAAGAAATTGAGAGCCTGGAGGTCTAGGATAGGACACAAGCCCTTATCCTTTTTGGGTATCAGAAAGTAGCAGGAATAACAACCACAACCTACTTCTAGTGCAGGGACGCTGACTCACTTGGCCAAGAGAACCGTGACTTCCTCGCATAGAAGTGCCAGACGATCCTCTGGTATGCGGGCATAGGATGGAGGCATGGCCGGAGGGGCAGTCTCGACAGGGAGGGAGTAGCCCATTCAGACAATCTGTAAAACCCACATGTCCGTTGTGATGGATTCACAGTGGGGCAGGTGATGGTGAATCCTGCTTCCAACTGTTCTGAGATTGGGGAACAGACTAGGAAGGCCTGGAGGCTGTAGTAGGGTGGGGTGGACTGGACAGACCTCTGGTTCTCTGTCCCACGAGTGCGTGGGATTCTGCATCCTCATCCACGCAGGGGCAGAGTTGCATGGGTGGCATGGTAGCTGGGAAAGGGATGTGACAGGGAGCCCCTTCTGTGACCACAAATGGGGCAAAGGTTGGGGCAGTCGAAAGACCAAGGGACGAGCTGTAGCCCAGGATTCCTTGAATATCTCAAGCGCCGAATCTGCCTTGTCTCTGAAGAGACAGGTGCCATCGAAGGGCATGCCCATAAGGGATTGTTGGACATAATCTGAAAAAACAGATGTCCTCAACCAGGCATTGCATCTCAAGGCCACTGTTGACGCAACCGATCTACCCTGTGAGTCAGTTGTGTCCAGCCCACAGTGAATAGTGAACTTCGCTGTGTCTCTCCCATCAGCAACAGCTTGAGAGATGATAGCCCGGGCCTCCTATGGGCTCTGCGGCAAGACCTGCACGACTGTAACCCACAATCAATGGGTATAGCGGCCCAAAAGGCACGCGGTGTTCACTGACCACAACACCAGACTGGAAGAAGAAAATATTGTCTTTCCAAGTTGGTCCAGTCTCTTTGATTCCCAATCCAGGGGAGCGTAAGGGAATGAGCAGGAAGAAGGGGACGCCTGAATCACAAAGCTTTCAGGCATGGGGTGTTGGGCAGGAATTCAGGGTTGGTCGGGACAGGCCAATGGCAGCAGGTGATTGTCCTGTTCACCCAAGGCCCTGTGCCGGGTCTGGAACAAGTACCAAGAAGGACATCAGTAAGGGCTTCATTGAACGGGAGTAGAGTTTCCAAAGTGGAAGCTCCAGGCTGAAGCACCTCCATTAGGAGGTTAGTCCTGACTAGTACTGTGGGCAGTTCGAATCCAAGGACCTCAGCCGGCCTACTGACCACCATTGAGTAGGAGGCTCCCTCCGCCGTAGCCAAGGCAGGAGGAGAAAGCATGCCAGCATCTGGAGAAGTATCCAGACCACTGGCCTCACCCAATTCCTGTGCCCAGTCCATGTTAGGTAATCCAGCTGTTTTTTTTGAGGGTCCAGCGACCCCTCCAATCTTTCCTCATATTTGTACCCTTAGGAAAAAGGGTCCAAATCTGACGTGGGGTGAGTAGGCCCCATCAAAGTCGGAAGCGGTGTTGGCCGTTGCCGTCCCGGCTCCAGTTAGTTGGAAATTAGGATTGGGTCGACATAAATCGTGGGCCCATCATGAGCATCGATGACTTACCTGGCGCAGGGGAAGGTCAAAATGGCACGACCGGTATCAGCAAGGATCCGATAGTGGATCCGGAGGGGCCATCGGAGGCAGAGGCTGAAGCCGCCAGCATGGAACCCAAAGGGCCCCCAGCCAATCCCCCTGGCCCCAAAGGAGCAGCAGGGGGATCAGGCTGCCCAAACATGACACATTACCTCATAAAACTCCTTTAGTTAGTCTGGGGTTGCTCTGGCTCCCGCAAACTCAGTGAGGCACGGAGTGGACTCAGAAAGTCCTGTGTCGCATAAGCCGAGCAACGGGGGGGGGGTAAGTTGAAGAATGCCTAGCCTGCTTCGACGACTTCTAGCCCGAGTGACCTGAAGACTTGGAGGAAGACGAGTGGTGGTGACTCTGAGTAGTCTCAAGACCTTCCTCCAGGCCATCATGAGCTTTAATGACTGCTTCCTCAAAGCCTTCACGTGCGTGGCCCAGCACTCCGAGAACAACTTTGGGTCATGCTCCAAACACCACAAACAGACCCAGTGCAGATTAGTCACTGACATCATGCGTTGACAGTCCTCGCATTGTTTGAACCCGGTCTTTGAGGACATCCTCAATGCACCAAACGTCACCTAAAAACACTACAAGTGACAAAATTGATCAAAAAATTACCATGCTAGCTCTCTCCAGATCAGCACGTGGCACGGAAAGAAAAGACCTGATGTAACCGCAGCAAGGCGGTGCCTATGTATGACCCTTGACATCATCACCGTGACCACTACACCAACTAAGAATGTGGAGTCGACCGACACCACCTGATGGCGGCACATGGGTACTGCTTGAAGAAAAATCTCCAGATCCAGTCAGATGCCTGGGGGTAATTTTAAGGTAAGAAATCTGCAACTGGAAGTCTATATCAGATATTATATTTTCCCATCTTAAGATTCCTTAAACTCTACTGAAAGATAATGGAAAATAAAACCATTTTGATTTTGTTACAACAAAACTCACTATAAAGCGTTCCCAAATTGGTGGCTTTCCCTGTTCTCTCAACTATGCAACAGCCGTACAGTTCTGGACACCAGACTTCTCTTCAGCAGCAGGTTTTAAGAGGTGCTCATTTGAAGGGCTTATCCTCATTTTTCAGCCATTAACGTGAACTTTTGCTCCAAACTTTGCCACTCTCTATGTTAATAACTTTGAGAACATATATGTTGACAATGCGGACACAAATCTATATTTGGTTAACATAGATCTATGAAAAAGATACATATGCAACATTTTTTGTGACAAGACCACTCTTTGTGCCTTTTTGAACTTCCATAATTCCCCGAGGCCCAGTCTGAAATTCACTTCTCATTTTAGAAATAGCTTCATTGACTTGTTCGACCTTCCAATAGCATTATATAATGGCAAACTGGAAACCAGCCTTTACCAAAAATGAACAGCCGGTAACACACTAACAATATTTAAATCACCATCTAAGGCACATAAATATGGCATGCCATGCGGCCAATTTCTTTGCATTCGTAGAAATTGTAAATTCATAAAGGATTAAATCCGCAAGAAAATCTGAGGCAAGGGGATATCCACACAAGCTAGTAAAGATTTCCCTCAGATGGCCATGATAATGCTCCAGCGAGTTTCTATTGACCTCTGAGAAAATAAAAAAAAGGATGGCTAGAATAGTGTGTATCACTACCTTCTGTACCCAAAGTAATTAAGTTACTAAAATCGTTAGAATAATTGGCCACTACTTCATTTTACTGGCATTATGAATTAACCTATTTTTATTTTTTTTCAAGAAAGAAAAAAATCTTAAAGATCTATTGGTCCACGCAGACATTCTAAAAACATCACTGTGGGGGTACAATAAGATTGTAGCTAATTTCAAGTATAATTGTGTTATTTTTTTAGACCACCTATAACACTAAGCAATTAAAGCACGGGACATTACAAGCACACCCTTACAGATTACACTACCTGTAGTTCTAATAGTGTTGTTTATGCTGTTTGCGTAAAAAATGCAGAAAATAGAAAAACAAAACTTTTCCAACACAGCAGCAAGATATGTTGCAAGATATTGACTGCACCCTTAGTGGCACATTTATGTTGAAAAGAACCGCACCAAGAGGGGCATCCGGTGGCAGGTGATTGAACTGATTAAAAGAGCTTCTCGAGGTGGGCATACCCAAGCTCAGCTCTTTTGAAGAGGGCTGAATGGCGCTGAATCCTCAAACGTGATAGCATTACACATGGCCTGAACTATATGGTCAATGCCATTTTGTAATTATGACATGAGCTTCTCCTAATTGTAATGCAACCTCTGTGGAGATCGGTCTATGTCACTAATATGGACTCTTTTTGTGCATTGAGGTAGCGCTTTTGGTGGGAAAGCCCGCAATGACTGCTTTTTTTCAATATTTTTTTTTTAAAAAAAAATTGGTTCACATTTTTATATATTCGTAATATAGAAATTAAGACCAATTGTATTACAATGATGATGTTTTCACGCTGTACAGCATGGTTGCAAAACACTGGAAAAGCCAATTCTCTAGTCTGTGAGACGTATTGGCTGTGCCAATGCTCGTTTAAAACTACTTCTGGGTCTCCATAGCTGACTTACTGGATGTCCTGTAAGAGCACAACGTGTCATACTTCATGGCAGGCCCTGATTCACACATTAGTGTCAATGTGATTCATAACAGGACCTAATTGGACCCTATACTGTCAAACAGTCTGATGCAGGGCCTCCAAACATTTGGTTATCCGGGCTTCAGTGCTGCTGAATAATTCGGCAGTGGCACAGCAAGATGGCAACAACTGCGCTTGGTTGCCACAATGGCACACAGACTCCACTCTGACCACTTAATTTTCAGCAGCATCATCTGACAACAAAGCCAAGCCTGTAAAGCAGTCTTCATCCACAGCTGTACTCCTCTAGTCAATATGATTTGTCTGTGCAACATATGTCAAAATAAAGTTTCCTTTGCTTTGCCTGGAGCTCAGTGCTTACAAGGGTGGGACAGCAATGCGAGTCGGAGGAAGGCTGCCCTTTGTAAGAGACCAGCTTCGATTAGATCCAAGTCATCCAACATGAGGTCAGGAGGACTGGATCTATATCAGGAATTTTCTGGAAGCCATGCAAGTGAAATCTGCATACAATTGCCTCATTTACATATTTAGGGTGAATCCTGAAACAGTGGAATGCATCAACAACAGATACACCTTTGCCAGATACTGGCAAGGATATCTGATGGGGAGGGCTTCTGAATCCATTTAAGCATACCATTTGCTAGCTTCATAACGCGTGGTCATTGCTGCTGACCTCAGTGGACGGCACCATCTGGACTATGGGAAGCACATCACCCTATGTATCCAGAAAATGTGAGAGGAAGCTTAGGTAGGTGTACATCATGGTACACCTCCAGATGATGCCAGCCTCAGCCATGCTCCCTCAAAGACCTTCTACAGCTCTCAAGAAATGATCACAAGAAATCCATGAGTACCGAAACCTACTGTCAGCTTTCTTCTCCACCAATTAGGGGTGGGGAAGGAAATCATTGCCACTCTTTTAATGAAGGCATTAGGAGAGAAAGGCTACTCTCACCCTACATCACAGGGTGCCACCACCCCCTGGCCAAGCAGAGCAGGCAAACACCTGCCTGCTTTCCTCCAAGCTTGAAAATAATTGCCTTTTGCATGGGGTGGTGTGCTGTAATTTGCATAATGCGCCCGTGGCCCCGCCCAGACCCTAGGATGTTAATTCCAGGAATGGATTTTGGGAGATTCCATAAGCAGTTTTCAGTAAGTGCTCAGCGTGCCAGCGTTTTTGGCACATGGCAGGCCTGAAAAGTCTATGCATCATGTTACGGCAACCTGCTCAAGTAGCGCACCAGTGACCTGCAGTTCAACATTCCGTTTGTTTTTTGAACTTTTTGCAATATGTATTTAAAGCTTCATTCGGTTATTATTGTTTTTAGTATTACACAGTGATAGAGCTCCCTTGGAAACTACAATTTGTTAAATCTTGTAGGCTGTCAATGATTTTTATTTTTAAGCTGCTCGCATTAATCGATATAATAAAGTGAATCTGTCAGATTTATTATTTCTAGTGTTGTATGTTTTGTTCAATTTTAATATCTTGTGTTAAATCTCAATTTAATGCCGGAATATTAATCCAACAAATTATAAGAGAACTCATTTTAAATGGAGCCATCAATGTTAGGGTGCATTATTGGGGCCTCTGGAATTATGCGATTCTCGGCCACAGTGGCTTCCTTATAAGTATGAATTTACCTCGTGCATTTGCTACATAATCCATCATCTGCTGAAAAATCTGCAAATTTAAAAACAAAAATAAAATAGGTTTCTAATACTAATAGATCAAACGTTACTAAAAACGTGGAAATATGGCAATGGAAGGGATTTCACAAGGTGGGCCTGTCAACTTTGAGGTGCTTATTGCTGTTTTTCCGTATTAAAATGGTACCAATATGGCGAAATGTTTTCCCTGACAGAGTTATCTTGTTAAAAAAAACCAGACAAAATAATTAAGGAATACTATCACAAAATGTGCTGCGTCCCTGCATATTTTGCATTTTCTTACCACATAATTTAATCAACCCTGCCGAATAATTGGGTTCTCCTCTGCCCCATAATTCCAGGGGCCCTCAAATAATATTTCAATTCATTCTTTTATGCAATCTTGTCAACGGAGCCCCCTTTTTAGGAAAAGTCGACCATCTGTGATCCTTTGATTTGCCCTTTTCCAATGAATTCAGTCATTTGACATGCACCCAAGACTTCAAAGTCAGGCTCTTACCAGGTGACCGAGATCCTGGGGTCCAGATAGTTGAGTTTGGAGGTGCTCAAGGCAATCTGCTTGTTTTCTTCTCGGTCCGTTGCCTGCACCTCCAATTTCATCAGTTGATCCTTTGCCCTTTCCAAAGCTTTTTTCTTGCTCTCCAAAACCCTGCGTGGAGAAGATAATTGCACTGTTAGATTTAGGAGCTGTGGAATGTTTTCCACTTTAAAGTATGTAGCTTAAAAATAATTTTATTGTTAAAAAAATAATAATAATTTAGCCCCCAAAAAGCGCTCAAAGGAAACATGATTTTCGCAGCCTCAAAGTGATGGACATCCGTACTCAACATTGCAATCCAAATAAGGGAGGCAGAAGCATCATTCAAACACGTACTATAAAACTTTTGAATAGAGTTGAGTCACTATTGCTACAGGTAGCGAAGCATCTTACGATGTGAATTTAAAAAGGAATTTTCCATATATCTCAAATGAAACAATAGCCAGAACTAAGCTCGTTAGAATCTGAGCATGGGTGTTTTATGTACATTTGGCAATGATAAAACATAAAAATTTAGTTGTTTAGTGCCAGTCCATATTTAAACAAACATCATCCTTAAATTAAATAAACCGTGACTGCATGGAGCGCTCGTGCACTCCCCAGCCATTAGAAATGAGTATTAAGTGATGAGGAACATCTGTGTTTCTTCCTTGTCATTCATTCCAACCCATCACTGGTGCAGCCAAGAGGCCTCACCTTGGCAAACTGGTGAGATGGATACATTTAGTTTTTAATTGCAAGTCTATACCCACAAAAAAATAAACTAAAACAAAACAAGAACAAATTGTCTCTACCTAACCGTGGCAGCCAAGTGCTTGCAATAAAAAAAAGTAAAAAACATAATTTTATTAAAACAGGTGCTTGCCTGAGGTCAGATGCACACAGAACAAGTATAGAAACCTTTTCAAGTTATAATACAGACCTAAGGAAATTACGATTGTTATTGAAGCAAAGAATTAATGAAACGTGAAGGCAAAGCTTAAAGCACTGAAGGGTGAGTTAATAAAGTGAAGGAAAAGGAAAATCAAGAAAAATAATTGGACAGCATTGGAAAACTATTGGTCTGCTGGCCTTGGCACTGAAGGGCTCTTCTTTTGAAGTGGATGTGCACATTAGGCACAATTCCATCGCTCACAGCCAAAGGCTGAAGTGTTCTGACCGATGCTGTATCTTGTGATGGATAGAAGCAACCTGTGAATGCCAGCTGAACAGACGAATGGATGTTTATTTATGAACTTATTCTGGTTATAGGAGTATGACAAGACAGTCAAAGCTAACACTAGGCTACACCTTAACATAGGGTCGGACATCCTAGCTGCAATGTTCGGAGTACACAAGCACTAAAGTGCTAATTGTCAGAATTCAGGTCATTTTCACAGGAAGTTGATTTACGGTAGGGAATTGGTTTTGGGTCTTTCATATTGTAGACCAGCAGTCAGAATGACTTGTATTTAGGGACCAGTACAGAATATTCCAAGGGCAGCCAAACAGATTGGTTTAGTTATTCTGACCACCGTTTGCTGAATCAGAATTGGTCCTTGACTGGCTGACTGAAAACTTATGATACATTCTGTTCTTTGTAGATACCTTGAAGGCACAGAAAGGCAGAAGGGACCGGACCCACGGTAGTGCAAGGGGAAATGTAGAACTAACAGTTCCTCAATGGGATGTACCTCATGATGGAACTCTGTCCATTATTTACCTGCCAAATTCTTGCCAATAGATGCGGATTCTGGGAAAAATGGATTAGCCCTACAGAAAGCAAAATTAGAGCTCCTCCCACCCCATTTAGAAGCACATGCTTGCTATTATGAATTAATTGCAATATTATTGCGAAGAACTAAACGTTCCACATTGACAATAGTGTCAAGTGTTAGGTATGCAATAGGTATGCAGTTTCACTGATCTCTTTTGACAGCTGTTTCTCCACTAAGCACTTTACCAAGAAACAGAATTCTGAATGGGCCCTCATGAGGACTTGACCTAAAGTTTAAAACTGCATGGATTTCTGAGCCATAAGAACTTGGTCTGTATATACACATGCAGTAATTTGACAATGGAGACTGCAGGCCAGGCAGCAATATTTATATCACCTTTTCATCAGTAGATTACCTTTGCAACATCAAAATATTTCTGATCCATATGGTAGAAGCAAGAGCTCAGTATATGTGTGAATGGGCTAATACAACATGATAGTGCTTATGTACCAAGCAAATACTCTACTAAGATAAATGGGGGTCTGTTCCCTGAAATACACTGGAGAACATCCTCTTCCAAAGGAACTTCTCTTCAGAGATTCTTAGGCAGAAATTAACAGAATATAGCGGGCCAAATCAAAAAGAAAAAGGCCATTACTAGTTTTAACAATATAAACTTGGTCATAGAACTACCCTCATGTACTCATTTGTCCACTAAAGCCAGATCTTGCAAAAGTACCATACCCTACACAGTAAAGTGGGATGAAACGGAAAGAGTAAAGTGAATTACTTGCAACCTAAAACAGTCTGAATACCTTTCAAGGACACCAGTTCTTCAGGTACTAGAGAAGACACACTCAGAACATAAAGCAGACCAGATAGTCAGGAATGTTGACAGTTCCAAAACATGTAATGCATTTTCTTGCTATCCAGAATGATTTTCATAGACTTCCCTAATCATGCTACTACATCTGTCTAGGAAAGGAGTCCCCTACCCCCCCCCCCCCACTTAATCCCCTGGATTTTTCCCTTATGCATACACAATTTTTGGACTTACTGTGTGTGAGTCTTGCCACCTGAGTCTTGCTCACAGTAACTTCTGTCGAAATGGACTAAGTAAGAATGCTAACCACCAGTATCCATCTTTTAGGATGAGGCCACTGCTGCACAGCTAGGGTAGGAGGCTTTCGGCTGGTTACATGTGAACACCTGAGCACATGCATGTGCAAGCTGCACATGTGAGACCACTGTTTTAGGCAGCCCACTATCTGTACACAATAGCCTTCACTGAAGGAACCCTTCAAGGATTGGTGATAGCTTAGGGTAGGCCATATAATGTGATTGGGCATTCATTGGGTAGGGCTCCAGTGCTTAGTGAAAGTCTGCGGTGCGTAACTGAATTACATAACACCAAAAAGCAAATGAGACAAACTAAGATCAAGGTGGGGACAATTTTCCCAATTATAGAAGGCCCTAGATTTTCTAGTACTTTCTGTTGGTCAATAAAGGACCCTGGTGTGTCAATATCCAGGTATCCAGACAATAAAAAAAATGAAAGGTATGGCCTCACACTCACCAGTGTCATGCTTCATAATCGGCCATCCTTGCTCACCAGAGAATATTCTATCTAGTGGCAGGCTGGCTCACCAGTGGGTATCGAGGGAGCGCACACGGATGAAGGGTTGGGATCCAGAAACAATGAAAATAAAAGTATTGGTGTCCTACAATACTGAACTACTTTTAATTTGTTCAGGAGAATAACAGATGATTAAAAGAAAAGACTATGTTTAGGAGTTATTACTCATGCATCTAAGGGTCAATATGTTTCAGTCTATGGCCCTGGCCAGGGTCCGCGTCTTTCTTCAGGACCAAGGATCTCTAATCTCAATATAGTTATTATACACCAATTTTACATACAGCAGACACACACAAAATACCCAATGGTAATCGTTTTCCTGTTCTGTTAGATGTGAAAGCACTTCATCAGCATGTCTTTTTGGAGGTCTGCAACTAAACTAGGGAAAAAAATTCATGGAAGAGTCTGACTAGGTGTAAACACCATCAGTTGGGTGTGTAAGTCTCCAGGGATCCATTGGTCTGATTAGTTAGCAGATCAGAAAGGATGCCTCGCTCAGAACTATGGTGGTGGTCAGAGTGTCCAGAGCGATCCAGGATGACGTCAGGAGGCAGGGTTCCAGTCACCACCTATTATTAACACTTTTGTTCCTACGTTCATCAGAATTCTAGAGAGTTTAGAGAAAGTCTTTTTTGTCCTCGGCCCACGCATAAATGAAGCCCATTATGTATGTATGAGGTTGGAATGCGAATCGTGTAAATACTATGGGCCATGAGGGTGAATTCAAGTTTTCATATTTTTGCTGCAAAGCATTTCTGTAAGAGAACAGCAACCTCTCCTGTTTCCTGCCTGGTACCAAGGCAAAGGTAGCATGCGGCACCTGCGGCCCCCAAAATCAGAGGATCCAACCCACTCTGTCCTCAGCCTATCTGTTTCCACTAAGGGCATATGTGTCTCCTAGAAAAGTATTATGTCTGTTTTTTTTATCATAGGTAGTTCAGAATCTTCTTACACCTCACACATTCTTTTATGCCATGTACTTTGAGGGACCACACAGAGAAGTTTAGTCACATTGGGCAACTGATTCAGACTCTCTGATCTTTAATAGTGATCTCAGATGGTGGGGGCTAAGAGGTCAGTCCATTTATCTGAAAGGATATGTATCTGTTTGTAAAAGTTGGAGCAGACAACAAAAGTACACAAAGCATATATTGTAGGGGCCCCTCATCGACTGGATAGAGATTCAGGAGCTACTATTAACTATATATGGGGGAGCAGTCCATTTAGGTGCCCGGGTTTCCCTGGTAATATTACCAGAAAAAAAGAAAGCCGTAATAAATGGGAAGGATATCAAGCTTGGGATGTAGAGAGTATCCGTGAATAGGAAATATATTCCAGGCAATCTTCTGGTCATTGTCCGAATTAGTGCAATTCCCGGTGGGGAAGTGAGGTATCCATGGAGGTGTGATCTAGAGTATTTAAAAAGTCCTCCAGATGTTGAGGATTAGTGACTTCTCAAGTGGATCCATCTATGGACAAGATCATTGCGGCCAGATCCTGTAGTACATAACCAATCACCTTTTGTTTCAATCTGGAGTAGAGATAGAGAAATTTGTGATAGAACACATGGGTATTGTACGAAATGTCTGCATAAAATGTTAGTGAATGTTCCTTGTCCATGAAGGTGCTCTGCTGGCATGCTAGCATAAGGATGTTGCACATGATGCAATATGCAATGAACTCACTTATTACAATCGGAGAGGGACAGGGCTGTGACAACTACAAATACTGTGTACTCTTCATCACGGGTGGGCTCTAAAAGGTTAGATTTGGGCAGAGCATGGTCAAAGGGAAACATGGACAAGAATCCATTCTGATATGTCACTGAGATGACTAAGAGATTAATTTCATAGTATTGTACAGGAACAGGGCATTCCTGCTAAAAAGTGAAGGAGAGAATTTATGGGAATTTCTGCTCTGATTTGCTTATGGAATCCAGACAATTTCGAGTGGGTTAACCTTACAAAAATACAGGCTCTCGTCATTCTCAAGTCTGAATGCCGCTCCGAAACAATAAGACATCAAATGGACTCTTGTTGGAGAACCCTTTGGCCTGGGGAAGCTATAACAAATGTTATTTCTGTAATCCCTTTGAATTTATTCTCAAAGCATACTTTTAGGGTAAACGGAGCTGACCTTTGTTTACCCACAAAGAGAAGAGGATTCAGGACATCTTTGGAAGAAGAGCCAGCAAGACCAGCTAAATTTAATCAAAATAAATTGTATTTACCATAAATAAAATCGGATGCCATTTGTAGCACCAGAACTGAAGATTTAGAATGCTTCATTCATCTTTCACTACTCTAGAGGACTAAAATAAGGTGCAGAAGGTCATCAAAGATGCAACATTATTGATGAGGGTTTTTCACTTTTCTCTTCTCATAGCATTTCACTGCAAGAATTAACGTTTCAGCTAGTCCTTGTGAACAAGGTATCCGATCTAGTGGACTTGACTGCACCCTCCAACCATGTGTTGGTGACTGATACCAACTTCCATAATAGTTTCTAAGTGCAAAGGGAAACTTCAACATCAGGAAAAAAAGCCCAAGTGTGCCTGATGATGATGCAGTCCTGGCAGTTGCAGTTTCTAGGGTAATACTCTTATGAGGTTTTGCTCATGGCTGACACCTCAAAATCAACATACCAAGCCCCTGTGAAGAACTTTATGTTAGCAACTTACCTCCTTGCGTTGCATGGGTTTTCTGACTGCAAAAATAACAAAATCCCAGACTATCACTCTCGACTGCGGTGAAAGTTAAGCAATGCCTGACCTCGCTCCATCCTTATTTGGCCACAAAGGGTATCCAAAACCTTATCAGAAATGCCCGTTAGAACAGTGTTGACTTAACTGTAGTCAGATTTTTTTTTTTAGGAATAACTTAATATTTGTAATGCCTCACTCCTACATCTCTATTTGCTATTTACTTGTCTTTTTAAATATTACATTTAACCTATTTAGCTAAATTAGCTCGAGAAATAGTTTGGGAATTTTAGATAATTTATTTCTTCAACATTAGGTTTATTTGTTGTTGATGAACATAACCCACATGCACTTTCCTCTGAGAGGGAGTCACACTGCCTATGCCATGATACTAAGAGTAAGTTTGGGATTTCTCAATACAACTTGCCTTTACCTTTAAGCAGCAGGTCGTGTCACACTTTTGGAACTAAGATACACCTCATATTGAAACTGACACTTCCTTCTCCTAGGGCCTAAAAATACTGTTTACTCCAAACTCTCTACTCACGGAAAGCATCATAAACTAGCTTCCTTTATCTATCAAATACCACCAAGACTCACTCCCCCCTTATGGCCCCAGCACTTATGCTTATTTTTGTCTACTCTACTCTCTGCAGTCAACTCTCCAGAAATGTAGCCGACCTCCTCTCTTCTGGCCTTCCAGTAGCACCAGTAATTTTGCAAAGTCCCGCATAGGCCTCTTCATCAGCACACTCCATTTGCAAGGATGTTTCCTGGAGGGTGACAGGCAAATGAGTGTGCCTGTCAGTGGCCGTCTGAGGTCAGACTGGGCCCTTCCTCTTGGTTCTGTGTCTTTGTGTCTAAGTTGGGTTTGCTTTTTATTTTTCCTATTTAAGAAACGTGTGTAAAAGAAAGATTATTGCTGGTGCTGCATGAGGGAGCAGGGGGGATACAATAGCCTGCATTGATTCCTTCCTATTCCATGCTGCTGGTGTATTATTCAAAGAAATCAAACTCACAGAAAGGCGCCTCTTTGGGGGAGCCAATGGAAGATGTGTTAATCTCTGATGGTCTAGTAAAAGACCGAGGTCTCATGGACGGAGCAATGGCTCTTTACCGTTGTTGACCGCCTGCTCTCCCCTAGAAGCAAAGATGTCCCACTTGCTTAAGATTGCTACCCCAAAATCTGTAACAGAAGCCTCTCTGGCCCGCTCTGTTACCCCCCAGCTACAAGTAATCCAGACGGTGGGTCTCATGGTGAGTCCAATGTCTCAGTTTTGTTTAGTTGTGTTTTTTTTTTTTAAGCAGTAACACACCAAAGGGGGCTTCATTAAGGGATAATTTGTAACCACTCAGTCTTCCAACCTCAGGTCCCACTAACACAGATTGTAACCCCGCATCACTCAGTATTAGGGCAGTCAAATGACCATATGGACAGGGGGAGCAGGAGCATGAGTCACAGGTGAGCTCAGAGGCCAGGGTAATGCAATATGGTTGCGTTGGAAGGGATATCCAAAGATTGACTCTTCCCCAGGCAGTGTACCCCAATGTCAAGGTATTAGCGAATGCACCTAGGCGCAAACTGGTGCAGACTGAAATGACTGGCCAACTAATTTTAAAAGTCTTTCGAAGGCTGATGCGTTGTAGGGGCAATGACACTTTCTCAATTGAGAATATTCTGATGGCAAGAAGGGTTGAGCTCTCCTCTAAGACTTTGCCGCATGATTGTATTGTGGTCAACTTCAGTAACCAAGAATTCCCCCAAATCTGCTAAGTCAATCCCTCCCTTCTTTCCCTAGGACCTCTCAGATTTCTGTTCTTCCACTGGGCTTTTAAATTTATTATTGTTATTTTTTGTTTTACAAACCCCATTATTTCCATGCAGCAGCCTCTAGTTCAGGCGGGTCTTCTATGAGGGTCCGCGCAGTACAAGACTGCCATTATCGTACAGCAGGGGTGGCCCTTCAGAACAAATATGCACCTCTGGAAGGGTTGGAGGGACCTGATGGACTACCTTCTCACCAGGAATCAAGGACCTTTGAAGGAAGGGAGGCGGGCAGGGATGTCGGTGTTCAGTTGGTGCACAGGTTCCTCCTCATATGAATGCCAGGCCTTGTGAGCAATAAAGTCCTCATCCTGGAATATTGCCGTTTGAAGAATAAGTTAAGCAATCAAGGTTGGATTCATTTGGTTGCTGCCATCATGTGGTTTGTCTTCAGTAAACATGGGAGATTAAGCCCAGTCATTTGGATGGGTTCTGCTCCTACCACTCCCCTGCCATACCCTCTAAAGGAGGGCTACTTACATTGATTGCGAATACCTTGGATGGGAGGGTTATAAAATTCTGCAGTAAGTCCCCTTATTTTTACTATTTTGTGTGTGATTGAGCCTGGGACAGGGATTTGTTAATCATCAATTATTATAACAACTGCTTTGAGGATAATGCCTTATGGGTGGTGGTTGAGCTTGAGGAAGCCTGTCATACAGCAGTACACATTCTAAGGCCTTGAAGTTACTTTGGGTTGGTGATTTTAATGTTCATCACTGCCTGAGATAGGAAAGCCGGTATGTGTGGTTTGGTGGATAATGAGAGTGAGACCCTGGTGCACTTTGAACACAATGAGTATGGTAGCACCCTTAACAACATTATGGTTAAACTTCGATTGGTTCAGCGCCTCATTCGTCAGGACCAGATCCTGATGAATGAAGCACTGGACCAATCAGGGTGCCTTGCTCCCACTTTTAGGGGGACTGATTGCGAGTCAACCATCGATTTTATCTTAGTCTCTGAGAATCTAGGTAAGTTGCTAGATGACTTTGAGGTGGTCTTTTCTGGTTTCAGTGATCATGCTAGATTGTCCTGTAACTTGAGGTTGGAGGTGGTGTGTAAATCATGGCATAGGGTAGGTTTTAAACCAGTGCTTTCTAGGAAGAATGGCTTTTCCCTCAAGTGGGAACAAGTTGATAAAGCCAACTTTCTCCCTGGTACTCTCACCAGCAGCCGTGCAAAGGTTTCCCTTTGATTAAATACTGAAGACTCCACCCCAGTGCATGTCATTCCAGCTTTTGAGGGAATTACAACAATTATTAAGAATGCCCTTTAAATGAAAATCCCATCCAAGGAACCAGAAGGCTCAGGGGGTGGTTTGCCTACCTGCACGAAAACTTGGCTGCAATTACACCAGGCCTTATGCGCAAACCAGAAAGATAGTGTCCTTATAAGGGGCTTGCGTAGAGTCTTTAAAGAAGCTTGAGTGGCTAGAATTAAGGAGCTCAAAGATAGGGCATGGCAGGAGTTGTGAGAAGCAAATATGAACAAGGATTGTGCCACCTTCTGGAAGGTGTTGAATGCCCCTAGAAGTGCATGTCCAGAAATCAGCGTGGATAGAGTTTCTTTCTGAGATCTATGCATGCAGCTCAGAGGAGACAGAGAAGAAGGATTTAATTAAGTTAGGGGTTGATCATATCCCTCTTAGCTTTTATCTTTCAGAGGTACAGAGGGCCTTGGGTAAATGTAGTAGTGGGCAAGGCCCCTGGCTCAGAAGGGGTACCAGCAGATGTTTTTATGGAGTGTCAACCCTTATCCTTGTCAATGTTTGATGCTATTGCAAGGGATGGTCCCCTATCTACATGGAAACAATTGATTATTATTCCAATTCATAAGAAGGGGGATAAATCAGAACCTAAGAACTATAGACCTATATCCCTGCTTGATTCAGCTGCCAAAGATTTTGTTATAAGGGTTGGAGGAATGGGCAATAGCTAATAACGCCTTAGCTGATACCCAATATGGTTTTCAAAAGGAGTTAAGCATCATCGATCAGGGTTTGAATATGAACATTATCACTAAGAAAAGTTTGATTTACCTGGCATTCTTGGATCTATCCACCACGTTTGATTGTGTGGTTCATTCTAAGCTTTGGGCCCTAATGCTGGAGATGGGTATTTTATTAATTTCATCAGGCAGCTATACTCCGAAGCAAGCGCTCATGTGCACTTTGGTTGGGACGGTGAGTACACACAGCCTTTTAAGATCAAACGTGGAGTTAGGCAGGGCTGTGTGCTGGTCCCCTTCCTCTTTGCTTTGTACACAAATAGAGTAGAAGCAGCCCTAGGTAGGGGACCCAGAGATGTTCCATAAGTTAGTACATGCCCCCTCCCTATCCTCTTTTAAGTGGACGATGCAGTGCTTGTTGCAAGAACCGGACAGGCACTGCAGGGTCTAAAAGAGGACTACACCACTTCTATGTAAGAGTTGGATTTAAATGTGAATGAAGATAAAACCTTCACTATGACCTGTGGTAGAAGGCCCAAAAAACATCCTGATTTACCATCAATAATTGTAGAGTGAGTGACGCCTCAAGCTTCTCTTACTTGGGTATTCTTCTTCGATGCCAGGTATACATGGAAACCGATGGGGTTGAATAGAGCAACCATGTTGGAGAGAGCGGTCTTGGCTCTAGTAAACTTCAGTAAGAAGTTAGGCGTTAAACCAGTTAATGAGCTGTTCATTACATGCAGCCAAGTCCATGGCAATTGCCACATATGGGATATGGATTTGGGTAATGGGGGGGCCTCCACAAGATTCAGAGTGTAGAGGATGTTAAAAAAAAAAATCTCTTAGTTGCCCAGCGGAGTTGTTCTAACAGTGTGCCATGATGAGTTAGGTTTTACTTAGATTACTGATAGAATCAAACTTGCCCCTCTTTTACTCAGGCACTCCATTTGGAGAAGGGAATCAGCCACATTGACACAACAGGTGATAGAGCACTGCTTGAATCTTGATGTAGTCCTCGAATTACCCTGGGTCTTGTATGTGAAATTGTCTCTGGAGGCAATTGGGTTATTGGAGTTATTCACCTCGCCTCAACTATGCCTTTTCTATAGTAAGACCAAGTTGAAGCAGGCGTTACTGGTGTATGCAGGGGGAAGGGTGGAGTCAAATAAAAACAAAACAGCAGTACTTCCATACAGCCAGACTCCCTTATATGAGGGCCTACAAACCTATTTATTAGATTTACAAAACTTACAACACCATTCTGTTCTTACTAGGTTTTGCCTAAATTATTTTCCCCTAATGTTGGACCGTCTCTATAGGTGTTATTCACTGAAGGAGTTAGGCCCCTGTCTTTATGATGGTTCAGCCCCTCAGTCAGATTTACATTTTATTTTTTCTGTCATTTTTATGACGTCCCAAGGAAACATCTTGTCTCCCTTCTAAAGCGTTATAATTTCCAGCCATACAGACTGTCTCTTTCCTTTTTAGGGAAACTGGATGCCCCTATGACTTGGTAGGTGGTAGCTGCTTTTATCAGGCACTGTTTAAACTTTAGGACAAGCTTATAGCTTTCTCTATTGCAATTCAATGATGACATGCCTATTGTATTTTTATTGTTTGGAGTATTTATCAAAGTGTTTTATGGAATTTTGTATGTTTAAACATGTTAGGTCACAAGTTCCCTATCTGGGGGGAGCTTTGCGGGGGGGGGGGGTATTTTAATGTGCAGCATCTGTGAAGAATGTGCTTGGCAATATTTACTGGTTATGATACAATGAACTTTTAAGTTAAAGCATGTTATCTGCTTTGTACTTTTATACTACAGAAAGATAGTGAATAAAGTTTCTAATCGAATCGTGTGTGTACACCTGTGTATAATTTTCTTAAATCACACTTGTGATGGCTAAAATCAATTTCTTACACTAATATTCAGTTAACCCAACACATTAAAAGACTTTACAGACTAAAGGGACAAGCCACTGAATTGTGCTTTCCGATGTGCTGTAGCTACATCTGTTAAGTTGTGTTTAGCCTGGCAGGCAAATACTTTGCACAGTGAATCTAGAGGTCAATATAATGCAAAGTAACTTATTGTTATAATTTCTGTTTGGTGAAGTGTTTTTTGCTTCCACCCATATTTTCTTCAACGTTAGATTACTTTTCATTGCACATGATGGTACTTATATGGGATTTGTTTTAATAGAATACTTCATTCTTAATTAACTAAATGTAATTAATCCTTTTAATTATAGCACACAAAGGATCAACATTTTGTTCTAATAAGTTGCTTTTGTCACCTAATCTTGCTACTCTGTACTCCTTTTGTTATTATTAGCCCTAACTGATTATTTTACTGTGTTTCTATAAATTATATTCTGACTACTTACATTTGAAATGCTTATTCAAATTCATAGTAAGCATTTAATGTCGAAAAGTGGTAAAGGACAGATTTTTTTAAATATTTTTTTTAAAAACAAAACTGAGAGTATTAGTGAAGGTTTAAGAAAGGGAACTTGTACAGCCTAGAAGAGGAGATAATAGGTTAAGCTATAATCGTTTAAGAAAGTACTCCCCTCGTGCGAAGCCTGAACTACAAAGCTCAATAAACCAAAAGTGAGGGTTAAAGATTATGTCTACAAAGCAAGATTTACGTAACAATGGGGTGATAGGATAATCAAAATGAAACCCACACTTTATGGAGTATAGATTAAAAGTGAAGCATAATATTAAACCAATTACATGATGTAAAGACGTACAAGCACAATAATTCATTCAACTGCCACAACAACACAATTTTGCCACATCTTTCCTCAGAATGGGCACTTTGTGTTCGATCTTATCATAACTAGCTCAGTCTTTCAGAAGTATAACATTGACACAGAGTCCATCACGATCACATTGTCGAAGTTTACTCACTTCTGCAGCTTGTCACTCTCACTGTTTTTAGCGTCTTCCTTTGCTTGTTTCAATTCTGTTTTGACTAAGGAAATCTGTTCTTTCTTCGCTTCAATCTAATAGATAAAAAAAGCTTGAAATAGAACTTTTCCTAAGATAAATGTTGACGAAAAGAAAATCATCTAGATCAATAGTGAGGAAAGATGCACATAGTGAGATTTATAATGCAAAACATTCCATGAATATCTTGCCTTAGCTTGAAGATTTGCCATGGATTGCTCAAACGTCTTTGGTGGAGCACGCTGATGGTTGCAAAGTATTGCAACCGCTCGATTGGCTCTATTGTAGGACAATATTTTTGATGGTATGGGCTCATCAGCTGGCAAAAGAAAATCATTTGATAGACATCAGATGAATTCATTATTGCAGGTTGTCAGGCAGTAGATTATACATTGGTGTGCTAATTGGTTAGTGGGCGGATGAAAAGACGAATAGACAATTGTTTTCTTAGTAAGGCAGGCAATACAATAGAGCAACAGCAGATCCCAGAAAAGCAATATTGACACCAAACGTAGTGGAGAGACAACTTGGAGAGTATCGAATAGCCACAATTTCAGAGGAGCAAGCAGAAATACAGATTCATCTTCTCAAGCAGCTGGAAAAAACAGATATATTAATGCACCCAGCGAATTAAAGTCCTTAAATCCCGAAGTAAAGTAGCTTCACTTATACGATAAAAATCTATACACCCTGTTCAGCTGTAGATAAAGCTTTTCTAGTGTCCTTACCAAAATTGCCACAATAAATATGCTTCTAAGACAGAGAATGCAACTTCATTGCTGAAAAAGACGACATGTATAGAATGCAACAGACTGTACAATAGATGAATAGCACTGACATTTCTGGCACTGGTATAAAACACTGTAATTTTCGCAAAGGGAGTGGAAAGTTGTTGAACTTTAGTTTAGTATGATTTTCTCTTCAAAACTACAGACCTCGGAACTTGATGAAATTAGCAGCGTTTTGAAAACTGGATGAAAAAAGATCTGAATGCAAAGATTGAAAAAAACAGAAACAAAAAACTCTGCATGCGCCTCATTTCCCCGCAACAAGACACTTCTCAATCAAAATCTGTTTTCGGAGACAATTTTTCCAGCAAGTTAAAAAGAATTATGTTCACAAGCCTCACAACTTCACGAAAAGCAACACATGTCAGCTTCTCCTGTAGAATTTTATTTTCGGCAGTTAAATTGAACACTTAGAATTAGCAGAGAGGAAAACTAGAAGGGTCCAAAGTGTGCTTCAAGAGATACAGTCATTCATTTTATTTTACACGGAATGACATCCGGTAAATCACCTTTACTTATATAGACTTCGGTTACTTTTGATGGGGGAAGTTTCCCATTGCTGGCACCACAGGATCGGGCAGATCCACTGCCTTGCTGACTGTTAATTATGCAACAATGTTGCAGAGTCTTTTGGCATTTAGTGATGAAAGGATCCACATGAACAAAGTAGCACTGCCTGCTACAAGCATCATTTGAAATGTGAAAACATGGGAAGGGGAGAGAGAGGAGGCTTAAGGGCATGTCCAAGTGCAGGACAGACATTTTTTTTTTTTTTTTAATATAATATTTATTATGAAACAAGAATACAAAATAAATGATCTGGAGTTTGGTGAGATCTGTAGTTCACCGAAGAGCCAATGTGTGCATTAATATACAACAAAGTTAAAGTCATAATAGCATATAGCTAGGTAAATTAAATACAGTAATATTTGCACGTCCTCAATATATCATCAGTGCACAAGGGGAAGTATGGAAAGGGAAAAGAGAGAAAATGAACAAAACGGCTTTAACCAACAAGTTTAACTCCTAAGTCTGACCTTTTTACCAAATGCACCCTTGTCCGGGTGGGGCACAAGCGAACCCCAAATTAGTCTGTGCTCACAGGGCAGTCAGGCTTAACTTAGAGACAGTGTAAAGTATGTATGCAGCACTTCAAACAATAATAAAGTGAAAACAATGCAAGAAAAATTTCACACCAATTTTGAAACGGTAAAATTTAATAAATAAAACAAAACCAAAATGAGCAAAATCCAAACAGTGGAACCAGAGACATGCAGGTTCCAAGCTTTCAGTAATTATAGCACCAAAAGGCACAAAGCGTCGACTGTGGATAATTTGGCCTCTAAAGCAAACCTGCATCAGATGGAACATATTAACACTACATATGACAAAGGAGGAATGAACTTTAATACCTAATGGCACAGTGCAACTATGCGAGACACAGGTACCATCCTGATGCCCAACTTCCATTCTTGTATCCTGAACGCGACCAAGTGGAGAACATACTGCTCAAAACCATGCCCCCAGATGGCCACCCTATAAATTCACAAGAAATATGGACTATTGTGACAAATGCAGGCCCTGGCAGAAACTTGGCAACCAGCTTGGTTTTCCACACTATTCATTAGCAATTCACTTTCCATGCAACGCATTGCCCCCACCTGAAACAAATTAGTACAGTGCACCCTGACACAGTGTGAGGTGGTGGACCTGGGAGATCTGTACCCCCAACATATTTGTGACACAAACAGAATGATTTTTATATATGAGGCTCATATAAGCTGCCCAGACCCGCCTGCCTGCATTTACAGATGAACTGTGGATTTCTGGTTGCACTGATCTGGGACAAAGTCACAACTTCAAGGTGACCACAATGGAGCTCAGACCAGCTACAGGTACTCAGTTAAGCCTGTTGAGAAAGAGTATCTTAAATCCTAGTTGCACAGCGTTGAGAGATCCCATGCCAAGGATGCATCATGCAGCCAAGACGATACATTGATTCTGAGGAACTGCAAAGCCAGGACCTACAGTGTCATTGAGGATCCTGCCAGCAAGGGCTTGTAATATGAAGTCTGGCTTTGAGAACGTGTTGTAGCGATGATGTGTGGTTTCTGAAGGGCTGCAAGGCTCCGATGCAAGAATGTCAAAGCTGCAATCTATGACAGAGCTGCAATGCGAAAGTCTGTGTCTGTGACTTTTGCATAGTGGTGGTTCCAACGTGAACTGTGAGGCTGCTGCTGAGTCCTTGCACTGGGAGAACTGCTGCAACAGAGGAGACGCACCAGTTCTGCTGGATCTACAGGTGGGCTGGCAGAGCACCTTCAAGCTCACTTCCAAGGGCACAGGACTAGGGTGGCATCACTTGGCAGGTTAGGACACTTGGATTCCATAACTGGCTGGATAAACAGGAAGTTGGTCTGTTTCACTGTGTTTTGGTGTTTCTCTTCAATGCAGCGGCGGAGATTGCTGGTGATTATCCAGGCACATCTGCTGAGGCTCCTGCACAGCCATCCCTGCAGGAGATGATTGCAATTGTAGAGAAGGCTGCTTTTAAAGCTTGTGAAAGTCCTTCTGCCCCTAAAATTCTTTGAATTCAGGAACCTGAGCGCCCAATGGAGGACATTGGGGATGTGGAAAAAGAGTCATTTTGTGCAAGGTGCTGACCTGTCTGAAGTATTGCAACATTTGCCCACTAATTTAGATTTCCCTGAAGTTGACCTAACAGCTGAGGATGGTGACTTTTTGACACAATATTTAAAAAACTAAACCAGAGTCAGTTCCTGTGCATTCCGCAATTAAGAGGGTGTTACAGCATGAATGTAAAGACATTATTAAGTCCTGTTTTCCATGTTTCTTATTTAAAAGGTATCCCATTGAGAAATTTTCCAACGGATTTCCTGCTGCTGTTAAAGTGGATAACCTTATGGTGGGATTGTCCACCCTGGGTAATGTCAACTCCAAAGATGCCTCACCACCAGACTCTGGCTAAAAAGGTAGATGGGACAGTTAAAAGGGCTTATGCAGCATCTAACTTTGCCATTAGGGCTAACATATTCTATTTACACAGTACAATTCCTTCTCAAGGATTTTCAGTTTAGCTGATCACAGGACAGAAGGTTCAGACTGCTCGGCCTCATAGCCTTTAATGGAACAGCAGGTTTGCTACTGATTGGCTGTGTCCTTCGATAACTTATGTTCTTCTGCGGCAGCTTCAGGGGTGGCAGTCTCGACCCGCCGTCATTTGTGGATGCGTACATGAAGGGCAGAGTCATCTCAAAGGCAGTATTGATGAAGCTTCCATTTGACGGCTTTAAGTTGTTTGGCCAGCAATTGGATGATATGGATAAGATGACTGCAGAAAAGAAGAAGATAATTGCTCGGGTCAAATCCTTTGCTTGAGGTAGAGGTTTTTCTTATAATTAGGTCTTTCCCTTTCCTTCAGCCAAAGGAGTGTCCCAGCCCTTTTGAGGCAGGGGTCATAGCTGAGGGGGCCCTCATTCAGACAAATCCCAGTTCCAACATGCAACCCCTAGTCCCTCTAGTTCAGGACCAACAACAGCATGACTATGGTCTGGATTTTCCAGTAGGGGGACGTTTGAAGCATTTTAAGGAGGCTTGGGGCCTTGAGCATTTCGGATGCATGGGCAGTCAGAGTTGTCTGAGAGGGTTATCAGTTGGATTTCTGTGAAGTTCCTTTGGATTCTGTCAAAGTTACACCAATGCCCAGAGACCCATTGCGAAGACAGGCCCTGTTGAACAGGGTCCAGAAGTTGCTTTGCATGCAGGCGGTTATCCCAGTTCCACTGCAGGAACAGGGTCAATGTTTTAATTCAGTTCTGTTCCTAGTTCAAAAACCCTCTGGAGATTTCTGTCCAATCTTGCACTTGAAAGTCCTCAACAAATTTCTGGTTCTTCGGACATTCAAAATGACGACATTAGCTGAGACAAGGAGAGCTTCTTATCCTTCCTGGATATGATGGATGTGTATCTGCATGTGCCAATCTTCCACACAAACCAGAGGTTTCTCCGCTTTGCCATTGCAGATCAACATTACTGGTTCCAGGCCCGGACCTTCGGGCTCACTTCAGCACCAAGAATTTTTACGAAGCTTTTTGCTCTTTTGGTGGGTATTCTACATTCTCAAAGCATCAGGGTATACCCCTATTTGGATGATTGGCTAATCAGTTCCTTTTCCAAGGCATGAAATGCCATATTGGAGCTATGTAGGTATGCAATGTTCTGAGGAGTCATGGGTTCCTGTTAAACCTGTCCAAGTCCAATCTTCAATCTTCAAACTGCAAAGACACTCCAGTTCATTGGGGCTCTGTTCTGTATGGACATGGGGGTGCAGTGTCCGCCAGACCTGCAATGCATCTTTCAGATTTTTTGGAGATAACTCGGGCACCGGCCTGCATGTGGTTACAAAGTCAGAGGGAGATAGCTTCCGCCCTGGCTCTGGTTCCTTGGAGCTGTTTACATCTTTAGCCCCTAGTTCACTATTTGTTGAGCCATTGGGATCCCTTTTCCCAGGATTTCGAAGCCTTAGTCCTAGTCTCTCCTCAGATCAGGGTGGACTTGCAATTGTGGTTGGTCTCAGGGAACCTCCAGAAGGGGTTCCAGTTGAAGCAGTCCTTCTCCCCTGGTTATTACGACAGATACCATCAGAAAGTGTTGGGGTACAGTGTTTGTGATGGTCAAGGCTCCGGGGCAGTGATCTCCTCAGGAATCCCGACATTCATCCAATTGGAGGGAATTGGCTGCTGTCAGGGAGGCATTTCTCCGATTCCTCCCTCTCACACAAGGATTGCCAGGCTGTGTTCAGACAGACAACCAGATTGTGCAGGCATATATCAACAGGTGGGGGTGGTTCCATCTTTATCTCCTGACCAAGGACATATGCTTATGGGCAGAACACTATCTTCTTTCTCTATGGACAGTTTATTTTCTGGGGAGAGAGAATCGGCCTGCCGATCAGTTGAGTAGGATTTTCCTATCAACCTGCCCTGCCCTCTAATCTTTCGGGCGATTGTTCAGAGGTTCGGGTCCCCTTTGTTGGATCTTTTTGCCAGCCAGAGAACGTGTTTCTACCCCAGTTTTACTCTCTAGTTCCAGCCAGGGGGGCTTGGATGTTGGATGCTCTTTCTGTGAAGTGACCTCATGGCTTCTTTATTGCTTCCCTCCATTCCTGTTGATTCCCAGGGTAGTCCAGAAGGTTTGGGAGGATCATGCCTGGGTCATTCTGGTAGTCCCTGGGTGGGTGAGGAGACCTTGGCTTCCCCTTCTACGGGAGATGGCAGTTGCTCATCCTTGAACCCTACCCCTTCAACCCTCCCTGTTTTGTTTTTTTTTAACAGGTTTTTATTGGTTTTATTTATGATACATTTCAATTTACATTTCTTAACTTCACGACTGTTACATCATACTTCCTAAGGGCTCCTAATATTTGGCAGTTCTGGTGTTGTTAGGCTCCACCCTATCTTCGGGCTCGGAAATGGCCCCAGTCTCCGTGCTCCTTCCCCCCCTCATGTGCTGTTTGTCTATTATTATCGGCTAAAAATGAGGGGCTAGATTCGTATGGTGCTGCCTTGTGTTAGTTATGGTTGTCGTGTCCATTATCTACCACCCATTCCTCCCTGTCTTCCCCTCCCCGTGCCCGACTAAGTGTAGTTTGTAACTCCCCCTCTGTCCTTCCCATCGTCTCATCCATCCCCTGCGGTGGGGTGATCTGGTGTATCTCTTGTGTGGTCAGTAATCCTCTCAGATCTATTGGTAGGCCGCATCCTATCAATCAATGGGTGTGTGAGTTCATCCCTCCTCTCCTGCCAGCTTGGAGTCCGGCTCCTCTCGTAGTCTGTCGAGTAGCCGATCCCACGCCTCCTTCAGTTCTGGGGACCCCCCCTTTCCTTCTTAGATCTATGTGTATAACCATGCTCTCGCTCTCAGACCACCTCTGGAGCTCTCTCCTCCAGCTAGGAAGGCTGGGTCCAGCCTCGCTCTTCCAGTTCTTTGTCAGTTCCCGTTTGGCCAAAATAAATGCTAGACCTTGGAACCTACTTGTTGCTCGATTTTTTGGGGTGTGGGGAAACCAGTGCGATAGGCAGTGCTTGGCATCGGTGGGGATCTCACGGTCTATGACCGCTGCTACTTCATTCACCGCTGAGCTCCAGTACATCTTCAATCTGGGACAGGACCAAAGCATGTGGAGAAATTCAGCTGCCTCTGCCCGGCAGCGAGGACACCTGGCATCTAAGATCTGAAAGTGGTCACGGAGTCTTCTCGGGGTGAAGTACGCTCTGTGTATGAGGTAAAATTTAATTAGTTGAAATCGTGAGTTCCTAGATATCTTCTGGACCCTCCCCAGGACCTGCTCCCAGTCATCTTCTAAGATCTGGGTATCAAGGTCTGACTCCCATTTTCACTTTAATTCCATTAGAGGTCCCCGTGTTCCAGCTGTTATCACTTTATATAGGTTAGAGAACGCTCTATGTGTGCCATCCGCTGTTATAATGGATGTGCTCAGGCGGTGAGGAGCTGGCTCCGTCGCTCCCGTCCTCCAGTATGCCCGAACCCCTTGGGTGATTGCCCAATGCAGTAGGAACTGGCCCAGCGACAGTCCGTGCTCCTGACTGAAGTCTTCAAAGGGCAACAGGATGCCCTCTCTATAAAGGTCCCCCATCTCCAGGGCCCCCGCCTCTTCCCATGCTGCCATTCCTCTCCAGTCCCCTGCTTTAGGCAACCAGCGAAGCCAGGCCATCAGAATCTCCGACGCATATGGCACTGTCGATCCGGAGTGCCTAAGACAGCGTCTCCAGCAGTGAGCCAACACCTCAGCCTCAGGTGAGAGCCCCAGTCCCAAGGTGGGGCGACCCAGGAAAACCCTCGCAAGCGAGGATTTGGGAGGTGCCTCCCCGCCCTCTCCTCCCTCTTCGGCCCCTCTTGCTGCCATCCATTTGGCCAACCATTGCAGCTGGGCCGCGAGATAATAGGATTCAAGATCGGGTACCGCCAGTCCACCCTCCTCCCGGGGTCTCTGAAGCTTAGCAAGCACAACTCTGCGTCTTCCTTTTCCCTAAATAAATGCCGTAAGCATAGAATCCATCTCCCTGAACATAGCCACCGGGATCCAGACCGGCAGGGACGCAAAATAATAGCACAGGCGGGGATGCGCCACCATTTTAATAATTGCTACCCTACCAACTACCGAGAGAAAGCGATGTTGGATCTCAGGGCTCTCATGACCTTACCAATGTTGCCATCCAGCAGGTCAGATCTGGAGTGGTATATTTTAACCCCCAGGTATTCCATGCAACGGGGCTCCCATGGCACACTTCCCAGCCCTTCTGGTGGATCGGCCCTTGCAGTCAGGGGGAACAAGTACGATTTCTGCCAGTTGACCTTCAGTCCCGTCAACCGGCCGAATAATGTTAATAGGGATTGGGCTCCCGTCAATTCTCTACCAGTGTTCTGCAGGAAGACAGGAAGAGTAGTAGATTGTCTGCATATAGTGCAATAGTGTGTCGTCTTGTACCCTGCTGTAGTCCGTGATACTGGGTCGTAGTCCTAGCTTGAGCCGCCAGTGGCTCCATCACTAGCGCAAACAGCAGCAGGGAGAGGGGTCATCCCTGCCTGGTGCCCCTCTCAACTGAATACTGCTCTGATATAGTAGCCCCAGTTCTGACTCTCGCTTTAGGATTTGTGTATAATAGCCTCGTCCAGCGGACAAAGCCCTCCCCCAACCCCATACGTTGAAGGACTGTGTAAAGGTAATCCCACTCAAGACATTCAAATGCCTTCTTGATGTCCACGGCCAGCACCGCAGACTCCGGGTATCAGCGGGCGATGGTGTCCATGATATGTATGACTCTCCTGATATTTTGAGCTGTGTTCCTGGAAGGGATAAATCCTGCCTGATCAGGGTGCACTATACGGGTCATGTATGGAAGCAACCTGGTAGCTAGAACTCTACTCAGTATCTTGTAATCGGTGTTTAGCATAGATAGGGGTCTATAGGCTCTCCTGTTGGTGGGTGCCTTGCCGGGCTTTAGTAGAGGGACAATCAAAGCTTCCCCGGTGGACCGTGGTAGGCATTCTGCTGCCCTCGCTGCGTTAAATAACCGCTCTAGTCTGGTGGTCAGTTCTCGTTCATATGTGGCATGGAACTCAGCCGGTAAGCAGTCTGTCCCAGGCGTTTTCCCCCGGGCTAGACCGCTTATGGCCGCACTAATTTCCAGGGCAGTTATTTCACCCCCCAGTTCCTCTCTCTCCTCTTCGCTTACAGTGGAGCATGAGAGTGCATCTAAAAAAGTTCCCCGCTCTTCCCCCTCTCCTCCTAAAGTGCTAGCATACAAAGTGGTGTAGTACTCGAAAAAGTGGCGGTTGATATCATCTTGCCGGTAGAGCCTACCATCTCCCTGCTCTCTAATTTCCGTAATGAGGGAGCCCTGGCGGGCCAGGTTAATGATCCATGCCAAGAGGGCTCCTGCTTTGTCTCTCTCCACGTGGGCCATGGCCATATATAGTTTGTAAATCGAAACAACAAAGTTTCTCTGTATTTTCAGCTACTAGCTCCCTGGTTGCTCAGAGCTCATCCTATAGCCGGGGGTCTCCGGGGACCTGTGTTTCCAGTTTACGTATTTCATCCTCAGCTCTCTCTACTTTCCATAACAGGGTCTTCCTGACCCCCATGGACTCAGCAATACAACGCCCGTGTATCACCACCTTAAATGCCTCCCAAAGTGTGTGAGGGGATGGTGCTATTGGTTCATTATTCTCAAAGTATTGCGCGATGTGCTCTCTAATTTGGTCACGGTAAGCCGGGTCTTCGAGTGAGTCTGGCTTAAGTCACCATGTTGGAATGCTAGTGATAGCCCTTGTCCATGTTATGTGCATCAGCACGGTGCAATGGTCTGAGAGGGTTCTCCCTAGGTATTCTATACTACGTATTTGGACGTGTATATCTGGGGAAAGTGTCGAGCCTTACGTGTAGGTCATGTACTGCAGAGTAGAAGGAATATTCTTGGGCTTGTGGGTTGAGGGTTCTCCAGGAGTCCATTAGCTGTCATCTTGCTTGCCACTCAGAGAACCTCTTAGCTAGGGTGTTCACAACAGAGTCTCTCAGTGGGGGATGTGATCTGTCCAGATCCGGGACAGCTATGCAATTAACGTCCCCCCTGTTGTACCTGGCTTTTTGACAGGGTCATCCCCAAACTTTTTGCCTTCTTCCTCCTATTTTTTCTGACCTGTTGTTGTTGGCTTTTGACCTCTGGGCACTTTACCACTGCTAACCAGTGCTAAAGTGCATATGCTCTCTGTGTAAATTGTACTATTGATTGGTTTTTCCATGATTAGCTATTTAATTTACTTATAAGTCCCTAGTAGAGTGCACTATATGTGCCTAGGGCCTGTAGATTAAATGCTACTAGTGGGCCTGCAGCACTGGTTGTGCAACCCACTTCAGTAGCCCCTTAACCTTGTCTCAGGCCTGCCATTGCAAGGCCTGTGTGTGCAGTTTCACTGCCACTTCGACTTGGCATTTAAAAGTACTTGCCAAGCCTAGAACTCCCCTTTTTCTACATATATGTCACTCCTAATGTGTGCCCTAGGTAACCCCTAGAGCAGCGTGCTGTGTGGGTAAAAGGCAGGACATGTAGCGGTGTAGTTATATGTCCTGGTAGTGTAAAACTCCTAAATTCGTTTTTGCACTACTGTGAGGCCTGCTCCCTTCATAGGCTAACATTGGGGCTGCCCTCATACACTGTTGAAATGGCAGCTGCTGATCTGAAAGGAGCAGGAAGGTCATATTTAGTATGGCCAGAATGGTATTATAAAATCCTGCTGACTGGTGAAGTTGGATTTAATATTACTATTCTAGAAATGCCACTTTTAGAAAGTGAGCATTTCTTTGCACTTAAATCTTTCTGTGCCCTTCAATCCCCGTCTGGCTAGGTTTCGTTGACAGCTCCTTGTGCATTCACTCAGACACACCCCAAACACAGGGTACTCAGCCTCACTTGCATACATCTGCATTTTAAATGGGTCTTCCTGGGCTGGGAGGGTGGAGGGCCTGCCCTCACAAAAAGGACTGCCACACCCCCTACTGGGACTCTGGCAGACAGGATTGAACTGAAAGGGGGCTTGGTGCATTTCTTAGACACTCTTTGAAGTCACCCCCACTTCAAAGGCACAACTTAGCATAAAACAGGGCCTCTGCCCTACCTCATCAGACACTTGCTGGAGAAGAAACCTGAACCAGAAACTACATCCTGCCAAGAAGAACTGCCTGGCTGCTCAAAGGACTCACCTGTCTGCTTTTCTACAAAGGACTGCTGCCTTGCTGTTGGCCTGCTGCCTTGCTGAACTGCCTGGCTGCTCAAAGGACTCACCTGTCTGCTTTCTACAAAGGACTGCTGCCTTGCTGTTGGCCTGCTGCCTTGCTGAACTTTTGTCTAGCTGTAAAAGTGCTCTCCAAGGGCTTAAATAGAGCTTGCCTCCTGTTCCCTGAAGTCTCAGGACCAAAAAGACTTCTCTTTTTCACTTGGACGCTTTGTGCGCCGAAATTTGCGATGCACAACTTGTTCCGCGGAGAGAAAAACGCCGCACACTGACGCTGATCGCCGCAACACCTTCGGGACGACCGGAACTTCGACGCACGGCCTCGCAAGGACAACGCCGCCCGACTTCCAAGGAGAAATCGACGCGAGGCCTGCCGTGAGAGTGAAATTTCGACGCACAGCCCCACGGACCGACGCGCAGCCAGAAAACAAGCAGGAGAATCCACGCACAGACCGGGGACATCTGGTAATCCCTGCGATCCACAGAAAGAGACTGTCCGCGTGCCGGAAAATGACGCACGACTTCCCCGCGTGAAAAATAACGACGCAAGTCCGTGTGTGCTGGGGAGAAATCAACGCACACACCATTTTTCCACGTATCTCTTCTTCTGCGGCCCTTTGCGGAGATTTTCCACCAGAAACCAGGTACTTTGTGCTTGAAAGAGACTTTGTTTGCTTTTTAAAGACTTAAGACACTATATAGTACTTTTCAGTGATATCTTTACAAATTCATATTGCATCTTTGAACGTTTTGACCTGCAAGTAGCCAGATAAATATTATATATTTTTCTAAACACTGTGTGGGTTATTTTTGTGGTGTTATATTATGGTATTGTATGATTTATTGCACAAATGTTTTACACATTGCCTTCTAAGTTAAGCCTGACTGCTCGTGCCAAGCTACCAGAGGGTGGACACAGGCTGATTTTGGATTGTGTGTGACTTACCCTGACTACAGTGAGGGTTCTTGCTTGGACAGAGGGCAACCTGACTGCCAACCAAAAACCCAATTTCTAACAACCCCCCTATCAGAACAGATCCAATCAGGTAAGGGGCCAAAGCATTCAACAAGTGCTCTAGGAAGGCGCCCTGGTCCACGTTAGGTGCATATAGATTTATCAGGGTAATGTCGCACCCTCCCAGCTTGCCAGTAACCAGCACATAGCGCCCCTCCGGGTCTGTCAGTGTGTGAGTCATCTGGAATGGAATCCCTGCGCGTATCCAAACAAGGGTGCCCCTAGCAAATGCTGAGTAGGTTGTGTAATAAGTCTGGCCTCTCCATCTTTTCTGCAGTGCCGCCCCCTCCGCAGCTGTAAGGTGGGTCTCTTGTAATAACGCTATGTGCACCCCTCTTCTACATAAGTATGAATGAACTTTATAGCGTTTGGCCATAGTATGCATGCCCCTTACATGCCAGGAAATCATCCTATAGTCTTGGTGGTCACCCATTGAGATAATGCCGAAACAAATTGTCTCCGTGCCTCCTCCAAGGGTGAGGGAGCCGCAGGACGGGGGGCGGGTGAGTGTCTCTTCTCATTGTCAGGCACAGGGGAGGGACCCGAAACTTTAAACACAACAAAAACTTCCCCAACTCCCCAATCCCAGGACAGGTGTCCATACAGTCTCCCATCCAAACTCATTCAAAATTAAAAGTCAATGCCTGTGGGAAAGTGAAGCAAAAAATGTAAAGGCCTCGATCGGTTGGGTACGCCGATCCCAGGGGCCCCCAGTCTGATATTATGGACCTTACCAGTTTACGTTGTGCCAGGGCGTGAAAGGGCCATTCCCCAGAGCCTTTATTCGGGTTCTTGTGATTAAGTCCTGAGGTATGTTCAGATGATGTCCTCAGGAGGTGCCCGGTGTCACCACTGGCATCTCAATGCTCGGGCCGCCGAGTCCTCCGAACCCGCGTTGGACCCCCTGTTCTCACTGCATGGTCCCATGGGTCTTGGGCTTGACTCTCCTCTGCTCAGGGCTGCGACTACCACTGTTCCTCTCTGCCTTTCTGCTCTGATCTCCTCCGCTGTGGGTGTCGTTTTCTTTTGCCTCAGTCTTCGGGCCTCCCAGTTCTGTGCCCTGCTCCTCGGTGAGCCCCGTCGCGTGTCGGGCCCTCTCGGAGATCTACCCAGTCCCTGGCTTCCTGGGGCGTCCGGAAGAATTTAGTTCCTCCATCCTCCGCTACTCGGAGCGTGGACGGGAATAGCATTGCATACTGTATGTTTAAGGTGCGTAGCTGTCTTTTGATTTCCATGTAGGATGCCCTTTGACGCTGTACCTCACGTTAGAAATCCGGGAATATTCGGACCTGTGCATTCTCTATTTTCAGTTCTCAAGCTTTCCTGGCTTGGGCTAATATTAGGTCGCGATCTTTAAAGTGTAATACCGTGGCTACTATCGGTCTAGGAGGTGTTCCCGGAGGGGGTTTCCTCGCTGGCACTCTCTGTGCTCTTTCAAACGTGTAGAGTCTTGTGAGGCCCTCCAGAGCTACTTCCTCCCGGATCCACTTTTCCAGATATTCCGATAGGTTCTGCTGTTCGATTGATTCCTGAAGCCCAACTATCTGGATGTTATTTCTCTGGGATCTGTTTTCCGCATCTTCGGAGCGGGCCACTTAGGTGTCCACTTGTTTCTCGAGGGCCGCCACTTGATCATCGGTTAGCTTCAACTCTGGTCTTATTTCTGCGACAGTCGGTTGTTGTGACTCTTTCAGTGAGGCACCATTGGTCCTCCCGGAGTAAGCCCAGGTCCTGCGCAAGAGTGTATCTTGTGCTCCAAGCTTTCCCTAAAGGAGGTGATGGCCTGCATTATGTCCCCTAAGGATGGGGTCCCTGCGTCCTCCCTTGGTTCCGCGGACTCGTGTGAGGGGGCAGGATCCTCGGAACGGCCCCTGGTCTCCTGTGCCGTTTCTCTTCGTTTGTTGGTTTTGCCCATTGCTGAAGGATCAGCCGCGGGTTCCTCAGTGGGCGCATCCAAGTCTCTCAATAGTCCCCACAGAGCACTGGCCGGGCTCAGCCCCCCTCCTCATAGGTCTCAGGGTTCTCGGTCTTCTTTTTCCCTGTTCCTCTCAGCTTGAGCGTCTGATAGTTGGGGGGGTGGGGAGGGCTGTCTGTGACCCCATTCCACAGGCCCGCCTCACCAGGCCAGGCCGCTTATTGCGTGTGGGGGGGGGGTCGAAGGGCCCAGTCAGGCAACCCCTCTCCAAGGCAGGAGTCGCGACTCGGTCTGGGGCAGGGTGGTGCCTCTCTCTTCTGGTACTCTTCCACTGGGTCTGTCTCACTCCCAGGCCGCGCTTGTTTTGCCCATCTTATTCACTAGCACGGCTGCCATTTTAGCGTCAGGCAGACCATGTGATCTTCCCCTTTTTCGCCGGCTCTTCTGAGATCCCGGGGGGGAGGGGCAGCGCAAGGGATTCCGCCCCCAGCTCTCACCTCTCAAGCCCTGCCACCGGGGTCCCTCAGCATGCAGCCTCCAAGGTCCTAGTATTCAGGGCCTCGTTGCTCGAGTTGCGGCTGCCATTTTGGAGTCAGGCGGCTCGCACCGAGTTTTTCCAGTGGGCGGCTCCGGGGTCGGCCCCCCGGTCCCAGCCAGGCTGCTCCTAGCCTCTCAAACCCCTATCTTAGGGGGGAGATGCAAGAGGGGGGGCGGTCCGACTCCTCAGGATGGCTGAGGACGGAGGCCCCCTCCCCCCGATTGGAGCTCTTCTTCCGCGCGGCTCACTCCATGAGCCCATGGCCACGTCCACCCATCCCTCCCTGTTGAGAAGGCCACTCCTGTCGCAGTGCTCTCTCAGCCAGTTGAACCTGGCGGTTTGGTTGCTGAAAGGTTAAAGTTATTTGCTCAGGGCTGGTCGTTCGAGGTGGCGGATTCTATTCAGCAATCCCTTCCTTCCACTAGAAAATCTTACACAATAGGCATTGGCTACATTTTGAGAAATGGTGTATCTCTAAGCAGTTACTTGTGAGCTGGTCATGGTTTGGAATTTTTTTGAGGGGTGGATTTGTTTTGGGATTAGCAGTTTCCACCATTAGTGCTCAGTGGGCAGTTATCCATGCTGGGAGAATGATGTGTTGACACTTGCTCCTTATGTTTCTCAGTTGTTGCAGAGTTGTTTTTCTCCAACGCCCTGCTAGGTCTCCTTTATGATTTACCTTTGGTTCTTCATTCTTTGACAACGGCAACTTTTGAGCACCTGGATAAGGTGGAGCTAAGTATCTAACTCAGAAGGTAGTCTTTTGGTGGCTATTTGTTCAGGGAGGAGAATTGGTGAGATCGGGGCATTGCTGTCCATGTCCCCTTTCACATGTTTTCTTCTGGATAAGGTAGTGCTGCGACCAAATTTGGCTTTATTCCCCAAGTTTCGTCCTCCTTTTACTGTTCTCAGAATAATGTGCTTCAGTTTGCCCAGATCATTCCTCGGATGAGGAAACTCGTTTGCACCTGCTCCATGTGCACAGAGCTTTGACAATATATTTGCAGCGTACAACTTCCTTTCGTAAGTCAGATTCTCTATTTGTTACTTTTGAGGTGGGTCATAGGGCGTCATGTCCCTCTACATCTACTCTTTCCCGGTGGATAAAGTCTGCAATTTTGTTGGCCTAGTATCTGACCGCTTGCGATGCCCCCTCCCAAAGGTGATGGGTACACGTCTGCTAGGGGTATGGCTGCCTCGTGGGCTTCATTTAAAGGGGAGTCAGTGAGAGACATTTGTTGTTCAGCCACGTGGTACTCCCCGTATACTTTCCTTTCACATTACTGTACTCAGGGGAGGGTTTCTCTACTTCATCTGGTTGACCATGTGTTATCAGCAGTTTCTAGTTCACTTTTGTCTTTTCTGGTTTGTTCAGTTTGCCACATTATTTTGTATTAAATTTCACTACATTTGCATAAGCAAAATGTTCTTGTTTTTTTATTTACACATATAATCAATGTTGCTGAGGTATTCCTCATATGTAAGGACTGGATCGGGGGAGATGGACGAGGAAGTAATGCATTGCATAATTACCGGTAATATTTGTTACTCCATGTCCAAGCCTTTCCAGATACAGTCCTAGGGTTCTCATCCTGCCCATACTGGGGTGATTGATTATCTGGTTCTTCTTTTTTGTTTGGCGTGCTACTGGCAGGATGTGTGCAGGTAGTACTTCCCCTTTGTAGTGGCACCTGGGTAGTGGCACCCATGTTGGGGGAAGTATATCGAATTAGCTAGGGATCAACATCTACAAGGAAAAGATGCCATCTCTTATGTAAGGACTGTATCGGGGAAGACTTGGATTCGGAGTAATGAAGTAACCGGTGCATTCTCTCCAACCTCAGTGCATTTTGGAAATACATGTAGGTCCTGAGATTGAATCTGTTCAAACCATTCTAAGGATCTGGCCTCTTGGGGAAACTCCAGGCTCCACAGATAACCTATCTGCATCGACCCTGCTCCTTCACCAGGTCGGAAAATCTTATGGACGTACGGTCAGTCAGCCCCTTCAGCTGTTCCTGCAGGGTAATCGAGGCGTTGTACGTTCGGAAAACCTTGGCCGTCAAACCTTCCATCAGAGACTGGAGATGCTTGTTCAACATCGGGGTCTGCAAACAAAATGGCAGGGCGTGAGGTTACGTATGATTCTTGCGTAAACACTGAAAGAAATAACAGCATGTACTCTGGACGGACGACGCACGCGCACACAGCGTGCCAACGAGGGAATTTAGTGAGCAGGGCCAGTCATTTGGGTCTGGTTCCAGTGACTGGCCATGCCGATTATTTCTATCTCGTTTCCCAATGCATCACTTCCGAAGAAACTTCAAATGTTATGGTTTTCTGAGCGGGAAATCGTAAAGCAAGCGTTATCGGTACAAAGGCTGTTGGCTGCAGGCTTTGAGATAACACTTGGAGGAACAGGAGAAGGTAGCAGCGTCTATAACAACAGAAAGCAATTTGGTAATTTTCTCACTATTTGATGGCGCCGTGTGTGTCCATCTGTAACTCAGCAGGGCCGTCTTATTCCATCTAAGGGTAGCTATTGCCTTGTTTTTATTTATTTATTTTAGAAATGTTTTTCAAATGAACCAAGCGAAATGCGTTTCTCCTGGTCACGAGGCTTTTCCATATGAGAGATTTTTCAGCTACACAGAAAGAAAGAATTCAGCCAGCATTAAACAAGATGGCAGAGCCGTAATTAAAGTGAGGTTTCCATTAAAGGGAACAAGTATCAGGCACTGGGCAGAGTACTGAAATAGTTCAGTAACTGAAAAAAAACACGCTTCTGCTATTTGGAAGTATGTGCTACATTGCAAACTAAACTACACAGAAATAAAGTACATTAATGTGAATTCGACTTCAGTGACCAATTCTACGGCGTGGAGGGACTATGCAGACTTGCCGGGTCTCGTGTGGCATTTACTGGTATTACTGACCGTGGGGAGGGGCCATGGCATGAGTTGGAGCTGTTTTTGCCACTCTCCTCAAACAATGGCTGGATATGGTATAAGTACTCTCGGGAGATCTGCATACGTAGCAGAGCACTAGTAAATTACCACTTGTGTGCTCCGCTAGTGTTAGTATGCTTTCTCATATGGGTACAAGTAGGGGTCGGGAAATAAGCTAAATCTTTTTTTTTATGTCCATCACAAGCTGCGAATGTGCATTTGCTTCCACGTTGTGGACAGAGTAAGAAAACATATCACATGGGACCCTACAGCAGGCCACAAACACATACAAATAGATCCGGTAATATGGATCCCAGGTAAAGCACTCTAATGTCATTGGGCCAAGTTCGCACTATATAAAACTGCAAAGCTAGCTGGTCGATGAACCTCACTGACACTCTGAAAAGACTACCAGGACACAGTTGAGAAAGCCAAAATTGGCATGGGCAACCCAACCTTTTGTAAACAGTTCTGCACTCCACAGTGGCAAGGTCATCCCAATGATTAGTTTTCCCCGTGTTTGGACATGGAAAACACCCGATTTTGTAGTTCATCTGTGAAGTGAATATTTTTTTTTAAAAACCTTGCTTTACAGACTTAAAAAGGACTAGTTCCAGCTTGCTTGTTCATAAATGTTTTCACTCCTGACGTATTTACGAGGTAGGGGGTATAGTCACAACGCAATAGCTGAGCATTTTTCAGGTTTATGCTTTGTCTCCTTCCTCACCCACTTACCCACTTTGCTATGGAGGCACACCTGCAGTCTAAGGTGGCAGGTGTAAAGGCTTCCTTTTCCTAGAGGGTTGCCCTGCCATCTGGCGACTTGCTTAGAGAAGCTAACACTGATGCAGTGAACTACTACAGAGCACAATAACGATTTACACAAAGCACGTACTCACATTTAGTCTGTCAAATAAGTCATCCCCTTCCTGCTTGTTCTCCATGAACAGCTGCAGATTTTTAAAAACCTAATAAAAAAATAGAAAACAACTTTTAATAAAAATATTTGAGGGCTAGCTGCACAAACCACACAGATTTCAGACGAATTGATAGATGCTGTGAAATGTTGCATGTGAGAGATCATATTACAGACAATGTATTTAAAAAAAAAAAAAAAGCACAAGAGATATTATAGACTGACAAAAAAAAAAAAAAAAGCACTGGCTAAGCCAACTGTTCTGGTCTTACCTACACAGCAATGCATAAATTCTGTTTGCATCTGTTAGCACTTTTATGCCAGACCTACTGGCTTTCCTAATGCCCGTTTACAAAATGTTTTAAGACACCTCTGACACTTGTAAGTACAGTAAAAACAGATGTTACATTGTGCCATATTGGTACATCTGCTACCTACTGTGTGGGCTAGAGAAAATCAAGGTGGCCAATTGGGGTCTTTTGAATATATTGGAGGGACAACTGCTAAGAAATATCACTTCAGTAACTGCTTCAACCCCAGCGGATGCCCTGAGGTTGGAAATGTGATTAAGAACTGTGTATGTTCAGGGTCTGGTTGGGATGGTACGTTTGGTTGCCTGCATATCAAGCAGCAAAGAAAATTACTTGGGCACCTAATGAAAAAAGAATTATTGGAGGGAAATAGGATCAGTGATCTATACACATTTTTATAATGGCGGCTGATCTGTTAAATATGAACCCTAACCTAGTTTTATCTCACCCAGTGAACCCATTAAAAGTCGTCCTAAAGCAGGCTACCTGGGCATTAGGCTTCTGTATGGATATGGACAGGACCCCAAAAACAGGGATATTCAGTATACAAGTAATGCGATCACTGTAAGGAGGGTACAACTGTATATTGGCTGTAATTTACGTCACAGGTTAAGGTGCTTCTGGATCCTGTTAAGGTTGGCGATGCTAACACTCATGGGCCCCCCCTCAACTTGTAATCTATGTAACTATATGCACCTGGATTTGAAGCATGTCCTGTTTGTTTGTCCAACACTTTTTTGCTACAACGTAGATGGCGGAGGCCAATTTATTTGCGGCTCTCTATATGTTCAGCTACAGCAGCACTAGTCACTTTAAATGCCCCCTAATTAAATGTTTTGTTATAGTATTTTTAAAAAAAACTTTTTTTGAATGTTTTCTAAATTTATATTAATGATTTGTTTGAAGTGCAGGAAGCTGGCTCAGTTTATGGTGTACACCTATGGTGTGGCATCCTATACTGAGTCCAGGCAACCCTTAGTGATAGTAAATACATGTCAAGATAGCAAAAGCTCTCTAGGGGTAACTCAGGGAGCAGTTGAAGCTTATCCAGGAGGAATGTAAAGCACTTGCAATGCCACAGTAGTCAGACAATAACTCACTCACAAGAAAGAACCAAACGTGTTGCAAAAGTAAAGAATACTTTATTACAGCACTATTACTAGATTAACATTGGTATATCTCGCTCTGGAGATATCTGCGCACAATATGTATACAAAATAACCATCAAAAATAGCATAAAAAATATACAGGGCCCTATTTAAAATGGAATGTCAAATAGTGAACCCAACCAAGTTAAGTGTGTTAGTTAGCTAGAGGGTAGGGGCAGAAAGAAACAGCAGAGATAAGTATGGTCAGTCTCCCCAGCGATCAGGTGCAAGGTCATTGCTCATCCAGTTCCTCTCCAGCATGAGCCTGGTCACCAGCAGCAGGGCAGAACAATGTCTGGGGTCAGCAGCTGCGTGGTCTGACAGCTAGACCCCGTAAGGCTGCACAGGCAGAACTGTGGGATCCTCCAAGGAACTCCCAGAGTACATGTAACATGCAATTAACACTGGAATCTGTGTAGTTGCATGATTCCAACGTGTTTGCTACAAACATGCCTCGGTTCGGAGAAGCCATTATGTAGCTGGACCACTCGTGTTGACTCGTGTCCACTACATACCTTTAGATTAATTCCACACACTTAAGTCCAGGAATTGGCTTGAGGTCTGTAGGGACACCCTGTTCATGCTGGGGTACCCTCAGACTTAGGGACATGCACCCTGACGTTGGGCTGAAGGGCCTACCAGAGGGGTCACTTAGTGTCTAAGTGCGGTGACCAGGTTTGGTAGTGAAAGGGTGGATGCACCCTTTCATGCAGGATGCAATGGCAAGCCTGCAGACAGTTTGCATGGGCTCCCATAGGTGGGACAATACATACTTCAGCCCATGAGGGATACCTGGTGTACCAATGCCCTACTTACCTAAGTACCATACACTAGGGAATTACATGGGTTTTCCAGTATGCCAATTTTATTGTAAAAAGCTTAACAGCAACCAACCTTAGAGTAGACAGCAGAGTCAATGGGGTCTTGGTTAGCAGGGTCTCAGTGAGCTACAGTCTAAACACATTGATATCCGGTAAAAAGTGGGGGGTAACTATACTAGAAAGATGACACTTTCCTATATGAAGTAGCTTGAAAGCTTTTAGCGGGAATTAGATCTGCGCATACTTATTCTGTGCAATGTTTTCATGCCCACTGGTGTTTTCAATAACTGTTTTTATGTGGATCTCTTCAGAGTTCCTTAATCATAAATAAAAATCTTGGTACACCATTTGGCAAACTCCTCAGATGGAAAGACCCCGAAGTCTACCCTGTCAGGTTTTTAAATTCAATCTTGACATCACAGCAGATTTTAGCAGCTAAGAACTTAGACATTGACAGGTTTAAGGTTTTGTTTTAAAAGTACGCAGAACTAATCTCATATAAAAGTGTTTCCGTAATGGACAAGTGCGTTGCGCAGTCCTTTTGCACTGAAGTTCTTTGAAAGATGACATGTATTTCCTGCTCTTACATTTATCGGTACATCCTAGTTTAGCTCTTTTGGGTTACATTTCTTGAACTCCTACCACAAACAGGTTTGGTAGTTTTAGTATTACTTCAAACAAGTGAACACATAGCTGAGCCCCTTCGTTTAATAATTAAAGCATTGCTGTGCCTCATTGGGTGAGTCGGTCACGTTATTCGGAGAGGATATATAGCTAATAGTACTTTGGGGGTGAGAGGGTACGTACAGCAGACGGCGGGGCAACAGTGAAGTAACCGTAAAGGCCTCAATTTCCCTTGCGAAAGAGGCGGTCCTTTTACTGATATGCAGACTTTTTAATTAACCCGCACCTGAGTTAATTTTAATTGCAAGGTTTCTCGAAATTATATTGAACATGCACATAAACCTGATCTAATTAATAAATAACTAAAATGTTAAATGGATTGCAGCTCTGGCCTTTTACAGATCCAATGCTTTCAGCAATATCTAGTGAGCACAGGACAGACTCTCAGTATGCCACGAAGCAGCAGCACTTACATGCTTTGCACATGACAATTCTCTGCCGGGCTCCAGGATAAAAAAAAAAACACAACGAGCCTGAAATGCATGAAACCGGTGTTTTGCAATTTGCAGATCATTCTGGGTGTGAGAAAACTGCGGCTTAAGTGACATGTTTGGCCTTCATTAATTGTAATATTTTCTTTGCAGACTTTCATATTAAAGCCACATTAACCCACTCTAAGCAGAACACACACTAACACCTGCAGTGAACCTCAGAAGTTGATAAAGTTTTTTTTTTACCGTGAATCGCACATATATAATGCAATTGGTGCTAAGGGTCCAGCGGAGAGGTTGGGCATCGGACAGTTTGGCAGCGCATAAGGCAGTCATGTGGGGTAAAGCCGGGTTATCAGCCAACAAGGAGCTCCTGAACAACATGTGACAAAAGAAAAAATAAAAGGAAATAACAAAACAAAAGTACATTTAGAGATTTAAGGAACCGGCCAAGAGCACGCGGGATAAGAGGAAGATGGCACAATTTTTAACGCATATTAGCGAGAGAATAGGGTAATGAGTGAAACAACGAGAGACAGGGTGGTCTAGATGTAGCATATTCTCTATATGCATCCAGGCGTACCAATTAATGCCAAGTCCAATCAGGAAAGCAAAGGGTTCCCTAAAGCAGTGCCCTCCTTGCACAAACAGTATGGAAGAAAGGGGACTAGATGTTAGGATGCATTAATTGCAGGGCTCGGATATCATGAATGCGGCTTTTGCTCGTAGAAAAGAAATAAGCAACGGGAGCTTACTGTTACATCGAGATAATTTATTGAGCAAATAATTTTGTTTACAGGTATTTAAAAAAATACAAATATGATCAAATTAGCATTTATGTCGTATTATTTGTGTCCACATATATGTGGAATCGTTTTCAAGACTTAATTCTACTTTTGTGTATCTTTGGATCAATGATATTTATTCAATATTCTGCTGAGGACTGCAGACACCCTGAGTGTTAGGAATATACATGCATTTTAAATATGGCCACCCAGAGTGCACCCGAAGTTCCTTTTTAACATGTATTCCCCTTTGTGTGCAAGCACCGACCAGCTCTTTCTAGCCCCACCCGCCGCAGTGCACGAGAGCTCCCTGCTCACTAAAGCACTAGTGTTCAGTGTGATGTGGTGGTGACCATAGATGGACTACGACTACTTTCCATTCAGTGGAAGTTCTTTCCCTACGAGGGTGGAAACAGTAATAGGAAGAAACACAATCATGCACAAAGAGTTAAGACAATAGCTGAAATTGGCTGTGACGGGCAGAACTAAAATATGAATGATGCAACAGCAGACCAAGGGATGAAGAAGACTGACTGAAAGGCCTAATTCGTATATGAGAATATGTATTTGATACGTTTTTTTAATTTATTTTTTATAAAAGGTCTTGGCTAACGACAGACCTAACAAGCATTTGCAATGGATCTTGCGTTTGCTCGACTTGGAGCTATTTGTGTTGTAAATTCCTAACATGAGTTTTCTTGCCACAAATTGAAAATGAAAAGTAAAACAGTTGAAATAAGAAAGACATTGAAAGTGCCACGGCCGCCATGAGCATGAGCGAGAAGGCGACACAAAAGGAAAAAGAAGTTCGCTTGCAGTCAAACGTATTGGAAAAAGTGCAGTTGTTCATGTAACAGGGTCGATGGCCAAGGAGGTAACAAAACTGCCCCAAGGAGGGACAAACGTAAAGCATTTACTAGTGATAAAGGATTTTTCAAAGGCAAGCCCATGAACGAATGATAGTGATGGGTGTGCGGTGGGCGTGGTCAAAATCCCACAGAGATTACAACAGGCCAGAGTGCTTGCGTTCTCGACCTAAAAAAGAGTCTCCTCTTCCTCATCGAAACATGCGATGGCCACATTGCAAAGAAAATCCAACACTCACCTGAACTGTTGCAAGTCAGGTTCAGCTAGCATTAAAAGGTGCTTACTGAGCCACCCATTGCAATTCAAATAAAGCAGTACAACTCCACAGTGCAAGTTTAGCTTCAGGAGCCTGAACCAAGAATTTGACATCAGTTATTCCAGGTCCTGATGAGAAGACAAAGGCAGAGATGGGAAAAGAGGACGATTAGTCTATTTCTTGCGTATTGCAAACAAAGCACCTTCTGCATTTTCAGCCAGCACCGCTAAAAGGAAAATTAATTGCTGACACAAATGCAGTTTACTGGTACTTAATTTATAGTTTTTACGAACCACTTTATTACATTTTCGGCCCGTTCAAAGTGCTTCGAGGCGGAGAATGTGAGGCACTGTGAGAGGGCAGTTGGACTAAGTTGGTAGCACAGGAGCAATAGTCCACCATGATGGTCAAGACTTAAGTTTTTTTTTTTCTCTCTCTCAATACATGCGTTTCTTGAAAAAACAAGGCTAGTGAAGAAAACGTTTGTTTACCTTTGTATTTGCACCCAGAGGGCTGGGAGAAAACCCAGTTTCTCCCTCACTGCTCACGTTTGTCAGCGTTGGGAATATTGTAAGAGGCTATTGTCAATATTACTTTCAACATTCTCACCAACCTGTTGACTCTCAGCAACAACTGTCCACTGCCACTGGTGAGTGTGTTGGTGCAGTAACTTGGACTCTAGACGCTCAGGTTGTGGTAGAACGGTGGCCTCCAGTCGAGACTTGGAGGAGAGGCCAAGGCCTATCTCAAGGATGCTGGAGCAGGGATTAATCAGGGTATAGTGGAACGCAGTTATCAAAGATGCAATGGTGATGTGAATGCCCAGCCAGAGTTGAAAACGCAAATTTTAATATCTCAACACAAATACATTTTCAGGAAGAAAGTTAGTAAATAGTCCAAGTCAAACAAAGCTTATTAAACAGTAATAAGGTATTGTAACATAATAGTGGTAAAGGCAGGGCCTCCGACTCTACAAACTATACACTGTTAGATCAATAATCGATAACTAATGAGGAAACCTAAACTATAGCAGTACAGTCACTGGAACCACAAAATGGTTCAAACAATATTCAGAAAAAATGGACTATTCACGTTTTCAAACAGATTGCAATCCCAAACGTAACAATGGAGGATAACAAGTTTGTTATTGGATCCACAAGCTGAAAGATGGACGCTGAACCAAGACTGTTGCAATTAGAAATAGTGTGTATCAGTAAAGTGCAAAGCAACAGTCTTGAAATTCTGGAAAGTGCATAAATGTAGACACTAAGATAACCAAAACTGCTTATTTAGATTTCACAGGTGTGGGTATCTCATGACCTGGGGGCCCTAGAGCGTCTTGGTCCATTTAACCATCGGCGGTGGGCCATCTTTAAAGATGAAGATAAACTTTCAATATCCAGTTGGTGAAAGCCCACAGGCCCACGGGCCCACACTAGGCCGTGGATGCCTTTTTCAACCCAACAAAGTCTCAAGCCAACCAGGTGCTGGACCACCACCAAAGCAGCTGCAACTGTAAGAAGCAAAAAAAGGCTACTGCAGAGAGATAATTTTCTCACCCACTACAGTAGCTGTCACTCAACCTCTCTGCAGTTGTAAAGTCAGTTTCATTCAGCAATTCTCTTCTGGGCCCTGGTCAGGCGTTGAGGTTCAATGCACTATGTAGACAGCTCCCGACTCAGTTGTCTGGCTGGGGCCTTCCACAAAGGCATGAGCCTAATCAGGACGCCTGCTACTGATGTAAATCCCAGAAGGGGTTGAGTGATATTGGATCTGGTGCAGGACCTTCGTAGGTGGAACAGTAAGGGTCGCCCTTGAGAGTTGTAGGCCTCTGGAACCAGGTGTAAATAGCTTGGGTCGAAGTTGGAGTGCCAACATTTGGTCTTTTTCTGTCTGCACCATTTCCATAGCTGGGAACTAAACATACTGAAGCCTGAATTGCATAGGACAGGAGAAACTTCTTCCATTTTGGATCAACCGTGAAGAACTGAAATCAGTATTGCCTCCTCGTCCCCACTGTAGATGTCAAACCTAAGGACTTTAAACGGAGTTTATCAATAATGATGACAGACAGAAGCTGTACTTGTGAAGAGTGAGCAAGTGGATTTTTCGGAGAGGGCCAGATTTTGCTGTGGTGTATTGGAAGTGAAAACAATTACCAGAGATCCAGGAGCTCCTCCTGAAGCAAGAACTTTTCCCTAAACAATATGATGGTTTCATACTTGCATCCATTGTATTTAGTCGATGTACGTACCACTTTGCCAAGTCCGTTTTCATCTTGGTGTCATGCAGCCCCAATTCGATGTTAGGCTCACAATTACTCCAGTCTTTGGTCTTGAGCCATGCAGAGAGCTGACAGAATTTAAATCTGCACGTCAGATTTCTCGAGCACTGACCAGTCATCCCATGTCAATAATCTGTCTCTACTTGTTCACTTTTCACAGAATTTATTGGACCCCATTGAAGCTCATGAAGAGCCACGAAAACAGGAACCCCATGAGTAAAAGGTGCAGAAGTCAGAAAGCAGACGACATTCATAGGTTTGTCCGCTGCCCAGAATTGATCCATTTCTGGCAATCAGTGGGTAATAACTTAGGACAGGCAGTGGAGGCAAGACCAAAGTTGATACTTTCTGGGACCCTGGGGGAAGCAACTCAGCAGGGTTAGAACCACCATATGTAGAAGGTGGTCCCAATGGAGCCTCCTCTATGGTTGGAATTGTGGGAATCAGTGATCTATGTTTACAAGGTTGATAAAAATGTATCTCAGCATAAGGGTCATCCCCACAACCTCTCCATTTGGGCCCCTCTTGAAAGAACGCTTAACCCCTTCACTGCCAGGCCTTTTCCCCCTCAGGTGCCAAGTCTTTTTTTGGCTATTTGGGGCAGTTCGCACTTAGATCCTCATAACTTTCTGTCCACATAAGCTACCCTTTCCAAATATGCATCCTTTTCCCCAACATCCTAGGTATTCCAGAGGTACCCAGAGTTTGTGGATTCCCCCGGAGGACACCAAGAAATTAGGCAAAATACAGCAAACATTTCGTTTTTTTTTTTTTTTTTTTTTAAATCGGGAAAAAAGGGCTGCAGAAGATGGCTTGTGTTTTTTTCCCCTGAAAATGGCATCAAATGGTTTGCGGTGCTAAAATCACCACCTTCCCAGATTTCAGAAATAGGCACACTTGAATCAGAAAAACACATTTTTCAACACAATTTTGGTATTTTACTGGGACATACCCCATTTTTACTATTGTTAATGCTTTTAGCCTCCTTACAGTTAGTGACAGAAATTGCTCTGAAACAAATGCTGGATCCTGGACAGCTAAACATTTCTAAAAAGTGTACAAAATTCTGAATTCAGCAAGGAGGCATTTATGTAGATCCTACAAGGTCTTCTTACAGAAAATAACAGCTGAAATGAAAAAGAAATGAAATTGAGGTGAAAAAAAACAGTCATTTCTCTCCACGATTTACTCTAACTTTTTCCTGCGATGTCAGATTTTCAAAAGCAATATACTGTTACATCTGCTGGACTCCTCTTGTTGCAGGAATATATAGGGCTTGTAGGTTCATCAAGACCCCAGGTACCCAGAGCCAATAAAGGAGCTGCACCTTGCAATGGGTTTTCATTGTACACCGGATATACAGCAATTAATTTGGTGAAATATGAAGAGTGAAAAATAGGTATCAAGAAAACCTTTGTATTTCCAAAATGGGCACAAAATAAGGTGTTGAGAAGCAGTGGTTATTTGCACATCTCTGAATTCCATGGTCCCCATACTAACACGTGAATTACTAGGCATTTCTCAAATTGTCGTTTTTTTTACACACTGTCTTACATTTGAAAGGAAAGAAAGGTAGAGAAAAACAAGGGGCAATAACACTTATTCTTCTATTCTGTGTTCCCCCAAGTCTTCTGATAAAAATGGTACCTCACTTGCGTGGGTAGGCCTCACGCCTGCGACAGGAAACACAACATGAACACATCAAATTTTTTACACTGAAATCTGACGTGTTTTTTGCAAAGTGCCTAGATGTGGATTTTAGCCCTTAGCTCTGCCGGCACCTAGGGAAACCTAGCAAACCTATACATTTTTTAAAACTAGACACCTAGGGGAATTCAGAATGGGGTGACTTGTGAGACTCTCACCAGGTTCTGTTACCCAGAATCCTTTGCAAACCTCAAAATTTGGCAAAAAAAAGTTTTACTCACATTTCAGTGATGGAAAGATCTGGAATCTGAGAGGAGCAACACATTTCCTTCCACCCAGCATTCCCCCAAGTCTCCCTATAAAAATGGTACCTCACTTGTGTGGGTAGGCCTAGTGCCCGCAACAGGAAATGCCCGAAAAACACAACATGGACACATCACATTTTCCCGAAGAAAACAGACCTGTTTTTTTGCAAAGTGTCTAGCTGTGGATTTTGGCCTCTAGCTCAGGCGGCACCCAGGAAAACCTAGCAAAACTGGACCATTCTGAAAACTAGAAACATAGGGGAACCTAGGATGGGGTAACTTGTGGTGCTCTCACCAGGTTCTGTTACCCATAATCCTTAGCAAACCTCAAAATTTAGCAAAACAAAAAAACAAACAAAAAAAAAAAAACTTTTTCCTCATATTTCGGCACTGCAAAGTTTTGGAATCTGAGGGTAGCCACAAACATCCATCTACCCAGCGTTTCCCCAGGTCTTTCGATAAAAATGGTACCTCACTTGTGTGGGTAGACCTGGTGCCTGCGACAGTAAATGACCCCAAAACACTATGTGAACACATCAAAATGATCAAATACAAAACAACCTGTTTTTGCGGGGGCCACCTGCGATTTTGGTCCTGGGCTCAGCAGCCATCTAGGGAAACCTACCAAACCAAAACATTTCTGAAAACTAGACACCTGAGGAAGTCCAGGGAGGTGTGACTTTTGTGGATCCCCCATTGTTTTCTTACCCAGAATCCTCAGCAAACCTCAAATTTGTAAAAAAAAAAAAAAATCCCACATTTCTGTGTGGGATCACCGCACCAGGACAAACTTCCTACCATCCAACATTCCCCTCAGTCTCCTGGTAAAAGTGATACCTCACTTGGGTAGATGGGCCAAGTGCCTGTGACAGGGAAGAGCCAAAAACATGTAAAAAATGAGGGGGAACCAAAAGGGGTCCCAAAAGAGCAGATTGAAAAAAAAAATTTTTGGGCTGACAAGTCGGGCAGAATTTTAATCGGTAAAGATGCAACAATGCTGGGTGGCAGGAATTTTGTGGATTACTGCAGATTCCGGAAGGTTCCATCACAAAAATGTGGGGAAAAATGTGCGATTTCGAAGTTGGAGGTTTGCAGGGCATTATGGGTAAGGAAATGGTGCAACGTGCATATGAAGCACACCACCCTGGACTCACCCAGATGTTTAGTTTTCAGATGTGTCTAGGTCTCGTAGATTTGTTTTGCATGGCAGCGTCCCAAAGTCCAAAATGTGCAGCCCTCACCATTCCAAGTGGGACAATTTTGAGAGTTAGACAAGCTCTCATGGCCCAAATGTAAAACCAAAACCCAAAATAATCAAATGTCCTCTTGCTTGCTGTGGGATAAGATGTTTTGGTGTGCGGGGGGCGAGCTGAAAACTGTTACCCCCTTCAGTTGGGGTGGGGGCATAACCATGCCCATAATGGTTGGTAGCCACCACCCCATAATTTTTTTTATTTTTAATTCCCTGTCATCTAGTAGGCTTTCTGCCCCCACCCCGCCCCGGGGAGTGGATTGGGGGTAATTGTACCATCTATCCACCGGTGGGGAGAACAACTTTGTGCCCATTTATTTTGGGTGGGGGTATGGCCATCCCCTCACCCTCTTTTTAAAAACAAAATCTTCCCGGGTCTCTGCTGGGCTTTTATGCCACCTTGAGGGAAGATGGGCCTTACAAAAATAGGCTGATCCGCCCCCAAGGGGGGGCGGAAATGGCCAACAGTAATGTGCCCCCATGGGGAGCAACCCTTGCCCAAGGGGCTGCCCCCCCAAACAAAATACACATACCAATCCATGGTGCCTACAAGGTTTCTGCGCCTCCCCCCCCCCAGGGGCACATCAGCCTAATAGAAATAGGCCTATCTGCCCCCAAGTGGGGCAGAAATGGCCTAAAATAGATTTGCCCTCCAGTGGAGCGACCCTTGCCTAAGGGGTCTGTCAGAACTGACAGCCTTAGGGTGGTCACCCCTAACTTTTTGCCTGCCTCCCTCCACTTTTTGGATACTGTTTTTGCTGGTTTTAGGACTTTGCACACTTTATCACTGCTAACCAGTGCTAAAGTGCATATGCTCTCTCCCTTAAAACATGGTGACATTGGTTCATACCCAATTGGCATATTTAATCTACTTGTAAGACCCCAGTAAAACGCACTGCATGTGCCCAGGGTCTGTAGATTAAATACTACTTGTGGGCCTGCAGCACTGATTGTGCCACCCACATAAGTAGCCCCTTCACCATGCCTCAGGCTTGCCATTGCAAGGCCTGTGCGTGTAGTTTCACTGCCAATTTGACTTGCATTTGAAAGTACTTGCCAAGCCTTAAACTGCCCTTTTTGTACCTATAAGTCACCCCTAAGGTAGGCCCTAGGTAACCCATAGGGCAGGGTGCTATCTAGATAAAAGGCAGGACATATGCATGTGTAGTTTATATGTCCTGGTAGTGTGTAACTCCTAAATTCATTGTACACCTCTGTGAGGCCTGCTCCTTTCATAGGCTAACATTGGAGCTACCCTCATATACTGTTTGAGTGGTAGATCCTGATCTGAAAGGAGTAACAAGGTCATATTTAGTATTGCCAGAATGGTAATACAAAATCCAGCTGACTGGTGAAGTAGGATTTAATACTAGTGTTTATGAAATGCCACTTTTAAAAAGTGAGCATTTCTCTGCACTTAAATCCTTCTGTGCCTTCCAATCCACGCCTGGCTGTGTTAGTTGACAGCTCCCTTGTGCATTTCACTCAGAAAACCCCAAACACAGGATGCTCAGTCACACCTGCACACTTCTGCGTACTGAATGGGTCTTCCTGGGCTGGGAGGGTGGAGGGCCTGACACTTGCATTTCAAAGGACAGTGGCCTACCCTCACACAATGGACTGACAAACCCCCTACTGAGACTCTGGCAGACAGGAGGGAACTGAAAGTGGACCTTATGCACTTTTTAGCCACCCTTTGAAGTCTCCCCCACTTCGAAGGCACATTTGGGTATTTAAACAGGGCCTCTGACCCTACCAACTCAGACACTTCTGGACAAGATACCACTGGCGAAGAAACTCTGAAAGAGGCCCTGCAACCTGCCAAGAGGAACTGCCTGGCTGCCCAAAGGACTAACCTGACTGCTTTTCTGCAAAGGACTGCTGCCCTGCTGTTGCCCTGCTGCCTTGCTGCCCTCTGCCTGAGAAGTGCTCTCCAAGGCCTTGGATAGAGCTTGCTTCCTCTTCCTTGAAGTCTCAGGGCCAAAAAAATACTTCATCCTGCAAAGAACTCCTTGTGCAGTGAAAATTCGACACAGCTTGCATTGCGGTGAGAAAATCACCGCACACCGAACCAGAACGACGCAGCCCGGCTCCCTGAGAGGAGATCGACGCAGCAACAGCGTTGCGACTGGAACTTCGACACGTGGCCCACTGGATCGACGCAGAGCCGAGCCGGAATGACGCAGCCCAACGTCCTGCGAGAAGAATCGATGCAGCACCTGCTTTGTGACAGAAATTTCCCTGGATCGCCCACCAGATCGACGCAGCTCCTGTGACTTCATCCTGCATGCCCAGGATTTCTCCTCCTCTTCCCCGGGGCGTCCAAATATCCTGCAACCTGAAGAGGATCCAAGTCTTCGCGCCGGAAATCAACACACAGACCTGGCTGCATGAAAAATATTGACGCATCATCTGTGTGCGCCCCGAGAAACCGATGTACACTTCAATGTTTTTCACGCCTCTTCTCCTCTGTGGTCCCTTGCGGATAATTTAGACACAAACCAGGTACTTTGTGCTTGCAAGAGACACTTGTTGCTTTTTAAGAACCAAAGACTCTTTTTATCATTTTCTAAAGTGATATTTTCAAAGTGTACTTATGAAATCTTGATCAGTTTGACCTGCAATTAACCAGATAAATATTCTATATTTTTCTAAACACTGAGTGGTGCATTTTTGTGGTGTTATACTGTGTTATTGCATGATTTATTGCACACATACTTTACACATTGCCTTCTAAGTTAATCCTGACTGCTCAGTGCCAAGCTACCAGAGGGTGGGCACAGGATAATTTGGATTGTGTGTGACTTGCCCTAACTAGAGTGAGGGTCCTTGCTTGGACAGGGGGTAAACTGACTGCCAACGAAATACCTCATTTCTAACAGGGTTGCTCCCCATCTGTAAAAAAAAAAAAAAAAAAAATACCTGGTGCCTAGTGGTTTCTGCCCCCCTTGGGGCAGATCAGCCTAATTAAAAAAAAAAAGCAGATCAGCTTAAAATAAATTTGCCCCCCAGGGGAGCGACCCTTGCCTAAGGGGGTCGCTCCCCTTGCGTGAAATTGACCAAACAAAAAGAATCCCTGGTGTCTAGTGGTTTCTGCCCCCCTTGGGGGCAGATTGGCCTAAAAAAATAATAATAAAATAAAAATAAAAATAGGCCGATCTGCCCCCAAGGGGGGCAGAAATGGCCAAAAAACAATTTGCCACCACAGGAGCGACCCTTGCCTAAGGGGTCGCGCCCCACATATAAAAATAATAATAATAATAATCTGGTGTCTAGTAGGTTCTGACCCCCCCACCACCACCACCCCCGGGGGGGGATCGGCGTAATTAAAATAGGCCGACCTGCTCCCAGGGGGGCAGAAAAGGCCTATTATATATTGCCCTAATAATATATTGCCCCCCTGGAGAGTGGCCCTTGCCAAAGGGGCCACTCCCCTTATACATAAAATAAACAAAAGCAAACAAAAACACAAAATCCCTGGTGTCTAGTGGGCATTTCTGCAGCCTGATCGCTTCACAATCAGGCTGCAGAAATGCTCAAAGAGACATGAAAGGACAGGCCTTTCCTTTCATGTCTCTGTTCCTCCCCCAGCCCCAGGATCGGAAGCAAAATGAAAGCATTTCTCTTCCGATCGTGCTGGAAGCTGGGCATCCAGCGTGGTGGTGGCGGCCTCTGATGAGGTCAGCGCGCAATTGCGTGCTGACATCATCAGACGACACTGGGCGGGGGGAGGAAGTCGGGGGATGGAAGGGGAAGCGATTCCCCTTCCATCCCTGCCCTCGGGGGGTGGGTGGCGCTCCCCCCATGAGCCAGGTCCAGGACGGAACGGTTGTGCCCTTGGCGCCTCAGTGCCGCAGCCAAGGACGTAACCATTATGTCTGTGGCGGGGAAGGGGTTAAAGAAAACAATGTCCAATGATTATACCTTCATCGCTGATGTCGGTACAATAGTCCCTCTGTTCCATACAGAAGGTACTGGCCCTTGACTAAGCCTAACTGTGAGCACTGGAGGCTGCAACAAGCGTGCCTATATGCTTACCTGAGGGAATACATGAAAAAAAAAAAAAAAAGATTTGTACTTGCTTCTTTGTAACCAAGGATATGGAAGACCACGCTTCATCAGTCCCAATCATTTCCCACGCTTTTTAGGATTCTTCCATAAAATAACAAAAGTTCCACATAGCATGATCTTCCTTTCTAAGGGAGAACAATCAAGTATAAAAGCAACTCCTGGATATCTTAATCATCTTATGAACAGGATCAGCTGGAAAAGCATCTTCAAAGGAGGCACATGTGTTGACTGTTATTGCCTCCTTCAATTTAAATCTGCCAGCTAAAGGAGCCATGAGCTTCTTAAACCGAAAGCCTGTGATGAGAAAGATTGGGAGGCATCAAAGCAATTCCGCCAATTTAAAGGATGTGCATGTCCTTAAATGCCAGTGATCCTCTATTCTCCTTTCCCAGGATGGTTCGGTAACACTTTTTGTTATTTTTCAGGGTTGAAGGGAGTTTACACTTCACCCGTTTCAGTGCTCCAGTCAGTGGTTGTTTTATCACCATATGTAGCTAGAATTTGAGACATGCAGTCTGTATATCAGATGGTATCCATGGCTGGCTAGGCTGGTCCTGCACAACGAGAGAGGGGGACACAAGTATGTGGCTGCTGAGGAAGAGGCTTGAGAAATGCAACTAGGCGGAGAGAGTGTATTAATGAAACAATTGAATCCCACGCATGTCCTTCTGTAGAGGGGTCTTGACTACTACACTCCACTATCTTCATCTAAGACAAAATGCCCCTGTTGAGAACTATCCTAGGACTCCTGACCATTTCTTTCACAAGCTTAGAAAAAGCTTGATAAGGTGATATCACATTCCAGTCCCATTCACATTCTTTTGGCTTGGAGTCAGGTCTGTCTTGGTAAGCCAAAGCCTACCACTTCAAACTTTCTTGTATGTCACTTTTCCTTTTTTAAATTAATTGCACCACTAAATGCTTTAACAGAATCCTAAATCTGATTTATGTGGGTGTTTTTGCCTTCTTCATGCCCGCTTGAATGTGATGACTTGATTGTATTAAACTGGCTGTGTATTAAACTGCAGTACTGTTTAGCTACTCTATCTGGGCATTATGTCTGTGGCAGGGAAGGGGGTTAAAGAAAACAATGTCCAATGATTATACCTCCGTCGCTGATGTCGGTACAATAGTCCCTCTGTTCCATACAGAAGGTACTGGCCCTTGACTAAGCCTAACTGTGAGCACTGGAGGCTGCAATAAGCGTGCCTATATGCTTACCTGAGGTAATACATGAAAAAAAAAAAAGATTTGTAATTGCTTCTTTGTAACCAAGGATATGGAAGACCACGCTTTATCAGTCCCAATCATTTCCCACGCTTTTTAGGATTCTTCCATAAAACAACAAAAGTTCCACATAGCATGATCTTCCTTTCTAAGGGAGAACAATCAAGTATAAAAGCAACTCCTGGATATCTTAATCATCTTATGAACAGGATCAGCTGGAAAAGCATCTTCAAAGGAGGCACATGTGTTGAATGTTATCGCCTCCTTCAATTTAAATCTGCCAGCTAAAGGAGCCACGAGCTTCTTCAACCGAAAGCCTGTGATGAGAAAGATTGGGAGGCATCAAAGCAATTCCGCCAATTTAAAGGATGTGCATGTCCTTAAATGCCAGTGATCCTCTATTCTCCTTTCCCAGGATGGTTCGGTAACACTTTTTGTTATTTTTCAGGGTTGAAGGGAGTTTACACTTCACCCGTTTCAGTGCTCCTGTCAGTGGTTGTTTTATCACCATATGTAGCTAGAATTTGAGACATGCAGTCTGTATATCAGATGGTATCCATGGCTGGCTAGGCTGATCCTGCACAAGGAGAGGGGGACACAAGTATGTGGCTGCTGAGGAAGAGGCTTGAGAAATGCAACTAGGCGGAGAGAGTGTATTAATGAACCAATTGAATCCCACGCATGTCCTTCTGTAGAGGGGTCTTGACTACTACACTCCACTATCTTCATCTAAGACAAAATGCCCCTGTCGAGAACTATCCTAGGACTCCTGACCATTTCTTTCACAAGCTTAGAAAAAGCTTGATAAGGTGATATCACATTCCAGTCCCATTCACATTCTTTTGGCTTGGAGTCAGGTCTGTCTTGGTAAGCCAAAGCCTACCACTTCAAACTTTCTTGTATGTCACTTTTCCTTTTTATTTTTTAAATTAATTGCACCACTAAATGCTTTAATAGAATCCTAAATCTGATTTATGTGGGTGTCTTTGCCTTCTTCATGCCCGCTTGAATGTGATGACTTGATTGTATTAAACTGGCTGTGTATTAAACTGCAGTACTGTTTAGCTACTCTATCTGGGCATCCAATGAGTTGACTCATGTTACTGCAGAATTGACAGGATTCTAAAAATGGAAACCTTCATAAGACATAACTGAAAGAGGAGTTGGACTCCTATAAGAACAGAAATAAAAAAGGGTGTTCATCGATTCCCCAAATGTTTATTTCCTTTAGTTGTATGGAGTTCCAGAGGCAGGCTGCCTTGACTGAGAAGGAATTACCTCCCCATAACGATTATTGAAGACATCTGGATGTAGTGCCAGGAGGTTGGAAGGGGCACCATTGCCCAAAATCATTACTTCTGATTTTCAGTCATTAAATTTAAGTTTGGACTTGGTCATCCATTTGGCAACCTCAGCCAAGCCGAGAGAAAGATTCGTTAGAGAAGGGTCCTTGGCATTAGAGAGAGAAACTACTTATTGTGTATCATCAGCATATCTAACCACAGAGAGGCCAAATGGTTTTACAATTTTGGCTAGAGAGGAAAGATAGATATTAAAGAGAGTGGGACTCAATGAAGAGCCCTGAGGGACACCACAAGTAAGGGGGAGTATTTTAGACAGAAATGAGCGGTCAAGGACTTGGAAGGTTCTGCCTTTCAATAATGATGAAAACCAGGCCAATGCTGTGCCTTCTATTCCTATGTGGGAAAGTCTTTGAAGGAGGATATTGTGATCTACAGTGTCAAAAGCGGCACTGAGGTCTAGTTTAATGATAGCTGCATGCCCTCCATTATCTAACAATTGGCGAGTGGTTTCAGTGACTGATAATAGGGCTGATTCTGTGCTGTGTTGGGGTCTGAATCCCATTTGAGTAGAGTCTAAAAGTTCATGATCCTCAAGGAAACATGTCAGCTGATTGTTGACATGCTTTTCCATGATCTTGGCCAGGATCGGGAGAAGAGCAATAGGCCTGTAATTACTGAGCAAAGTAGGGTCAAGTTTAGGCTTTTTCAAAAGGGGTTTGACCACAGCATGTTTGAGGGATTGAGGCAAAGATCTGGAGATTAAAAGGTGATTGAGGATATTTGTCAAGGGCAGGGCAATGGTATTGGAGGCCAGCGCTAGAATAGTGGGAGGAGCAGGATCGAGGGGAGATCCTGATTTTATGTTGTGGAGATGATTCATAACCATCGTCTCTGACAAGGGCTGAAAAGCTACAAATGAAACCGATGGAGGCTGGGGATTGACGTACTGATCCCTATTGGCTTCCTGATTGGATAAGACCAGAAAGGAGTATATATCAGTGATCACTTCCTACCCCAGCTTGCCAGAAGAATTCTTATTCAGGCCATGATACTCTCACGTCTGGACTATGGTAACTCCCTTTTTCTCAGCTCTCCTGATTATGTAGGGAGGAGACGGCAGGTTGTACAAAATGTGGCCGCAAGATTACTTATGAATATACCCAGACATCAATAGGCCAAATCAGCTTTAGTCTCCCTTCATTGGCTACCTATAAAACAGCGGATTTGCTTTAAAGCCCTATGCATGATACACAAAGCTCTTCATAATAAAGGCCCTACATTTCTCAGACAAAGCATCTCACCCTATGTGCCTATAAGAACCTTGAGATCTTCTACCACCCAGCTAGTTTATATACCACGATTTAAGAGATCGTCATGGGGAGGTAATTCCTTCTCAGTCAAGGCAGCCTGCCTCTGGAACTCCATACCTCTAGAACTTCGGCAAGAATCTTTGGAACTACCATTCCGAAAAAAATTAAAGATGTTTTTATTCTCAACATAGTTCCTTTTGAGTTTCCTGCTTCTGGGTTGTTACTTACCTTCTAGCGCTGGGAGGCCTCCGGGTAGCCATGCACTTTACAAATCTTTTAAACTAAACTAAACAATAGGGGATATACTCAAAAGCAATTAGCTCGGTTCCTTTCTTCGTTTTCTTTTTTTTTTTACCTTTGTATTACTGTCTTCACATTCTTCTCCACATTACCCAGAGGTGCTTTCCCCATTTTGTTTTGCACCTGGACCCCAGATGATAGGGCTTTCTTGTCTCTTTCTTCAGTTTGGAACAGGACATGTGGGAGTGATGGTGATGGAAACACATGCCTTCACAATTCATCAAATAATGTTATCTTCTAGGTACGAGTTCTGACATTTGGCCCATACCCTGCCATAACTCTAGATGTTTGCCTTTCCTCCTACAATACTTTTGGCATCTTCTTCACAGATGTAGCCAGGGTGGCCCATGCAGCAGGCGTGGCATGCACAGAGACACACTGCCTACCTTAATATCCTAAGTTGTTAAATCTTTTGGCACAACCTAGGTGTGCCACCAGTGTGGCAGCTGATCGTGCATTCCTAAAGTGCCTCCGGTTTAAGCTGGAAGTACAGGAAGTATGTGTGTGGGGTGGGGTGCTGAGGGGAGGGACACAAGATGAACCTGCCCTCCCTCCCACATAAACCCACTCTTTCATGGATGTGCAATGCTCAAAACGTCGGGTCTCAATTGATTACAAAACAATAACTCTAGAGATGGTACCTCTACAGCTGCCAGTAATCATTCTTACCTGCTTCTTCACTGGCACTTTGTTGTAGTATCTGATGGAGTCTTTACCCAGGAAATCAAATTCAACCACATGCTTCTCTCCGTCGAGCTCTGGGTAAAGTTTGATGTGCTCCACTCTCAAGGAGCAGCAGCCGACTGTATCCGCGGTCTCCCCTTCTTCCTTTTCATTACCTGCTCTCAGAGCTAGCTAAACACGCAAAAACAAGGCCACCTGGTTAACTATCAGTAAGCCGGTGTCTACAAGATACATTTTCTTAGAAGACAACATGAAGAGAGACATATAGGATTTGCATAAATATCACATGAGTGGGAAACGTGGGATGTGTTTGGGTTTACTGCATCTTCAGTCCTGTAAGAAACGCATCTTTTTATTACTAATATTTTCGACCAAGTTGACAAATCATCATGAATCTTTAAAAAGGAATGATGCATTTAAATTTGAAAAACTCATTCATATGAATTGGTCAAAGAGTAGAGAGCAAACAGCTGTTTTCTCATATAAATCGAAATGGGTGATCATTAAGTCCAACTGTTCTGAGAAATAATTTGGAAAAACGTACATCAAACCTGATCTGTAGCCAAAACGAATTCCTTCTTATACATGAGAATGATAGGTCATCCTCAATCCTAATATATTTTGCCCCCCCTTCCACTAAGCGAATTATGCATGTAGGGGTGGGTGTATGTACCTTAACGGAAATAAAAATCAGCGCTAGCAGCTAGTGCCTGTAGCTAGTCCCTCAAATTAGATTAAACAGCAAACAAACCTCAAGCCGGTGAGCAAATTCCGATGAAAGCATTGCTGTTTCACCAAAATACCAGATGTAGGAGAACTCACACTGTGCACCCTGTGGCACCCAGTCCCACCAGAGGTTGAGCACTTGCCCTCTGTTAACCCCTCAGTTTCCCAACTAATATTGATGGGCTTGGGAAAGGGCAAGGCGTGGCCACTACAGAAAGCAGTTCATGACTTCTGAGTCCAGGTGTATCAAGAGCCATGTCTGACCTCCAAAGTCCAGGGGCGGCAAGTGCAGTATCAGAGCTCCTGAGACCAAGGAGAGCAAGAACATCAGCAGAGGCATCAATGGGCAGTTTATGAGTAGCAGTTGCTAACCCTAGCTACCCTAATTGACGCCTATGAATAGGACTACCGCACCAACATAATTTTCATCTCCGCTCAAATTATTTTGCAGTTTTAATTGTTTTCAAATACATTTCCACTCATATCTGTCCTTTTATCTAGAAGAGAGTATTACTGTAACCAGTGGCTTGGTCAAGAAGCGCTTTCCTTCCAGCTAGCCTTTCTCCATAGTTGAAATTACAAGCTGCAAACAGAAGGAGGGGAAGAAGTCTTTGGCTGTCCAAAGAAACATTTTTCATTGCTACTGTTTTTAATCTACATTCACTCCTTCTTCCACACCGAAAAGTGATGTTACAACCCAGAGAGTCTCAGCATGTCATTTAATGGCCATTTGTATCCTCAGGATTGCTTGCAATGCAGAAGGCTTATTTGTAGGGAAGATGGAGCCTTCTTTTTGTCTCTTGAGATTTGTGGTGCCTCACGTCTGTCTAGTGCTTGCCATCTTCAAACACCCCAATCACAGCTGAGAACCCAATGTTCATAGATACCGCATGTTTGAGGACATTACACTTACACAGTATGTAGTTGGAAGTGCCATAAAGCAGATCCAGTGTCATCAAACTGAAAACCACAGGAATATACAGAGAATGGTGCTCCACTTTTTAGCCCTCTGATCAAGATCAACACAACAGGTTTTTCAGTTAGGGGGTAGTTTTTACCACTAGAATGGTGCTTTGAATACCCATTAGCTTTACTTTCATTTCTTCTCACTGTTGCTGAAAATTTAGCAATTTATACAAGTTTTAGGATTAAGTGACTATATTTGCAATATATTATCTACCTGTAAATGCCTAGTTCATTCTCCGTCACCTTAACAGAAGGTGGTGGGGTTACCTAGTATGCAAACTTTCCTGGCTAATTGTCACTTCCCTGTGCCTAATCAGTATTACAGGGCAGACCAGGAAACAGAGCCAGAAAAACTAATTAAGAATCAGTTGTGAAGAAAACAGTCTAAAGTCCACCTTCTACCAATTCTAACAGAATAGCTAACTGTGGAAAACCAGATTGATAAATAGAAGGTAGATTACTCTCAGTCTTAATGTGAGCAGTGGCGGAGCGCCCACAAAGTTCAACAATTTAGTTCCTAAAAAGTAAAAGCATTTTGCATAGGGAAACCAGGGGTTACTCATGGAAGCAGACACTCATCGATAGGCTTCCCTCTGAGAAAGCGCATGTAGGGTACAAAAAGCAACATTTAAAACATTGAAGTTAAGAAACTAACAACAAACTTTCCAAAGCAACTTAGAAAGAGAACACTTTAGAGATCAAACGTAAGCCTTAATCAGTATGCAAAGTAAATGAATCTGATGTCTTAGTTGCATTTTACAAGACTTTGTTTGATGCATAAGGTCCAGTGCAATATAGTACCTTGGATGTGGTTTAGAAAATGACCAGTAGGGAACAGTAGTCCATTTGAGTTGTTCTCAGCACTGAAACTTTTGAGAGAAAGGTTTATTTCCGGTTTTAGAAACATGGCTCCTGTGCTTGTGCCACAAATGTCCCACCTCTGTGAAATAATGCTTTAGGCACCAGTCATGGATTTCAGTGGAAGACAAACTCATACACAGCTCTTTTCAGGACCACAGAAAATGTTCTAACTGGTCTCACTGGTGTACTCCAAGATAAAAGATGGCACACTGTCCTGCTGCCTCAATCTTATAGCCTTAAGGTAATTCCAGTCAGCAGCAGAGGCCCCTCTTGGAGCAGCTATTTAATCTTCAACATCAGCAAAGGCTCCAAATGTCTTCTGCCTACCTCTACTTGAGGTAGGATTATAATCTGACAGCACCCATCAGAGCCCTCTGCCATTCCGTTTCCAACAGAGACCATATGTCAACATCAACAGGGGTTTACTAATACAATTACTATTTTAGTGAGCTTCCTCCATTACAAACAATACCCAACATATCTATTTGGCCAGGACCACCAGTGAAACATCAATTGTGTGGTTACAGTGTTTTGTGCAAAAGACTGCATAAAGCGCCCCCCCCCCCTTCTTTTTAAAGTAAAAAGGCTATATACACCTCAGTCGCTAACAAGAGTTTGTTTAAGAGACTGCTTAATCTGTTTCTGCGATTAAAATTGTTTTTAGAAACAGTTTGCATCACCTGTTTTGCCTTGAAAAAGCCAAATTTCTGAGTGCGCGATAAGCAGTATTTCAGTATTATTTTTACAGTCTCTCCCTTACCTGGAAAGTAGACTGCTAGCTTGGAAGTATGGATTCAGCCTGTCTGTATCCAAGGAGATTCTGGATAGAGCAGCAGCTCCCTCCTCCCTTCCAACAGGGGCTGGGCTTAGCTGATTGGCACTTTGAGTCCCAGGCAACCTGAGCCCTCCTCCCACAGCTGCTCTGGCCCCTTAAGTTTGTGGAGGGAACCCCAAGACAGCCACCTCAATTTTGTGAGCCCAGCTTTTTCCCTGCACCCTAATACAGCCCAGTGATCAAGGATTCCTAGGAGACCTAGGTAAGGGGCCCCAGACTTTTTGGAGAAATCGTATTTGTTTCAAAGTGTTTTCTACTGCTGCCTGTACCGGTTTACTGTAGACTTTTCTGTGATTCAGGCAGCTTGGCCTTTCAAAGTGCTGTTTTTTAGCCGTGACTGTTTGAAATGTCCCTCCTAGTTTGTGGCAAAAGACTGCATAAAGCCCCCCCCCCCTTTTTAAAGTAAAAAAAAACGCTACATACACCTCAGTGGCTAACAAGAGTGTGTTTAGGAGACTGCTTAATCTGTTTCTGTGATTTAAATTGTGTTAACAAACGGTCTGCATCACCTGTTTTAGCTTGAAAGTCAAATTTAAGAATGCATGACAAGCACTATTTCAGTGTTTTTTAACAATCTCTCCTCTACCTAGAAAGTAGACTCGGGAAGTGTGGATTCAGCCTGTCTGTATCCAAGCAGATTCTGAATAGAGCAGCAGTTCCCTCCTCCCTTCCCACAAGGCCTGGGGCTTCAGTAAACCTGGCCCTTATATAGGTTTCTATTGGTTGTTACATATGGTGTTGCGATAGGTTGTTGGGGTTGATCTTTCTATTGGCTTAGGGATGGGTTTGTGATTGGTATTAGAGTTAAGATTCCTATTGGCTCCTGGTGTTTAGGGTTGGGGTTGTGATTGGTTGTCAGAATCAATTGGTTGTGTGATTTAGGGTTACAAATCTAATTGGTTAGATTGGTTAGGACTAGGTTTCTATTGGCCGGTACGGCTATTTAAGTCTAGGGCTCAGGGCGTCTCAGCTAAGGGAGGAGCGGACAAGGGCATTTGCCTTTTTGAGATTGGTAGAGCCCGGGCCAGAAATGCTGCCCAATTTTCCATTTATTAGAAAGGAACTCTCTACACACATTCAGACACAATATCAGCAAAGACATCCAATTCCTGCATCACAAACTGACCTCATACAGATTGCAATGTCTCATTAACCAACACAAAACCCCATATACCACACCTAAACACATATCCACCACAACTACAACAGTAAATCACCTTCATTCTCACAGCAAACACAACTCTGTCAATTCCCACTAACACAACCTGCCATCGCCCACACAACACAAAACCACATTATAAAATACTTTCAGCCATCCAGATACACACTCCCTGTTCATACAAACGAACAGCACTATCTTCTATTTCGTACTGCCAGCCACCCTTTTATCATGACAACACCTAAATCCAGCATTCCAACACACCATCTACAAACACCCTTCCCCCTCCTCACCAATTACACACAACCATACAATCTTCACACTCCACACATTACCGCGTCCAGTCATCACAACTAACACAAACTCCCCTCATACACACATCATACACATCTCCAAAACACATCAACACTCCCTGTAATACTCTAATACCACTCACCAGCACTAATTCACATACAAAACCTTCACAGAAAATCACTACATCAATATACCCTCTCACTATTCCACAAAAACAATAAAGACCACACATCAGCACATCAAAATAACACAAACTTTTATTACACTTTCCGTCACACCCACTCCCACCCTCATGACTACACAACTGATACAAATCCGGACCAATCTTTAACCCTACGCTCTCACTCTTCACAAACATCTACCACAAGCACCCCAACACAGCAACATTCATTTACCCGCCTCTCATCCATTGCACAATTTAGAACCTTACATTATGATTCACATGCTCCTCCACCACACCAACCCATACTCCTTCCACACTACACAGACACAAACAAAATAAACAGGACACTCTTAACTTTGCATCCCCTTGTCTATTACGGAATAAGTCTACCCTACAAAAAAAGTACTCATGTCTCAGCCACCGAGTCCACCACCACCACACACAGACCCACCAAAATGCCTCCTAAGCCTGCTGCTATAGGAACACTATATTGAAAAACAGGAATATTGTGACCCTCACATAGTTATCACAACACACCTGCTGCAAGCTCAAAATATACTGCTCACCCTTCTCCTAAACAAAACAACACCACCACTAAAACACTTTTTCTAAACTGCAAGCTCATAAATGCTAGATCACTTTAAAACAATAAGCACAACATCTACTACCTGCTCACAGGCACACAACCTGACTTACTATTCATAACAGAATCATGGTTAAGAGATGACATGGCCCAAGTGTTGCATGACGCCGTTCCTCCGGGCTATCAAACCATCACACAAAACCGTATGGGCAAGAGAGGAGGTGCACTAGCTATTATATTCAAACAAGCAATAAATCTCAGGAAAACAGACAACATTTGCATACAAGGTTGTGAAGCCCTCCTCACCAGATGCCACCCTACTCTAACTTTCTCCTGTAACTTTCTCCTCCTTTACAGACCTCCACCTAACAACTCAACATTCCCAGACACTTTTCTAGATACAGTCTCAAACCTTATTACATTATACTCAAACCTATGCATTCTTGGGGACCTAAATATTTGGTTTGACAAACCCAATATGCCCCATCCAAAAGCTATCCCCACTGGCCTACTCACATTGAACCTACATCAGATTGTACACAATCCCACACAAATCGCTGGACACATCCTAGATGTCATTTTTGCTAAGCCTGAACTATTACCGTTCATAGCATCACACCAATCACGTGGTCAGACCGCCATTTGATAACTTTGACATAAAACACCACAAATCAACACACTCCACAACTACTTACATACATGCACCTAACGGCCATGGACCAAATTCAATTTTGATGACTTAGAAACACAACTACCAGTCAACACAGTTCTAGACACAACTAATTCTGTTCCAAAACTTTGAGTGGCTACAGGAAGCTTTTGATATCCTAATATCACTCAGAAAAACTAAACAGGACAAAAGAAAACCAACACCCTGGAGAAACACAGAACTTAAAAAGATAAAGCAACAAATCAGAAGGTTGCAGCAGACCTGGCTCAAAACAAATAACAGTCAAGACAAACTGCAGCTACACAAACTTAACAGAATATACAAATCATCAAACAAAAAAAAGCTACAAAAAAAGGTACTACTCAGACAGAATTCAAAATGCTAAATCTGCAACCAAACAAACTGGCAACTCATTACACAACCAAAGAAGACACATTGGACTCCTATTTAAAAGAGACGAAAACCATCAGCACCAACCCCTTTCCTAAAATCCCCTCTAAGAATAAACCAACCCAGCCTCTACAGTCCTTCAAACAAATATCACAAGGTGAATTTATGGATTTGGTCAAAGCAAGCAGGCCTTCTGATTGCCCTTCTGACCCTTGTCCACCACACATCTTCAAAAACATTCTTTTATCTACTTCTGCTGCCACACCTGTAAGAATCATCATCAACTAACTACAAGAGCTTTTCCTGAAGACCTGAAAAAGGCATACATGTGTCCATTATGAAAGAAAACAAAACTAGGTCAGCAGGACCCCAACAACTAAAAACCAATCACAAATGGACCTTTCCTGGGCAAACTGATAGAAAGAGCAGCATTCACCCAGATGTCACAATTCATTGAAGACAACTCCATACTTTCAGACTACCAAACTGAATTCTGCCCAGGAAGAGGCACTGAATCAGCACTCATAGCAACCTGGATGATTTTAAAAACACAATTGACTGCAATGGAGTTGCTGCACTACTTCTCTTGGACACCTCGGCTGCCTTTGATACAGTTGACCATGACACCCTAATTAAAAGACTCCACGAAGCCGACATAGAAGGTACTGCTCTCGACTGGATTAAATCCTACCTTCAAAACAGAATATTATCTATTCTCCCCCCTTCTTGTCCAAACCAAACCTCACAAAAGCAGGAGTCCCACGAGGATCAATCATCTCACCTTTGCTTTTCAACATCTACATATCATCATTACCAGAACTGATCAATGATTTTCAACTCACATGCTACAACTATGCAGATGACACACAAATACTACTTAAATTGGAATGCCTCAGACATTGAAAACTCACAAATCTTCAGTTGCCTAAGAGCAGTTGATTAGTGGATGATTTGGAGCCATCTCAAACTAAATGCCTCCAAAACGAAAATACTCATATGGGGTGAGTGGAAAAATTATGACCCACTGTGTGCCTGGCTTGACGATCTTGGACCACCTCCACAACTATTCTAGGAAGTTAAAAGCCTTGGAATTACCATGGACTCCAAGTTAACACTGAATGCCCAAGTGGACAAATTAGCACATACAAGCTTCATCATCTTGAAGACTCTGTGACGCCACTTCCCCCACCTCGGATTTCCACACAAGGTGCAGGCTACTATCTCTCTTGTACTATCAAAACTGGATAGTGCCAATGGCCTCTACCATGGATCATCTCTTATGAAAAAACGACAACGTATTTAGAACTCCGCTGCCAAGCAGCTATTACATGTAAAGCCACAAGCCCACATCTCCCCTGCTTTAAGAGCACTACACTGGTTACCCGTTGCCAGAAGATCCTCCTTCAAGCTGCTTTGTATCACCCACAAAGCTATACATGGAACAGGACTGCTTTTTATCAGAAACAAAATAACCAAATACATTCAACAAAGAAACCTCCACTCAAGATTGGCACCCAGCCTTAGAACACCACCATACAAGAAAAAAACTATAGGTGGTACATCCTTCTCCATGCAAGCAGCCAAACTATTGAATTCATTACCCCCAAATATAAGATCCACTGATAACTATATTGTCTTCAGAAGACTACTCAAGAATTGGCTCTTTTCTTCATAACCACCATATTCAGACAGTAATGGACTGCATATGCCTGAGTTGATAAATGTGTTTAATCTGATTATGTGTATATTCTAGATATGTATAGTTCTTTAGGAAATATGTACTGCTACTATGTCATAACAATAAATTACACACATACTCTTTAAACATGTTTAACAAATGTATATTTACTCATGAATAAATATGCATATGAATGTATATATATGTGTGTATGTTTATGCATGTGTTTATGTATGTGTGTGTATACATATATATGTGTATGTTATTCTATGCTTAACATGTTCATAGGCTATTGCATAGCTCCTAGATAAGTTGTTATATTAGATACTTATGAATCCCTGCTATCGTTTTATCCCCCTAATCACGTTTTATTATCATAAGCATTTCAGTATTCAAAAATTGAGGAAAGAAATAAATGTTCGAAATTTACACTTATTAATTAACTTCAAATATTACAAATCTTGAAAGTATGCGTTTATACAATCCTACTTTTCTTCTCATATTATTATACCAATTATATTGTTGAACATATATTCCCTTATGTATTTGCATATCTATTTTTTTATTTCTCTAGTCCTACTGTGCTAGAGCAAAATTTAATAAAAATAAATAAAATAAAATTTATAAATTAAATTCAAATCATAAATAAGTAAATTAAAGTAAAAAAGAAAATAATAAATTAATTGAAGAAAATAAAAATAATGATTACAAAAGTGACATATATATATATATATGAAATTATAAATACATACAAATAATATAAATGTACTCTCCTGTGAGCTTTACTTTGTTTACCCATCACCAGGTAATGTCTCTATCAATCTATCCTCCATCCCCACTCTGACTCATCCTAAACCCATTCTACTCCTTTCATCTCCAAAATAATCGTGCCTAAGCTCTTCCCTCCTCTACCACATCTAGCTCACCCAAACCTCAGTTGACTACCATGATATCCAAAACAACCCTAATAAATTCTCCCTCATTTATCCCACCTTTGACTCATCCAAAACTCCTCCTGCTACTATGATCACCCTAACCCTTTCCACAGAGTCTCCCCTCCTCCTTCTCTCTTTCACTCATCCCAAGCCTCATCCTATTACTATGAACTCCCAATTAACACTTCTGGATTCTTCCCTCCTCTATTCCTCCATTGCTCTAGTCAATCCGACTAACAAACGTACATATCCTCTGCTCAAATTAACAGTATAGTGTACTCATATTTCCCTATACTAATCCACCACTAATTCCTTTTGGGTTCAGAAGTAGCGTGCTACTTGCCGAAAAGTGATGTGACGCCTCGTCAGGGGTAGTAAGCACTATATAAATACTATTACAATTACAGATTTACCGCGTGTGCTAAACATTTCACACTATGCTGAAGAATTTAAACTTTAATAAAAAATGTCTTCCTATCGCAATCAGATCTAACGTTTCTGAAAGAAACAATCTGCATGCAGTGTATCCACTTTGAAGAGTGCCTCCATGCTAGACTAAACTGTTATGTTAGGATCCCTTTTGTATCAACATGTGTTAAAGTAAAAAAGCTAGATAACACCATCACAAAATTTGCTTGTTTCACCAGATAATTTGCATTTATTTTCTTACACAAATTTTAGACAGCCCTGTTGAGAAATTTGGTCCTCTACTGTAGCAAAATTCCAGTGGCCCTACCTAAATCTTACTCTCAAATACAGCAAACAGTGATATACACTTCTACAACAAAGCATTCTTAATTTGTGTTGGAAGGTGGTTTATTAGTAGGGGTTGGAATTTACCCACCACTAGTAATAAGACCACAATCAAAATATAAGGTCCAGTCAAGGTCTCAGTAAATTAATCCCTTGCTCAAGCATTGCTAGCTGGGAAAGAGCATACAGGCTTAACGTAGCAGACAGGTGTGTAAAGCATTTAAAAACACCAATACACAAAACAAGCAAGACAACACAATAAAAATACCACACCAGCTTACACAAATAGGGAATATTTCGATGATTAAAATGACACCAAAACCACAAAAATCCAATTTAGGGACCCAGAGATATGAATTTTTAAGTATTAAAAGTAAAACTAGCGCTTAGAAGCAAATAGCGCTCAAAGGGTTAAAAAAGGTCATGCTGGATGGGGACAAAGGCAAGAGTTCTGGCTGCCAACGATGTAACACTTTTACACTTACTTCTAGTAGTTTATTTTTGCTGCAGGAAAGTCTTCCACAACACCAATCCAAGGTTCCAGAATCAGAGTTGCTCCTTGGGACTACAATTCCTACAATGTGCCTTGCCAAATCCTTAAATGTCCACTGAACGCTGTCAAGCTGGGCTCTTTGGCAGGAGTTGATGCAGGCGATTCTTGGTAGCTCCTTTATACTGGTCGCTTACAAGGAATCCACTCCTAAATTCTTTAGAAGCCAGGCAAAGTCCTTTTTGGGATTAAGACCAAAATATGCAGCAGGTGCAGTCCTTAAGAGTGCAGTCTTCTCTTGTGCAGTCCATGGGTCCAGCAGGGCAGCAGTCCTTTTAGTTTCCAGGTGGGGACCTTTGGGGGGGTCAACAAAACAAATCCAAGGGTCTAGAAGCTCTGAGATGGTCCTTGGGATGTTGGGACTGTGTTTCCGAGAATGCACCTGGCCAACTCCTTTAATTGTAGCTGGGGGCTGTCCAGCTGTGGTATTCTTGATGGAGATGGTGCAGGTGAAGCTCTATTAACCTGTTGCTGTTAGGGAGTCCACCCCTTCACTTCTTGTAGTTCCTCAGTGTGCAGCTGGTGAAGTCATTCAGAGTGCAGTCCTTTGGGGTTCAGACCAGGTTTCCAGGATAGCAGTCCTTCTTGCAAGGTGAAAGCAGTGTTCAGAATTGCCAGGCAACTCTCCCATATTTATCCAGTGTTCCTGGGATGGCAAGCAGGCAGGCACCCCTGGCCAATGAGGTGCAGGGTGCCACCCTCTGGTGTGACCACTTTCTGTAACATGTGGCAAAAATGAATCCCAGGAAGCACTATTCTTCCAAAATCCAAGACGGAGAAAATCTCTCCTTGAGGTCAGGATCTGGCTAAACTATCCCACTGGTGTGGCCTAATCTCCCTAACACTCCCCCTCCAGGCCCCTTACACATCTAATCACTGGAGCTCCCACCTAGCTCGGGTGGCAGGAAGTGGGGGTTACTCTGTGTCCTGTCCTGTTGTTTTCTCTTTGAAAACCAGTTTGGCCTCACAGCCCCATTCCTGCATTTTGCTCTGCAGCTTGCAGATAGCCACCCACCAGATGTCCTATTGTCTCAATGCAGGCCCCTTCACACCTCATTATGGCAGCTTGACTCAGCCTGGCAGAGGCTGGCAAATCAGAGAAGAGCTACTGGAAGGCTGATTTTGGCCTACAGAAAAGAAAGTTCAATGAAGCCTTTTTTGTGTTAGTTATAATAAATCTAACATGGCCATGTTGTTGGATTTATGCTAACATTTTGTGTCCAAGAAGGACATTTTAAGATCTTTCCTAGTAATAGTTTTACTTTATTAACGTATTCCCATTAGCCTATGGAGCTAATCTACTACAATGGGAAAAATAAAACTGGCAGTTTTTCCCTCACCAGGGCATATAAAACATATTTTATCATGTCCATGCTTCTAGTTACAAGTCACCCTACCCCTGGGGCACTTAGGAGTGACAAAATAAGGTAGTTTGAGACTTTGGAAGTACCTTTAATTCCAAAGTCGAATTTACATAATGTTTAGTTTTAAAAGCAGCTTGCAAAGCAGGGCTGCCTTTAACATGACAACAGACACCACAGCAATGCACACCTATGTGCATTAAACCCACCTGGCCTATAACCCTCCATGCCTTATAACATACTAGGGAATTAAAAGTAGGTAGTCATGCCAATTACAATTGTGCCCAATTTGCATATGCTTTTAATCACAGCACATGCCCTGGGTCTGGTTAGCCGAGCCCAGGACACTCTCAGAGTCAGAAAAACAGTATCTAAGGGTCAAAAATAGGGGCAAAAAGTGTGTGGGGGGGGGGGGGGGGGACACTGCAAAAAGACATGGTTTCTCACAACTTGCAAAAATAGGACCCTTCAGGTGTGTAAAGCACCTGAATTAGCCACCGATTTACTTGCCTTCAGCTCTTTAGATTTAGGATGTCAAAGAGAAACACTAAAGAAAATAAAAGTTAATGGTTGTTGCTAATATTTTGAGAATAGATGGCCCTGGAAACAGTGGCACGATGTTCCATATTTGGATAACCTTGTTTGAAAATTGAAAGAGGCAGCATCTTGGCAGACCGCACTGCGGTAATGCCCTTGGATCAGCTGAGGTGGCCTTGAGTTTTCTGAAATAAATTAACCCGAGGTCAGAGCTGCACATTTTAAGTGAACAGCTCTTTATGCGGCCCATAAAGTTTGCTTGGGTTGAAGTAAACACAGAACGCTTGAAGGGCCTCTCCGGGGAATGACACTTGGAAACTTTCAGCTGCACACCATTTGACTGGGAAATTACATCTGACCGCTGAGTTCACCTATTCTGAACGCTAGAGTGAAACTATAAAGGAAATACTTCTACTAATAGGATTACTGCGCATTTATTATGTTTAATGGGCTCAGTTATAAATGTTGTTAATCACCCTTCCGGTTCAAGGAAGTATCTGTGTGCTGTCATAGTTCTTAATTGCCCAACAAAAAATACAAGGATTATTGATGCCAAGTATAGGGTTCTGAAGTAACATCAGCCAAAAGTTTGCAGCTGTAGACGTGAGAGGAAGTTCTATCACAGTATAAACACCCATTTTCGCTTTTCGTATGGCTCTGTAACTAACCCAGCTAAAGATGAGGGAATCGAATCTTTACTCGTGTTCAAAGAAGTTCTGAATACTTCTGGACACGTGTCACGTTGCTATACACCACGAGGTGTAGAAACCAGAGCACTGGATAACTTTGCATCTTGGTACAAAGTGTGTTAAATAGTCCAGCCAGAATGTGCCTGCAAGTACAAACAAAAACAAGCATTTGCAATGCAACGGGTCTCGCGTCTGCTCATGTTAGAGCTGATCGCGTTGTAAACTCCTAACCCGACTTTTCATCTATCGGCAAAAGTGCTTTTATGTACTTAACCCGAAAAAGTGAAATTAACTGTGTAAGCGCTCGACTTCTGCCAAGCGAAATCGCGCTAGGAAAATAGAGAAAAAGTAGTCCACGATCTGACAGAAAACAGCGAGCCTCTCATGTTTTCTGTACTTGGTCACTGCGCTCGAGGAGGGCTAACCACTGGAAAATGCATGACGTGTACATGCCTTCCACTAAAGAAAGCAAGCAGATTTTACTAGGCAAGCCCATGAACCAATGAAACACACTGACGTGACGTCAACAGGGCACCGAGCCCTTTTCTAGTAACTAAAGCGTCTCGCTACGATACGCATGCGCGAGCGCATGCAACGCAGGCTCGACCCTAATTAACAAACCCAATAGATCTGGTTTTACCTCCCAGGCTTTTAGGTTTTGTCCCAGATATATTTTTAGATGTAACTGCTGGCTGAGCGGTCAGGCCCTCACAAATATAACAAGCATTTGCAATGCAACGGGTCTCAAGTTTGCTCCTGTTAGAGCTGATAGCGTTGTAAACTCCTAACCTGACTTTTCACTGGTAATGAAACCTATCGGCAAAAGTGCATTTATGTACGTAACTGGAAAAAGTGCAATTAACTGTGTAACAGGGTCGATATTATGTAAAGTGATCGACTTCTGCCAAGCGAGATCAAGCTGGGAAAAAGTAGTCCACGAGCCGGACAGAAAACAGCGAGCCTCGCATGTTTTTTGTACTTGGTCGATGCGCTCGAGGAGGGCTATCCACCGGAAAAGGCATGACGTATGCATGCCTTCCAATAATGAAATCAAGCAGATTATAACAGGCAAGCCCACAAGCCAATGACAGACACTGACGTGGACAGGGCTCCGAGCCCTTTATAATTACTAAAGCTTCTCGCTTAGCGAAACGCATGCGCAAGCAACGCAGGCTCGACCCTAAACAAGCATTTGCAATGATATGGGTCTCGCGTTTGCTCGAGTTAGAGCTTTGTAAACTCCTAACCCGACTTTTTTTTGCCACATAGATTGAAACTTTAAAGTAAAACAGTTTCACATAACCAACCAGACTTTTCTTGCCATATAAACTGAAAAGTAAAAGTTTCACATAGGCAAGCCGACGGCCGCCATCAGCGCAAAGCAGACACACAAAGGGAATTTATTTTTTTGCTGGTAGTGAAACTTATCGGCAAAAGTGCAATTATCCATGTAACCGGGCAAAAGTGCAATTACCTATGTAACAGGATCAATGTCATGCAATGCGCTAGACTACTGCCCAACGATATCGTGCTGCGAAATAAAGAGAAGCGGTAGTCCAGAAATCAGACGGAAAACATCAAGCCTCAGATATTTTCAGTAGTTGGTCGGTGCTCTTGAGGAGGTCTAGCACTGGAAAAGGCATGACATATGCATGCCTTTCACTAATGAAAGCAAGCGGATTTTAAAAGGCAAGCTCACGAACCAATAAAAGTGACTGATGTGACATGGGCGGGGTTAGAAGCCCAAAGAGATTACAGCAGGGGACTGAGCGCTTTGCGCTAGCCCCCAAAAAATGAGTAAATATATGGTCTTGAGAAGCACACAGTCATAGTAGTCCCTGGCACTTAAGGAAAGTATTGTGTGCGCATATTTGCTCTTTGTGAAAGGACAAAATGTCATCACTCAAAATGAAGTTAGCCAACATTAGAGATTATAAACGTTATGGCATATATGCTCTTTACATTAACAGAGTTAAATTACTGAGTTAATTTGGATTTCTCTTCCTCCGTGGGCACAATTTATGCGTTATTCCTTACTTGTGTTCCTAGTGACTTTCTGACATGGGCAGCAAAGTAGAAAGATTTTTGTGGAGGCGCATAAGGGGAATACATAAGGCACTCTGTTATAATGCATGCCACTGTGAGAAATGTGACGCAGCTGCATCATAAATTCTATGGTGTTTCATATCTGCTACACACAACAGTGCGTCCCACAACAGCTTCTTAAGGCCTTGCACCTGCCTTTGAAATACATAGTGTGGACGTAATGGATTTCCTTAGTTGTATTGGGCCACTCCCCTATGTAAACTATGGAACACCTTTTTTTTCTGAACCAGCACACATTTATGTACTGGTGCGATCCATATTACCGAAGGTGCATCACAATCACCTGGGGCCCTTTATGTAATATCAAAGTGCCCTGGGGATGCATACAACCAGCTTGCATGTCTGCTGCACCCTCGGCCACTTGTACAATACAGCACCTGGTATCCTTTAATGTAACATCTTCAAGATCATTGGTAATTGTGTTATTTCTTTTCAGGATGTTTTTTTTTACTCCTGGAATATTATATAGATTTATTATTGTCGATACTTCATTGATGTGCCATTGATTGTTTTACTTATGGTCAGTGCTCTTACGTTTTCCTCTGCCCAGATTTGGGGTTCTGTTGACGAGGTATCAATTGTTTTATTTTTATTCAGCCAAAACAAGAAAGAAAAAAAAAAAAGACGTACCATGTCATACTCAAAAAATCAGTGACCTCATATGTTTGCAATGTAAGTCTAGGAGTTCAAAGGTTCCTAATGCAATTTTCTGTATGCATTAACGTATATTTAAATGGATAAGGTATACGTAAACCATTTAATTATTGGATTCCATGCAATTCAAACAACTGTTTATAATAGGGAAATGCACAATGGACTTAGATTAATGAAGGGACAATGAATGACACTAATGAGGGATGGTGAGATAATAGGGTTGTGACATCACTTCCGGTGACATCGCTCCATGTTCGCGGATTTACAGAAATAATTAGTTCCATCTCTTACGTCTTTATGGACTTAACCCTGCACGCATCAATAACTGTGCAAATGGATTTGCCCTGTTTTTGTTCCAATTTTAAGTTCCTGCGATCTGGAACCAAATGTTCCATTTCACACATGAGATGGTTCACGCTTGCCACAGTTTTTAGAGTTCATTTTATGCTGCAGTGCACCCAAGTGATGAAAAGTCATCATTTCCAATTCGAAATGTCTGCCGAGGCACTTTGAAACAAAGTCTCCTTTAAACTACTGTGTACTACCAACAACGATTATCTGATGGCCTTCCAAGTAGGTCAAATCCTCTTCTGGTACAACACAGTGATTTTGTATTTTTGTTCCTTTCTATCACGACTTGTAGGAATCCTCGTTCCAAAGCAGAATGCTCCCTTCACCATCAAGCAATGTATGATATTGCTTTGTTGTACAACTCTTCTTGGGTACAAAAAAGTAGAAATCAAACTGAGTTAAATTCTGCTGGGTAATACATGGCAAGTTTTGTTTAAGTGGCAGAAGGGGTGCACCGGGAGGAGTTTAGCAACCTTACAGTAAACATATGCCAGTGCAGGGGCGCAACTAGACCGGAGCTTCGCGGAGTTGGGCTACCATTCCGCACTCTCGGGAAGAGATAGTATTCAAATACACATTTGGAAGACCAGTAGTTCTGAGTTTAATGTGCTAGCGCATAGAAAAAGCATATGTGCCTGACTGTTCTTTCATGCTTTAGCCACATCTTTTCTCTTCTCCAATGCATTGTTCTGAGACATCGAGCACTGCTGGAACTCAGAGTACCCACAAGACCTGCGAGCATTGAATGTCTGCAAAATGGTTGGTACCAAGGGAGTCCTGTGCATGTCTGACACTCAGAAAAGGAAGCACTGAAGGCTTACTGGTAAAGTGTCTTCTCTGATTAAAAGTAGCATGAACTGCATAATGATGAAATGCTTATAGGGAGCAAGAAAATGTGTGTGGGGCAAATCTCCCAATATGTCCAAGAAAGAGAGTCAACAGAGATTGAGAAGTAGACGAAGTATGCAAAATAAACTGGGATAAAGAAAATCATGGAAGACTTCTATCTGGCTGTCACAAAATGAAGAGGGCAGTGTCACTAACAGCTCAAAAGGAAGGTGCAGCCACAGAGAACAATAAGCTGGATACCTGTTCACACTGTAAAAGCATGCATGCATTGGTATTTCTATAGCAAGGACCTACACTGAGTGCAACACTGAGTGCAACAGTGAGTTGCACATTATGGGAGACAATGAAAAATGATACAAGATTGTATTCACAAGTGGTGGGTGAAATCTTGTTACACACTTATACTAGTATCTCAGAATTAAATTGTAGGCACATTAGGATTAAGTGCTTTTCCAGAACTACACAATTTTCAGTCAATACCAAGCTGGATTCAAACCCACTTCCTCAGATCAGCGGTTTAGTCACTAGACCACATCTCCTTCCTCAGTTGATGTAATAGAACATTCCAAAACACGTCAAACATTTAAGTCCATCACTCTTTGTGAACACTCATGTTCTGTTCATGTTTTAAAATAGTCATTAGACCGCATTCCTCAAGATGTCTAGTGTGTTTATGAATGTAATGGGCATTGACTGGAACTAAAATGTTGAGGTTTTGTTTACCTCTCACACGTTCTTGATAAAATAGGCACTGGTGAAATCAGTGGATATATGTGAATTTGTGGATTAAGAGTTTACAACATAATTATAGATTATACTTAGATTTACTGATTTTGCCACATAATTTCCAAAATAGGCAGATTTCGCCAAAATTGTTGTTTCTAGTTTAAAAGGCTGAAAATAATAGCCCTGGACATAGTGCAACATAATTTGCATTTTTTTGCCACATGTTAGCAATGGGGTCTCTACTTGGCAGTCAGTTCATGCCCTGTCCGAGTAGGGACCCTCACTCTGGTAAGGGAGTCACAAACTAAGATTACCCCTGCTCACCCCAATGGTAGCTTGGCTTAAGCAGTCAGGCTTATTTCAGAGGCAATGTGTAAAATATTGGTACACACACACACACACACACACACACACACACACACACACACACACACACACAGTAACATAGTGAAAGCACCACAAAAGTACTCAACACCGGTTTAGAAAAAATAGCCAATATTTATCTGAGTAACAAATTTGTTTGAAATAAAAGGCATAAAGTTTGATTTCACAAAGAACTGGTAAATTAAGATTCCATTTCACGTACAGATTGACCCTATTCGGCCCTCAGAGTGCGTGTTGGGACTAATGCACAATTATTTGGCTCCAGCTAATTTTCAGGGGGGTACACTTGCCAGGTCAAACTGGCAGTTCAAAACTGCACACCCAGACACTGCAGTGGCAGATCTAAGACATGTTTATACGGTTACTGTAAGGAAATGCCGCCTTGGCATGGTTACCCCCTGACTTTTTGCCTTTTGCTGATGCCAGTTATGATTGAAAGTGTGCTGGGACCCTGTTAACCAGGCCCGAGCACCAGTGTTCTTTCCCTAAACTGTACCTTTGCTTCCACAATTGGCACAGCCCTGGCACCCAGATAAGTCCCTTGTAAATGGTACCCCTGGTACCAAGGGCCCTGATGCCAGGGAAGGTCTATAAGAGCTGCAGCATGTCTTATGCCACCCTGGGGACCCCTCACTCAGCACATGCACACTGCCTCACAGCTTGTGTGTGCTGGTGGGGAGAAAATGACTAAGTCGACATGGCACTCCCCTCAGAGTGCCATGCCAACCTCACACCATTGGCTACTGCCCACCTGACCTAAACACCCCCCTAAATTCAGTATTTAGGGGCACCCCACTACCCAGGAAATCAGACTCCTGCAACCTGAAACAAGAAGAAGGACTGCTGACCTGAAAGCCCTGCAGAGACAGCAGAGACGACAACTGCTTTGGCCCCAGCCCTACCGGCCTGTCTCCTGACTCGAAGAAAACTGCAACAGCGACTTATCCGACAGGGACCAGCGACCTCTGAAGCCTCAGAGGACTGCCCTGAAATCCGAAGGACCAAGAAACTCTCGAGAACAGTGGCACTGTTCACCTACAGCATTGTTTTTGCAGTTTTCTAACAACTTTCCAAGAACTCACTCTTCCCGCCGGAAGCGTGAGACTTCACCCTCTGCACCCGACACCCCCGGCTCGAGCTCCAGAGAACCAACACTACAGGAAGGACTCCCAGGCGACTGCGACCTTGTGAGTAACCCGAGACAAGCCCCCTGGACCCCGACAGGGATGCATGCAGAGAGAATCTAGCGGCTCCCCCTGACCGCGACTGCCTGTAACAAGGGACCCGATGCCTGGACCAAGCACTGCACCCGCAGCCCCCAGGACCAGAAGGAACTGAACCTCAATGCAGGAGTGACCATGAGGTGACCCTCTGCCTTGCCCAGTTGGTGGCTGGCCCGAGAAGCCCCGCCCCCGTGCCTGCACCGCTAGAGTGACCCCTGGGTCCCTCCATTGTTTCCAATACAAAACCCGACGCCTGCTTTGCACACTGCACCCGGCCGCCCCTGTGCCGCTGAGGGTGTGTTTTGTGTGCCTACTTGTGTCCCCCCCAGTGCTCTACAAAACCCCCTTGGTCTGCCCTCTGAGGACAGGGGTACTTACCTGCTGGCAGACTGGAACCGGAGCACCCCTGTTCTTCATAGGCGCCTATGTGTTTTGGGCACCTCTTTAACCTCTGCACCTGACCGGCCCTGTGCTGCTGGTGTGGTAACTTTGGGGTTGCCTTGAACCCCCAAAAGTGGGCTGCCTATGCCCAGGAACTTAGACTTGTAAGTGTCTTACTTACCTGACAACCTAACCAATACTTACCTCCCCCAGGAACTGTTGATTTTTGCACTGTGTCCACTTTTAAAATAGCTTATTGCCATTTTAACTAAAAAACTGTATGTTACTGCTCTAATTCAAAGTTCCTAACTTACCTATGTAGAGTACCTTGCATTTTATGTATTTACTTCAAATCTTGAACTTGTGGTTCTAAAAATAAATTAAGAAAATATATATTTTTTTATATAAAAACTATTGGCCTGGAGTTAAGTCTTTGAGTGTGTGTTCCTCATTTATTGCCTGTGTGTGTACAACAAATGCTTAACACTACCCTCTGATAAGCCTACTGCTCAACCACACTACCACAAAATAAAGCATTAGAATTATCTAATTTTGCCACTATCTTACCTCTAAAGGGAACCCTTAGACTCTGTGCACACTATCTCTTACTTTGAGATAGTATATACAGAGCCAACATCCTACAGTTACTCATGTGGGTGGCACAATCCTTGCTGAAGGCCCACTAGTAGCATTTGACTTACAAGCCCTAGGCACACACAGTGCACTTTACTAGGGACTTACCAGTAAATCAAATATGCCAGTCATGGAGAAACCAATCCGATTTAGACAGAGCACTTGCACTTTAGCAGTGGTCAGCAGTGGTAAAGTGCCCAGAGTCCTAAAACCAGCAAAAGTAGGTCAGAAAAAATAAAAGGAAGGAGACAAAACGTCTGGGGATGACCCTGCAACAAGGGCCAGGTCCAACACCACATACTATAAAAATAACCTTAAACCTCCAAGCTGCATGATCTTAATAGCCTGGACAATGTAAACCCTCTGCACAGTGGTTTGGGGACTACCATTATGATAACAATATCTGTATTTCACAGGTACCCGTGAAATATTTTCCATGGCTCCTTAACAATAAATGGGTTTTATACCTCTGCTTTTCGTGCAATAAAAACACCAAAACTGCAATAGACACATTTTTACTGAAAGATGTAATGACTTTTCAATAATCTCCATTTTACCCATCCTTTCAACCATGTGGACGTGCAATCCTGGTGGGGAGGAGTATCTTTCTGTCTTTTCGGTGATCCAAGGCAGTATTCAAATGATTTATAAATCTTTTCAGTTTTTGGACCTGAAATACCTCTTTAAAATGGCTAAGCACTGCTGTGAGAGAAATAAGGCAATATTGTAAATTACAACTATATAGCCAGTTCTCATTTTGTTAGTGCTATGTTAATTTTTTTTATACAAAATGCACACTTACACCTAAGCCAAGCTTCCACTCAGTCACTTTCTTTTTCTCCAAATGAAAGGTTGGACAAAGATGCAAAGATTTGAATATGTGCATGCTGCAACAGAAATTAATCACGGGAAGTAGTGTTGGCAGCCATATTAGTGAAGGAGCTGAAGCCATGTTAAAATTACACTTATTTTTGCTATGGTGCGCATCAGCAGCATGAGACACTTTTTGCAGGATTAGTGTAAGATAGTCAGAAGGAGACATGTTAGTAGATGCGTGTGTGGGAAAGTGTATGCATGCCCGCAACCATGCTGCGCCTCCTCTCAAAGAGCTCCTGTAGCTGCAGCCAGTGCACAACACCTGCCCCCTCAGCCTGGGCGAAGCTCATGTTCCTTCACCTAAACAGATGCCTGCTGCTCTCTAGGAGGAAGATGGAAGGTACGGTATGCAGAACTTTTGTCCACTGAGGAGGACCATGATTTGAGGGCACCATGATTGGAGTCTTTCACTTTGTGGTGCCGCCAAGCCATACATTAATGATTAGAGCACATGCACAAACAGAGGCTCCTGCAAGGAATCCTTCCTATTGCAACCTTGATGTTGAGCTACATTCACACACTTTATGCTTCACTCCTCATCCACTCACTGTAGAGTTTTCCAGCTTCAAACAAGCCAGGAAAATGAAAATATAAAAAGTCAAAGTCCTTCAGTATGTGAAAGTTGTACGTTTGATGTTCCACATGAAAATTTTGAAAAGGACTAGACCACCTTTCATAGCTGTTAAGTGAATCTGCCACATGTGTAACACCTTCCCTCTAGCCCAGTGCTTAAATTGCTCATATAAAAGTGTGCTGGTGACAAAAATGTTTTTTTGGAGATTGGTCTCGACACCATCCACAGCCAGCACCAGCACTGCCCAATTACACATTGAAAGGCAGACTTCTGATAAAGGGAGCAAAAGAATGGGGGAAAATGTGCTGCAAAATTTGCGTTAGTCAGTGTAGTCACCACCTCCTGCTTCCATGCGTTAGTCAATGTAGTCACCACCTCCTGCTTCCACACTCTCAAAACACCCAATGAACTATTCAAATGGATCCCAGTCTACACATGCAGAATGGTCACCCAGGCTCTCATCAGCAGCAAGCTGGACTACAGCAACAAACTGTCAGAATTAGTGTCTGTTAGCAGAATTCAGACCATACAGAAGCCTTTGGCCAGACTCACTCAGGCTTTCCACAACATTCACATCAAAGCACCCCTCAAAAACCTCCAATGGCTCTCCATTCACTAACCCATACTTTTTAATTTGCTCACACACAGAAGCAAAGTCCTGTACAACTCTACTCCACCTATCTCAATAGCCGCATCAACTTCAACACACCCATCAGGCACCTCTGCTCCAGCCAAACTCCTGCTTGCACACATCCCCTACATACAAAGATCCAGAGTCTGCTACTGTGCTTTCTCCTAACTTGGGCCCAAAACCTGGAATGAACTACCCCTACACATTAGAGATGTCTTCTCAGTACTTGAGCTCCATAAGAAAATTAAAACTGGGCTCTTCACCTGGACAAGGCCCAGTTAAAGCCGACATTACCCCTGGTTTCTGGACTGTATGCAAGCCCTTGGCTGCATCTGTGCTGGAGCTCAGCTTTATCTGCAGAGGAGTGAATTCAGCTCTACAAGATGAGGAGGTCTGTTTATGCAGAGCTCCACTGTCTCTGTCTGCACAAAGACCTACTCTTCTCTGTGCAAGAACTAGTTTATATTTTGTAAGTGTTCAGCCTGTCTCTAGAGGAGCAACCAACTTCCTGATACCGAGCAGACTTCACCCTTTTGAATGGTACTTTATGCTGCAAGAATTTGGACACGTGGTGCTTTGTTCCACATTTGCACTGCTGATCTCTATTTACCTGGCCTTCTTATCCCATCTCAATGGCACACACTCTTTCTTCCCAGAGTATACTTTGTTGTGAACGTCTTCTTGATGTTCATTGCTTTTGTGTATTTTTGGCATGTCCTTTTGATCTACATTGTAGAAAGAACATTTAGAAAGAGCAGGAAGATCAGGCTGAGACAAGGAGGCAATGTTAAATATGAAACGAGACAAAGGTGGAATGTATGGGCTGGGAAGGGGAACGTGGAGAAAAAAAAAGAGGGAGGATGACAGGGAACGGGAGAGAAGGTAGCAACATGTGGAGAGAGTGACAAGAGGGGCATAGGGCAGGATGAACACTGCTGAGGTCCAGGTGACTACCTTTGGGCAATGCCATAGAAGTTACAATGCATTGTAGCACATGGGAAGTAAAGAGTAAGCCTGAGTAGAAAAGAAAATGTAAAGCAAAAATATCAAATTTGAACTCTTGCCTCTGAGAACCAAGTTTGAGCTTAAAAACAGGCAGACCCAACATACTGGCATGAAGTGGGGGGCTAAAGACACTTCTCTTCCTAGCCTTTTCTGCTCACACCTTCAGCGCCCAACTATGATTTTCCACCGGAAACAGTCCATCACACCTCCTTTGTCTGGGATCGGGGCGAGGCTCCTAGATTACTTGTCTTTTTATGATGACGGTAAATTGAGTACTAATGAATCAGTTAGAGGGAAATTTGCTCTTCTACACTACGCGGTGTGTCGCGTAGGGCAAGCTCTACACTGAGCAGGGCTCCCGAAGGCCTGCTTGGCCATGAAAAGACGAGTAACAGCCATCAAATCCCTCTTTCACTCAAACATTTGGCGCAAAGGCAATTCATGGCTCTAATGTTACATACTCATTTTACCCCCGCCAAGAAGCATGCATATATGGTGCAATGGGAAAGGGAATTGTGAACTTAAATCTACGAAGACTTGGGTGCAGCAATTTGGCAGCAGGCATCTAGCTCATCTGTTTGCCTTCACCATAAAGAAAATGCCTACAAACTCATTTTACGTTGGTATTTGACTCCATTATGACTAGACGGAATGTTTGGGAGCCCAGACTCTTGCTGGAAAGAGTGCAGGGAATGAGGCACAATGTTGCATAACTGGTGGTCTTGTTAGATAATACAGTCTTTTTGGGGGGTGTTGGAAATGGCCCTTTTTGAAGGGTCATGCCCAATCTTTTTTTCCTCCTCCCTCCTATTTTTCTGACCTGTTTTAGTTGGCTTTAGGACTCTGGGCACTTTACCACTGCTAAAGTGCATAGGCTCTCTGTGTAAAGTGTACTGTTGATTGGTTTATCCATGATTGGTGTTGGACTTTTTTGCTTATGCGGGGTCATCCCCAATCTTTTTGCCTTCTGCCGCCTATTTTTTCTGACCTGTTGCTGTTGGCTTTTGAACTCTGAGCATGTTACTACTGCTAACCAGTGCTAAAGTGCATATGCTCTCTGTGTAAATTGTATGGTTGATTGTTTTATCTATGATTGGCATATTTGATTTACTAGTAAGTCCCTAGTAAGGTGCACTAGAGGTGCCAGGGCCTGTAAATAAAATGCTACTAGTGGGCCTGCAGCACTGGTTGTGCCACCTACATAAGTAGCTCTGTAATCATGCCTCAGACCTGCCACTGCAGTGTCTGTGTGTGCAGTTTTAACTGTACATTCGACTTGGCAAGTGTACCCACTTGCCAGGCCTAAACCTTCCCTTCTCCTACATGTCAGACACCCCTAAGGTAGGCCCTAGGAGGGCAGGGTGCAGTGTAGGGTTAAGGTAGGACATATAGTAATGTGTTTTCTATGTCCCGACAGTAAAATATTGCTAAATTCGTTTTTCACTGTTGCAAGGCCTGTCCCTATCATAGGTTAACATGGGGGCTACCTTTAGATCTGAATAAAGTGCAGATTCCCTTTGGAAGTGGATGGACATGTGGAGTTTGGGGTCTCTGAGCTCACAATTTAAAAATACATCTTTTAGTAAAGTTGATTTTAAGATTGTGTGTTTGAAAATGCCACTTTTAGAAAGTGAGCATGTTCTTGCGTATAACATTTTTGTGACTCTGCCTGTTTGTGGATTCCCTGTCTGGGTCAGTTTGACAGTTGGGCTGGTTGCACCTCACACTAGACAGTGACACAAAGGGAGCTGGGGTGTTGTCTGCAATTCCTGATGAGGCATCTGTGCTAGGAGAGAGGGGAGGAGTGGTCACTTACACCTGAAAGGGCTGTGCCTGTCCTCACACAATGCAGTCTCCGACCCCCTGGTGAGTGTCTGGGGCCTGGCCTGGGCAAGGCACAATTTCACATTCAAAAGAAACTTTACTTTGAAGTAGGCCTACTTCAAAGGAGAAATTGGGTATAAGAAGGGCACCCAAAACCACAGATTTTAGATCACTTCTGGACATCAAGAGGAACCTCTGCCTGGAGAAGAGCTGAAAAGTTGAGAAGTGCTGCCCTGCCTGTGATTGTGCTTTGTGGAGCTGTCCTGCAATTGCTGCTTCTGCCATAGTAAGAGGGCAAAGACTGGACTTTGTGTGCCTTCCCTCTTGTGAAGAAATCTCCAAGTGCTTGATTTGGAGCTTGCCTCCTGTTGTTGTTCTCAGGGACAGCAAAGACTTCTCTTTGCCAGCACCTGGAGTCTCTGGGGAGACTCCTGCTCTGACCAGTAGTGCTCTATCCAGTCCCTGGGCCCTTGAAAGGAAAGCTGGTGAAAATTCAAGAAAATCGACTTTGGACGACTTCGGACCGATGCCGCTGCTGAATCCGATGACGCCGCCTGCAACCAACTCCGTGATCTTCGCTGGAACACGACGACCTTCGCAGGCCCGAGGCCGCTGCAGCCCCAGTGAAGTCCGTGACTCCGTGGAAATCGCCGCACCACTTCGTGACCGACACTGCTCGCAGTGTGTGGAATCAACTTTTCGCACAGACGCTGCGATCCAACTTCACGCATCGACTTGTTTTCACTCTTCACCAAAGGTACTGTACTTGGGGGTCTACGCGACTCTGTGTCCGGCGCTGCCGGTGTCGACTTGTTGGGAACAAATCCATCACGATGCCGTGTTAACACCTCATCGAAGCATTTTGTGTTTCTAAGTGATATTTTTGAGTTTAATCTTTAAAAATTCATAACTTGACTTGTGTATTGTGGATTTTTGTCATTTTGGTCTTGTTTTGTTTAGAAAAATATTTCCTTTTTTTCTAAACTGGTGTTGTGTCATTTTGTAGTGTTTTCATTAAGTTACTGTGTGTGTTGGTACAAATGCTTTACACCTAGCACTCTGAAGTTACGCCTACTGCTCTGCCAAGCTAACAAGGGGGTAAGCAGGGGTTAGCTGAGGGCGATTCTCTTTTACCCTGACTAGAGAGAGGGTCCTTGTTTGAACAGGGGATAACCTGACTGTCAACCAAAGACCCCATTTCTAACAATTGGCATATTGGATTTACTGGTAAGCCCCTAGTAAAGTGCACTAGAGGTGCCCAGGGCCTGTAAATCAAATGCTACTCGTGTGCATGCAGCACTGGTTATGCCACACACAGTAGTAGCCCTGTAAACATGGCTCAGACCTGCCACTGCAGTGTCTGTGTGCGCAGTTTTAAACTGCTAATTCGACTTGCCAAGTGTACCCACTTGCCAGGCCTAAAACGTCCCTTTTACTACATGTAAGGCACCCCTAAGGTAGGCCCTAGGGAGCCCCATGGGCAGGGTGCAGTGAATGTTTAAGGTAGGACATATACTAGTGTGTTTTATATGTTCCAACAGTGAAATATTGCCAAATTCGGTTTTCACTGTGTAAGGCCTATCTCTCTCATAGGTTAACATGGGGGCTGCCTTTACATATCCTTAAAGCGCAGGTTCCCTTTGAGAGCAGATAAAAATGTGGGTCTCTGAATTCACAATTCATAAATACATCTTTTAGTGAAGTTGGTTCTCAAATTGTCTGTTTGAAAATGCCACTTTTAGAAAGTAGGCATTTTTTTGCTTAAACCGTTCTGTGACTCTGCCTGTTTGTGGATTCCCAGTCACCTCTTTAGACAGTGACACAAAAGGGGTGTAGCCTGCCTATCCTGATGAGCCATCTGAACTAGAGAGGAGGGAGGAGTGGTCATTCACACCTGAAAGGACTGTGCATGCCCTCACACAATGTAGTCTCCGACCCCCTGGTGTGCGTCTGGGGCCTGGCCTGGCCAAGGAAGGATCTTGCAAACACTTGAGACTTTGCTTTGAAGTTTGCCAACTTCAAAGGCAGAACTGGGTATAAGAAGAAGACCCAAAACCCCAGACTTTTAGAATCTTTCTGGAATCAAGAGGAACCTCTGCCCATGAGAAGAGCTGAAGGAGGACTACTATCCCTTTGCTGTGTTGCTTTGCTGGACTGGCCTGCAGTTGCTGCTTCTGCCTGAAAAGAGTGCAAAGGGTGAACTTTGCTGTGTGTCCTACTTGAGAAAATTCTCCAAGGGCTTGGAGTAGAGCTTGCCTCCTGTTGGAAGTCTCAGGGACACCAAAGTCTTCAGTTTCCTTGACCTGCAACACTGGGAACTGTGTATTTTGTGCTGTTCAAGAGGAGAAACCACGGCGGCGGCGCCAACGACGCTGCTGGCCTGCACCGTGACCTGCCGATGCCACAAGGAGTCGCATTGCCCCACTTTGCACCGCGACCCTGGTCTCCCCAACGCTGTCATTGGACGACTTCACTGAGCCATTGCTCGCACCGCGACCTGTGGGCCCTGCACTCCATCATCGCCTGCTCACACCGCAGCCAGGGCATACCTGACGCCGCCGCTCCTGCTGACACCGGCGCCGCTGCCTGCACTGTGGCCTATGGACACCGCTCGTGAGTTACACGAAACACCGTCCCGTCCCGCACTGCAGCCACGGTCCACCAATGCCAGCACCATCGACTCCTGTGTCATTACCAGGCATCCTGCCTGCACCGTGGCCTGTGGATACCACTCATGAGGGTCACAAAGCACCGTCCTACACCGCTGGCTTAGGCCTACCGACAGCGCTGCAGCAACAACAACGCCACTCCCTGCACCGTGACCTGTGGGCACTGCAGGTTGCATCGTCCTGCTTCGCAAAGCAGCCCGACGTCATCCACGCCGGCGCACCCAACTTCATCAGCCTGGAGTTTGATCCGCAACACGTGTGACCTCAAGGGCCGATGACTCCTGCATTGACTCCAGAACAGACACTGCTACTTCAGCGGCACCGCTCTCCGGAGCTCACTGCAAGGATCACGACGCTCTGCAAATCCAAGGTACTGTTTGTGGGTCTTCCCGACACCGTAGCTGGCCTGCAACACCGCAGCTGGCCTGAACTGTTGGTTTTGCTGATCATGACACCGTGATAGCCCCAGGTGAAGCTATCGACTTCAAGGAACTGCATTTTTTAGTAAATTTTGCAGAATTCATATTTTTATTCCTGCATGTTGGATTTTTACAGTATTTGGTTTTTGTTTTATGTAGATAAAGACTGGCTATTTTTCTAAAACTGGTGTGGTGCCCTTTTGAAGTGTTTTCACTTATTACTGCGTGTTATGTGCAAATGCTTTACACATTGCTTCCGAGATAAGCCTGACTGCTCATGCCAAGCTACCAAGGGGGTAAGCAGGGGTTATCTGAGCGGGTATCTCCCTTATCCTGACTGGAGTGTGGGTCCCTAATTGGACAGGGTGCAAACCAACTGCCAACTAGAGACCCCATTTCTAATAGGGGGAGGTACTCCATAGCCTACGCAGTATAACTAACTCAATATTTCCCAGAGATCCTCTGCTGATCCTTTTGGGTGATCCAGGTGCAGAGAGTACTCTTCCCACAACAACTCCACGGGGACAGTTTTTGGCTCAGCTCCTCCTTGAAGAGCAAATATTCATAGCACAAATGCGGAAACAGTCCCATGCTCCCACTCTAATTCTGTGGTGGGGCTAGTTATGGAACTTGTACGCCATGGAAAAGCTTACTGCAATCCTTATGGATAGAATGGTTAAGTTCCAGGCCATATGGCACCCCTTTACCATGCACATTCGACATCAAAGTAGGGAAAGGGGCAGACACCTCACTATGTCTAAGATTTTAAAAGCCTCAGACATATGGGTTTTCTCCTCTTCAGACTCAGCAAATGAGTCTTCTTGACTTAACTAAACTTAGGCTGTTCCCTATCCACACTGCCACACTATCGGAAATAAGAAATTCATGATGGAAAAGATGGTTGTAGTCGCTCCAAGGGTTCATTGATTATCTTCAATGGAAGGTGGGTGAGGGTTTGGCAGGGGATTTTCTGGACCTATACGGAAACTTCCTTTATTGCACTGCTAATTGAACCCATGGGGTGTGATGTGACGCTTTCCCCTTTCCTGTCCTCGGGACTTCTATGATATATAATGAATGAAACTGCTAAACGTGCCTTGTTCTCATTTAAAATGAGAAGTAAAGTTGTTAAAAAACAGGCGGACTCTGAAAAAAATGGGAGTTAGGTGGACCACATCGCAAAAGTAGGTGTGTTAACCCACTGGACTACACTTACCAGTATGTATCCTTTGAAATGTG